>NC_141546.1:99070000-99762500 GCF_021556685.1 Rattus norvegicus
TACTTTCACTGCAATTTCATAACTGTAATGTTGCTACCGTATGAATCACAATGTAAATATGCGATGTGCAGGATATCTGATATGTGGCCCCTGTGAAAGGGTCCTTTGACCTCTGAAGAGGTCACGCCCCACAGGCTGAGAACTGCTGGTCTAGATGGAATCTAAGTAACTACACTGCCTCCAAAGAGAGCCGCACGCACGGCTGAGGTCTGTCCAGGGATGTATGATGTGAGAATGTTCTCCCCAGCCGGAACTGAACACGCAGTTGTTGAACAGGACTCTAATGTAAACCGAGTTGAGCTATGAACCAGACAAAGGAACGGGTAGCCAGCCTTCATTTCTCATTGTAGAAAAGACCCCCCTAGCCCTCCTGAGAGAAGAACTGCTACAAACATCGGGAGCACTAACAGGCCAGAAGAATGGAACCAGGACACAGAATTAGAGTTCCGACCACTGTGTAATGCGGTACATTTAAATAGAATCCAAGTTTGATGCCAATGGATAAATAAGAAAAGTTAAAAAGAAAAATAGAAGTAAGATTTCGGAGAATGAAGAAGACAGGAAAAACAAAGAGAGACAGACAGAAGCACTTAAGCCCGAGCTCTTGAAGCTTGTTTGACCATAAGTGTTTCTACCATATATGTTATTCTCATCTCAAGCGCTGACTTCCTCCTATTGCTGTGATAAACACCATGAACAGAAACAGCCTGACAGGGGAGTGTTCATTTAGCTTCCATATCCCTAGTCACAGTCCTAGAGTCAGGGAGGAACTCAGAGCAGGAACCTGGAGGCAGGAACTGAAGCAGGGCATGGTGGGTGCTACTCACTGCCCTGCTCCTCATGGCTCACCCAGTTGGCTTTTTATGCCATCTAGAACCACCCCGCCAGGAGTGGCACCACCCACAGTGGACTAGGACCTCCCATATCAATCATTCATTAGGAAAATGCCCCATAGGCTTGCCTGCAAGCCAGCCTGACAAAGGCATTTTCTCAGTTGAGGACCCCTCTTCCCAAAAGACTCTAGCTTCTGTCATGGTGACACACACACATTAAAACCCTCTTATTATTATTATTATTATTATTATTATTATTATTATTATTATTATTTTTTGGTTCTTTTTTTCGGAGCTGGGGACCGAACCCAGGGCCTTGCGCTTCCTAGGCAAGCACTTTACCACTGAGCTAAATCCCCAACCCCTAAAACCCTCTTCTTATTTTGAACTTTGGTGCTAAGAAAGAACCCTGGTTCTTATACATGGCAAGCACATGCTTGTGCCTTGTGCTGTGACATTACTTCTGTCTAGATGGGACCTTCAACATTTTTAATTGAGGACAGAATTTAAACTACGGAGTTAATAGTCAGTCAGGTCCTGACTCTGATTTAGACAACGCCATGCCCATGTTCTCATGTGCTTGGTGAATACAGTGCCTTTCATAGGCTATGGTGACAATTCAGCCAGAATCACCTCACCCTGGGCTACTGAATCAAGATGGGGTAACTGAAGAAGTAGCCCTACTTATACTATGACACATTCTAACTGTGTGTATAACAATATGGTATGTGTGCCTGTGTGTGTGGGTAGTGGGGGGCAGAGGAGGACATCCAGCCTCCTGCTGTCTCACCTCTGCTTCATTCCCTATGACAGAATCAGTCACTGTACCTGACACTGGAGGTTTCAGCTAGGCTGGCCAGCCTGGGAGCTCAAGACCTATCAGTTTCCAGCTCCAAATGCTGGAGTCATGGGCATGCACAGCCCTACCGGGTTTTTATTAGGTGGGTGCTGGGGATTTGAACTCAGGTCCTCATGCTTGTAAACAAGTCACCTTATTCATCAAGCCTGCTCCCCAACTCTCTTATTATTACATATTTTCATAAATGAGATTTTAATTTTAAAAGCAGCAGCTTACCTTAAGATCACGGTGGACAATGCATTTTTGATGACAATACTGTACAGCAGATACAATCTAGAAGAAATATTTGGATATAAAGTCAAAATTATTTTTTGGTTAAATACTTGGTTTTAATATTTATCATTTTCAATTTGGATAAAGTACTAACTTTGATTTAAAAAAAAATACCAGCAATTTCATGATTCCTTTAGTTTAGAAAACTATGCTTATTAAAGAGATAAAACTTAAATGGGGAGGGGTTAGTGGGATATTGGCCCGGAAACTGGGAAAGGGAATAACAATCGAAATGTAAATAAGAAACACCCAAGTTAATAAAGATGAAAAAAAGAAACAAAATAAAAAAAAAACTTTTAAATGTTGGAAGTAATATTCTTTTGGGAAAACCTACTCCCTTTTTTTGGTGAACATCTATGGAAATTATACAAATTAAATTTCTTTCTTTACATGAGTCAAAGTATATAACTTATAGTTTAGAACAAGGGTTTGCTACAATGTTAGCATAAGTAAACTAGCATTCAAGAGCTGACTGGGGCTAAAGCAGTTATGGGATTACATCACATTTGCTCAAGGCATATTTCCTTAATTTATCAAGAACTAATCAGGGAATTATTTAATAACATCTCATGCTTTCTGCTCAAATATAAAGAAACAGGAAAAAAGCAAACCGTCAAAAGGAAAATAAATAATCAAGAAACGAGGTACAGGTTAATCTGACACTTGCCCCTAATTTTGCTGGGCAAAGTACTGTGCACTACACGTACATTTTGCAGCCATAGCCATCAATTAGTGTGGAGGACCCTGAAGTAAGAGTCACACAGGGAGGTGCCCGACAATGTAAAGGCCTCAAATACAAACAATAGATTATCAGCTTTAATGTGATGGTTTTTAAAAAGAACCCCGTAGCAATCGATAAGGAGCTATTCTACGTGTGCAATTATAACTGGTGCCTCAAGGACAGTCGTCTTAGTGTGGAGCTGTGGGGTCGGTTAAATGTGAACCCAGTGTGGATGCAGGTTAGCCATTCACAGATGGAGAGAGAAGAGAGATTTCCACAGTCTGAGAGTGGAATGACAACCGCTGTGTTACTGGAAGGAAGGGGAGGACCCAAACCACAGTGAAAGTGGTCTACTCCAGCGTTAGAAAGTTATTCACATGTATGTCAAAATGACTCCACGACAAAACTACCAATGCACAATGAATAAATAATGCAGAGATATTCATTTTAATCAAGTCAGTTTATCGAGTGCTTGCTATGTGCTTGTTCCGGGGGGGTGAAGGGGTGGGGAAGGGGTTGGGATACAAATGTGAGCACTACAGCGCTTACAGTTTCATTAAGAGGGGAGAGTGAGTGACCACAATCCAGGTAGAATCACAGACACAGAGGTGCAGGGAAGTGAGGGGCTACGGATGACTGGATCAGAAATGCTTCTTGGAGGAGGTGCTGCCACTGGTTGAGGGTATCCCCGAAGGACAGGGGCAGTTGAGATTGTTGGTAGAGCCGGGATAAAGTGATGAGCTGTGTCAATGATGAGGGAGGAGGTAACATACTCATAAAGCTGGCAGAACCAAGCGTTGGGGGACAGCCTAGTAGCGATCTTTGGATTCCATGCGAGGAAGTGCTTGCTATGGAGTGCACAGGCACTAAACGTTTGGGGCAGCATGGCAATGCTGTGAGCATCTTCAAGTGTGAGTCTCTACACAGGGCAGAACAGACTGTCAACATTTTTAAGATTCTGGAGCACCGTGCCTCGAAGGGTTCTAACAGCCAACGTTCACTACATTATGTCTATAAGTCACGAGATATATCTGCATGTATAGTTTCTGGATATACTCTATAGGTAACAGTGCTCAGAGGACAAGGCTTGCAGGTCACATACTTGTATGCTACAGTGGTCTGTTTACAGAGTGTGACCAGGGGCCATGGTTCACACCTGACAGGATCATCTCTGTGTAAGTAGTCTCTAGACGTCGCCTGAGCTCCAAAGCGTGACAATGCACACTAACGTGAGAGAACACTGCATGGAGCATGTGCTCTTCCCACAGAACATGGCCTCTGAGCTAGTGTCCAACAGGGGCACGAGCAGTGTCACACACTTGCCAACCATGGGCATGTCGGGCATGGAGACAATGTGGCTTCTGAGTCTCAACCTGAGCTGTCACTCGTAAGCCCATGTTTCATTGCACAGGCCTACAGCAGATTGCCACCTGAGAGCATCCCCACAAGCAGGCTGCAGGAACTTCTCTCTAACCCTTCCACTATGGACCTTGAGAATGGGATTTACAAGCAGGCCTGCACTGACCTTCAGGCCTCACGTGTGTTGTGGAATAGCTTTGCAATGATTTATAAATGGGTCAGGAATTCCTCTTCTCTAAGCAGTAGCCTTGACCTTGGAATCAATACTATAATTTTAAAAATAAGATTTATTTTAATTTTATGTAAGTAGGTGTTTTGTGTGCATTTATATCTGTGTGCTGTAGGATTAATGGGTCCCCTGTTTGCTCCACCACAGGGCTAGACCACTTGGGGAGGCAGAAGACCTGAGAACAGATTGGGGGCCTGTGGGCTGGATCTAGCCCAGGGCCAAGGGGAAAAGAGGGGAAGTTCCAGCTGGTCCCGGGAGAGGGTGGGGGAGGGGTGGGGAGTCTTTGGCTTGGCTGGGTGTGGCTTGGTTGTGGAGCACTGGGAGGCCTTCTTTGGGAGATTAGATGGCAGCTCCGTGGGCGAAGGCCTTCTCTAAGGCTCCCCATGGCAGATCCTAATGAAAAGAGGCAGTCCGTGGTTTTAAGGCGGTCATTGTCATAGCAGAAACTGGATGAGTAAAACCGTACCCCACTTCTCAGGGTAGGCCTGAGATTAAATACCTTTTGCAGGGAGGAGTGTCTGGGAAGGGAAGTTCATTGGCTAAGCCTCCAGGCTTTTAGGTACCTCTTTATAATGGAGATCTATCTTGACCTGTGGTCACATCCTCTACCTGTGGAGGGGCTTGGAGCATTGCCCTTATATGACTGATGGCCACAAATCTATGGAGGGCTGAGGCTAGTGATAGGGCCTGGTTTGCTGGGAATCAGGTGAAATGCCTACCGTCCCTTTCAGGGTTACCAGGATTTCAAGCCTTAGCTCAACCAGGAACCAGGCTGCCTTTCATGGGCCCACAGTGTGCCTGCCACATGTGTACAATGCTCACAGAGGCCAGAAAATGGCCTGGGTACCCTGGAACTGGAGATTCAGATGCTTGTGAACTACAGGTGGGTGCAGGGAACTGAACCAGGTCCTCTGGAAGCAGGAAGCATACTTTAACTGCTGAGCCATCTCTGCAGTCCCAATGACTATGGTGTGTGTGTGTGTGTGTGTGTGTGTGTGCGTGCGTGCGTGCGCGCGCGCGCGCGCGCATGTGTGTAGCTTCACAACCCATGGAGTGCAGAAGCATTGTATTGGCAATGTTGCTAAAATGATCTTAAACTGTGTACTGTCTTTGACATACCAAATAGTAAGGCCAAGGGCATGTTAATATAGTATATTCTTTCACCGTTTACATAAAAATCATACACACAAGTATGTACATGAACATGCATTCACACACACAATGGGGGCTGGGCTAGAGCTCCAGATCTTAACCTAAACCCTACACTGTTCCCATCCACCACACTGGCCAACTGCACACACTTTTACAACACAAAGCATCTTCACCCAGTATAACTTTGTTATGTTTTTAGCAAGTGAGTAAAACTAGCAGACTAAAAAGACAAAGGGTAAGTGGAAATCATCTTTGAAGTCTACAAGAAGATCCCGAAGGGAACATGTGCCAACAACTGGAATTTTCTTGCTCATCTGCTGCTTACAACAATCAACAAGGAGGGAGATAATTGAGTGCTTGACCAGAGGGCATGAAGTTCCACCCTGGATAGGAAAGGATTTAACGGAGGGGGCAGAGCACAGCCCAGAGCTCACTGCTGTTTTCCCATTACCAGCTGTTTCCACAGCCACTGCTGTTCACTCTGGTTTTTGAGGGCAAGCAAGAAAAGCTTACTGAGTGGGGTGACTGCTCTGTACAGCAGGGAGGACCTTGGCGATTCACTGCCTTTGATCCACTATTTTTGTAGGGACTTAGTGTATGATGTTTCAGCGAGCTCCTGAGTGTGATGTGGGTTGAGGTCAAAGGACAACTTTCAGGAATTGGTTCTGTTGCTCCTCTAAGTGCAGTGCAGGACTGCACTCAGGTTGTTGGTCTTGGTGCAAATGCCTTTGCTCCCTGAACCATGTCATAGCCCCCACCCCCCCCCACCCCTCTACTATGCATAACTATAGGAATCTACCTGAATAACAGAGACTATAAAACAAAGCCATACACATCACTTTGGAAGGTCAGGTCGAAAAGTAGAGCAGTCTGTCTTCACTCTCCATGATGAGGACCATTTAGTGAGTTAGCCTCCATGGACCGCTGTCCCAGAGAATGGCCTGATGGGAACACTCCTTGCCCAGACAGACTGTGTTCAGAATATTTTCAAGTGCAGAATCTGTGTAGTGGTCACAGATGAAGAGCTAAACTACTTTATATTCTTAACCCACTAGGGCCCATCCAGGAGATAATGCATTCTGGGCTTGACTTCAGTATATCTTATGACAATTCACAATTCATTAGTCATTTCCATATAATTTATAAAGTATACTCATTTTTTCAGCATAATTGTCCAACAACAGATTAATGGCTAATGAAAATTTGGTATATAAAAATGGAATGTTAACTTAAAAATGACATTTACAAGGAAATGGATGTATAAAATTAAGTGTAGTCACACAACCTAAGGAAACCACACATGTTCTCCCTCATATTCTGGTCTATGTGTATATGGAATATATGCACATACGTAAACAGATGTACATGTGGGCACACAAAGAAAAGAGAAGGAGAAAGGCCAAACACAAGGAGAGGAGGAAGGACTGGGTGCAGGCACTGGACACGAGTCCTGAGGAAAGCAACGATAACCTTCTCTAGCTCTAACTGTACCGGAAAGCTTTCATTTTTGGTGGTGGATAATACATAAAATATATCCAGTAGTGACCGTGTGAAGTGCGGTGTGAAGCCTCACAGCTTCAGTCCTGAGGGGTTCCTCTAACTGGATAGGAGTTCACTGTGATGCACAGACTTCGGGTCCAGTTAACTTTGCTGGGCAATCTTTTTATATGCTAGTTTTTTTCCTAAAAGACTTGTAAAAAAAGAAAAGTACATTTAATGCAGTTGCAAAAATTAAAAGTAAAATTCTAAATGTGTTTATAAGGAATCCTCTCCCCTCACTCTGTCCTTTCTATGGTTAGGTCACGATGATGCTAAACTGGAAGTGTGAGCATCTGATCTCTGTCTCCTGTCGCGCTTGTATTTCCTCACACGGCTAAACGAAACTGGCCATGTTCTTTAAGTGAATTCTCCAGTGAATCTGAAAACTAAGATATTTAATCATAGAGGAAATACTCCAGTAGTGCACAAGTAAAGCTGGCAGAACTTGATGACCGTTCCTGGATACACACAGGGCTGAGCACTTCTTCCCTGCCTCCGTCAGCTCTGAAAGCTCAAGACAAAGGTAAACACTTAGTCTAATGTATGAAATGGGACCATTCATAGTCATGTCAGAATAACCGTGTGCAACTACTATTTTAAGGTGAAATTCAGGAAAGATGGGTTTTTGTTCTGGGGATTTTTCATTCTTTTTTTTTTTTTTTTTTTTTTGGTTCTTTTTCGGAGCTGGGGACCGAACCCAGGGCCTTGCGCTTCCTAGGTAAGCGCTCTACCACTGAGCTAAATCCCTAGCCCCGGGATTTTTCATTCTTAAAAAGTGGAAGGAGGAATTTTTCTTTTAAAGCTGTTGGTGATACAACCCGTTGCACATCAGTAAGAATATCAGCAAAACGAAGTTGAGACGCACTTTCCATACCTGCCTGAATTTGGCCCGGGCCTCTTTCTCTTTCATTCTTCCGTGGGCAACTAAGTAATCAAAGACTTCACCTGAGTCAGAAAGGCAGAGCAGGGAGTGAATACACATTGGTTTTCATTAACAATATACACAATGCCAAGTTTTGGCTTTTCTTTTCAAGAATTACTTGGTCCACCATTTTCTGCTGTTTATACAAGTCACAAACTAATACAGAAGTAGGAACAAATTATATGTGGAATTGAGAATCTGTAGCAATGACATGGAAGCCTGGCACCCTTGTTTGAACTCTGCTGCCCGATATGACCTGCTGGCTGCCCAACCCCATCCCAGCTGCATCTGCATTTTCATCTCCATGACAAAACAGTGGACATGCCACATGTGTGTGCAAAGCCCATTAACAGCAGACAGTGCTGAGATTTTCTGCTGAATCTATGCACCTATATCTCTATCTGCTTCCCATCTTTCTGCAGTCTGTGATCACTTAGAAAAGTTAATCTTCAGTTAAAATCTTGAAATATTTCCTCAGTGTCACAGAGAGACTTATTTTCTAAGACCTTGTCAGCTGCAAAATGCAAACACACATGTGACTAAAACCTTATTGGATGGCTTAAAAGGTCTTAGACAGTACAACCAAGGTACAGTCTCAGGTGTCAGGATCTGACGGTTAGGCATGTACCTTGGTGTAGCCCCTCATACATAGTAGGTACTTAATACTGAGGGACATTAGATTAGCCACATACAAGTAGTCACTTAAATAAATATCTGACCTAGAGTACACTTTCACCATACATTTTATTAAATCCACTCCACATTTGGGATTTTCTGCTTATAGCCAAGGACTACAAATCAAATGCTGTTTTAATATTTAAATAACCAAATCAAAACACTTAAAAGATGAGAAACCAAATTCTAGAAATCCCTAAGTAACTTTGAAATAAGCCACAGTTCTATTTCTACCATCAGCTCGGCAGGTCTTGAAAGCAAACACTGAACTTTCGGGAAGAGGTCATTAAAGGATCTGTCCGTAACTACAGACTGCAGTGAAGGCATGGCTGTTACAGCGACTTCCAGGAACCGTCAATTCTGTGTCCATCAGAGAGAACAAGCTTTCCGGGTCCACTCGGTCTTACCCCCACTTGCGTATTCCATGACCAGGTAGAGCGTCTTCTCTGTTTCAATAACTTCAAACAGTTTCACTGAAAAAAGAGGAATATAAGTCTATAACTGGCAGCATCAAATGGGGTTCCTTCTGCAGCCTTGGGCAAAGGTAAGTAGAAAACTGCAATGCTTGCTAAACTGAGTCATTCCAACTTCAAAACAAAAGTCACTCAAGAGCCATTTCTCTTATGTGAGGAGACTACTTACACCTTACCAAAGTGATTTGGAGTCTATTAGAGTTAAAACAGTGTTTGAGATGAAAAAGCCATAAAAAAGGAATATTTTCAGCACATGCCTTTAATCCCAGAACTTGGGAGGTGGATTTCTGTAAGTTCCAGGCCACCCAGGGTTACATAGAGAAACCTTGTTTCAAAAAACAAAAGCAAAATGACAACAAGGGGCAGTGGGGGTGAGGGTGGGGGTGGGGGTGGGGGTGGGGGTGGGGGTGGGGGTGGGGGTGGGGGTGGGGTATGTGTCTTAAAGTCAGGAAGACAGAATGGGAATGAAAACTTAGAGATGGTGCAATAATAAGATAATACAACCTGTTAGTAAAAATCCAAACCTTATGTTTATGTGGCGTTTATAACTTCTAGTGAGAATAGACTTGGCTTACGCAGTGGACATTATTCAGCAGGAATAACCACATTACTGGCTACACACAAAGAAAACCTTTAGAGATGCAGGAGAGGATGCTTAAAAATAAGTAGATTAAAAATAATCTTTGCTACTATTTAGAATCAAGTGATTTTATATAGCATGCCTGATCGATAAGTTTATTTGTAAAAGGGGCAAAATCAAGACTTACTAATACAATTCAGTAAAACTGAAATTAGTATCTTATTTACTTCAAAATACATTATTTTGCCTGTCAAAAGTACATTAAGCTCAAGCGTCTATTACATACAAGTGTTCTATGTAATTCTTCTCTATTTCTA
This sequence comes from Rattus norvegicus, assembly GCF_021556685.1. Taxonomy (NCBI): domain Eukaryota; kingdom Metazoa; phylum Chordata; class Mammalia; order Rodentia; family Muridae; genus Rattus; species Rattus norvegicus. Next base: position 99,079,933 of record NC_141546.1, read on the forward strand.
GCTGGTGGCACGCACTCTGATCTAGCGAGGAGCGTCTGTGTGCAGGAGCCCAGTGCACTGCAGTGTGATGTCAAGCAGGGAGGCAGCAGCAGAGGTGAGCTGCCGGCCTCCGTGCCACTGCACCAAGAGTCACCCTCACTGACCTTCACCTTCTCTTATAGAGAGCGACAGTAAAAGCGTGCACGTTCAAATGCCTTTCAATGCAGGGAAACTGTCACTGCTTGTAAGTATAGGTTTCATACCTATGTTAGGATGGTTCAGTATCTTCATTATTCGTACTTCTCGGAACAACTGTTAAAAAGATAAGACAGATTCCTGGTTAAAGGACCGAAAACCTCAAGCAGACACCAGCTGCACTTCCATTTGGTAACAATCACTTCCTTACACGAGCAGAGAACCTAAGCAGAGATCTGCTTCTTGGTTCTACCCTTGTGTAATTAGCACGCTGCCCTCTCTATTAATTCCATGGAGACCTGGTTTCTCAAAGACCCTGACGAGATGGACTGGAGAGGTTTGTCTCTGTATGTGAAGTTATCCATAGCAAAACTTACACTGTCTTCAAGGTCTCTTCAGGAACAGAAGCAGAAGAAAAGACCGAGAAAATGACAGTGAAGCTACATCGTGGGTCAGATTCCTCCAAGTCAATCCTTCTGGTTGACCCAACACTCTGTGAAAGATTCAGGTGCGCTTTAAGTAGACTTGTAGGATAATATCAAGTAACAGTAAAATAGCCTAGTGCAGTGGGAACTGCTCATCCATAATCCAAAATCATACAGGCCGAGGCAAGGAGACAGCGAGTTTAAGATAAGCTTGGCTACAGAGGGACTCTGTCTTGAAATATGGGGGAGAGGAGGAAGAGGAAGAAGAGGAGGAAGAGAAGGGGGAGGGCTATTTTAAAAGATTTACTTAGTTTTTTTTTTTTTAAAGATTTATTTATCTATTATAAGTACACTGTAGCTGTCCTCAGACACACCAGAAGAGGGCATCAGATCTCATCACAGATGGTTGTGAGCCACCATGTGGTTGCTGGGGATTGAACTCAGAACCTCTGGAAGAGCAGTCAGTGCTCTTAACCGCTGAGCCATCTCTCCAGCCCCCAAGATTTACTTAGTTTTGAGATTGAAGCCAGCCTGGGCTACAGAGCAAGTTCCAGGACAGCCAGGGCCATACAGAGAAACATTCTCATGAAAAACACCAAACAGAAACAAACGCACAAACAAACAAAAGTCAGATGTCTTTATTCTTTTTGTATTTTGCCTGTGTGTATGCATGGCACTACATGTGTGCAGTGCCCAAGGAGGTCAGAGAACAGCACCAGATCCTATGGAACTAGAATTACAGGTGAATGTGATCACTATGTGGATGCCAGGAACGGAACTCAGGTTTTATGGAAAAGCAGACAGTACTCTTAACCACTAAGCCATCTCTCCAGCTCTAAGAGGTAGACTATCAAGCATGCTAAATAAAATGAAAGGACATGAATGTTAAATTTTATTTCCCCTTAACTTTAAAACACTACACAGACAAGTTTTCACGAGTATGATTGGTCAGGTTGATGGTATGGTCACAGTGGGCAGGGGTGCCTGCTGTCCATTTTGATGACCCGAGTTCAGTCTTTAGTACCTATGGTAGAAGGAGAGACGCACTCCTACGGTGACTTCCATGAACACACCATGACACACATGAACATACACACAAATAAATAATAAAATGTTAAAAAAAACATGACATTTAAAAAGGAGCATGATCTGGTATTTTCTCCTTTATGTTTTGTATAAGTGTTAGTCAAAATCAAAACCAAGCATTTGTTCAAAAAAATAGAACCAAAAATTGGCAACTTAAAATAAATCTGTTAAGACATGTTTTGTCAGAATAAAACCTAAATTTAGCGTAAGCACAAGCGGTGTTTCTGTAATGATTTATTAAAGCCTAAGAGAGCATGGAAAGATGCTCACTATGATTAGTCATTAGGGAATAAACTCAAACCCAGTGAGGGCTCCTGACACCCATTCGGATGACCACTGTCATACAAGACAGGATAGGACAGAACAAACCTGCATGAAACGGGAGAACTCAGAGCCCTCTGGCACAGCAGGCAGAGTGTCAGCTAAGAGGATACTATGGGAAAGACACAGGACATGCAGAACAGTCGTCCTACAGGAATTAAAAAGAACTGCCATGCAATCTATGGGCCACATGCCCAAGAGAACTGAAAGGGAGGGCTCAAACAGGTGATCGGAGGAGTAACATGTGAGAATTCCGATGGGAAGTCAACATACAACACGGATGAGCCTTGAGGGAATCATGTAGATGAAATTGTACATCGACAATGATGGAAATGACACATTTTAGTCTGTGGTCATATCACATAATAACAAAATGAAATATGAAATACAATAAAAATACATCCCAATTGAAAAACCACTTAGGTCTAGATGCCTTTAAAAAGAAAAAGGCTTGTCCTAGATATCTTTAATAATTCTGTGGGGTGTGTGTTGTGTGTGTGTGTGTGTGTGTGTGTGTGTGTGTGTGTGTGTGTGTGTGAGAGAGAGAGAGAGAGAGAGAGAGAGAGAGAGAGAGAGAGAGAGAGCGCATATAAGCCACACGCTTTCACTTAAATTCATTTTAACAGTCTCTCACATGTAAATTCAGGAATTGAAAGTTCTGTGTGGGTGAAGAGGAGACAGATGCAGCAAGTTCACTATGACTGTGCCTGGCCTGACTGAGATGACCCTGCCTCTGGCCTCCACTGACCTTTCCTCAGCACACTGAGGCCTGGAGACACCCTCCGCCTCTTTCCTCCTCTGTGGGGCTTGGTTTTCTGCCGAATCCTTTTCTTTTCAGTGTTCACAGGAGCATCTGCACCTTCAGCTCTTAGTACCCTGACCGCGGTCCCTCCCCCTCCCTCAGTGTGCTCTTCCTGTCAGCTCTTAGTCCCTGACCTCGGCCCCTCCCCCTCAGTGTGCTCTTCCTGTGATTCACTGTGCTTCAAAACCAGCACTTCGCTGCGGACTCTAGACTCATTCAGAATGATGGTTTTATACCTGAATTTATGGTTAAGTAATTCTACTTGGTTGTCCCACGAGAATTCAAGGCCAACACTCGGCAGTGCACACAGACGTTTCCCAACAGCTTTAGCATGTGTGACCGAGGCTGCCTTTCCAACCTTCTCTCAGGACACTCTTGCTTTAAGGTAGACATCACTTCAGCACCCAGCATTCCTCTGGTTCCTGGAACTACTGGGTCCTGTCCTGCTCATCTCCAGAACAAGTTCTCTGCAGAGAATCAGTATTCTCCCTTCTTTTTGTTTCTGAAGGGCATGTACATGAATTTATAACTGAAAATTTTAGCTTACTATTTTTCTTGAGCCAGCACTCTTAACCTCCAGAGCAGTGGGTCGCAACCTGTGGGTCGTGAGTCCTTTGGAGGTTACGTATCAGATATTTGCATTACCAATCATAATGGCAGCTAAATTATGGTTATGAAGTAGCAACGAAATAATTTCATGGTTGGGGGTCACCACAACATGAGAAACTGTCTTAAAGGGTTGCAGCACCAGGAAGGGTGAGAACCACTGCCCTAGGGTTTAAGTGAGCATGCCAGTTCCTATCATTTAACGTAATTGTGGGACTAAGATCCCTTTACCTCCCCCATGCTACTGTCTGAAGAAATTCTGTCCTGTCCAGAATCTGGGGAAGGGCTGACAGAAAGAAGTGACTGCTGGGAGGCTGGTACTACTGGGGTTTGCCTTGGAGTCTGACACAATTACATTTTACATAAACCACGTATTTTAATACAACAGTGAATAATCTGAAAGCCCCAGATACGAGTCACTAATAGAATTGCTGCAGAGGTGTGGGTCAAGTGAGTGTAAATGATTAAAATTAAATATAGGGTTTTATTGGCAGATTGTTTCCTAAATAAAACACAACTAGAAATAGTAACAAATCCACTCAAACTTTGTAAGTGTGATCCATGCTAAATAAGGTACACTTCTAACCAGAAAACTTAAGCTACAGAAGTGTTCACCCTACCTTGGTCAAAGAGTATATATTTATGCGTTCAATTTAAATGTTAAATTCGGTATCATTTTCAAGCTTTCCCCTACTTTAACCTACTCTTTCAATAACCGCATCATTCCCACACCACACCGTAGCTGCAGCCCTGCTTCTAAGTGGCACAGGCCCTGCCTGTGCCGAGGGACTGGTCCAGGATCCATGGCATACGCACGATCCTTGGGCTCCCTGATTTTACCCCCTCTTCTTCCTTGAGAGAGTGTGCCAAGTTACAGAACAAGACAACAGTGCCACATGGAGAGCAATAGTTACTCTTAATAAAAAGCACTGCCAGCTCAGCAGTTTTTCTTAAAAGTAAACTGGCTAAGGCATGTCAGGCTGATGGGAGCAGATTAATGTTTGCATATTTATAAAAGTACTTATTTTATTTTGTGTGTATGTGTCTAAATATGCTTACATGTGCCTTGTGTGTGCAGGTTCCCATGGGAGGCAGAAGAGGCTGTCTCATCCCCTGAAGCTAGAGTCACAGGTAATTGTGAGCTGCCCAGTAAGGGTGGTGCTGGGAACTAAATGCAGTGCTCTGTGGGGGAGCAGGATTTCCTCTGAGCCACCTCTCCAGCCCTGATGCCTGGATCTCTGAGAATGGCTTGTCTGAGGGAACTGATGAGCTGTGTGCCCTTCAAGACACTCCTCCACAGTGATGAGTTTCTGTTCATCTAGCTGTTTAGGCCTTTTTTTTTTTAAAGCTGGGTTTTGGGGGCTGGAGAGATGGCTCAGCCATTAAGGGTATTGCCTGAGTTCAATTCTCAGCAATCACATGGTGGCTCACAACCAAATGTATTAGGATCCAGTGCCACCTTCTGTGTCTGAAGACAGCTACAGTGTACCAGATATGATAGATAGATAGATAGATAGATAGATAGATAGATAGATAGATAGATAGATAGATAGATAGGAGATAGATCGGAGATAGATAGATAGATGGATAGATGATTGATAGATAGATACTAAAAAAGCTGGGCTTTTGTGCAACATTTTGGGTTTATCAGTTTTTAGTCTTTGATTGGAACTTGGAATGTAGCTGTTTTATCAAAAACAGATAAATCTTGGATAGTAATTTTGTAAAAACTAACAAAAATAATACTTTAAAGGAACACCCCAATTCCACCTGGAGAGGATGTATAAAAGATAGGTAGAGCCCAAGTTCTGATCAGAAAGTAATTTTTAAAAATTAAAACAATAATATATGGCTATTAGGGATCCTACATCTCAAAGATACCTTAAACATATTGTTTTAACGTTTGATTTGGACAGAGAATGTGAACGTTTTAACAACTAAGATCATGGAGGTATGTCGTGGCTGGGAGCATGCTGGCTAATGTCACTGCTCTACTGCTGTGAAGAGACTCCATGACCAAGGTAAACATTTAATGAGAGGGGTTACCTACAGTTCAGGCTTAGTCCATTATCATCAAGAAATGAGCATGGCAGCACACAGGCAGACATGGTGCTGGAATAGTAAGTGTGAGTTCTACAATCTGGTCAAAGGCAATACGAGAGACTAGGCCTGGTGTGGGCTTTTGAATCTTTAAAGCCTACCCCAGTGACACACTTCCTCCAACGAAGGTACACCTCTTAGTCCTTCTAATCCTTTCAAAGAGTTATCCTCCCTAGTAACTAATCATTCAAATACATGAGCCTATGGGCTATTCCTACTCAAACCACCAAAGTCAAAACGATGATAATCATAGAAGATCATTGATGTTTTGTATGGTATATTAGCTATAGAAAATGGACTGCCAGAATCCTGCCCATCAACCATCCCTCCACTCAAAGACACACATGCTGGCTGCCTGCATATGGCCACTATCTGATATGGACCAGAGTGTGTTCCTGGCTCCCAGCGTGACGGTTCACGGAGAACGGGCTCTTAAGAAGAGAGTTCAGGTTACATGAAGTCACAGGCCAATATGACCAGTGTCTTTAGGAGGAAGAGCTGCTGAGGGTGAGCTGGGCTCAGAAGCCAAGACCTGTGCACACTGAGAGGACGGCTATCTGCAGCCGAGGAGAAAAGGCTGGGAAGACACCAACCCTGCGAACACTGCCCTCTTGGACTTCCAGCCTAGAAAAGTAATAAACTTTCCATTTAAGCCATTTATTCTGTGGGATGTTGTTACAGAGGCAGCACTAATAGACTAATAGTTCATCCTGAATCTAGAAAATTCTGGCCAAATGAATACATTGTGTCAACAAAATCTAAAAAAGTTTCATCAGTACCTGCCTAAGACTCTTTGTCTCCTAGATGGGCACAGGAAAGGGAGGATGGTGAACAGAAGTTAATGGCTGCAGTCTTCTGCAGAAACCCTCCAAGTTGGAGGGAGCAGGACAGTAACCAGTGAGCTAGGCATCTTTTAACAGAGAGCACCCCACGAGCAGGATACCAATCTTACCAGTGCTTGCCTTTCCTTGGGAGGGGGAGAGGAGTAGAGCTTTCACAGGGAAGTAAGACTGCACCTGACAGACAGTATCACTGACACCATCCCTTCTGCATCATTTGCCTGGGGACAAGTAAGGAAAGTGTTTTCACAGGATTTCAGTTCTAAACTACTCGAGTTTCTGACTTTTCCTTCTTTCTCATTTCAAGCTGTGACACCGTGATGTGTCCGGCACATACGCATTAGCGAGAGTTCTCAGAGCTGCGTCCCTTCAGGCTTCATGTTTCAGGTCTGCTGAGAGTTGGATGGTAAAGTCAATATTTGTTACAACTGTGTTACAAGAACTAAAGGAAGCCTTGTCTATAAAGCAGGGCCTTTACTTTGTGGACTCAGACAGCTACTCTAATTGTTCAGGGCCTTTGTTACTTCCTTCTAGATTCCTGGCTTTGCTCCAGGTAGCTGAAGTCACCCACCAACCCCTTTGGATATTGTTCTACTCAGTCCTTCCTTCTCAGGCCAAGGCCAGTATCAGCAAAGCTCCACAGGGCCAATCAGTACTTGCCTCAGCCAGGAGAATTTCCTTTTTCTCCTCTCAGCTAATTTCTTTTCCTTCCAATCCCTTCCATTTCTTCTGCTTATTATTCTTTTGTGCCTGGTGTGGGGTGGGGAGGGGGTAGGACATCTGTTGTATTCAAACCAGTAGATTTTGGACATGGCCTAGTAGTCGCCTATCATCCTAATTCTATGAACAGACTCTCATCAAGGTCAGCCAGAATGTGTCAGACCTGCTGCCATGCTACCTGTGGTCTCCTCATGCCAGAGGACTTCTCTGTGACTCACTTACTTTAAAGACAGAGGATGATTTTTGTAGTCACTTGTTTTTTTCTGGGTGACTTTACTTATAGTAAACAGAGCTTGGAGAAGGAGGTGGTATCTTTGAGCACAACCTTCTTAACTTTTTAAATACTTCATTCTGATGTGACTTTAGGAGGGACAGAAATGCATTTTGTAGTAATGCCATCACTGCAATTTGTAATAATCCTGTCTGCATCCTTGGCAGCAGTTTTGGCCCATTAATAAACTGAAATGTGGGCTTGTTTTACCCTGCAGGTGACTTTTAGTTCCTAGATCCACTGGGAAGCCTCGTTCACTGGGAAAGCATACACATGCTGTGCCTACGTTAACAGAACACTCTTGATTGGATGCTCAGCTTCATAACTTTTGGGATCAATACGTCACTTCATTTTTAGCCTTCAGGCACTTATTGAGACGTCCATCAGATAGTTTATAAAACTACTATTAGTAGCACTATAACATTTAACTTCTTTTTGTTTGCTTTCTTCCTGCTTTGCTCTGGTTGTTTAGAGAAGGGTCTCACATAGTCCAGGGCAGCCTATAACTCTCTATATACAGCCCTGGCTAGTTTAGAACTTCCAGGCAGAGCAATGGCCTATCCAGCAGCTCTGAGAAGCCAGTTGTGAAGGAGACAGACTGTCTACAGGGTAGGAGGAAGCAGAGCCTGCCTATGTCATGGGCAGGGGAGAGGTCCTGAGGAAGGTGGAATTCTATCCAGTAGGCACAGGGTAGGCCTGTGGGAAGGAAAGAGGGGACTTAGAGGGAGGTATGGGGGAAGATGAGTGCAAATGCAGCAGGCTTCTGGGGTGGGAATCGAGAGGCAGACCTAGCTGGTTGCATGTGGGAGGTGAAACATTCCTAAAGGAACTAAATGGGCTACAACTTTTGAAATAGCCAAGCTAAAGTTTTCTGATGATGTTAAGATTCCTAGCCTATTCCACTTCCCTCAAGAGAAAACTCTTCCATGGTAGAAGTAGATACATATTTCACAGTTAATAAAGGCCCAGTGATCAGAAGAAGTTCATTAAGGTTCTCAGAATACTGGCAGACCAACAGTGAAACTACTGCCAAAGAACCAAATGATTCTTTAGTTACGAGCGCCTGGTCCTAGTATAGTAAGGCGACTGAAAACTGACGTGGAGAACAGGAACGATTTCTCCGAGGAGGTGACTCAGACTGAAATGTATAAGAACAAAGTGAGGAGGGGAGTTGGTGTCAGGCAAGGGGGAGAGAAAGCTGCAAAGGCTGGGTAGCTAGACGAAGAGAATGAGAAGCTTAGTTGAACACTGAAGCTGGAGGGATGGGGCACTATGGGGAGGGAAGAGCTTTAGAGCTGTAGTCCTGGTGGGCAGTGTACTAATGGGGCTGACTTTTAAGCTTCCGAAAATGGAACTCCTAAGAGTGTAAGCAAAGGGTAGCATATTAAATATGTGTCTGCAGGAAGACAAATGGCAGACCAGAACAGGTCACATGGAAGAGGGCAGCCACCCTCAGGTGAACATGAAGACAAAGGAGCCACTGGAGTGCTTCTGAGGTTGACTGCTTACATGATCTTGGGGCATGTGCTGTTCACAGAGAGGCCACAGGATGGTGAGGTGAGGGGGCATTAGGTAGGTAAGGAGAGGTCACAAGTTCAATTCTGTAGTTGGGGTGTCTTGAAGAGGAGATTACAACAAGATTTAAGGTAGTCTAAGGTAAAGGGACAAACTCAGGGTTTACCAGTAGGTGAAGTCTGATACTCAGCTACCTTCTCTAAGAAGGGAATAGAGAAGAAGAGGCCCATGGACAAGCTGCACAGAGCCTCACATGTTACTTACACACATTGTCCTGTCGCTGGCAAGCTGAGCTTTTCACGCCGACATTCAGACATGGGGTGACTGGAGTCTTTTTTGTTTTGTTTTGGGTTTTTGAGACAGGATCTCCTTACATAGTTCTGCCTGTTCTGGAGCTCACTGCGTAGACCAGGCTAACCTTGAACTCACAGAGATCTTCCTGCCTCTGTGTTCTGAGTGCTGGGATTAATGGTGTGTACAAGTTGCCTATCTGAAAGGCTGGAGTCCTAATCTGAGGGACACAAACAAATGCTCAGTATAAGCTCATTAGATGCATTCTCTCTGCAAGCATTTTCATAACTGGATGCAGTGTGCACACTGAAACATGTCAAAGACCTGTCACTGCATGCTCTCCCTGACATCTAAGAGGGCACAATAAACTCAAACCCAGTTGAGTTCAGAAAGTCTGGCCTTCCTGTGAATACACAGCTCATATTTAAGGCAGATACAGTAATTTTACTGATATCACTTTCTAGAGCACCCGAACACTTTCCCCCTCAAAATCCATCGCAGTGTGAAACACGACACTTTCTTTGCAGTGTGAAAAAAATATCTTTCAGTTATAATCTCATGATCATCCTTATTTTCAGTATCTTGCCTAAAACCAGATCAAGGTCAGAGATGCTCTGCTGACTGCTAGTTCCTGGTGGACGGAGCGGTGACTAAGTGGGCACCAGGGATGTCTTGCTAACGTATGTGGCAGCAGCATCCTTGCAGAATCTTGCCTCACATGTAACAAGAGCCGTATGGGCCAACATCCAGCACATGTGTGGATTCACTCAGCTATAAATCTGATGAACACACCAGAGTAATTGACATTTCAACACATCTGACGGGTAGGCCTACTAAGAAACACTGCTGGGCTGGAGAGATGGCTCAGTGGTTAAGAGAACTGACTGCTCTTCCAAAAGCTCACAACCATCTATAATGAGATCTGATGCCCTCCTTCTGGTGTGTCTGAAGACAGCGACAGTGTACTCATGTACATATTTCATTCTTTAAAAAAAAAAATACTGCTGAAGAACTTCTGGGTTTTTTTGTTTGTTTGTTTGTTTGTTTGTTTGTTTTGTTTTTGTTTTTTGTCTTGATTGAACTATTAGCCAGTAACTCTGTGGTCTTTTTTACATATTTGGTTTCTACTGAATACTACCTGGTTCTATCTTACTCACAGTGAGCACATTCTTCAGTGTGGCAGGGATTGTTTTACAGAAGCTCTGGGACATTTACTTAGGCCACCAGAGAGGACCAGGCATTACTGGAAAACTCTCATCTAGTGCTCAAACCACAAAACACTGGCAGCAACTGGATGAGCTGGTCAATAAAGTGTGTTCTCGAGATCTCAGTTTCTGACATTTCTACACCTTTGCTGTCTCTTATGTCCTAGCACAGAGATTCCATCTGCAATGGGACCCGATGCCCTCCTCTGTCATGCAGGCATGCGTGAAATAGAACACTTATATAAACAAACGAACAATCTTAAAAAAGATTAGCAGGCTCTTCACAGATATTTTCATCAGCAGGCAGATCTTTAGTTATTTAGACAAATGCAGCAATGATCAGCTTCAAGGTCAAATGTTCCAACTAGTGAAACTAACTCGATATGACCTTGCATGGCTCTGCTGGAAAAGACCAAGTTTGGGCGCCACATTCCTGGGTGACGAGGCAGAAATTCCAACTGTCAGTTGACATCACTCCATTTACGGAGTAATCCATGGAGTGTGTGTGGGAGGTGGGCGAGGCCCGGAGTGCAGTCTGGCAACTGGTGTGCTTCGGAGTCCCTGGCACATGAGCAGGCTCAGGTGATGTCGGTCCAGAGGGAGGACCTTTTGTCACTCACACAGTCGATCCAGGTTGGGTGAAAGCTGGTGTTACAAGAAGAGACATCCCCAGAGACTATAACATGTCAGTACGGTATCAGCTCACGGTCTCGGGAAAGGAGCCCAGCAAACCCAAGTCCTCACTAAACAGATGCGTCACACTCCGCAGTTTCATTGGCTGTCAAGTGTAAAAGGAGGCCAACTAACGAAGAGACAGCTCTCTACAGAGAATGCATACATGGGACACAGAGCTGCCTGGCTGAGGCCAATGGAAAGAAGGTTCTGCTGCACAAATGCTAAGTTCCAGTCTTACACAGCAATCATGGGGGTTGTAGGCAATCACAGAGAACGAGAATTTCCTGTAAGATTTTCTCTTAGGAATCAAAGTCACGTATGTAGCACGTCTGTCATCTGGTCCTATTATATGCTACTGAAATCTCAATGGATATTATTTTACCACAAAGAAACAGTATTCATAGCTCATACACTCAAACAGCTGCCTCATTTTTAAAAAATATTTTTAAGATTTGTTTTATTTTATATGAGTACACTGTCACTGTCCCCAGATGCACCAGAAGAGGGCGTCAGATCCCATTACAGATGCTTGGGAACCTCCATGTGGTTGCTGGGACTTGAACTTGGGACTTCTGGAAGAGAAATCGGTGCTCTTGACCGCTCAGCCATCCATCTCTCCAGCCCGCCTCATTTTTAAATGCTAAAAGCTTACGTCTGAGAAGGTTTCCCATTGGATGAACGAAACGACAGCTTTGGCTACCAGACAATCCCAATCCCATGCTCTTTCTCCCTTCCTGCTTTGCTTCTGCCTTGATGGAGCACTGTCTACTCTGGTTTGATGTCTAGGAGGAACTTGCATGAAGGAAGAGCCCAAAGAAGACACGCCCACAGAGACTGTAAGACACGCCCACAGAGAATGTTAAGACAGGCCCACAGAGAATGTTACGCAGAACTAGGGTTTTACCCTAGAAGAATTCTACAGACCTCAAGACTCGGGGCTGGGGAGAGGGCTCAGGGGTTAGCAGCAGTGCTGTTAACAGTGTAATCACGGAACAGTCTGGGTCCCAGCACCCACACAGCATCCTGCAAACAGCTCTAATTCCACAGAAGGGCTTCATACTCACACATAGGTATGTACAACCCACTGACACACACATATAAAATAGTCCACAATATTTGATATAAAATCCAATTTGGTACAAATTAAAGGCAGTTCATATGGAAGATACATCTTGCTAAAGACTATGCAAATATTCCCAAATCGAAAATTCAAGTTCCAAACTTCAAGTATTTTGAGTACATGAGGCTCAAGCTGCATTAAACACATTTCAAACAACTTTATGATGTCATAATCATTATATCTTAGAGTTTGTCTTTTCTTCATGTACTGATATAGTGTTTACCTAACAAAATTTTACAGTTGACTTTATAGACAATTGTATATTAATAAACTCTCACATTACTTATTAATTAATTAAGTACCTTTTGTAGACTGGTAGGGTTTAGCTGAGTTTTGTCTATTATTTTCACAGCTACCTGAAAAAGAGAATCATTAAACCACACTTGAGATATGTAATTCAATGCATCAAACCTTGCAAAGAAAAGTTTTGTTTTGCTCCTGGCCATGCACCACTTACTTCTCTGATCTCACACACCCAGAAGGTGTGGTCTTGATAACTTGGAGCCTTAGCACACAATTTACCTATGGACTTGTCACCCACCTCCCGCTTCTGCATCGACGGGATTATGCCTTCGCCAGTTCTTCCATGTTTCCCTTTAAAACTGTTGAGACCATGCCATGCTATCTTAATCCTTTTCTCAAAGCCTAGACGGGCAACATTACAGGGGTGAGCAGCTCTTTTCTTTTCCTTCCTTTTTTAAGACAGGGTTTCTGTGTAGCCCTGGCTGTCCTGGACTCACTCTGTAGACCAGGCTGGCCTCAAACTCAGAGATTCTCCTGCTTCTGCCTCCTGGGAACTAAGATCAAAGGTGTCACCTGCATCACCCTACAAGAGAGTAGGCTTTAAATTTGTATTTTTAACAAATAAAACTACTGTGCAAGCAGAGGAACTGGATATATAAACTTTAATAGAAAACCAGCAAAAGAGATTTGAAAATCTTCGAGGGCTCTGTCTAGTGTAGCCTATGTCTGAACAGCTCCTAGGGGTAGAATGCACAAGGAGATACTCAATGGGATCACAATATCATGATGTGTACAACACGCGAAAGCTTACCAACATTCTGTGGTTGAGATTTAAGAATAATCCAATCTTAATGCAAAACTTTGGATATTTACTGAAATAATCATTTAACCCTGCTGTACACACTATACATTTATAGTGCACGCACATGTAAATATATACATTTTTATTGTGTAACAATAATTTCAAATACATGAGATAAGTGGGATGTGCTTGTGCAAGCCAATAACCTTAGCAGTTAGAAAGTGGAAGCAGAAAGATCCAGATTCAAGGTCTGCCTCAGCTGGTAGCAAGTTCAAAGCTAGCTTGGGCTACAATAGACCCTGTCTCAACACTTCTCACTAACCAACCAAACAGCCCTACAAACAAATGGTACTTTAGACACACATTCTCTTGTCATCTGAAAAAAATTATCTATACAGTAGTAATATTACCTTGATGCTATAGCCAAACAGATAAAAGTTAATGGGTGATTTTCTACACACTCATCCTACCTTAGCCTAAGTGGTATTTCATAAAAACGTATCCCAGCCTCATTCCACAGCAGAGTAGCAACAGTAACCAAGAGTGTTCACATGGTAGATAACTGAAAACAGCTGATCTGAAGTCTCTGAGGATACTATAAGGTACCAGTTTTTCCTTAGTGTTAGAGGTCAGTAGCTCTGCCACAAAACAGATCTGTCTGCAAATGCCCTATGTGCATATATCCCAGTGTGCACCAGCTCACTGATACCATTCACTCCCAGTGTCCACCATGAGAAAGCGAGTCTCTGGAGCAAGGTCCAGGCACATATCAGAAGGCACCATGAAGACTTACCTCTCTACCTGTTAGGACATGCCTTGCCAATTTCACTTTGGCAAAATTCCCCTTCCCTATTGTTTTCTGTAAACGGTAATTTCCGATGTGAGGCTGTTCATCTGTCGCTGACGTAATGGAGTTTCTACACCGGGGAATGTTTTGTCTGCTACTTGATTTGGTAGGCGGGATATGCGTTTCAGTATATCCATCCACAGATGTATGCTAGGAGAAAGCACAAGAGCTCACAGTCACTTAGACAATTATAAAAGGACAATTAAGAGGCTACAAACAGTCACGTGCTGGTGGAGTATCCTTTAATCACAGAAAACTCATCTCTCTGAGTTTGGGGCCAACCTACTCTACAGAACAACTTCCAAGACAGACCAGGCTACACAGAGAGAAAACCTGTCTGAAAAACAAACAAAAGGACTTTAACTCATGTTCATTAACACTTCATCTTTAATGAAAGTGAATCATAGTACACAATTTTAAAATGTGAACATGCTGTTTATCATTTTTTCCTGACCAATGGGTACAAGAATTTTTACTTCGCATCCTTAAGTCTGTATTTTGACTTTCAAAAGAGATACATTGCTAGGTACCAGCGCACTAACCATTGTGATACATTGCTGGGTACCACCACACTGGCCACTGTTCCTGTAAAGCCTGTTACTGTTTTAAGTTGAGTGGCACTATCCACGCCTACCCCTTAGAAGGGAAGTATCTTTACTACCAGGACAAACATCCTCACAAATATGGTTAGTACTCTAATCCACAGCTTCTTAATCTTTTCTACTTGTTGACCTTAATCTGTCTGTCTATCTGTCTGTCTGTCTGTAGACAGGGTCTTATGTATCCTGGGCTGCCCTACATAGTTTGTAGGGTAAGATGACCTTTAACGTCTGCTCCTCCTGCCTGCAGCTCCTAAGCACAAGACCACAGGTGTCTCCCAACACGTGGTTCAGGCAGTGCTGGCAATGGATTTGACAGGGGCTAGGAGACAGTTCTTAGCACACCTTTGATGAATTACCTACATGAGCTTAACGGGGTGAGACAATCCACCTTAGCCATAGCTGTCACCGCCTCATGAGCTGAGCACCAGCACTCATCTCCTTCTCTCTGTGTCCCTGCTCTGGATGCACTGTGACCCCTGTCTCACGCTCTTGTTAGCATGCCTTCTAGGCCGTGATGGGCAGTGTTCCCTTGAACTGTAAGCCAAAATAAATAAGCCCTCTCTGCTATGCTGCTTCCTGTCAGTCATCTTGTCAAAACGAGGAGAATAATAACTAATATGGACTCTAACCATGGCTTTCAAAAATATGAAAATGTACAAACGTGTTGAGAAATGGCGGTAGGGAAAACTTAAAGTCTTTAATCTCCATAATTATATCATGTTTCTGTCAGAGGAGAAAACCTGTGTGCACAGCAAAACACTGTAATTTGTAACATTCAAAAGTCTGAACTCCAAGCCAGGGTAACAAGCAGCATCTGTTGTCACTGTATGCTGTGATGGTGTACGTGGTATAAAGTGTGGGTGTCGTGTGTCCAGAAACCAAGGCTGCAGTGACGCCACACACTGTGAAATATGTGTGTTGTCATGGACACCTCAGAGTCATTGTGTGTTTGATTTTAAACTAATAGTTAGGCATTGAGCTACAATATAAATTCTATTGATAAATCATCACACGCTGTTTGTGCTTGACCACAGCGGACTCTGGGACCAAGGTGGGTTCCTTTATCTCAGATTCAAACATCTTTATCTTGAGTCCCCTAAGACTCCTTGTGCTGGGGCAGGTGGCTCCCTGTTGCTGTGATAGGGAGGGAGGAGGACAGTACACAGTTAAGGTATCAGAAACACTGAGCAGTCTGGAGAGATGGCTCAGTACTCATGAGTGTGTACTGCTTTGAAAGAGAACCCGTTAGGTTCCCAGGACTGTCATCCAGAGGCTTATGGCTGCCTGTAACTATATCTGCAGGGATCTGATGCTCTCTTTAGATTTCCATAGGCACTGTGCTTACATATACATACCCATATACTGACACAGACAAACTCGCATGCTGAGGGCAGGTGTAAATGACAGTCTCACTGAGCTGCAATGGACTTATTAGTTCCAAACTTACACACAGGTCTACCAGGTAACTTCCCAGTGCCCTTCTGCTGGAGTAGGACAGAGTTCCCCAGTTCTCCAGAGGGTAGGACAGAGCTCCCCAGTTCTCCACTGGAGGTAGGACATAGCTCCCCAGTTCTCCACTGGAGGTAGGACATAGCTCCCCAGTTCTCCACTGAGGGTAGGACAGAGCTCCCCAGTTCTCCACTGAGGGTAGGACAGAGCTCCCCACTTCTCCATTGGAGGTAGGACATAGCTCCCCAATTCTCCACTGAGGGTAGGACAGAGCTCCCCACTTCTCCACTGGAGGTAGGACAGAGCTCCCCAGTTCTTCAGTTCTGGTTTGGAGTTAACAGTACACAAACCTAAACAAGTTTGCAAGAAGCCTTATTATGCTCTTTTAGAATTACCTGCTCTTTTAGAATTCTGCCGTCACCTAGAGCTAGCTGGACTTGTCCAGTAAACCAGAGAAGGCTGAGAGAATCATAGTCATGGAGATAAGTCCAGATTAAATCAACTGACTCCCAGCTGCTCCTCTGACTTTAGGAGAAATAGGCCGCTGATTTAAGCCACTTAGTATTGGAGTTTGAGTAACTGTTACACAGCAATGCCAATGAATACATAACCCTACCACTACTTCATTAGTTAATTTTTTGTAGTACTGAGGAGTGAACCCAAGACCCTGATTCCAACAGATCAATATTCTACCACTGAGCTAACCTCATCCCTATCAGTTTTTTTAAACAAAGAAGCAAACATAAAGGAAACACTTCTCAACAACTAATTCTTTTCAGACTTGGTCAAATTCTAGCGAAATTTAAAGAAGAAAAGCAATATTGGTATACAATCAATTCCCTAAGGAGACATCTTTGTTTGGCATAAGCTGCATAGGGGCAGAACTCTTGAATATTTGTCTCCAATAATATATGATGGATGGATGGATTGGC
Source organism: Rattus norvegicus (assembly GCF_021556685.1). Classification (NCBI taxonomy): domain Eukaryota; kingdom Metazoa; phylum Chordata; class Mammalia; order Rodentia; family Muridae; genus Rattus; species Rattus norvegicus. The sequence continues at coordinate 99,096,958 of NC_141546.1, forward strand.
AGATCCTGGAGAAGACTGCAGTCCGATCATACATCATGGTTGGATCAGAAGACCCTGGAGAAGACAGCAGTACCCATGGGCACACAGACTGCAGTCCAGTCATACATGATGGAGGATCAACAGATACTGGAGAAGACAGTAATTGTGGGCTCACAGACTATAGTTTACCAGTTCTCTGATACAGAACTTCATACTTGGGGTGATCTTTTTTCTTTCAAAAGAATTAGCTCTCCAGATGAGCTGGCCCTGCCCTCCCCTGGCTGTTGGGAGAGGAGGCCCTGCACCTTGCCTGGGCAGCACAGTGGATCTTGCTCTGGAGCGTGAGTGTGGGTGAGCAGACCAAGGGCATGAGAGCTGATCCTGCCTCATGCTGAGGGGAGCATTGAGTGCCCTGGTTAAAGTAGTGTTGGAGAGCAAGCCCCGGTGGTGCCTGGAGGGAGAACCGGTGGGGTGAGCAGCTCAGCTACCATGCAGGCCCACAGCCAGGCTACGAATTGGCCCACCCCAAAATCTGTAACACCTGCAAAGGGTTGAGATGTGTGAAAGGGCCGGGCTTGCTTTCCAGAGCTGCAGGATATCCATGACACAGGGCAACAACAGGATAACTGGGAGGAGTCTCCATGAGGATCCAATATTGATGGTGTGACAGAAGCCAGAGATCTGGAGCCAAACCAATGACTCATTGCAATGAACATTTGCAAGTGTAAATGTGTGGACAGAGGGATACACTGTGGGACACACTGTGACACACTACAGCCTCCATGGCGAGACGTTTTCTGTGCTTTGTTCTTGTTACTGCCGTTGTGTGTTTGCGTGTGCTTTACTTGGAGGGGGATGTTGCAGGGGTGAAGGGCTGATATGAGGTGATGGGCAGGTGAGCAGGACTGGAGTGCATGACAGGAAACTCACAAAGAATCAATCAAAAGTAAAAAAAAAGGGGGGTAGCTCTCAACATTAAACACAGTCAATCAATAAGTCTTGATAATAACTTGCACAAAACACATGCACAGGAGTCTTAAGTCAGGAATCAAAATATATGGTTCTGATGAGAGACATTCATCAAGAACAACTATTATAAATACATATTTTTTGTTAGGCATGTCAGCATCTCACAGGAGTACGTCTTTCCTTAAGGGACTCTGAAGAACTGTCTATATAGTTTAGCTTTCTCCTTCCTAATCAATGGCTTAATTCTCAAATAAGAATCCAGCAGGAATATGGATTTAATTCCTGCTAAACAATGGATTTGGTTTAGAATTCAACCTTATGGCTATTAAATACAAGATATGATGGCAGCCTAATTATAGCATTTCTCTGGGTTTTAGTTCACACTTTTATCATAACAACTTCCAATGCTATTCTTCCTTCTCCAGTTGTCCACTCAATCCAGAAAATCCCAACGTCTTTGATCTTTCTGCAGCAGGAGCAGCATGACCCTAAGGCTGCCTGAGTTCAGCAGAGTCTAGAGGACCAGAGATGAAGATCTAACAGGTTTTCATACCTGAACCCCATGGGTCACCCACGGGTCACTCCAATAGCCAACTACTAAGACTCTGTCCCTGTGGCACTAGCTACAATCAAGGTCTCCCACTTGGGCACCACTCACACTTGGGCACAGGTATTGTCTGTGTTCTTAACCAGGTGGTGGAGAAGATAATAACATAATTATTTACCTCAGAATACTTTAGTCTGAGGAGTAGGTAGCTGCTTATGTGATGGGGTGATGGCGCTGTATGGTAGTAAAAACAGCACAAAGGAGCAGAGGGACAAAGACAGCCAGTCCACCCTGCAGCCCAGGTCACCAAACCCTTTCCTGAGCACCTGGTATCTGCAACCACTCCTGGTAAAGCTTCTGCACCAATCACATTTCTTTCTGTGAGCAACAGAAATAGTTCTGGCTACCTAAAGTAGAAACAGAACTTCAAAGTCTGTGAGAGGCTGAAAAAACTCTCCAATGATGAGACTTGAATTCAGACGGAAAAAAGACAAGAATGGGCAAATAGGCAAAATCAAATAGTTATCTATAGTAATAAAGGTGACAATGAAATAAAATGAAGTAAGCGGAGAGGGGGAGGGGGACACAGCACACCGCCTTAGGATAGACGGAACAGCCAGCCAGCTGCGCTCCACCAGAAGAGGAAGAGGGACAGACACACAGCGGAAGGACACTCAGGCAGTGAAAAGAGAACAAGTCAGGTGCTTGATGAGCTCACGGAACGAAGGCACAGAGGCAAACACAGCTAAAAAGGGCATCTTTGTTCAAGGCCCACAGCTTGAACATCCAGTTGTCCAAATAAAACCCTGCAAGTTTCTACTGTCAGGCTCAAAAGGTTTCCAGCCACAGGTGTGAAGGCCTGTACAACTGGGTGCCTGATGTCAGCCAGGAAGGCACTAGCGTCTCCAACAAACAGGTAAAGGACAAGCAAGTAGAGACGTGGCCAAGCCAATGAGCAAACACATGATAAAGCTACTAAAGACAGGCCACACACCATCCGTATAATAAAACGGTACACTATGGCTCCAGGTGCCGCGAATGCTTCATGGGCATTGACTTTCACTCTTTACAACAACGCCACTGAGAAGCACATTTCACAGAGGAGGACGATGTGGTCTGGAGAAGTTATGGCATGGCTGCCTCTTTTGGATTCATCCAAGTATTCGTGACATCAGCCGAGAGTCTAGAGAGATGGCTCAGCAGTTGAGAGCAACTGTTCTTACAGAGAACCCGGGTTTGAGTCCAGTGCCCACATGGCAGCTAACAACCATCCATAACTCCAATCCAGGAGATTCAGTGCCTTCTTGTGGCCTCCACACACACAACCATGCATGTAAGGTACATACATGCACGAAGGCAAAACATACATAAAAAATAAAGTAAATCTAAAAGGTTTTAAGGTGGCATTGATCACCTGTGAATACAAGGAAAGGAACCCTCATTGGACGTTTCACTGGGGAGCAGATCTTTTCATTGCTTCAGCTATTTCTGACGGCACTGGAGCCAGAAGGCGAAGATCTGGACAACTAAGTGCAGTTTATAAACATCGGGGGGAAACCAGAAACCTTAAAGTCAACTGAGAATCATGCTTTCACAATTGAGCTCAGGATAGCCACACTGTACATAAATATATATCAAAATTAGGCCCTGATTTCAACTGCTAAATTCAAATCCTCCCACAAGGGTGTGTCACACTTGTGCTTTGGTTTGTTACTGTTGATGATGTAGGGCAGGGATTCTACTCTCTCCCCACGGCATCTCTCTTCCCTAGCTCGGGTGTGGTTTCTTTTCCTTATTTCATTACTTGAGTGTCGTGGAGCCCACTATTAAAGGGACAAGCAGCCCATCTTCCCACACCCGTAGACAGAAACAGCTGAGTGGGAAGCGCTCTTCCACTCAGCGCTCACAGTGAAGTCAAAGACCCGAGTCAATAGCAAGGCGTCTCCAGGCCGCCCCAGAGCCTCTGGCTTCAGCTTGTTTTCTGAACCCCATCCCCCTACTGCATACTATTCAATGATCCATTTATTCTGTCAGCAGAACTTTATTGTGACCTATTATATACACATACTGTCCCATATGACAGGATAACTAAACCACTCTGTTTTTGCAGAGGGAAATAAGAAGAGAAAGGGATGGTGAACATGTGAGTCACAAAACCATCAACTAGCAGTCCCTGGTAAGAAGAACTCTGAAGCAGATTAATATGAAGCAAGGGCTGCCACGGAAGGGTTGGTCTTTGAGAAGAGACCAGAGAGACGCGAACGGCTAGAGTCAGAGAGGAGAGATGTGGAGACATAACTAGTAAAGAATCTCTTGATAAAACAAGCGCTTAAGATTCTTCCTCTTCGGGGTTGGGGATTTAGCTCAGTGGTAGAGCGCTTGCCTAGCAAGCGCAAGGCCCTGGGTTCGGTCCCCAGCTCCAGAAAAAAAAAAAAAAAGATTCTTCCTCTTCAAACACTGGAAAAATAAAACTCCCCTTCTCATGGCCTCTGTTCACGTGCGTTCACCCACACCCAAACCCATGAGTTTTGCTCCTTCTCATGGCTGTCAGGTTGAAGGTGCTCAATGTCTAACCAAGAAGGAAGACCAAACTCGTATCAGAGGACAAGGGGCCGATTTACTCTTCCAGGAGACTATTACCTTCCCCTTTGTGAAATCCTGGCAGCAGCTGAGGACATGAGACTGGCAAGAGATACTCCAATAAGAAAGAACACACCTCCATATCATCCCAGAGTGAACAGAGGGCTCAGTGAGCAGCTCCTCTGTGCACCAACCACCTACAGCTGTGTCAGTTACCAAACTCAGTCTAACATCACATGAGTGCTGTGGTGTCCTCTTACAGATACAAACCTCGCTTAGTGAGTGGATAGCCACCCTTCCTGACAAGCAGGACCACACAGTACCACACTGCAAAACAGGGCTACTACAGCTCTGCCCCAGACCCTGTAATGTGCTACTTTTCAAGTAAATTACACCAGGAAAAACACAGACCCTGGCTACTGAAAATTAATGACCACACTCACACTTTTCTAAGTCATGGTAGTAAAAGAATCAAGAAATTATGACTTCAATAACAGAGGAATAGATTGTACTGGAGAAGCCTGCCAGCAGATTAGAAAATATAGTTTTTAGATAAAACATTAAAGGCAGCTTAAAAGAGCTAATGCAGAAAGCATGCAAAATTGGAAGAGAAGCTGAGGATGTGAGAAAAGAATCTTCATTAAGCGAAATCCCCCCTCCCCAAAAGAAGGTCTCTCAGGACTAAATGTGCAGTACATAGCTTTACTCCTAGCACTGGGGATATAGAGGTGGGGCGATCTCTGTGAGTTTGAGACCAGTTTGGTCTACATAGTGAGTTCTAGGACAGCCAGAGGTGTGTAATATAAACAGATCATCATGAAAAAAATTAAAAAGGAGAGGGGGAGAGGACAGGAGGGTCTCTCTACACTTTATATAACTGAGGCTAGCCCTGACCTCACAACCATCCTGACTCAGCTTCCTGAGAGGTGGGATTATAGGTGTGTCTGTCACCAGGCCAGGGGAAATCCTGCCCCCACTATGCTCATGCACACATGCACGCACACCCCGTTTCCATCTTGGAAACAAAGTCTAGTCCACTTAGCTCCAGACAGCTTACATTCAAGAGGGAAACAAACTCTACAGCTACAGGAATCTGAGGGTGCAGCCGGTGCTCAGAAAATGGACAGAAAGTAAGAGAGAATCTTGAGAAAAATGAAGTCCCAAAAGACTATGGAAGTTTTCTATCAACTACGAGAACTTTTCTAAGTATGAGCGAAAGAATGGCCAAGAAGCAGGTTAGAGGTCACAGGCAGAAGCCAAAAGGGAATAGTGAAGACCCGGGCTGCTGCATACTGCCTAGAATTTGCACTTTGAGAGAAAGTTTGAAAACACAAATGCACTCCAAAGGCTTGATCCAATGAAAGTGTTCTTCCAGGCAAGACAGAGACACTGGAGAGGAGTAAGAGCAGGAAGAATTTGTCAATGCAGACACAGCACTGTATGCTCTGTTAAAGTGTGATGGTAGAGAATGAGTGGACCATCCTGAGGGATAGACCACTGGAGGAGAGGACTGTTCAGTGAGAACCTCTGACCCTCCCCTGTGCCCTCCAGTATTCAGCACATCTTCCAAAGGGCACCTAAAACTTTCCAATGCAACTGGAGCCTAAGACACGTTTTTAGGGCACTGAACACTGTGTTCTATCTCTGCCGTTCAATATAGCAGCAGTCACTGGACAGACCGACAAAGCACGTTAGTGTTTATTAAGCATCCCGCATCAGTCCTTCCGGAAAGTAACCACTCATTATGTCGTCCAGCTCGTTAAAGTCAGCAAAGCTGAGCTAGGATGAAGCACAAGGCACAGCACCTGCCCAGCATGGGTGAAGCTTCAACACCACAGTGCGCAAAGACTAAGAAAAAGGAAATCTTCAGCCTGAGTAGCAGACAGACAGGTTCTATTTATTCTCTGCAGACTTGATGGTGGCCACATACCCGTTTCCAGAAGCACAGGACATAAAAACTTAAGTTTAGCTATTTAAAAAGCTGGCTCTTAAAATGTCACTAAAGCCCTCTGATAGCTCCAATGTTAAGCACTGCAGAATCCAAGGAAGTACACAAGAGGTGACCTACCTGTCCCTGCGATGTCATGCCCAGTTTTCCAAACCTTTCCTGTTGGAGCTAGTCTTTCCCCTGATTTATTCTAAGAAAATAAAAGTGGTTTGTTAAAAGAAAAAAAAAACCTAACCATATGTTGATTTTTAAACAGTGGCTACTACGGTTTACTAAGAGAGCCGAGGAACCATCCCTTTCAGCACGGCTGGGGCACTGCTGATCTGCAATACCTTTTCATAAGAAAGGATTCGTGTGAGGAAAATCATTTTTGTACGTAGTAGAACTAGAAAACTAGAAAATATAAGTAAATTAGTAAAATACTTTTATGGAAATACTACTGAGTTCAATAAAGTTGCAAGAGAGAGGAAACACCCTCAATTACATTCTGAAAAAAATCGCCAAATGGACTCTTAAGATTCCTCGAATTCAGTTCACACAGCCCCGCTAAGAAGACCCGCCATAGGGTCCCAGCACCTGCCCTTCCTTTAACCACACCAGGCTCAGTGAACATTTCTGGTCCTCCTACTGCTGTTTCTAACAAGGGCCTTATTAAAAGAGCCATTTAACAAAGTACTTACCCCAGACCTTAAACAGCTTTGTGGCAACTGTATACACACAGTTAAAACTTTAAATTAACTCTAACAGCCTTAACACACAGAATCAACGCCCTTCAAATTTCAAGACCAGACCCCAGAGAAACTTTTCTCTTAGATACTTCTAAAAAATGCTACCATGCCTGCTAATCCGTCTTGGACATGCTCTGAACGTCCTACTCTGTCTGGGACTTGGGGCAGCTACAGATTACCATCTGAGCAGTTGGCTTTGAGGAGGTGACGGCAAGGGAGCGGGGGGGGGGGGGAAGGGGCACACAGGAGAGGGGTATGACCACTCCTTTGCTTTTTATCTTATTTTATTATTTAAGAAGGGAGAGAATGGACTGTACTGAATGTCAATTAAAAGATAAAGTAGGGAAAGAGGTTGAAGAGAGCAGTCGTGGGAAGGAAGGGGAGTTCCTAGGAAGGTGAAAGGCGAGAAGAACCAGCACACTGACGGAGAGATTGTGGGGTAGCTAGAAGAAAGGGAGAGATTGTGGGGTAGCTAGAAGAAAGGTACCTTCTCCCGTAACAAACAGAAAGGAGGAGAAGCCAAGCCTCTGGAATGCTGAGTCAAGGTAAGCTGCAGGAATTCTCATCTGACGGCGTTTGCTTTCTCCAATGGAGGTTAATGCATCTTCTAAGAGAAGATATGGGACAGAGAGGATTTCAGAGTAGGAAATTATTGAAATAACCTCCGTTCATAGGAAAGACAAGTTCACCAAAGACAGTGAGGACGGTGCTGTGTAGTGCTGAAGGCCAGCTAAGCCTGAACCCAGACGGAGTGTGGCTGTGACAGGTCTGGTGGCAGAAGTATCTATCTTCAGCCACCCTCAGATGTCCAGAGGCAGGTTACTAAGGCAGCAGATACTGATCTTAACATGGAGTTTGTCAAACAGGTGCCACCAAAATATCAAGGTAAAGGTTATTAGAATGATGGGTAATAACGTCTACTGGTTAGGGGATTATCTGCCAGCAAGCAGTAAGATCCAAGAATACCTTTAACAAGACTAGCTGAGAATGCAGCTAGAAGACCCAGTGACGGAGGCAGAGTGAGTGGATTTGGTGACAATGGATTTGGTGACAATGGAGGTGCAGCAAGTAGGGGTCTACCAGTTCTACCAACATAAACACAAAGAACATCACCCAGTAACATCACCCAGGAGTGTCTGGACTTCTGTCCATTTCATTTTATAAAGGTTTTAAAGACCTGCATCGAGGCCACAGTAATTAGATCAGACTGTTCTTAACGTGTGCCCGGTTGTCACTAGTTATTAACTACCGTCCTGCTCCAACCCTGTTCCTCATTCTGACATGAGAGAGTTCATTCATTTCCAGATGGCTCGGTGGGTAGATGATATAGTTCCTGAATCTCAGCAGCTGCTCATTTTCTTCACTTTGATGTCAAATATACACAATTTAGTTGGATAAAGACCACATATAAAGGAACACTTTCTCATTCTAGAGAGCTAAACTTTGATTTTTTTTTTTTTTTTGGTTCTTTTTTTCGGAGCTGGGGACCGAACCCAGGGCCTTGCGCTTCCTAGGCAAGCGCTCTACCACTGAGCTAAATTCCCAGCCCCAAGATTTTTAAAACTTTGTGTGTGTGGGGGTAATATGTACATGTATGTAAGTGCTCACAGAGGCTGGGGGTAATATGTACATGTATGTAAGTGCTTATAGAGGCTGGGGAGTAATATGTACATGTATGTAAGTGCTTACAGAGGCTGGGTGGTAATATGTACATGTATGTAAGTGCTCACAGAGGCCAGAACAGAGCCTTGGATGTCCTGGAGTTGGAGTTACGAGTGGTTGAGAGCTGCCTGACATAGGTGCTGGGAATCAGAGTCAAGTCCTCTGCGAGGGTAGTAAATACACTTAAACAGTGACTCATCTCTCCAGAAACACAAACAAACAAACAAAAACAAAAAAACAAACAGAAAAGCACCTCAGTTAAACATGAATGACAGAACAGTGAATCAATTTCACATGGTTTCCAGGGGAGAGAACTAAAACGGTTTGTTTGAGTAACTGAGAAATAATAACTAGAAAAAAAAAACAAATTTAGATCTCTCAGTGTAGAGTGCTACTCCTTACCTCAAGATAAATCTTCAGTAGGCTGAGGAGAGAGAGAACACACACACACACACACACACACACACACACACACACACACACACAGAGAGAGAGAGAGAGAGAGAGAGAGAGAGAGAGAGAGAGAGAGAGAAAGAGAGAGAAAGAGAGAGCGCGCATAAATGTATTGAGGAAACAAGCAGCAAGCACATAACTGGCTTTTCTGTTTGTGTGAAGTGTGTTTTGCTTCATGTTTGAAATGTCTAAGTGTGACAGAAAGCAAATGTCATAAAAATGATAAAATTTAAGGCCACTAACTTTACAACATTGGATGGAAAAGCTTTGTCTGCTGAGACAAAGTCCTGCCGTGCCCCAGGCTGGTGTGCAGTTCTGTATCCTGCCATGTTGGCAGTAAAGGTAAACAGTGCCTAGTACTGACTTAAACGAAACAAAAACTCTCCTTAAAGCACAAATACAAACTAATAAGATGAAAAGGGGAATTGTAAGATCCTAGGCAGATGGCTGATTTTCTAACACTAAAGCTTCATTGATTCTATCACAGCAATGAGTGACAAGAGGAGGTAAGCAGAGGACACACATCGACAGTCTGAAGACGGAAGTGTGCCTGACTCTTAGATTTCCGAGGACAGCCAGTCATGACACGGTAGCTATACACGGAAGCTGCAATGAGCTACTACAGCTGTTAGATTAGTGAACATTAAATTCAGAGAATGTTAGCTGGTAACAGATACTATAATTGGGGAGAGAAATCTTTAGATTATCCATTTTATTTCTAGTTATTTACACTACAGACATATCACAGAGACACCTAAAGATGAATGCCACAAAGGAACTTGCTGCAGCACTGTCTCTGCAAGAGGCAGAAGCAGCACAACCGTCTACCAGAAGGAACTGGTGCTGTGTGGGTGGCATGTCCTTTCACGTGTGCATATGCATGAGCAAACATCAGTGTAAATGCTTCAGGAAGCACGGGTCCCTCCAGACAGTTCCACAGAGACGAATGTGAGGAATGACCTCTAGGGACAGAAGCTAGGAGTCATAGAAACACTGGAGTTCACAAATCCTTTATTTTTCTGTTGTACATTTCAAATATATATGATGTTACTCTAACAATATATATTAACCAGTATAATTAAAAGATTATTATAAAAATGTTTTTAGGACAATGGACTGTTACTTACCTATTAAAAACAATGACGTCATGAAATTTGCAGGCAGATGGACTAGAAAATATCATCTTGAGTAAAGTAACCCAGACCCAGAAAGACAAACATGGTATGTACTCACTGATAAGTGGATATTAGCCAGAAAGTACAAAATAACTGAGTTATGAAGCTAAGTAATAAGGAGGGTCCAAGAGGGGGACACTTGAATCTCACTGAGAAGGGGAAATAGAATAGACACCAGGGGGGATGGAAGGAGGGGACTGAGGAGGGAGGTGGCTGGGAGAGGAACAGGAGGGACCAAAGGGATCAGGCAGAGGGACAGAACTAGAATCAGTGAGGGGGCATCTATCGGATGAGCTAGACACCTACTTCAAAGAAAACTCTCAGGAATCCATGAGGGCGACCCTAGTGCAATGGGGGATATGGAACCTGAAACAGTCGTCTCCCCTGACCAGAGAAGACTTCCAATGGAGGGAGTGGAACATCAACCCAGCCACAAAACCTTAAATCCACAATTTGTCCTGCCTACAAGACATGCAGGGGTAAAGAAACTGAGGAAAGAGCCAACCAATGACTGCCCGACTTAAGGCCCATGCCATGAGAGACAGCCCACCCCAAGACTATTATTTATGTTGTCACACTTGCAGTCCGGAGCCTAGCATAACTGTCATCAGAGAGGCTTCACCCAGCAACTGATGGAAACAGATGTGGCCACTCACAGCCAAACATTAGGCAGAGCTTGGGGAATCCTATGGAATAGCGGGAGGAAGGACTGAAGGAACCAGAGAGGTCAAGGACACCACATGAAAACCTACAGAATCAACTAACCTTCCCATTGGGGTCACACAGTGTGAACCGCCAACCAGATCATACATGGGCCTGACCTAGGCCCTCTGCACACATGTAACATGTGTGAGACTCCTACCAGAGGGAGCAAGAGCTGTCTCTGACTCTGTTGCCTGCCCCTGGGTCCCCTTCCCCTGACTGGGCGGCTTGCCTAGCCACAATAGAAGATGTGTCTAGTCCTACTGCAAGTTGATATGCCAAGGTGGGTTGATATCCATGGGAGGCCTCCCTTTGTCTGAGGAGAAAGGGAGGATGAGGATGGAGGGAAGGGGAGGTGAGATGGAGGGACTGGAAGGACAGGAGGGAGAAGATGCACTGGCCCAGGGCTGCAAGAAGAAAGCCATCTAAGTGCCTGCCCCGGCTTGCTGTAGGCACCACAGTGATGTGTGAATGTGTGATGGAGAGGTGGGAAAGATGGAGCGCTTGGTGGAAAGGTGGGAGAGACAGTGAGGCCAAAGGGTTCACACACCAGGAGAAAGCTGGACTGGAGGCTAGACAGCAGTGAGGACACGCGAATATGAAGGGTCTGCACAACCACCTGATAGCTTGGGATGTGCTGACCTGGGCTGCTGCCACAGGCCAAGTCTGGGTCCATGGTCCTGTTGCAACTGGGATCTGTGTGGATGTCTGCGGCCTGAGTTACCAGCAAGGGCCATGAGATATCCATGATCGGGGCCGCCACCTGAAACCATGTGGATGTCTCAGGGCCATGTTGCCATAGGAAACATGCTGATCTGGGCGGCCTGCATTGCCACCTGAAGCCATAGTAATATTCCGGCCCCTGCTGCAGCTGGGGGCCATGGTCCTGTTGTAGCTGGGATTGTGTTGATATCTGAGGCCCATGTTATCAAAGGCCATGCATTTTCCTGGTCTGGGCCATCATCCAAGGCCATGCTGAGGTCTCAGGACTGCTGATCTGGCCCCACTCCTCACCTGAGGTGGGAGAGCCAGCCATAGGGTCATGAGAGCAGGAGAGCTGCCCTGCCCCTCACCAGCTGCAGCACTGGGGGAGTGGGCCCTGCCCTCACCTGGGCACACAGTAGAGCTCGCCCTGGGGACAAAGGTGAAATTCACAAGGAATCTATAAAAAGGTTTAGAAAATGTGGGTAAGAGAATGGGCGAAGGACAGAGGAGCCAGCATTTACTTAGCATGTACCATGCAATCAGGCTGACTTACCCAGATTGAGTCCACTAAGTAGTTACATTACTGGGATGCATACTCGTCATTTACTGCAGGACAGAGTTGGATGGATGTCCTTACAGCTAAGTTGGGGCCAGAGTGTGGGGGGCAGAAGGCAACACAACAGCACACTTGCACTACTTCTTCGAGACCCTCCAAGATTCATAACGTCAGGGGAGATGAGCTGCAGCGTCAGAAAGGAAGCAGCTGCACCCTCCTAGCTCTCCAAGTTAGTGAAGCAGAGAGCGCAGGGGGCAGAGGACTTTTACTGCTATCCCCTGAGGAGGACCGATGCACAGAGCAAACAACTACTGGGCTCCAGAGAGAACACGGCAAGATCACCTGACATCTCCTGACCTCATTGTGCCGAGCACAGAGGAGTGCAAGTGTGCTCATTCTAGAACAAAAATAAGGGCCAGAACCTAAGGAGCACTCCATCACGGACTGGGTGAAGACACTCTCTAATTGGGGTTACCTGAGGCGTCCTCTAGTTACCAGCACCATTTCCTACTCCTCACCACTCGCCCACCTCACAAGCTGCAGAGAACAGCAGAGACCTGACTCTGACACTTGCACTGAGCTGTTACTTCATGGGGGGAAATTAAGGAGAATCCTCCCACGCTGGTCCTGAGCACATACTACATCTACACGAAAACTTCCCTTCTCAAGGGTGAGCTGTATGGACGAGATGACAGCAGCTTCTGTGGACAGACAATGGGTGCTCGAGTGACGGAGGGATATGAGGGGAAATCATGGCGGAAGAATTACCGCAGGAAACACATGTGAGCACGTGTGTGCACCTACAAAAACAAACCCTAGAAGGGTAAACTAGAAGGCCACCAGTGGAGGAGCAAGGAAATTCCTTAAGGCCATGTAAATTCTTTAAACATTTTTTAAAAATGAAAACTATCAAAACCCCCACTAATCTTGAACTATTTAATAGAATTGAAACAAATTTACTAGATGCCAAGTTGATAACAGAACAGAAAGAAAAATATATTTAAGAGACTTTAAAACTATATTTTAAATTTATATTCTGTTTGGAATATATTTTTAGAAAAAACAAAAACAACAACAACAAAAAAACCCCTAAGCCCTCAGTAAGCCTCGTGAAGGCTATTATCTTGAGACTATATTTTATGTATTATATTTATACATGAATATGTTTATTATAAACTCCTATTTTAACAAAATTTCCTATTCCTAATATCTTATAACACAGTAGGATAATTTACAATTAATTATATATTTCAAAATAGCTAATGGAAATGTTTTTGAATGTTCTAAACACAAAGAAATGAGGAAAGTTTGAGATACTGAATATACCAATTATCAAGATATAACAATGCATGCATTTATCAAAATATCCCAACTAGACATCCTATGCCCCGAATACCTCTCCCAGGCCTAGAAATAGGTTACATTTTTGAGTTGTTGGCCAATGGGGTCCTAAGATCCCCTAAACATTACAGGTTATTGCCAATATGTTGATTACCCATTATGACTTGATGGTACTACACTATTGGTGAAGGTACTACAATTTATGTGGTAGAACATGGAGGAATCCGGCTGGTATTCATCTGGAAGCTCACTTCTATTGGATAGCATTCATGGTGCTGGTAGGTCTACACACAACACTGGGAAAGAAAAGTGACCATCAATTTTACCCAGCTACCAACACTGCAAGCTACAGTAATGACCTGCCTGCCAGATAAGCCCATGTGAGACAGTGGCTCAAACATTACAGGAGCAGCCAGCAGTTTCTCTCCTTTCTTTAAAGTTGGATTTAGGGCCAGTTCCAAGACAGAACCCAGAGCCAACACCTTTGAGGTGGCCAAGAAACTGACTTTAAACAGGTCCTGGGCCTAGAGGGAAAAATCTACTCCTGTGATTCTGTTAAAGGAACAGTAATGAAATGACTTATAAGAACATTCTGCTATACCCACAGATGAGTACATCAGAGGGAAAGAAAACTTTAAGAAAACAGAGTTTTCCCAGATGTAGCGGGGCAGGAGCATACATGAGCTCATAGAGGCCATGATAGCACGTGTAAGACCTGCATAAGCTCAAGCCAGACAAAACCCCAGTGCTGAGGAGGGAAGCTGAGCACAAAGTTTCACCCACGGCCAGGGAGCTATTGGCAAGTGCTGGCTTCTGAAAGAAGGAAAACCAGCGTTCTTCCATGGAGTCACGAATATCGGGTATATCAACCACACTCCGGGACAGGGCAGGCTAAAGATCAGGAGTAGTTGGCACATGCTAACCGGACTCCAGAGCCTTTTTTTTTTTTTTAAATATAGAGAAGACATGAGGTGGAGAAGCTAGGGAAGAGAATGAATATGATCAAAATATATTGTATGAAATTCTCAAAGGAAAAAAAGCATTATAATTTCAACTTTTTTCTCTTGAGAAGATGAAATAAAATTTGTATCATTCCCTCAAAATATCCCTATAGCTAACAAAAAATTATTACATTTAAAAAATTAATATATTTTTAAAACTAATGTGATTTCTTGACTCATCCATAGATACATGTGACCAAAGAACAGTGCACTTTCTCTAGAGAAACGTTCAGTCCAAGACTGAGGGATGTTCGACCAGATTTCCAAGATCGACCTGAAGAATCTCAGAAGACTCAAGCATAAGAGTCAAGCTGAAGGGACCCCCGGGTCACTAACGCCTGCTTCCAAGCGCTACACTGGACAGCAGCTCAAGAGGAAAGGACAGGAAATGTAGAGACAAACATGTCCTCTTTGCTTGCAAGCATCTCTCAGCAGCTGCTCCCACCTTTCACCTTTCAACTCCAACTGGCTTGCAGGCTCTCCTCCAGCTGATCTTGCCTTCGTCACATTACATCAACTGCCGGGATGATTCTGCTTGGTTTCAGAGCTTTAAACAGCATGTGTGCACACAAGTTCCATCTCCAGGTACCTCTCCTGAATTTGAGATTTATATCCTGTCACCTTGACATGTCCACTTTGATGCTTGTCAACAACTGAACCTCTACCCACCCTAACCTCACAAGTCCCAACCTGATCTCTATCTCCAGTCCCTCCACTCTTTCACCTCACATCATTCCAATCTGTCAGGAAATACAGTTTTTACCTTGTAAACCTACAATAGCTCTAGTCTGAGCTGTTATCACAGTACCCTCCTAGCACACTGATAAGCGTCCAACCTTACCCTTCACCACTTCCTTGTCCTGTTTACTCTAAATACAGCGGATGCAGTACTTCTTCTAAAAACACGCCATTAGCATCCAAGCTCACTCTAGCTTCAGATCTCACATACATAGAAAAGTGCAGTTTTCAAACCACATTAGAGAGGTTCCAGTGTGCAGTGGACTGCAGTTAATGCTAAAACTGATAACTGCTCAAAGAGCACAGCGTCTGTGGAGAGCTCAGCCACCATGAGACATCTGCAGCATACTTCCTATCTCCAGTGATTAGGGGCATGGAGGAAGAGGGGAAGGACGATTATTAGGGGCCCAAGGTCAGGGAGGATGGTGTCTTCTAGGAAGGATAAGACCCTTGTGCTCATGAACTCACAGCAGCTCTGGTTGCCTGGACAAGACCAAGCTAGTCAATATTCCATCATGAGATGGGGAAGGGGCTCAAGAATGCCCACTCCTGGCTGAGAATCTATTGACGGTTGAGGGCTGCTGGTGGAAGAGCAGTCACTTTTCTTTAAGGGCGTGGCCCCGGGCAGGCCAACCTCACTGTAGTGTAACCCATACTCAGAAGGACATGGTCAGAATGTACCATGGGACTCACTGGGTTAAACAAACAAACAAACAAACAAACAAACAAACAAAGGACATGAAGTTGAGAGGAAGGTGAGGGGTGGGAGTGGATCTTGGAGGAGTTAAGAGGGGGAGGAATGGGGCTGAATATTATCAAAATACATTGTATGTATGAAATTTTCAAAGAATTAACAAAGTATTTATTAAAACAAGGAAAGATACATATGATTTTCTTCTGTTAAAAGTTCTGCATTTTTTTTTAAAAACAGAGAATAACTTGCATCAATACTACGGTAGAAAATCAAAAAGCGAAGGAACATTTCCCACATGTACCTTGGCTAGTTCCGGCTCCATCAGGCCATTGGAACTAGGGCTAATTTATTTCAGATTACTATCTCTCTCTGCTAACCGTGAACTCTGGTTCCAGCTACCTGGTAAAATCAAGACTCAACAAACTATAACCCAACAATCAGATTTATATGTTAAATTCTCAATCCACAATACATCCACAGAATAAATTCCCTGCCAATTAATAAAGATAGAAACCGCCCACCTAGACAAGATAAAAACTGTCCTAGTCCACCTTGATCTGGATCATCCTGCTCTGTTATCTCCATCTTGAACTTTTCCCCGCCTACCCTTCCTTTTCATCTAATGATAGGCTGCGCCTTATCTTGGACCCACCTTACTGACGTCATAATATACATAACCCTTTCTGTTTAATTAAAAAAAATTTTTTTTTTCATCAAGACAACTATAGTTTCTCAGAGTTATTAGCTTGGGTAGGCTATGAAACTAATTAGTCTTCAACTCAGTCAGAAATGTACGAATGACCAAATATCTATACACACAGGAAGCCTAACACAGCTTCCAGAACAGCGACAGGTTGTAAAGACAAATTTACACTAGCACAGTCCCCTGTTAGCAACATGCCAGAGCAAGTCTTCAGCATTCTGGCCCAGGATCAACTCACAGACTCTTGACATGCAGAAACTAGAAGGGCTGATAATTCTGGCTCGGCACAGATTATCAGTTGACTATTCTGCATAGTGTGCCCCTTTTTGGACAGTGTTAGTCTGTAGGTGAGATGGGCAGTTTCCGCCCAGTGACTGCCCAGCCACAAAGTATTACCTCACCTGGAGGTAGAGATGTTCCATTTCTTCATTAAATCCACCAGAGGGGATATTAGGAGCAGATATGTCTCAACAAAAGATAGATAACTTTAGAAATCATATTTTGTAGATTTCTGACGCTTTTGAAAACCATCTATCTATACATACAGTAATCTGGACTGGTGAACTAGGAGCCATGAATTTGTTATTTGGCCCCCAATTCCTATGTTTAACCAACTCAGAAGTTTGTGATGGCATCAATAGAAGGACTTGGGATGACGGAGCAGGATGATCCAGACCAGATGGACTAGGTCAATTTTATCTTGTCTAGGTGGGCGGTTTCTATCTTTATTAAAGGACAGGGAATTTATCCTGTGGATGTATTGTAGATTGAGAATTTAACTTATAAATCTGATTGCTGGGTTACAGTTTGTTGAGTCTTGGTTTTGCCCGGTAGCTGGGACCAGAGTTCCTGGCTGGCAGGGCTGGCCAGGGTGACTAGCAATGGGAGTGGAGAGCCCGCTGGGGCTAGAAGACAGCGAGGCTAATGTGCTGTGGTGCCTCACCACGATCACATGGTGGAACCAGCCACCGCTGAGATAAATTAATGTGAGTTCTATATGGCCCGACGGTGCCAGAACTAACACCAGGGAGTGACTGCCCAGATCTGAGAGTACCAGGGGCCAGCATGGAGCAGTGACACGCAGGAACCTGTCGTGCCGCTTTTTTGATTTTACTGGAACACATCAGGGAATACTGTAGAAATAAAAGAAACGATGGACGGAAAACAAAGTATGAAGCAAGCGACTGCAAGGTGTGCTGTGAGGCTGCGACGCTTGATACGCTACCTCTCCAGCCTGGGCTTAGTCATCTTCACAACGACGGCCATTACCCTCACATCAAAGGCTTCAAATTCAATGAGAATTATGGGAAAGAAAGTACTTGACAGTAACTGGCTATAGGCCCAGTATCAGAACCCACAGTGACTGACTGTCCCTGTCATAGGCCAAAATGGAGCAAGTAGCATTTAATATTGCTGATATTAAAAGAAAAATAGTGTGGTCACATTTGTTTCAAAGTCGAGCAGCAGTCCTAGCTTTCAGAAGTTACCCAGACATCCTTTTATTTACTTACTTATGGTTTGTAGACAGAATTTCCTTATGTGGCTAGGCTGGCCTCGAACTCAGAGCTATCTTTGCCTCTGCCTCCTGAGTGCTGGGATTAAAGGCGTGGGCTCCACCACTACTGAGGCCTCTAAGGACGCCAGCAGCCCGTGATGCTCAGGCTTACTGCAGAGCTGATGGCTGTTTCACTACACCCTTTCTCTCCTCAGAGGCAAAATGAAATCTAAGTGCCGTCAGAGACCTCCCGAGAGTTTGCTTCATGAGCTTCATCTAAGAATTCTGTGTATAATAAAACTCCCACATGCAGAAGTGTGAAGTGACTTATGTATACATCAAACTTGTTTGCCATAACACAGTATTTAAAATTACAATAGGTGGAGCTGAGGGGATGGCTCAAGAGTTAAGAGTTCTGGTTGTTCTCCCAGAGGACCTGAGTTCAATTCCAGCACCCACATAGTGGCTCACAACCATCTGTAACTACAGTTCTGCCTTCCATGGTCATGAGGAACACATGCATACACACAGGTAAAGCATTTATACACATAAAATAAAATAAAGAAATCTTGCTGAGTGGTGAGTTCAAGGCCATCCTGGTTTACAGAGCATGTCCAAGGACAGTTAGGGCTACACAGAGAAACTCTGTTGCAAAAAACCCCACATTCATACATACATACATACATACATACATACATACATACATACATACATGATCTTTAAAATAAATAAATAAAATTACAGATGGTGAGACACAACCTGGAGAGCCATCGGAGAAAATGTGGTTAAATGCACTTATAAAGTAGAGTGCTAAGGAATTAAAGAGTAAGAGAGTCACATAGGCAGGGATAAGCACACTGCCCAACATATACTCAGACAAGACAGATAACATGAAGAATCATATGCTACCCTGCCTCAGGAAGCTCCACATCTGTTTACCACGACACATTGGTTTCTATGGAGAAAGATTCCAGGACCACCCCACCCATCATTAAAGGCACAAAACTTCCAGATTCCCAAGTTCCTTCTATATAGAATGGTGTCACGTTTGCGCAAGACTTACCCCATTCCCTTACATCCTTCAATGACCCGTAGGTTGCTTAGAGTGCCTGACAAATGCTGTGCCAACAGTTCCTGCACTACACTGCTTAGGGAACGGTAAGAAGGGAAAGTCTGCAGGCACTCGCTTCAGATGCCTGACTGTTTTAAAGATTACTTTTAGAACATTGGTTTAGTCCTAGGACACAGGCCACAGATACAGACAGCCGACTTTATGTGTAAAGAATCCCTCACCTCAGCAATTCTAGGTTGGAAAGAAGAGTTTGTTGGGAACTTTTTGGACATTAAAACTCCTCATTTGTCTGGATCTATGACTTGTCATCAAAATTACTTTAGACATTACAAGTGGCTGGTTCCATCCACTATGCACTGACTTCTGGGCAAGTTACCAGGTTATGCCTGGACTCCCTCACCAGGTGCCCAGAGAGACTTCCATGTGCTCACTTTGCAGCTTCAGTGTGTACTGAACGACGAACCCACTCCAATCCCGCTCACGGGGCCTGGCGTCTAGCACATTACTTCCTTAAAAAAAATCTCTGGGCAATGATTTCTTTTGCCTGCTTGACCAATAGCGGTGGCTTTGAGCACAACTCCAGAGCTGTAGATGGAGAAAATCCTGTTGGAGGTACAGGGAAGTAGTACGACTCAGTACCAGCCATTGCTGGACCACAGTTCATCTGGCTGCTTCTCCCCCATGCTGTCTGAACTCCCATTGTGAACAGAGTATTCTCACAACGAGGCACAGTCCCTCAGACTAGGAATGCTGCCTCTAGTCCAAGAATAACAGCAAGAACGATGGCTTAGGCAAACTGACAATGGCTTCTGTGTGGATTGCCTGTTAAACATAATTTTATTTAATCATTATAAACTTGAGAAGCCGATAACATTATCCATTTCAAATAGGAGATAGCAAAAACTTAGCAAGTAAAACAAATCACCAGTGGCCTTATAGCTAGCAGATGGCAGTCTCAGCAGCCAAATTCTGATGAGTTTTACCACAAAGACTCATCACTGACTTCTCTAACAGATTATGCTACTCCTCAAACCTTGCTCCTGCCTCAACGTGAGTGGTCTCTGTATGTCCTAAGCTTGTCTTAGGACTCCTCCAGAGCTAAGCATCTGCAGAGAAGCCACATTATCAGCACTCACCCATGTGGTAAGCCTCACAGGCCAATAACCAATAACGGTGGCTTTGAGCACAACTCCAGAGCTGTAGATGGAGAAAATCCTGTTGGAGGTACAGGGAAGCAGTACATGGTAAGAGGAAGAGAGCACAGACCTGACCAGAGTTCTTCAGAATGTGATAGTCTGGTCTGGAAATGTCTCTAAAGGCGGGGATGTTGAGGAGTGTGTCCCCAGCAGATGGCACTACTGGGAGGTGAGAGGAAATAGGAGGCAGAACCTAAGTGTAAGAGAAAGGCCCAGGGGCAAGCCCTTGAAAGGAATACTGAGGATGGGTCCTGTACTCTGAGTTCAAGGCCAGCCTGGTCTACAGGGTGAGTTCTAAGACAGCCAGGATTACACAGGAATACCGAGAGGTTTGCTCATTCCTTTGCTTGTCTTGAACAAGAAAAAAACAAAACAAAACAAAAATAAAATCAAACAAACCAACCCCCCCAAAACAAACAAACAAACAAACAAATAAACAAAAACCCCCCGTGCACTGAGACCCCGGCACCTTCCATGTTCTCCCCGTTTTTTTAACCAGGTGTGATAGGTGAGAAGCTGCTCCATCCTGTCCTCTACTCTGGTGTTCTGCCTCATCAAATGACTACAGACTGAAACTGAGCCAAACCTAACTTTCTCCTTTCAAGCTGACTTTCTGAGGTATTCTGTCACATTGACAAAGGGCTAACTGAATGCAAGGAAAAATACCATCTCACATAGTCCCATGACATGGGCAGTCTCTTCTGGCTGCCTCTTCAGTGAGAACACTGGGCTGAGGAGCCCTGGGTCCTCTCCATTCCCAGTTGCAGCAGATGTCCTAAGTGTCCCCCTCTGGAATAGGCCCAACATCAAAGATATACCACACCGCAATACACAACAGCTCAAAAGTCAGTGTGACAGTGACAGTGAGCTCGCTCAGGATAAAGGGGCTTACCTCCACACCTGATGACCTGAGGTCAAGTCCCAGGAAGCACATGGTAGGAGGAGAAAACCGACTCCTACACGTTAACCTCGGCCTCCACACATGTGCCATGATGTGCATACTCCTGTGTACACACTTATGTAAGTTCAAACTTTTAGTACTCATCGGGAGTCTGCACACAGCCACATGTAAGCGTTTTGTCTGCTCCTTCAAAGTTACGAATAAATGGAAGTTGTGAACTGCACTGCCAAACAGCTACAAGAGTTCTGTGAAAATAACCACAGGGGCTTCATAGCCCTCAGGAGGACTCAGTACCACAGCTGTTCTAAAGCAGGGTGTGACTGACCAAGGACATCAGAGGGCTCCAAGTGACAGATGAGGCTGAGAAACTCAGATCCTATGTTACAACTTGAATTTAAGCAGTGAGAAAGGCAAACCTCTTGGTATAAGTAAAAGGCAATAACTTCCCCGAAAGTTCTCATTTTCCACATCTAATATTCCACCTTTAATAACAAGGCCATGGCAAGCACCACTTCCCCGGAAAACTGGAGACTGAGGCCCTGGATTCTGAGCCCTGCCACATAGGGGTGTGTGTGTGTGTGTGTGTGTGTGTGTGTGTGTGTGTGTGTGCGCCTGTGTCTGTGTGTCTGTGGTATCAAGATGCCCTGGAGCTGGAGTTACAGATGAGTCACCCCATGTGAATGCTGGAAATTGAACTCAGAGTCCTTAGAAAAGCAATAGGTGTGTAGGTGTTCTCTCTCTCTCTCTCTCTCTCTCTCTCTCTCTCTCTCTCTCTCTCTCTCTCTCTCTCCCCCTCCCTCCTTCCCTCCCTCCCTCCCTCCCTCCCCCACCTCTTTTCTTCCCTCTTCTCACTGTGCATCTCTTGCTATCTAGGAAAAAATGTGGGTCTGGTTGGCCTTGAGTTCTGCCTTTCAAATGCTGGGGTTAAAGTCATGTCCCCACATTGCATCTGCAATAAATGAACCATCCTGCAGCCCTTAGCACATGCTTTTAACTGTCTTAGGGTTTTATTGCTGTGAGCAGACACCATGACCAAGGCAACTCTTATAGAACAACATTTAATCGGGGCTGGCTTACAGGTTCAGAGGTTTAGTCTATTATCACCAAGGTGTGAGCATGGCAACATCCAGGCAGACATGGTGCAGGAGGAGCTGAGAGTTCTACATCTTCATCTGAAGGCTGCTAGGAGAAGACTGGCCTCCAGGCAGCAAGGATGCGGGTCTTATAGCCCACGCCCACAGTGACACACCTACTTCAACAGGGCCACTCCATGGGCAGAGCATGTGCAAGCCACCGCAGGAATGAATAACAGAATGCCCAGAAGTTAGCTTTGTGACTGAGTTTTCTAGTTCTTGTCACCATTAACACTCGCACCGCAAATAAACACGAAAACACTCCTCATTATTTGTATTAAATGAAAGCATGAAGTCAGAGAAAAATGAAATCCACGGGCTGTTTAAAAGCCATTTAATGTGATGGTTTATGCTCCAGTTCTTACCAACTAATGTTTCAATGACTAAGCACGCACTCTCCAGCTTGGCAAGTGTCTGGTTTCCCACTGCTCTCCTCAGATAGAAGTGCTGATTTACAATGAAACACATCAGCTGGAGAACTCATGTGGAGAGGAGGTACACTCTGAGCTTAAATGTGGTTATCAGGTTTGGGGGAAAAAAATAAGGCAGCTAGCTCCAAAACAAGTGTTTTCTCAGAGTATGGTTGATTGTTCATTTGCACACACAGCTATACAGTGGCTAAAGAAAGGGGTTTGCAGAGAGGGCTCAGCAGTTAAAGCTCTGGCTGCTCTTCCAAAGGACCTGGGTTCAATACCCAGCATTCCTGTCGCAGTTCACAATGCTCTGTAATTCCATTTCCAGGGGATCTGACAACCTCACATAGAGGCAGAATACTGATACACATTTTAAAAATTAAAAAAGGAAAAATGGTGTAAAGTTTGGTTACCGGGTTTGAATTTTGGAACTTTACTAGTCCAGCATGTCCTTTCAGGTAGGTCCTAGGTGACCACAGTGGGGAAATGAACATTAAATAATACCAACATCACTTGCAAGGCAGAGATAGGAAAACTGCATGTACACAGACAGAGAGACAGACAGACAGACAGACAGACAGACAGACACACACACACACACACACACACACACACACACACACAGAGCACTGCACTCTAAATCAGTCAATCACAGATTTCTGAGCTTATGCTAACCTCTCACCGAAATACAAATGTCTCCTCTGACCATCATTTCTGAGAGCTTCCCCACCAGCTTGTGTGCATCTTTGTCTGTTCTCAGAACTTCGCACTACCCACACTACCTACTTATCTATGTATGTATGTGCCGCTATATATACTTGTGTCTGACTTCTGCAAGAATAAGATCTTCACTGATTTATTATGTATCCCTGATTCCTAGGGACGATGTCCAGCATGCAGAACTAGGAACTCAAACTCTTGCCGAGTACATGGGTAAGACAGTAAGGGTACGTGAACGCTGGATAGCTGTCAGACATCGTTAACCAGGCACTGGTATTCACGCCCTTCTCTTATTTCTAAAGCGTTTCCCTCATCATCTTTGCAGGTCTTCTTTACATCACTCGAGTGTTGCACTGATTCACTTCTCGCTGAAGGGATTCTTTGTTCCATGTTAGGAACTGCCATCGACGGGGACGACTCACTGAAAAGTTCATCAGACATTTCATTTGTTACATTCGGTTTTCTTAGTTTGAGACAGGATCTCATATTGTCCAGACTGGCCTGATGTCCTTATGTAGACCGACCTGGCCTCAAGTTCAAAGAGGTCTGCCTCAGCCTCTCAAATGCCAGGACTCCAGGAGTGTACCACCCCCATAGCTATTTACTGAAGGATATATTAGAAACCACATTCTGCTGATATGGCACTGAGAAACAGTCTGTACCAGTCAGAAACTGTCTCATCAGTGTTTGTGTCTGCCCAAGTCACCTCTCCAATACAGTATGAGGAAGGTCTGCATAGGTGCATAATGCTACAGGGTTGGGAAGGGGAGTTTGGTGCTCAGTGGAATCGCACAGTTCATAGGGGCCCTAAATTCCTTAAGTCGTTATGGCTGAAGTTCTACCTCAGCTACTATTTTTGCTGCAATAATAATATCCCCACAGACAAACGAGCTCACTGTGGAAGTTCTCAGAACACAAGTCCGATACTTCCAAGGCAGGCCCAGCACAACAGAGGATTACGTATGTCCTCCACAAACCAGGGAAACACGTACATGTGCATATAAACACACACATGTGATGTTAGTACAAGATGGGAGAGTGTTCTCTTTTAAAATGATCACTCTTTATTTTGAGACCATGTCCTCCTATCATTTTGCTATTAGGTAAGTACATCAAATTCATGCTGAGTTCCCCCTACACGTCAATATTTGAAAAGCCACTGGAAATGCTGTTTCACAACCAAAAGGTTTTTACTTTTTTAATTTTTGCAAGTCATATATCTGTCCACGAGATTTTGAAATCTCGGACACACTGTCTTAGTTTGTGCTTTACTGCTGTGAAGAAGCACCATGACTCTTATAAGGGAACTCTTATAAAGGACAACGTTTAATTGGGGCTGGCTTACAGTTTCAAAGGCTCAGTCTATTGTCATCATGATGGGAAGCATGGCTGCATGGAGGCAGACTTGGTGCTGGAGGAGCCAAGAGTTCTACATCTTGATCTGAAGGCAGCCAGGAAGAGACTACACCTTCTGCCGGCAGCCAGGAGGAAGCTCTGGATCACACTGGCCAGCCCTGAGCATACATGAGACCTCAAAGCCCCAACTCCACTGTGACACACTTCCTTCAGTAAGGCCACACCTCCTAATGGTGCCACTCCCCACGCGTATTCAGACCACCACAGACACACAGGCGAGAAGAGCACAGAGGCCACCCAGACAAACTCCACATGCAGTGAGATTGTTCTTTGTTCATTAACAGCTGTCTCTTCACTTAATAAAGGCCAATTGTCTTTACACCACTGGACCAACAGTTATGATGCAAACAACATTAATAAAAACGTCTGTGTGTTTGAAAATGGCAAGGGTCTTACACAGGAAGTACTTAATACTGTCACATCCACTACTATAAAACAATACCTGACTGTGTTGATCCCTTAGCTTTGCCTGTCATAGATAAGCTGAAAGCACTCAGAACATGTATTTGATATGTTTAACTCTGGTCCACAGAATCATACGCTGGGATATTCACAGCTGTCTTCAAGTCCCAAACTTCTAAATCCACTGAGTCTTCCCCATATCACCAGCATCTGTCCACCATGGCCTCGCCTATCTATCTCTTTCCAAAGTCCGATGGACACCAGGATCCTATACTGTCAAACATTCCCCAGGACCTCCTCTCCGGCCCTGGCTTTCTGCTCTCCCTTCCATACTTGCTCAGCCATCCCCATCACCCTGAAGCCAGCCATCCTATTACTGTTCTACACAGACACGAAGAGACGATGTCTCTGCTTTGTTTGTGAACCAAAAATTCCAAATGAGCCTTACTATCATCTGGTACTGAAGCAGGCTCACTTTCCTCAGCTCTAAGCCTTCCATTCCATGCTCTCTCTTACGTCCCCATGTGCCAGCTGATGTCTTTGCTTTGTACAGTTCAGTAACAACACAGGGAATACTAGAGAACCACCCAGTCATCAATCTGCATCACAGCATCAAACCTAACTCCTGACTCCTGGAGTCTCTGCCAGCATGAAATGACTGCCACTATCAAAGTCCAGAGAGTATGACAGGTGCTACAGAAAACAAAGGAATAAAAATAAGTCACCCGCATCACACAGAACTGCTGGGTGTGTTGGCATTTTTAGTTGGTAACGTTGACAAGCCTAATGGCAGTATAACAGTGGAGGCGGACTTGGTTGGAATAGGTTGAATCAAAAACTGGAGAGTAACAATAGGAGCTTACTAACAGCTACAAGAACATCTTTTAAGACCGTTGTAGATATGGGCAAACAGAAGTAGGGCCAGAGTTGGAAGGGAAGAAGTAGTCTTAGGATAGCTGCCTCTTCTAACACTAGACAAAGTGGCATGTTCTCATGCTTCTCCACATGTTCACGTATGTCAGTAGTTGGTCCCTAGCTGCTGGTTGTTTGGAAAGGTTGTAGAGACCTTGAGGAAGTGAAGCCACACCAGAGAAAGTGTGTCACCAAAAGTGAGTCTGGGACTTCCTGTTCATTCTGTTTCCTGGCTGGATACAATGTGACCAGTCAGCCTTCTTCCCCTTGCCAGCGTTTCTTCTGTCTGTTGCCATTTTTCCTTGCCATGATACACTGAATCCCTTTGCAACTATATGCCAAAACCCACACAGAGACGGAATGGGTTCTGCAGCATGGCAGGAAATAACAAAGCTGACACTGAGAAAATACACCCAGTGATTCTTAACATGATGGAATATTAGGATCCATCAAGACTTTCTAAATTTCTTTTGTTTGACCTTAAATGTTTATATGTATGTGTGCTCTGCCTGTATACATGCCTGTGTATCACATGTGTGCCTGCCTAGTGCCCACAAAGGCCAGAAGAGGGTGTCAGAGTCACTGGGCCTGGAGTTACAGGTGGTTGTTATCAACTATGTTGTGCTGGGAGCCTAACCTGGGTCCTCTGGAAAAGCAGCCAGTTGTATTTACTACTGAGCCATCGCTCCAGCCCCATTCTGATCTCTTTAAGAGGAGGAGTAATGAATATTCAGATGCATTTCATTTGACCAAATTATTTTTGAACTGTTGACAGAGAATAAGTCCCTATGAGCCTGTTTGCTTGCTTCCTCCCTTCCCCTTCTCCCCGCCTCTCGATTTGTTTTTCTGTTTTTTTGAGATAGGGTTTCTCTGAGTAACAGAGCCCCAGCTGTTCTGAAACTTTCTTTGTAGACCAGGCTGGCCTCAAATTCAGAGATTTACCTTCCTACTACTGGGATTAGAGGTGTGTACCACCATGCCCAGCCCCTCTGTGCTTTCAATAAAGATTGTACATTATTACTTTCAGTATGAGTAGTTAAATAAAAACACAACCTCAGTCAAACAACTCTCAGATTGAATTACTTCTAAGATTGGAGTCTTTCAAATAAGGGGAGTCAAGGAAGGATATTGCTATATGCTCCCAAAATAAATTATAAATCTCTGTAGCTTTCGTCAGAGAAAAGTGTGACCATTTACTGGGGAAATTACGCAGAGGGATGTATCAGGAAATCCAAGTTATCTCCAAATTAACAATTCCTGGACACCCAGACTCCATTGCACTCTCCTGCCTGGTTCAGAAGCTTCTGGAAATCAAGAGCTGGAGTGTGTGTAGCCAGGTCTAGATCACAGTGAAACCAGCTGGCCCCCAAACCAGCCTGTGATTACTTTCCCAGTTCTGAGCTACAGAGACTCAGAGCCTGCCAGATCTAAACAATCATCCTTTGGCCTATGATTAAGGGTTAGTATACCAAGAAAGAACAGGTAGAAGTGACCAGAACACGTGTGGCTTACTCAAGCAGAAAGCCACAGGCAATCCTGCTTTCAGGACAGACAGACTGCAGATTACTGTCACTGTAAAGAATTTAGAATAATTCAGTGGAAAAATAATTCTCTAGCAAGCTCAAGGTCCTGATTTAGTCCCTAGAACTAGAGAGAGGGGGAAAGATGGAAGGACGGTAAATCGTCTCCTCTCCACTCAATCTCCTATCTGGCCTGTGTAGAGCACAGATGAATCTGAGATAATGTGTTTTCAAAACCTAAGCTGTGTTGATTCCACTCACACCTGCTTTTCTATATGTGGTTTTCTTCTTGGATCAAGTCAACATATCCTGACACCCTGCATGTCAGCAGTGACCTAAGAGTGTGTTCCCCTCTGTGCACGTTAGTAAAGAGCATGTGAACCTTTTGCTTCACTTGGGATCATCCTCGGAACTATCACACACCTCTCCAGCCTATGTCACCACCATCTAGCCCACAGTTATTCCACCTCAGCACTGCAGGAGTTCCAAACTTCATCATTCTCACAGAAGCCGCCCTGTGCCTTCCAGGACAGCACCTTTTACAGGACATCTGGCTACTGCCCACTAGATGCCGGTAGTTCTCCACTCCTACTTGGAATAACAAAAATGTCTCCAAACATCAGCAAATATCCCCCAGGAGGCAAGATTTCCCCAATTGAGAACCACTGCTTCCTGCTAGCCCATTTTGCCATGTTGACTGGGTCTAGTAAACATTATATAACAACTGAAGACATGTTGGTAAGAATGGGTGGAAACAGGAACTTCAGAACCCAGGGGCCTGTGTGCGGCTGCCCTTGGCTGTCTGCTCCAAGCAGGCATCATCTGTGCTGTGCTCAGACCAGGCACACTTCCAGTGCAGGTAACACTAAGGCTGCCAGTCTTAAAAGGAGGCTGGCACAGTGGCACTTTGTGACAGGACTAAGCTGTCATGGGGCGGAGGCTGGGCTCCTGGACTTGAGGGCTGGACAGGGCTTCAAGCAAATGTCAATGGCAGACAGAAGCCCACTATGGATTCAGGCTCCTTCAGCGACTGAAAGCACAGACCTGCAGGCTTTTCGAGTAAGAGTCCACTCTCTTTAGTTCTCTGTTAGCAAACAGGCACTGAGATATGGGTCATAACCCTCCCAAACACAACCCTGAATGCCACAATCCAGAATGTTGAAGTCCTAAATGATCAAAATTCCTAAAGTCTAAATTCTCAAAATATCAAGATCCAAGTATCAAGATCCTAGATTCTGAGAAAAAAATGCTTATTTACAATGAAAGGTGATTTGAGAAACAATTTTAAAAGATTACACTGGGCTGAGGAGAGAGTTTAGTGCATATAGTATTACCAGTCAAGTACTGGGGCCTTGAGTTCAGACCTCCAGGCGTCCACAAAGAAAGCCAAGTGTGATCACGTGCATCTGCAATCAATCCCAGCACTGGGACTTGCAGACAGGCAGATCGCCAAGCTCACTGGCCAGCCAGTGTAACCATCAGCAAGTGCTGGCTCAGTGAGAGATGCTGTCTCAAAGGTACGGTGGGAGACAATAAAGGAGGATGCCAATCTGGTGTCCACCTGCATCCTCACGCAAGGGCATAGAAACAAGGGTGTGTGTGTGTGTGTGTGTGTGTGTGTGTGTGTGTGTGTGCGCGCGCGCGAGCGTGCGTGCACACAAGCACAATTCCATAGACCACTCGGCACAATCAAAGGCAGTATTAGCATATATATTTTTTAATATATCAGTACTCTAGTACACTAATGAGTTACTCAAGTATAATAGTTTTGACTAGCTGAATCTTATTATTCATAAAGTAGTGTATAAACATGTCACTACCACTGGTAATTGTGTGCACCAGTCTTTTTGAAGAGATCCAACAAACCCCAAAATGGGCCCAAAGCATCCAGATCTCAAGACATTTCTCTTTCACAAAAGCAGATGTATGAAAAGGGCACCCTTCGTTTGCTGAGGAAGTTTCAAGGCTTTTAGTACACACAACACATACATGAAAAAAAAAAACAGGCTCTAAAGGCACAGATGCCCTGACCTGCTACTCTGTATTGGTCCTTATTGGGTCAAAATCAACATCTACAGCTTCATGGGGAAGCTGTATGACCAAGTCATAACGTAAGAAATTTAAGCCTTGTTTATAATTACTTTCATACATTATACAATCCCCCCCCCCACACGCACAGACACCAATGTAGACAGGTAGGACATTGCAGCCAATGCTAAGGTCTCACTGTAGAAGAAACCATGGAGGCAAAATTACCCAGTAAGCTGCACTTAGAATGTTATACTTGCCTGTCTGTTTTCTTACAAATAAAAAGAATGAAAAGTATGAACATATAGGGATTTGGAGACTGGTAGTAATGGCTTTGTTGAACAACCACAGACTTAGAAGGTAAAAATTATTTTGAAATTAATGAAGAGCAAATATAAACACAAGTCCATGAAGGAGCGCAGCATGTGGACATAACCGTGTCCCGTCCACATCAGTCTTCAGAGATAATCCACACCCAGCAGTCAGCCACCCTCTTTCTGGATCATAAAGTAGCCCAGCTAACTGAGATGAAGGCTGTGTGGGCCTTCATGGACTGACATTCTCCAAAGCTGATCTGTCAACGGCATAGAACAATAGTTGGCTCCCCCAACAGCACATACATCGTGGGATGGGGAAATGGAGTTAGAGACGCACCTGCTGACCCACTAATCCTTGACAGACATTTATCTAGTCTCATCATTCTGACTGGATAGACATTTTCTACAGATCAGGATGTGTCTTCTTCCCACAGTACTACCACAGACCCCTTGCTGGAAGAGAGAGTAAAACTTCCTGTCTCGATGTGTTTTCACTACAACACTGCTTTGAAGCAGGAAATGTGTTTTGCAGCAGATGAAGCTCATGAAAATGAGCTCATGTTTGGAGAAATCACCAGTCTTACTACATCCTCCAACTGTAACTCAGATGGTGGCTGACTTGATGAGACAGTGGGATGGCCTCCTAGAGGCTGTGTTACAATACCAGCTCAGTGACAGAGCCTTGCACAGCTGGAAGAGCATCTCCTGGATTCAAAATGTCCTCCAAATCTATAACTGACGCATGGTGCCATGTGTCCTGTCCAACATCTACAGGCAAGAACTAAGGCACCGAATTAGGGTAGCTTCTGTAATTTCTTTCTTTCTTTCTTTTTTTTTTTTATTTTTTTTTTTGGTTCTTTTTTTTTTCGGAGCTGGGGACCGAACCCAGGGCCTTGAGCTTCCTAGGCAAGCGCTCTACCACTAAGCTAAATCCCCAACCCCGCTTCTGTAATTTCTGTAATGGTAACCCTCACAGGTCAGGCATAATTCTGGGTAACTCTGGAGAGGGTGCGTCTATCAGACACCAGGGCAATGGTCCAGTGAACTACAGCTGAGATTTCCCTGTGACAGGGAATCAATGGGCAGCAAAGTTTACTGTACCAGCTGGAGTCTAGCTGGACTGATCCTGACTGAAGGGGAGACCAAGCTCTGTCACAGAACACCTGTACGTGGAGTACATCGTACAGGAAGGGACTCTAACAGGCTCCTCTTCCTGCTCTCAAGTCCTGAACTAAGTAAATGGAAAATTATGTCAAGCCAAGATAAGCGAGACTTCTGATGGCACAGACCCCTGAGAATGAGTTTGTTCTCTCCCCCCAGACAAGGAACTCTAACCAGCTGACTATCTGCCAAGGCCGAAGGAAACTGGTCTTAAGTGTTAGAAAAGGTTTACAAGTATATCTATGACCAACACAGAAACAAGGACTCTAAGATACAGAATATTCCTTCTTTATTTTGCTATGAATGTATCTGAATACAAATTCTTTTCTTTCTTTGTTTAAAATTCTCCTCCCCATTTCCCTGCCATGCAGATTAAGGTGTTAACATTAGCGCTCCTTAGCTTTGTTTTAGGGAAGAGTCAGGACGTCTGTTGTTATGTAGGACCTGCTGCTTCAAGGTAGGCAAGGGAATAATCTTGCTATTGTCCTTATTTGCAAGTCAAATCTGGCTTAGAGAAATGCAGAGACGTTCCATACTTTCAAAAGATGGCCAAATTGACAAGGGATTGGCTATTATGGTTTCTAGTGTGTTGACTGAGTGAAGCCAGAACTCAGTTTCCCAGAACTCCTTCCACCCTGTGGTCCTAGGTTGTAACTGGCCACCACAGAAATTTACACAAGATCTGGAAGGCAGGAATGCGAACGGTCATGTGTGAACGGTCTTCGAATGTGCGAGAGGTCAGTGCAGAGCCGGACACAGCTGCAGTGTCTGACACAGCTGATGTGCAGGCTTGTCATACAGGCTTGCACATACATGGGCAGTGGCCAGGCCACACAGTGCCCCAGCTCCCTGTCATCACCTGCAGGTAACTCAGTCACCCTGCGCAGATGCTGTCTCAGGAGAGAGAGCAGTGGGCAGACCTGTTCCAGTGTGTCCTTGCAGATCCCCATGTGTACTGAATCTTCCTCACCTCGCTTGTCCTGCCTTCCTGACTCCTGGCCCTGAGTTCTAGCCACCTAATTCCCGCATGTGAAGCAGCAATTGTGCACAGGATGCTTAACCATCTCCCACAACCATGCATGTACGATCCCACAGGGAAAACTTTATTCTGTAGCACTCCAAGCCCTCATGAGTTCTGAATTCCAATGCATTAATATAAGTCAGACTCCCACGTGTCACAACTATGCTGTTATATAAGCTTGACTAAGATGAAATTAATCTTTCCTAATTAAAAGATTCTTCAAACATTATTTTTAGAAAATAGAGGAGAAATGTATTGGTTTAAGAAGCAAGCTACACGTGGAACACAAGTGAACAGTTTCTCACCATAGCCCCCGAGCCTTGTTCATCAAGCTACTACTAATAATTCCTAAGGAGAAAAAAATACAAATACGGTGATTCAGAGAGCACAGCAGGAGGAAAACATTGGATTCTAGCATACATGTGACACTATTGAAATTAGCTTTAACCCGTCAGCTCCCTGTTTTTGCATGAGGGTCCAGTGAAGTCAAGGACGTCTCAGTAGGCTTCTGCAAGCATGCTTAAAGCAGTGATGAATCCAAACACATTTGCACTCAGCAGAGGAACACTGTCTTAGGGTTCTACTGCTGTGAGCAGACACCATGACCAAGGCAGTTCTTATAGGACAACATTTAACTGGGGCTGGCTTACAGGTTCAGAGGTTCAGTCCATTATCATCAAGGTGGGAACATGGCAGCATCCAGGCAGGCATGGTGCAGGAGGAGCTGAGAGTTCTACATCTTCATCTGAAGGCTGCTAGAACACTGACTTCCAGGCAGCTAGGAGGAGGGTCTGAAGCCCACACCCACAGTGACACACCTACTCCAGTAGGGCCACACCTTTTAATAATGCCACTCTCTGGGCCGAACATAAACAAACCATCATGAACGCGGTCTGTATGAAGAACGAGTGGGGAAAGGCAAGTGTGGAGAAACAAGGACTGGGGCAGAAGGGCGGTCTGCTCATCGGCACCGATTCTCCTTCCCTGCTCTGGCTCTCCAAGTCTCTGGTCCCCGTGCTGAGGACTTAATGTTGAACAGCTACATGAGCCTAACAGACCGACGGCCATCTAGTCAGATGCGCCTCACCCTCAGGGAAGGAGACCACCTAAAGTCACACCTTATCGTCACACAGTAATAAATAGAGGTGTTTGCACCATAAAGTGTGGGCTCTTAAACATCACATAACAACATGGGTGCACCCATTCCCACCGAGGCCATCCTTGCACTCCACAACTCTCCTCTATAGAAGGCTCAAGTTCCCCGCTCCAGCCACTGACCGCTCGCTCACTTTGGCTCTCTTATAGTCAGTGAAGCATCAGCAAACCTGAGCGTTACAGCTCACGCTATAAATTTAGTGCCCTGTTGGTGTACAAAGCAATATAAACTCAAGATGCAAAAACCAGAAAGTTCTTGAAAATGGAAGATGCTGTATAATCCTGGCATATTTATATGTCCAGCCTTTGTCAGTGCAGTGTGGTACAGTGTAGTAACCGTAATACAGCCAGCAGCAGCACCTGCAGCTTACAGAGGCTCAATCACAGACCACAATACTTCAGAAGACAGGCTCTCTGATTCCCCTTCAGCCTGTGGCATAAAGAAGTGACTTCTCCTGGTTACTGGGTCCTGGCTTTTACAGAGCAAGGAATCATTGAGAGCCATTCGCTCCAGTCCTCCTCATGCACCAGCCCGCAGGCCGACATCAGGGAGTAGCAAGGGTGAATCTGTAGTTTAGAGGCTCTCCCCTCCCAGCTGCTCCTATACTTGCCAAATCGCTCCTCTGGGAGGTCTTCACTCACCACAGCCTGCCGGGAGACAGTGAAGTTTGTACAACTGAGCCTCCAGAGGATAAATGAATGCATCTGCCTAAATTAATTCTAAAAATATGGTGTTCAATTCCTTTGCAAACTTCATGGTTTTATTCCCACAGTACCAAAGTGTTACAGCAGATTCACCTCAGAAATTGGAAGGTTTTTTTTTAATCTTTAAATAATTATATTTGGTTAACACTATAGTGGTCAAAACTTTATTCTAGGACCTTCAAATCAGTTACATTAAGCAACTACCAAGTCCAGTAATTATTCAATGTGAACATCATTTTTTAATGACCTGGAATTTCAGTTGGTGACTTTAATTATGCACATGAACACAGTGAGAGAGGTCTCTATCCAGCATGCCTTGGAAGTTCACACACAAAAAATCATAATAACCAGAACCTTAAAGGTAAGCATTGAGTCTAGGGCAGTGGAGATGGTAAAGGCACCACTGACAACCCTGATGACCTGAGTTTCATCCCTAGCACCCAAGTGGCAGAGAGAGAGAAGCACCTCCCACAGACTGTTTTCTGCCCTGCATGTGTGCTGTGACACATGCACTGCTATGGTGTCACCCTGCTTGTATTAAAGACATTTTAAAATGTCTATGGGACACTATCTTAGATTTTTAAACCCTTCATCATTTCCAGAAAACACGTAGATATTAACTGCATGCATTTACTAAGCATTCCCAGCATAGCTATTTTGCACCCAGCACACATGCACGTGCGAAAAGAAGGTATTTTCCTGGTGTATTCTGGATGTTTCTAGAGCAGAGGGCAGTTCTGCAAACTGTGGTTGCCACTGCTTGACTGATGTGGCAACCCTGAGGTCTTGGTCTCAAAGAGTACATCATTACATGTAGAACGAGCTCACAAACGTCACACTTCAGTTTGGAAGCCTGTCACAGATGGTGTCCACAGTAGAATCAGCCAGGCAAGTAAGACTGGGTTCTGGGAATGCGTAACTTCCTTCTTCACATGTTCTTTCACCATCTTGATTTTTCTCCTCTCCTGGAGAAGAGGGAAGATGGGAAGGCAAAGCAGCCACCTGTATCCCAAATACCCCCTCTTAGGTGTCCCTCTTAGGTGTCTTTTAGGTCCTGTGGCTCAGAATCCACTGGAGGCTACGGTGTAGCTCAGTACAGAGCACCGACAAAGCATGTCTGAGGCTCGGGCTCCACCCCCATCACTAACCTATAAACAAGTGGCTGCTGGAGCATACATTTCTTTCTAATCTGTGGTATTCAAGTAGTTATGAATAAAGATTCTGGATGGACCAATGACATGAATTAGTACTGCTACTCAGTTGAACACCATTTCTGTGAAGGGTGCGAGATAGTTCCTAAGTGTGCACCAAAATGAGAGGTCAGAGCCTGAAGAGAAAAAGTTACACGACTTACTGGAGAGAAACTAGCTGGTAATTCATTTGCAACTCAGTTTTCTGATTTCTCTTGCCATACTGTTGAAAACAGACTGGGAAACTGCCCGTGAAAAGCAATGATGCCACTCTTAAATTAACCGAAGATAAGAGAGAACATTATAAACACAAATCTAACTCAGGGAAAGCAGTAGGTAAACAATCTTCCTCCTCAGGCTGACAGCATGTCACCAACTTCGGCATGTGTTAACCCTTCCTAGCCTAGTGGTTCCCAACCAACCCTTTCACAGGGCTTGCCTAAGACCATCAGAAAACACAGATACTTACATTACAATTCATAACAGTAGCAAAATTACATTTATGAAGTAGCAACAAAAATAATTTGATGGCTGGGGATCCCCATAACATGAGGAACTGTATTAGAGTCACAGCCCTAAGAAGGTTACACTCACTGTCCTAGCCCCTTTGTATCAGCTTGTGTTGGTCCTTAAGTCTATAGAAACTACCACCTGAGCACTGAAGGTTGTAGGATGATGTCATTATGAGCAAGGCAGGTCCTGGATGAGGCAAAGCCTGTCATTGGATGAGAAGGAAGGGTAGGCGGGGAAAAGTCTAGGAAGGAGAGAGGAGGAAGAGAAGCGAAAAATCAAGATGGAGCCGCCGTAGCAGGATGATCCAGACCAGGTGGACTAGGTCAACTCTATCTTGTCTAGGTGGGCGGTTTCTGTCTTTATTAATTGGCAGGGAATTTATTCTGTGGGTGTATTGTGGATTGAGAATTTAACATATAAATCTAATTGTTAAACTACAAGTTTCTGGAGTTTGATTTTATTGGGCTACAGGGGTTGTGAACAAAGTTCCCGGCGGGCAGAGAGACAACCTGTCTCAGTTCTGGAAGGCTATAGAATGCCTGGGGCTAGCGTGGTGTGGTGCCACACTAGAACGACCCGCAGAATGTGGTGTGTGTGTCAGGCATGGTAACAACCTACCAAGGGGACAGTGTGTGGAAGCGGCTAGCAGAGAAACAGCCGGAGCACGAGGAGTGGGAACGTGTAGTGTAGCATCTATCCATTTTCACTCCTACTGCAACAGAGGGTGGCTAGGGCTTCTCTAACCTCCCTCCTGATACACACCGCCACAGTGAGACCTATTTGGGATTTCGTTATGAAATGGGAATCATCTGTTGACTAACGGCAAAGGAAAATGTATTTGATTCTTACGTTTCTGAAACTAACCTTCCCCAGGGAAGAGCAGACCCATGGCTTATCCAATAGCCAAATGGTCAGCCTTGAAAACATACATTCAAGTAACATCATGCAGATTACATTTAAGAATGTACCTACACATGTGCATATAACAGCAATTAACGAAAAAGAGTCCTTGGGTTTGAGAGATGGCAAGGAGTGGTGTGTGGGAGGAGGGGCGTGTGGGAGGAGGGGTGTGTGGGAGGAGGGGCGTGTGGGAGGAGGGGCGTGTGGGAGGAGGGGCGTGTGGGAGGAGGGGCGTGTGGGAGGAGGGGCGTGTGGGAGGAGGGGTGTGTGGGAGGAGGGGTGTGTGGGAAGGCCGGAAGAGGGCACAGGGAAAGGGAAATTGCAAGATTGCATTATAATCTCAGAAATAAAAGAAATAATGTTTTAAAAGGAAAAGACAATGAGGACGGCTTTCCTCAAAGATTACTGTCGTACTATAAAGTGGAAGAAAGGCTGTGATCAACGTTGAGGGATGGAAGGTGACTAAAACTAGAGACGGCAAAGGAAAGGACACACTACTCCGTCAGGTCAGGGGCAGTGTCCCACTAATGTCCCAGTGAGGTCCCGTGCTAAGACTGAGCAGCAAGTACAGGGCAGACACAGAAGACCTAGCTGAGGTAGCTTGGAGAGGCCCAACTACCATGGTCAAGCTGTCACGGACACTGCCTCTTCCCCAAGCCTGCTTCTCAGTGTCAAAAGGATCTCTGTGAAAAAAGAAAACGGTGGTGCTAAAAGTTTTCCATGGGCAGCGACAGAGCAGTCTGCTGGCTTTCAAGCCTGTGGTGCTCATGGCACAAAGGCTCCAAGTCTACAAGTCTAATGAAGCTGACCTTCAACTAAACCCTCCCCAGGGTTGGGTGGCCCCTGAACTAGTTCTTGCTCTGGGCCCTCTACTCTCTGTCCATCCTCTCCCTCTCGAAATACTTAAGGCTCTGCCTCCTCCTCACCAGTGTGACTTCTACACAGCAGCTTGGCAAGGGAGTCCTCCTCCATCTTCTCCAGCAGCCTTTGTTTCCCATTCTCCTGTCAGCTGACAGGGAGCTGTAACTTTCTACTGCTGCTTGTTTGCCTGTGTCCTGCTCCCTCTGGGCTGAGGAGCTCCAGAGCAGGGCTCGAGTTTCATTGCTTTTGTCTCCAAACCATTTTCAATTATGATGAAGTGAATAGAAAAGGCCACAGAAGAAAACCTCTTTCAGGCAGTGAAAAGCTGCACCTCTGACCCCAAGAGGAAGGCAGCCATGCTAACCCTGTCACCATACCCTTTACCAGCAGGTCATGAAGATACCGGACAGTGCCCAGGCTGTTTACTCCTTACTAAGTTGATAAGATGGCCAAGGCACCAAGGGCCCAGTGGGGCTCGCCTACTGTTTGGGTGTTTCAGGTCTTTTATTTCCATGTTGTGTCCAGTCTTCTGTGGCTAGCCATATAAAGCTGGGAAAATGGAGGCAAAAATGTGGGTTCTTCCTTAACCCCTTTGATCTGGGAGCTCCAGGTGCCTCGTGCAGCTCCTGTGTGACCTCCGAACCAGACAGTAGCCTGGTCCTCTCTACTGCTGTCACTGCTTATGAAAGGACAGTCATCGTGTTTGCCTCTCTACCAGTGCTTTTTGAGTGAGTGCCTGCAGCAGGAGAGCTGGGGAGAGTCTCCCCAGGCCTTAGACTAGAAAAGCTCGAAGAACACATGGCGGGTGCTGAAAGATTGAGATGTGAATTAGGAACATCTCCCCCTCACAAACTCATCATACTGGTAATACATGAAAATGGACTTTGGTTCATCAAATCATTTATATAGAACTATAGAGAATATTAATTTAGGAAACATGCAGAAGCAACAGAGGTATGCAGCCCCACTTTAATTAGGAAGAGAGCTTGACCACAGGCAAGCCTAGAGCAAGGCTAAACTCTTACAATGGTTACAGCATAACCTCTAAACTTTAGCTCAAGGACCTCCAAACTAAACTGTCTAGTTAGGACTTGCATAACAACAGTGACTTACAAACTACATATGAAGTCCCTTACAGGGTATATACACTAGGAAGCAGTACTACATATGAAGTCCCTTACAGGGTATATACACTAGAAGCAGTACACTATATATGAAGTCCCTTACAGGGTATATACACTAGGAAGCAGTACACTATATATGAAGTCCCTTACAGGGTATATACACTAGGAAGCAGTACACTATATATGAAGTCCCTTACAGGGTATATACACTAGGAAGCAGTACACTACATATGAAGTCCCTTACAGGGTATATACACTAGGAAGCAGTACACTACATATGAAGTCCCTTACAGGGTATATACACTAGGAAGCAGTACACTACATATGAAGTCCCTTACAGGGTATATACACTAGGAAGCAGTACACTACATATGAAGTCCCTTACAGGGTATATACACTAGGAAGCAGTACACTACATATGAAGTCCCTTACAGGGTATATACACTAGGAAGCAGTACACTACATATGAAGTCCCTTACAGGGTATGCACACTAGGAAGCAGTACACTACATATGAAGTCCCTTACAGGCTATGCACACTAGGAAGCAGTACACTACATATGAAGTCCCTTACAGGGTATATACACTAGGAAGCAGTACACTACATATGAAGTCCCTTACAGGGTATATACACTAGGAAGCAGTACACTACATATGAAGTCCCTTACAGGCTATGCACACTAGGAAGCAGTACACTACATATGAAGTCCCTTACAGGGTATAATACACACTAGGAAATAGTACTACATATGAAGTCCCTTACAGGGTATGCACACTAGGAAGCAGTACACTAAAACAAAGTGTAAAAGCATCCGAGCGCCCCAGCTTCTATGGGGCAAGCTTTTCTGTGGTGAGCAAACAATGGAGATAGTACACAATTAAACGACTCTAGGTGTGGTCTAGCTTTCATAACACAGAAGAAAACTGAAAGGGCAGAAAGCTGCAAGCTCACTTTCTGGCAATACCTGATTTCAACGAGAAAGCACCTTACGGAAGTGGGTTTAGTAGGCCACTTTATTTAACCACACTTAATTCATTATGATATTCAGATTTTAATAGTCTACCGATTCTAAATGCCAGCGAAAGTTCTGGTAGTGAACTTCTACCCTCCTGATGACAAACAGCAATGTTTGAAAGTCAATCATTAGCACTTGCCTAGGAAGCACAAGGCCCTGGGTTCAGTCCCCAGCTCCGAAAAAAAGAACCAAAAAAAAAGAAAGTCAATCATTTAATGACTAAAACAAATGGTTTGCAAGACTCAATTATGATTTTAGAAATGACAAACCACCATCTCTAAGGCTCAGGAAAAGACAGAGGAAGCAGAGACAATGTAAGGACCAGACGATAGGAAGAAGGGCTGTGAAATGCCATGTTCTAGACATAGCCACTACAATCACCACACTGTGTCAAGGCTGGCCCTACCAGCAGTCAGCTATGGGTAGGGAACGGGCTCAGCTGGCCCTATCCTTCTCTGCTAAACTATTGGCTACACTATTGGCAAGGTCTGGAAGAGGAAAGTCACGGTCTTCAGTTGCGTCCCATTGGTAAGCCCATAAGCTCTGTAGTATAGTTCTAAACCCATGGTCACAAATGCAGCCCTAGGCTGTCCTACCTGGGGATCCTTCCTGTCTGCAGACATCAAACCTGACCCTGTAGTCCTTGCCAAAAGACAGTTGCTGACAGGAACCTGGTCTGACTGACTGCTCCTTGGGAGGTTCTGCCAACAACTAACCAATGCAGAGGTGGAGGCTTGGAGCCAACCATCAGAGCTCAGGGACTCTGGTGGGGGAGCTGGCAGAAGGACTGGAGGAGCAGCAGAGGGATTACAACCCCATAGGAAGAACAACATCAGCTGGCCAGACCACCCAGTGCTCCCAGGGACTAGACCACCAACCAAGGAGTGTAGAGGGAGGGATTCGCTGCTCCAGATACAGAGGTAGCAGAGAATGGCCTTGCCTGACATCAATGGGAGGGAGGCCCTTGGTTCTGTGGAGGTCTGATGCCCACAAAGGAGAGGGAAGTTGTGGAATGGGGGGCTTGTGGAGGGGTAACCAGGAAGTGGGATATCATTTGAGAAGTAAATGAATGGAATGATTAATAACAATTACAAACAAGGCAGGCCTAGTTAAAACTCTTGAATTGCCACACAAAATGACTTCAATATGGAAAAAGGTTTCTGTAGGGAGAAGGGAAGTTGACCGGGCAGGAGGGAGATTAGAGAGGGCAGGAAGAAAGAGTGACTAGGATGCACCATACACATGCATGATATTGTCAAAAGAACACATTAAATTTAAAATTTTGAAATAAAAGACTTGGAAATAATAATTGTATATATTTTTAAGTATGCAATAGAAGTGTCTCAGAAACGACACATTTTAGGTTCATAAAAATCACATGAAACTTTTCCAAAACCCTCATTCCTGGCTTCTTTCTCTGTAGAAGAGGCAACACAGTGTGGAGGCTCCTGGAGGAACTGGAAATGCATACTTTTAATGCATTGTGAAACTGGAAGAAAAAGAAACCTCTTAAGGCAAAATAAAAACAAACAAACATTTAAAAAAGAAACAAAGACAGACAGACCAGCACAGAAAGTAACCACAGAAGACAGAATTGCCCTGGGGTCAAACTCCTTGATGAACAAGAGAGACCCTGGTCAACAGGTTCCCACAGGAGCAGATACAGGCCTCTCTGTAGGAAGTCATCCTTCAACCTCCAAGTTTCACACAGATAAAATTAGGCAAACAGAAATTTGTCATCAAAAAAGGAGACAGAAGAACAACAACAAAATCAAAAACAAGAACCAAACAACTGATCAAAAACAAACCAGAAACAAAATCTCCAGAGTGACGACATTCATGGGTACAGATGACTAACAAATGTCCAGGTGACAGAATTTCCAGAAACGGAATGTAAATGCCTGCATATAAAATGTTTACTAAGATGAAATCATAAAAAATAAGCAAGGACTAAAAGACTATTACAAAGACTGAGTACTTTAAGGAAAATCTTCAATGAGATTAAAATTAAGCGGATGAGGAAAGGGAAGACTGGGATGTCCGTGGGTCAATGCTCTGACGGAGACGGCTGGAGGACTGGGCTCAGATGCTAAGAGAATGTGGTATGCTGCGGATGTCTCTGTGAAAATTAATGAAGCACACAGGAAGAGAACGACAGAGAAAAGGGCAAACAGGTCTAACAAAACAATTTAAAATAGCACCAATCGTTACTACATTATGCAAAGGATCAAACACTTCAGTGAAGACAGATCCAACTAAATGCCGTTGGTAAGAGCCTGCTTTACC
This sequence comes from Rattus norvegicus, assembly GCF_021556685.1. Classification (NCBI taxonomy): domain Eukaryota; kingdom Metazoa; phylum Chordata; class Mammalia; order Rodentia; family Muridae; genus Rattus; species Rattus norvegicus. The sequence goes on from NC_141546.1 coordinate 99,138,895, forward strand.
TTTAAGAACTTGCAGGCTGAAAGTCAGAGGATGGAGAAAGATCTCCCACTACAGCAGTAACTGAAAGAGAACTGGGTGGCCATATTTATATCAGACGAAATGGAACTTAAATGTAAAAACCTGCCATAAGAGACAAAAAAGGACATCGCATAATGGCAGAACAAGCACATAAAGAAGACACGACGGTTACAACTCTATATGTGCCCAACAGCAGAAGACCTCAGTGTATAAAGTAAACACTGACAGAGCCAGAGACAAAGACAGACAGCAACACGGCAGTGACAGATTGCAATATTCTGCATGCAGTAATGGATACAGCATTCAGACAGAAGATCTACAAGGAAATGATGACTTGAACAGCATCACAGACCAATGGACAGACATTTGGTGGACCTGATATGGTGGAACCCATAATCCTAACAACTGGGAGGCTAAGGTTGTAGGCTTAAAAGTGCAGAATTAGCCTGGGCTACATGGTGAAACACTCTCTCAAAAAAAAAAAAAAAAAAGAGCATATCCAACAGCGGCCACCATTCATTAAGTACACGCAGAACACTCTTCATGACAAATCACATTCTACCACATACAAACACCAAAGCACAAACTTAAGACTGCTATACCACGTCTTTTTCCCAGCTCTGAATGCATGAAACAGAAGTAAAGGGCATAAGTAACTGGACAACTGGACAACACACAAGTTTGTTGAAGTTAAACCCATTCCTCTAGAGAACTCAAATAAATCTACAACTACTCTATCATGGAGACGTAGAAAACCTAAACAGAACTAGAAAAAGAGTGAATCAGCGGTCAGAAACCTTCCAGCAAAGAAAGGCCAAGCGCAGATGCTTCGCTGCCGATGTCAGCGACCATTTACACCGTCAGCACCTGTCCTTCTGAGCTCTCCTAAATTTGAAGGGGAGAAAGTACTTCCTAACTCATTTATGAATTCAGCATTACACTGACACCAAAAACTAGGTATTATAAGTTATTATAAGAAGAGAGAGCTGGGCTGGAGAGATGGCTCAGTGTTTAGGAACACTGCTCTTCCAGAGGTCCTGAGGTCAAACCCCAGCAACCACATGGTGGCTCACACCCATCTGTAATGAGATCCGATGCCCTCTTCTGATGTGTCTGAAGACAGCTACAGTGTAATCACATATATGAAATAAATAAATAATCACATATATGAAATAAATAAATAAATAAATCTGAGAGAGAGAGCGCCAGCCAGCCACAGGCCAATGTGCCTAGTGAATGTAGACAGACACAAAGTTCTCAAAATAAGAATGAAAACAGCAAATACAAATCAGTAGCGTGCCAAAAGGATCATCTTCATAGTCACACCTGAGATACAAAGTCAGTGCAATATACACCACAGCAATGCAAGGAAAATTAAACTCTGTGATAATTTCCATAGATACAGATTTTATATGCCGACATTTACATTGAGCAAGATGCAGTACAACATTCAACAAACTGGGAGAAAGGAAACTGTATCAATGTAGTATAGACCACTCATGAAAAGCCCACGGTTCACATCACAGTTAATGGCAGAACGGAACAAACATTTTTCCTAAGATCAGAACAACAGCAAATGACCATTCTCACCACTTCTATTCAACACAGTTCTGGAACTCTTAAACAAAAAAGAAAGAAAGTGTTGAAATAGGAAGGGAGAAGCAAAATTATGTTTTTAGATAAGACAATCTTATATGCAACCCCCACATATGTCCTGAAATAACCTGTTAAACTTAATATACAAATCCAAAAGCCTTCCAGGATCCAAAATCAACACACACACACACACACACACACACACACACACACACACACACACTCAGATGTGTGTTTATCACTAACAAGAAACTATCTGGAAAAAATAGACTATTTTTAAAATACCAAAACAATGAAATATTTTGGAATAAAGAACCAAAGAAGCAACATATTGCTGAAAGAAATTAAAGAAACAGAGAAAAGGAAAGGCAGCCCATGTTTGTAGATTAGAAAAATTAATACTGTCAAGACGTCCATAGTGCCTAAATCAATCTACAGATCATTGTAATCCCTATCCAAATTCAACTGCATGATCTGTAGACACAGAGAGCCATGCTCAGACTCATAAAGGACTCGGAGTATCCCATACAATCAACAACCAAACAGCAAACCTCCACTGTCGCCCTACAAATAGAGATAAAAAGGGTTTGGGAGAGACTGAAGGTTTAACCACAACACTCAAGCTGTGGGACTTCTGGAGAACTGTCAGAAGAAAGCCTCATGACACAGGCTTAGCAACGACTGACTGGGTGTGACTGCAGCTCAGACAGCCAAAGCACACGTGGATAAAGAGGAAGAGAACAGAGAAGAGAAGATAGAGGAGGACCTATCAAATGGGGGACAGTAGTATCTGCAGCCACACACCTCACCTGGAAACACTATCCAAACGCCATACTGGGAAATCCAATGGCATTGCAATGGCAAATAGGAAAATAGCCTGATTTAAGAATATACACAGGGGGGCTGGGGATTTAGCTCAGTGGTAGAGCGCTTACCTAGGAAGCGCAAGGCCCAGGGTTCGGTCCCCAGCTCCGAAAAAAAGAACCAAAAAAAAAAAAAAAAAAAAAGAATATACACAGGGCTTACTCGATACTTTCCCAAAGACTATAAACAAATGGCCAACAGGTATAAAACAAACAAACAAACAAACAAAAAAACAAAACAAAAAACAGGCTCAACATTGTTAACCATAAAGAAAACATCAGAATCCCAACTGAGTATCACTGGTTAGGGTGGCTACCACTGAGCAATGTTTGTTTGCTTGTTTGCTCGCTTGTCTGTAATTCTGAGGCTGTGCATGTGCTAAGTAAGTGCAACAAGCTACTATCCGTACCCAGGGCTGTCATTGTCAGAACTGAAATAACAAGAGTTGCCAGAATTCCGAGTTGAAATGGAGAAACCAGAACCTGTGCACCGCTGTTGAAGATGTAAAGAGTTGGGAGTGTCTAGAAGTTCCTTTGCAAGTTAAGCTTATAACAGCATGTGACCAACAACTCCACTTCTTGGTATTTATGAAAGAGAACGAATTAAGATCTCCAAGGGATACTTTCATTCCAATGTTTCTTGAAACCTTTACCCTAGTGGTAGAAACAAACTAAATATGCACCAAGAGGACACCGGATAAATAAAGTACACTGTATATACACAACCCGAACTCATAAAAAGAAATGCATCTTGTTATACATTGAAACACAAATGAAGATTATGGACACCATAAAAAATGAAATACGATCTCAAAATGGTAACTACTACGTGACTCCATGTGTATGAGCAAAGCAGTTAAAATTATCAAAGCAACATGGGTGTTTGCCAGGGACTGGAAGGAAGCAGAGGAGGCAGTCGCTGGCTAGGAGGTGTGAAGTTTCAGCTGTGCAACATAAAATTACTAGGGATTTGCTCTGACACACTGTTCACAGGTAACAATATTATACTACAGACCTACAGACTCACAGAAGCAGATCTCTCCAACAAAAGGTAATTTTTAAACACAAATAAGTCAACAGATGGGTTTAAATGCAACTAAAGACAGACACAGCTAAACATTACAGAGACTGCATGCAGACTGTACTAGGAAGAAACAGTGAGGCAGGAGAAGAAAAACATGAGTCAGGGCTAAGACGGTGGAGGACAGAGTCAAAGTAGCTAACCGAGTATCAGGGAAGGTAGAGAGAAAAGGGCTAAGCCAAGACGCACAGAAACCACAGTGGACACATTTCCAAACTGATGAAAGTCAGGACTCTACAGAAGGCAGAGGGTAACAATTAAACAGCTCATCACTCAGAAAAACAACGGACTAGTAAGAAAAATGAAGATGTGAGAGATCTCGGAGAGCCAAGGTCTACTGTAAGCCGACCGAGTATAAACAAGGAAAACACAAGGGGACCAGAAGGAAGACAGTGATAAATACATAATAGTTGAGAGGCACCCAGAAGTTACGGAAACATGAATTCATAAATGCAAAGAGCAAACACCTAAGCACACCACAGTGAAACTCCAACACCAGAAGAGAGGACCTCAAAGAGACAGATACCAACAGAGATGCTAATGTGGAAGGGGGAATCTCTCAAGGCCCCAACCCTAAACAAGGACTACAGACAACTAAGGAATGCTGAGAGAGGGAGGCCTATTCCCCACGGAAGAGCCCCCTATTGGTATTCAATACCAAGAGGCCAGCCCTGAATCATATAGATACAAACAACACAAAATGGACTGAAAGAGTAGTAGTATATATTCAGACAGACAGACAGACAGACAGACAGACAGACACACACACACACACACACACACACACACGGCCTCTTTTTGATTGTTGTTATATACATATACACACATGCCTATTGCTACCTAATTATAGCTTAATTTTTAAAAAGGCCCAAAACATAGCCTGCCATAATAGATGATTTCTATTAGAAGCAGTGTGACCAATAGACAATGGGATGCTATTTTATGGCCCCTTCCTAAAGAAATTAAACCAACAATCTAGAGTTATAGTCTCAGGAAAACTGTCTTTCAGTAATAAAGGCAAACCATTTTCCTATTTAAACAAAACTTACAAACAAGGCTTAGTGGCACATGCTTTAACTCCAGCACTCAGGAAACAGATGCAGGTGGATGTCTGTTAGCCCAAGGCCAGCCTGGTCTACATAAAGAGTTTCTGGACAGCCAGAGCTACATAGAAAGACCCCATCTTGACAAAACAAAATCACAAGAGGTTATCACTAACTGAAAGAACTCTTTCCTCCTTTTGAGACAGGGTCTTAATCAAGGTAGGCTCAAACTCGGGCTTTTCCTGCCTCAGCATCCTGAGTGCTGAGGTTACAAGCTCATGCCACCAGGCCCAGCCTCACCAAAAGAACATCGAAGGATGTTCATCAGGAAAAAGAAAGTGAGCTCCAAAGGAAATCCTCAGGTGGGACACAAGTAATGAGGATCATCACCTGAGAAATTATTTATAAAGTACCTAATTCTGCACATGGAGGCTTTCAGAAAACACAAGAAGCTGCTAAGGGTCCGGTAACCACAGTTACCACCAATACTGACAATCTAATCCCTGGGACTAACTCACACAGTGGAGAGAAAGAACCAATTCCTGAAAGCTGTCCTTGAGCTCCATGTGCATGCCCATGGCACTCCCCCACAGACAGGCAAATAAATGCAAACTAAACAAACTGAGCGGATTGATTAATAGTAGCGAGATCAGAGAAATGACACTGTTACTATTTCCTTCCCCAGTCTGGACACCCACTCTGGAGATCCGGAACCTGGACTTCTTGCATTCACCAAGGCTCAGCTACAAAAGCAGTCATCTCAGGGGTCTTGTTAAATGTCAGCAAGTCAAGCCACAAAGTATTTGTAAGTACTTGATAAGGGGGAAAGGGCAGGGACTCCAGGAGACTGAACAGCAAGGGACCAGAAGTAGTGAATAAAAGCATATCCTGTTCTTCCTCTACTAAGGTACATGTGTGTTCATTTTAAATCTCTAAGCCCAAACCAAATAAACCACCTCCTAGAAGCAACAGCCAGAGCGGAGCAAAAGTTCAAGAGTTCAGAAGTCTAGTGTGACCTTGGGCAGGTCACCTGACTCCCTGAACCTTCAGCCTTGGGTGGTCTATGTAATGGTTATCTTTGCATACATCACACATGTGCTCTGATGATAAATGACTGATTCAAGAGGGAATGTCACAGCACTGATCTCTTACGCACACTAGTCACTGAGCCAGGCAAGGACAACACAGGAGACAGACCAGGCAGCAAGTGCACTGCCACACAACAGGTACTAGGACTCATGCAGGGAGCAGAGCCAAGGGGAGGGTACAGGCATGCAACCCATTTGTTTTTCCATCTACACCTAATGACCACCAGGCTGGCCACTCAAGTTACTGTAACAAAATTACTGTACCAGCTTGTTACAGTTGCCACATGAATTTCCAGTCTAGGAAAGATATACCAGTCAGAGGTTTATTAAAGGCTTTTGAACCTAGCCAGATTTATAATTTTAAGACAACTCAAGAAATAATCACATTGACTTCCTTCATGATGATCTCTAAGAAGGAACACAGCATTGTCTTTCAACAGAGAAAATCAGTCAGGGCATTGGTGACCCACAGCAGGAGTGTCAGCAAAGGTTTTCCAAAAACACTTACAAAATTGTTTCACTGAAGAAAGAGACACATTTAGTGATATGTTTTAGTATAGCTCCTCCATCCATACTGGCATTATTCAAGAATAGTTTGACAATTAAAAAAAAAAAGAAGAGAAGAAAACAAGTTTTTCAAGCATGTTCTTATTTTTTTTAAAGAGTAGAGTACCTTTACAACCCAAAGTCAAATGCATTTTACAGAGATTCTACTCTTTGTAACGTGTCTCTTCTTCACTACAAAGTGTTTACTGCCTTAAAAGCTAACCACTGTTTCCTGTTATATTTAATCAGTTGAGGCCTATCAACAAGGCACACACAAACTTTCATCTAAGGATACTCCTGGAAGATCCCACTGAATGTTCTCAAAGAACAACTCTCTCTCTGCTCTACACAGTGGTAGAGGAGACATCAGGGTCACACATTTCTTCTTGGGATTTTAATATATATACACATATATATACATACATACATATATATATTAAGAAATGTTTGTTACCTGCAAATAACAATGTAATATTGATTTTTTATTATTATATTTGTTTACTTTAATTTCTAAGAGTAATAGCATTTTTGGCTACTGTCTTTACAAAAAAAAGACCTGAAAGTCATATAAAGTAAACATTTTTTTTCATAAATATTTTTAAAAATATGTGAATATTTTTGTGTGGATATACTTTAAAATGTCCTGTATGATGACAAGCAAATGTACCTTCTGGCTACCATGCTGGCAGTAATTCATGCACTGACCAGCAAGCTTGATACTCCGTTTTGCTGATGGGAGGAGGTAGGGAACACCGATAATGCCATTTAAGACTCCAGTGGTCATTTAACAGCCTCCAGGGGTGGCCTCTCCGATAAACACCTGGAACACTTATAAAGCCAATTTAGCCCTAGCTACCCTCAGTCTTCTAATGCACACTACTTGGGACTGCATTTATGTCTCCCGTCAGCCCTGAGTGGGGTGAGGCCTTGTCTACTAAAGCACTTCTGCGTCCCCTTCCAGGTCAAAAACAGAGTTAAGTGCATACTCATTGATTAATTAGCAGCCATAGCAGAGTAGACATTTTCCACGGCAATGAGGAGATAATTAGGAAGTAGATAGAGTAAGCTAAATGGGGGGACGGTTATGTTGTACCAGGGTAGAAACAAGACCACGCAGAGGCTCTGAAAGAACATGCTTAGAAACAAAGCAGATGACTTTACACGGCACAGCCGTCCTCGGAAGGTACAACAAAATTTATACTCTGACTGCCTAGCTTTAAAATCCCCTTGCTGCTCTTTTGTTCTTACATGTGATGCTGTGTGTGGTACAATTCCTTGCTGCATATTTCTATAAAACCATATCCTGTCTTTGTAAAGAACCCTGTCCACACAACGAGGTAGAGTAGTCAAAACCCAGGACATGAGCAACGGGGCTTCTCCACACTAGGTCAGCACACAGAATTCTGATCCTAAAACAGAGGTCATCGTCTGCTTGACTCTTCATTGTCACTCTTAAATGACAGGATTTTGGTTTGCTTTAAAAAAAATAATTCTTTACCTTTAAAAATATACTGCCACCCGATTCTTTGCCTTTTACCTCCAACCTCCTTTAATCTTTCAGTGAAAATTATGCAGCCATTTCATCTCTGAGGCCACAGTCATGGTGCAAATTGAGCAATACGGACGACGGACGACGGTGACTTCTGGTGCCTTCATCATTTTAAGTATAGGGCGCAGGAGAGGACAAAGCACACTGGAACAACTTCCTAGTGCTTCTAACAATGGTCTCTGTAGAATTATTTTCTTTTCCCTTCAGATAAATATATTAAACGTGCACCCTACTCTCTAGAAACACACCATGTTTATGCCTCATTTGCCCCTTCAAAAAGTGAGCCTGCCTGTCTCTCCCTCTCTTTTGTCTCAACACCAAAGCACTTGAGTGTTTTTACTTTATAGTCCCTATGAAGTCACTGGTACATTAAGCACTGAAGGGCTGAGGAGGGAAGTAGACAGCCAGAGAGCTCTGGTCGGCCAAGCAAAACCTAGAACCCCCCACCCCCCAGCTCCTTAAAACTTGTCAGCAATCAGACCAGACCCTCTGGAGCCTCCCGGCCCCTATGCAGGTCACCAATGATTTTAAGAACAACAGTGACAGAAAGTCACCTTTCCTGCAAAGGAACCCGCACACACGTGAACACAATCGTCCATTTCAGAAGATGAAATTACAATTGGTCTTTCTCTTGGTTTGTTAGAGTCCAAATACCTCGAGCGAACATCTCAATCTTGATTTAAAAAAAAAAAAAAAAAAAGCCAACAACTAAACGGAACAAAACTAAACAAAGAAGCTCCGGAGGGCTATTTGAGCAGATACAGAAAAATCCTCCCTTCAAAGATATATGCCTTGTGACACTCCAAGAGGAGAAAGTACTTAAAACCTGTCCCTGAGTCATGAACACTGGCCTGAAGAAGAGAAGCCAGTTGGCTTCCTGGGGCTCTTAAACCTTTCCTTTCTCACCTTGGGCTACAGAAGCTGTAAGTGAAATCTTCCACTCTTCACTGAGAGTATTATAGTGACATAAAGTCACACACACACACACACACACACACACACACACACACGCACACACACACACACACGCACGCACACACACACACACACACCCCTACTTCACTGCCCTCTTTATCCCTAAGGTGCCCGTGCGCCCCCAGTGTGGACCTGATGTTACAAAAAGCAAAGTCATGGGGCAATGCGGGGGTGGGGTGGGGTGTATGTTTGCAAAGGACTGGAAAATCCAGAAAAAGCAAAGGGCTGAAAGATCCCAGGACAGCCGAGGTGTAAGAGGTTCGGCTGGCTCGTGGGTTGTCCCCAAGCAAGCATCCATTCACTCGGGTGGGGGCCTAGGGGGACGATCCCGGAGACACCCTGGACGCCCACCCTCTGCCCTCCATCACCTCCCGCATCCCCTCAGGCAGGACCCACTCCGAGCAGAGGGCCGCCTCGGGCTCCCCGAGTGGGGACGGAAAGGACGTGGAGGGGGGTCAGGCCGGGCTCGCCCAGGTGGCCGCGCTGGAGGCTCGGGGGGTAGAGGGGGGACTCACGTTCTCCGTGTCCCGCTCGTTCACCGTGGGCAATGGCGTCCGCGCCGACATCTTGCGCGGGCGGCGGGGTCGGGCCGGGGGTCCGGCGGGTCGCGGGCCGAGGAGGGCTTCGGCGAGGGCGGGCGCGCGCGAGCAGGCCGCGCCGGGGAGCGCGCGGCTCCCGCAGGCCGCGGGGCGGGAAGGCGGGCGAGGACGCGGGGACCAAGCTGCGGGGACGCCGGTCCGGCGCGGAGGGCCGCGGCGGGCTGACTGGAGGGCAGGCGCCCGGGAGCTGCCTCAGCGCGGCGCCCGGCGAGCGCGGCCCTGACAGCGCCTCCCGCGCGCCGCCTCAGGTGAGCGCCGCCGCCGCCGCCGTCGCCGCCGCCGCTGCCGCATCCGCGCCGGGCCCCGCGGCCCCGAGCCCGCGCGCCGCTCCGCGCCGTCCCCGCCGCGCTCAGCCGGAGCCCTCCGCGGCCCGAGCCGGTGCGCGCGGAGCGGCGGGCGCGGCACGCAGCACCCCGAGGCTCTTGGCGGCCGCCGCCGGGTGGGCGGGCGCCAGCCGAGGGGCCTCTCCATTCATTCCCTCATTAGGGATGCGGGGCCGCCTCCGCCCGCCGCCCGGCCGGATTTCATTAGTGACTCGCCCCACCCGCGGATCTGGCTGTCCCCTCAGAACCTCCGGCGCCCTGCGATTTGATGTTGATTCTTGTATGGCTTTTTAAACCAGCACTGGGGACACATGGGGTTCGTGCGAATACATAAGGATCCCCTCCTTCCTCCTTTTTATGTATTTTATTTGTTTCCCTGGAGGGAAGCATTGGGTACCATCCTACTCTGCACTTGGCCCATCCTTAATTTCTCCTCTGGTTTAATTCCCGGTTTTCCTTGAGCCTTCTTTCAACATCATTCTTCCCTGAGGTGTTGTTCATGGTCAGGGGTGGACAAAAGGCACAAAAGCCTCGCGCAAGGAGCTGGCCCAGAAAGCATGTGGAAGAGGGATCCCCGCACCCCACAGCATCCCTGAGTGGGTGAGACTTGATGTCTACATTGGCTGATCGTCACTTCCTGGGATATGAGGAAGTGTCACTTAAGCCAGCTTATTCAGGGAGAAGACTGTCTCTGGTCGGTCCGGAACTGTTCCTTCCAATAGGCTGCTTTGCCCTTCCATCCACCTGTCACCCTAGGTCCAGTGCATGTTTGTGCCGATGCCATGCTGTCATTCTTAGTCTGATGTTTTGCACACTTGGCCTCTAGGATAAAACTTGACTATCTCCCTATTCCTTTTCTTCCTTCAACCTCTAATGGGAATTTTTGAGATGATGGGAAATTCTTCCTCTGTCCTAAATGCATCCATTTGAAGGAAGAAATCCTGCGCCAGATGGTTTTTATCCTGACTCATTAAAAGTTGTTTCTGAAAACTTAACACCTGACCCTTAAAACATGGGCCAGAAGAACCTAAAAATAGCAAACCCATATCTAGAGGGGAAATATATATATATATATATATATATATATATATGAATTATGGTGTGCCCCCGGGACTGCCACACTTTTAGGGTCCTTCAGAAATCGGGGTTCACCAAGATGTACTGAAGCATGAGTTTGTACTTTCCTCATCAGCTGCAGGCTGTGCCCTCAGCAGCTCCAGGAATACAGAAGTCCCCTGTGTTGCAACTGTATCTGCATTAGCCTAAGAATAAGCCAGCATTACCAAGAAGGTGCTCCCCCACAACTGGGATATGCATCAGGTCTTCCATCAGTAGCTTAGATTTCATTCTTCAAAGGCTAGTCATGCATTATCCTGTCCTCATCCTTGTGGTGACCCTGACAGGGATATTTGTTCCCATTTTACAAACTTCCGCTGAATTAACTTATTTGCCATCATAGCTACATCAGGTTAATGAGACACAGAAGGAGATAACTGGAATGTATGGGGGTGTTCAGTCCTGTACCAGTCACAAGACCTATGAGCTCATCCCTGTAAGGGATGGGGCTAATTAGAGACAGAGCTCAAAGGGGAGCCTAGGATCTGGGCCCTGTGGCTTCCACAACATACAACCCTTAGATACACCTGCTATACTTTGCTCAAATACTGAAATTGAAATCCAGTGGTTATTATTTAAAGGACATTTTTTATATGGTCGCTGAAGAGGTTTCCTAGCAATGGGGCTACATTCAAAGGGAATGATTTCTAATAACCCATAACTATAATTCTGTCTAATATGATAGACGAGAAATTACTCTAGCTTTAAAAACTGGCATTGAATTAATGGTAATACTCACAGTCCTAGGTTTGGCCTTTAGTGAAAATGCACTTTTCGTAGGTAAACAAACAACAGAAACCTCCATTTTGAAAAGAAGTTGCATGCTCTTCTACTCTAAACTGGCACGAGGGGACATTGGGATGTCGTCAAAACTGTTTAACCTTAGCCCTTAATAATGAAAATACCCACAAGCAATGCTTTCCTACCTGGCTTTTTACAGCTGTGACTTTGTGAAAATGTCAGAGAGGATGTTTTAAGGCTTTTAGCAATTTTGTTTGGGGATATTTAAAAAAAAAGTGACATGTGTAGTTTAGAAGCTTCTGGAGTAGGGCGGTTTAAAAGTTTGAGAAGAAAATTGAAGTTCTGACAGAACAATGGGGATCTACAACATGCCAAACCCAGAGGGATGGGCGATAAAAGGAGCTGTTAACCATCGCCTGTGGAAGAAACGTTTTACCCACACTGGCCGGTGCTAAGGGCACTAGCTACTCTTGACTCCTCTGCCCTTGAGAGGTCATTTGAATCTTTTTTGATTTCATCACAATGTAAATTCAGAAGCAAATTTGATTCCGTGTCTGGGCATTTGAAAAGTTATTTAGGAAGAATGTAACTGTTGTGATCTACCTTTTTTTAACTCCAGATTTTCTGAAACCTAAAGAAAACTCAAGTATGTCTCCTGGAGATGTGTCACCCAAGGCTGGAGAGTGGCTCAGCAGGTAAGCGTGCTTGCTAGACAAACATAGAGCCCTGAGTTTGAATCCCCGGCATCATGTAAAACACCAAGTATGGCCGCTCTGACTGTAACCACCTACTGTGGGGGTGGAGAGAAAAGATGCTTAGCTGACTTAGCTCCAGGTTCATTGAGAGATACTGTCTCAAAGGAGTAAGGTACATGTGCTACACACACGTAGTATACACATGCACCACACACATATTCTCTCTCTCTCTCTCTCTCTCTCTCTCTCTCTCTCTCACACACACACACACACACACACACACACACACACACACAAGCACCTGAATTAGTCTTAACTGTAAGTAGCAAATGTATATATTTTAAATAGTAGGAAAAGAAAAGATGTAAGACGTCTCATCAAATATGGATTACATATTAAAATATAAATATTCTGATGTGTGAAGTTGACTAAAATATATCATTAAAATTAATGTCGGCATTGTTTTGTATCTTCAGATGCATGCTTCTATAAGTGGCTCACATTGCATGTCTGGCACATAGCCCTTCTCTGTGAGTTCAAAGTTGAGAATAAAGAGGTTCAACTGCTACAGAGTCAAAGGCCCCGACTAGAAGGTCGAGATTATTGGTTCTGTGGGAGAGTAGCACCCAGCACACATTTATTGAGAAGCGTGAGCCCAGCAGATGCTGTTCAAAGAAGCTGCTCTTCACCTGATAATTTCCAGCAGTAAACAGCACCATCCTTTAAAGAACTTAGCGGGGAGCACGCTGAAAGCATACAAGGAAGCAGGAACAGGATGTGCCGACAAGGACTTGATCTAATGGGATAGAGGTAGCAGCTTTAACGGTAAACTCCTAAAACTACAGGATACCAAATCAGGCTCACCGACCGTGCCCGATGTCAAGACCTGCGCAGTGGCTCAGTAGGTAAAGGCCATTATGGTACAAGATGGGCAACCTATATCCCCAGAACCTACTTCAAGGTGGAGAGAGCAGGCTCCGCAGCGTAACCTCTGACCTCCACGCCCATACCGTGCCGCGTGTGCCCCGCGCCAACCAACCACATGCACAATAATTAATAAGTTAATTAACATTCAAAAGAGATCTAACGTCCAACAGACAGGGCTGAAAAGTAGCTGTCGAGAGCACATTTTGTCTCCCATTCTGGGGCAGACTTACACCTTTCCATTTAACCACTCGAGATAATGGCAGGACGGGCAGTTCTGTATGGTGATGAAGAGTGAGCCCAGCTAAGAAAGCAGGCCCAGCGCCCACTGAGAAAGAGTCCTCCTTTCTTCTCATAAATAATCTGGGTCCGGAATGTATCTCAGCAGTTAGCGAGACGGGTTGTCCATGCGTCGAAGCTCATCCCTCAGTGTGGAATGTACAGGAGCTTCGAGAGAAAAATTATATTACACTTTAAAAACTGAAGGGCCGGCCTTGGGAGGTAGCTCAGTTGGTAAAGCGCTCGCTTTATAAACACAAGGGCCTGAATTCAAGTTCCAGAACCTACATTAAGGATGGTGTATGGTGCTGCGCACCTATAATGCCGGTCCCTGGGGCTTGCTGGTCAGCCAGCCAAGCCTAATCAGCTAGCCCCAGGTCCTAGTGAGAGATCAGGGCTGTTTTAATTAATTAATTTATTTTTGCACTCCATATTTTATTCCCCTCCCTGTCCACCCCCACCCCCGAGGGTTCCACATCCCATCCTTCCTGCCCCTGATCTTCCTCCCCCCCATGCCAACCCCCAGCCCCCCACCCCCCAAAACCCCAATCTCCCCACCCTCCCACTGTCCCACACAAGGATGTCCCCACCCCACCAGACCTCTAACCTCCCTGGGGCCTCCAGTCTGGAGGATTAGGTGCATCTTCTCTGACTGAACCCAGACCCGGAGTCCTCTGCTGTGTGTGTGTTGGGGGCCTCATCTCAGCTGGTGTTTGCTGCCTGGTTGGTGATCCAGTGTCTGAGAGAGAGAGAGAGAGAGAGATCTGTTTTTTAAAACAGTTGTGGGGAACAAAGTAGTTGGCTCCAGAGCGGTGACACCTGAGGATGACCTCTGGCCTTTACACACATGCACACGAAGGCACATGTGTACGCACATGTGCAAGTTAACATTTAAAACCTCTGAGGCTGAGATTGGAAGATGGGTCAGTCAGGAAAATGCTCACCATGCACGAAGAGGAAGAGCTGAGCGCTCCTGTGCTTCCAATGCTCGCAAGGTGACTGCAGGATGTCCAGGGCTGGCTAGCCAGCCAGTCTGATCGCTTGATGAGTTCCGGGTTCAGTCAGACCCTATCTCAAAAATTAAGGTGAAGAAGCCATTGTGGAAGATACCCCATCTGTGCTAACCTCTGCCCTACACACGCATATATGTGTACCCACATCCAGATATACCCGTAGGGGTGGGCGCATAGACAGCATACTAAATTTAATTGTAAAGGCTCAGCAGCTAAGAGCACTGCTACTCTTTTGGAGTACCTGGGTTCCATTCACAGCACCCACGTGAGGTACCCAGCTATCTGTAGAGATTTAAAAACCCACTTCTGACCTCCTTGGCCAACACACACACACACACACACACACACACACACACACACACACACACACACACAGCATACATACATGCAGGCGAAACATCTGTACATACAAAATTAAAAGAAAAATGAAAAGCGAAAGGACTGCCTCTAGAGTGTATATACCCTCACAGCCAACGGGGCCGGCCCTAGAGTCAGCCCACTGTGCTCTTAAGTTTGCCACCTTCCACATTCAAAACCAGAATCCATAGCTCAGTGACTGAGCTGGCCTTCCATTTCCCCACAAACTCTCTGATCAGCAAAGCTGGGCTGTCTGGAATTCCCCAGTCACACTGTGCTACTTGGCCCCTCCATGCCTGTGGCATCTGTTCCCCCTTCTGCAATGCCCTCCCCATCTTTCTACCTGACAGTCTTGGGCTGACCTTTCGAGTCCTCTTGGAAACCTTCCCTGGTATCTGCTCCTCCCTATGTCCACAGCTGACCAATCACCCTGCCTGAGCCTGAGTTGGCTTTGCCAATTGGACAGTCCTTTCCCGTTGTCTCCTGGTGCTGTGTCTCTCACTCATCCCTACCCAACTGTGGGCTAAGGAATACCATCTTACCATCTTTTCAATTCTCCCTCCCCCAAAGCCTAGTCCGGGGCCTAGAAGTTGGTATATGCCCAGGTTCCCAAGTCTTCCATGTTTGGAGAGTCTCCCTTCCAGTTCGAGGGTCTCTTGACTCTTGAAGAAGCATCACAAAGGAATTGAGAATGTGTTATAAAACAAATATTAAATATTATACCCAGGAGATAGGAATAGATAAGTCTTCACATGCTGTACAGAATATGTCCCCAATGAATGCTGTCGACTGGGTAGAAAACTGACTCTGTCCTGTCCCCCACAGACAGGTAGCCTCACTATAACTCTGGGGGTTCTACTGTCTGTGGTCTCACTGCAGTCCTTCCGTCTGTACTGAGAAATGCCAGTCACTGATGCTTTCAGCAGAATGCTCCTTTCATCAAGTTCCTACGGAAACCAAGCTCTACTGACCCCAAGCAACTGGTCAGGAAATAGCCCTTCCGAGTGGGCTGTACAAGTTAAAGTGGAGTTATACAATAAGGGTATGTTAGAAGCCATGGAGCTGGGAGATCAACCCCAGAGAACAGTTGTAGAAACCTGAGTTGCTCCAGTGGTTAGCGCTTGTCTAGATTCACAAAGCCCAGGATTTTACACTCAGCACTGAAGACAAAATTAATACAACCAGATTGTGTGGCCTCTTCTTAAATTTGGCCAGCAGCCTGAGCATCACAGCACCACACAGCAGTGAACTACTTGGGACAGAATAAAGCAGGTCATGACCTATGGATGTGGTATTTGGGCAGTGCTGGAAAACGCAGGTGGAAATTCAACACGAGTAGCACGATCTTCAAATAAAGGGACAACCGTTGCATAAAGATTCATACGTGCACAGATGTGGAGGCACCTGCCTCATGACAGCTTCCAAGCGGTGGCCTCATAGTAGTATCACAAAGGAACATCCTGTGAATGGCTCACGGCAAGGCATCCTAACAGAAGACATTGGTTAGGAGCTGGTTATCTTCTGCTTGGCGTCTGTGACTACAAATGGAGCATAATCTCCTGTTTAATAGCCTTGCTACTTCAGTACTTGATTTGACAGACAACATACTAAGTGAACTGTTCCCTTGTGTTTTATACTAATTTCGTTACTATAAAATATTAGCTTCGGGGGTTGCAGAGGTGGCTGAGTGGATGGGAACACTTCCTTAGAAGCATGAGCCCTGAGTTTAAATCCCCAATAAATACATATGTACACACACACACACACACACACACACACACACACACACACACACACACGAGCTCTTGCCTGCAACCCCAGTGCTCTGGGGACTGGAGGATTGCTGGAGCTTGACAGCTTTTAGTTCAGTGAGAGCCCTGTCTCTGGAGAACAAAGAAGAGTGACAGAGAAGGACACATGGCTGGCATCCTTCTCTGGCTTTTGCATACATACAGGCAATTGTGTGCTAATACACATGTGTACACACACATACACACACACTCACACACTCTTACACACACACTCGCACACATACACACAAACTCACACACTCATGCACACGCTCTCACACACTCACACTCAAACACTCTCACACACACACACACTCACTCTCTCTCACACACACACACACACTTACACACTCTCACACTCACTAGCTTTGTAGTTTTCTTCCATAAACTTAATTCAGTTTCTTTTCAACTTTAAATGTTTTGCCCCTCGAATTTCTGTGGCTTCCTTACTTTCCCACATATGGCCATTGGCACCCCATGTCACATTACTTTTCATTCATTCACTTAAAAATCTCGGGCCTGCTAAGGCTGGCTGCTCTTCTAAGCACCTATGAAAGAGTCTTGGGGGACAGACAAGATTACGCTTTGATTGGCTCTTCCTGCATCCAGACAGTTCAAATTCTGAGGCTCCCATGAGGCCACCGCCTGGTACGCCTTGGCCACTTCCTCTTTGAACTAGAGACTAGTCCCAGGTGACAGTCTGAGACACATGGATTGTATATAGATCTTTGCCCCAATCTAAAGGTACCTGTGACTGCTTTCTCCCTTGATATTCTGGCCTCTCTCCAACACACCTTTGTATAAACAGCTTTAACTGGTTCCACCAGTAGCTCGGGCACTTTAAAACCATAATAAAGATGGCTTGCCGAGCAGGTGGCTTGTACTTGATCTGCATTCTGTAATCTTACTCCAGGTCTATTAGGCTGACAGCAGGGACGTCCCACTTTTCTTCCTGGTGAACTATTTTATCATCAACGACTGGTACTCACCACATTCCTGTGTCTTCTAGATGAACTCTTAAGATTTTAGGAGTTTAACAAGAACCACATGCTAAATAGGAAACCATGTTTTGACCATTTCAACAGCACCCCCCTCCCCACCCCTCAGATAAAGGAATGGTTTCGGAGAGGTTTCCCATGTGGAGGTTAAGTCTCCTATGATTGCATACAGCATAAAATGATACAATCAACTTTTCCTGTAAAGCGATTGTGATGATAACCACCCCGGAGGCACAGTGAACGTCTGTCTGGGGTAGGGTCTCCAGCGCTTGGGACAGTGTTTGGCACATGGGGTAGCCTTGGTTCCTAGGCCAGAGAAAAGAGTGTAGACTTGATGGGTTATCTGAAGTGGGGCATATATTCTCAGATGCTTTGTTTCTATCCAGTGACCACAGGATATGGTCGAGTACGTGTGAAGAACCCTTAAGCTTAAGTTTTCCCACTATTTGCCAGTGCCCCTCCTTTCTAGTTCTAAAATGTGTATCTGAAATGTTGAACTGTAAAGGTCTCTCCATCTCTCTCCCTCCCTCCCCCACCCCCTTAGGATAGCATGCATTTCAGAAGACTGTCAGGGCTCGAGTCCAGGCTCACATGTGTGGGATAAAACATCTCCTCCACACTGTTTTAACTACTCTTTTTCTATTTAACCTTGCAAAAGCATAACACCAGGTGACAACCACCTCCCACTGAACACCTACTATGTGCTCTGGTCTATGCTAAGAGGAGCTAGATACAATGCGTGATGCTAACATGCTGTAATTAATCTTTTCATAAATATCTTCAGACATAACAAAAATTGGGGTGGGCCTTTAAAGCACGCCCTCTAAGGAAATATGCATTTAGTCCAATGAGGGTGCACTCTTAGAAGCCTTCCGTTTGTAAGTACCTCATGGCTTGTACCACAATGTGCTGTACTTTCTAAGTGGCAGAAAACATCGCCTTCCAATGGTTTATTTGGAATAGAGTATCATCCAGACACATCTTTGATGAGGGGCATGAACGTCTATATCAGATAATTCCATATTCATTCAATCAGAAAAACAGAAGAGTAATATTTTCTTGTATTCCTGAAGCTGAGCGACTTCCTTAAAGAAGAATTTAAAACAGTGCGGGAAGCTGGACGTGGCCTGCACCAAGATGAGGCAGGAGGACTCCTGTGAATTCCAGGTCAACCTGGGCTACTGAGCGGGCCATCATCTCGATTAATTAAAATAAGATATGGAAATGTAGTGTCCTTTCAAGCAGGACACCCTCAAATGTGACTCCCTGGAGAGATGAACTCACTGCTCCACAGTCACTCACTTCTGAATGCTTCTCATGGTTCATCCAGCTCAGGGACACCACAGTGGAAGGGAAAGCATCAGCACTAAAGGCTAAGTATCCAAGTGGGGGCAGGGCTTCACGTGGGAGCACTAAAGCGCATCCTCACTTCTTCAGTGAGAGTTGATGTCTACATGGCTTTTGTAAAGCCTTTCCGTATGGTATCTTCAACAATCCAGGAAAGATCTTACAGAGGAATAGTCCTCCAACTCAGGGATCCACCTCCCTCTGCCTCCCTAGTGATGGAAGTAAAGGCATGCATGCGCCTGCCGAGCCTGGCTCAAAGAGATATTCTTAGTCCATTCCTTGAAGAAAAAAAACCGAGGTTCAAAGGTGAAATGGTTTGCCTAGTACCACAGATAGCGTGACAAATTAATCTAGAATGCTGAAGACTCTTTCTGTTCACCTTGTGTGCACATGCAGGTACCCAAATAATGTCTGGTTCTCAAATTTACATCCTTCATCTCCCCTCCCCCTCCCCTTCCCCCTCCCCCTCTCTCTCCCTCCCCTTCTTTTCCTCTTCCTCTCCTTCTCCCTCCCTCTCCCTCCTCCCTCTCTGTCTATCTGTCTGTCTTTCTTTTTCATATGAAAAACAGAAGTACAACAGGCCTTTAAAAACCCCTAGGAATGACTGAAGTGATTCTGCTATAAATGAAGTATAACCAAGTCTGGCCCTAGAGGCAGGATCTAAGCCAAACTGCGTTATGTAGCTTGCCTGATATTTTTATGTGGATGAAATCAGATTAGAAACAAAACCAATAGCAAACAAGAATTATAAAGGAAATAGTGAAATACATAATTTGCAGCTTAGAGAGTATATGTCAAAAGGAGGGTAAGAGGGGAAGATGCACATATGGAGAAATGGAGGTAACATTCCTGATTGACATCTGACAGCCTGTGGATCCATCACTCTACCAAAGGTGTTAGGCTTTATGGTGGGGAGAGGCCTAATTGCCTAAGCAGTTGTCATTCTAGAAATGGCGCTAAAGCATAGGCAAACACCACACACTTAAGAATGGCCAGCTGTCACAGCAAAGACATTGGGTTGGGTCTGAGCTCACACCCGGACTTGCAATTCAAGTGTGTGATAGTTCGAGAAAATGGGAGAGCCAGTACATGGGGAAAACATGGCAGGCAGGGTGATCTGAGCCCCAGAAGATTTAGGAACCAGTTCTCTACTTCCTCTTGCCACTGGTCAGAAAGAGCAATTCCCAGAGGAGTAATGACCAGATCTTCACTGTGCAGTGAGCCAGTTTCACAGGCACTCGGCCTCTGGTCAGATCTGGTTTAACAGGTTGATTGCTTCAGCTGGTCTGAAACTACACAATTCTTGGGGAAGAGGTCTGCTGTGTCCATGACTTTACTTGACTTTCTGTCCTGATTGCAGAGTATTTTGGAAGTTGAGCAGAAAACTATGCACCGGGCAGGCAAGATAGCTCCGTGGATAAGGCTGCTTTCCACCAAACCTGAGGACCTGTGTTCCATTTCTGGGACCCACCTGGTGGAAGGAGAGAACTGACTCCCACAGGCTGTCCTCAGACTTCCGTATGCACTCCGTGTATACTGCCACCACCCACATAAATAAACAAATAACCAAATAAATAAATAAAACAAGCAAATGCTATTTTAAAAATAGGCTGATCGTGGGCGCACCTGCCTTTAATTGGGAGGCAGAGGCAGGCTTCTGAGTTTAAAGCTAGCCTGGCCTACATAGTAAGTTCTAGGCCAGCCAGGGCTCTACAGTGTCATCCTGTTTAAAAAAAAATGTAGAATATATGGTTCCAGGTACCGTAAATTGCTTTCTGCATTGCTTGTTACCATTATTGCACTCCATTATTATTGTCGCCATGACGACGGTGATGTCATACTCCGGACTAAAGGAATATGGGATGACTCAGCCCACGCCAACTTCACCAACATCAGTGCCCGCCACTGGCACAGCGAGGCCGGTGCTGAAAGACAGGGTGAGTCCTAAATGCTGGCGTTGGTTTTAATGGCCACCTGTCTACCTCAGAAGGCTAATTGTGGCCCATTTCTCGAGTCACTGCTGCATCACAGCAGCAAAGGCAACCAGCACACACAGAACTTAAGAGGTCCCTGGGCTGCAGAGCTGGCCCAACAGGTCAGATCACTGGCTGCTCTTCCAGAATATCCAGCTTGGATTCCCAGAACTCACATGAAGGCTCACGACCGTTTAGAATTCCAGTTCTGGAGATCCAATACCCTCTTCAGGCTTCACCAGGCATGCAAGTGGTGCACCAACATCTATGCAGGTAGAACCGCTCTATACGTCAAATAAAAAGAAATTAAAGATAAGAACTTTGCTGTGCGTGATGATCATCCAGCTTAGTCCTCAGCTGTCCAATGGGAGTGGCCCAAAGTCACACCTACTGACATGTTTGCCACACACTGATGTCACTCGGGCAAATTGTCTCTGCTCTCAATGAGCTTGAAGCACAGGGAGACTGAACTCTGATAAGATGTGCTTTGCCATTACCCCATGACCTGACCCCTAGACATACACATGAGTGCACACACACATACATGTGCATGCACATACATATTCATATAAACAAGCTATGCTTCTTCACTTCACCACCATGACCACACACACACACACATACACACACACATACACACACACACACACACACACAAACTGTGCTATATTACTTCACCAAGCTCTTACCCCCAGACATATGCCTGTACACACACATATACCTTACAAACTACACACACATTGCATATACATGTGCACATAAATCCTATACATTTGCACATACATGCATTTGCATCACACGTGCAGGTATGCCTGGATGCACATGTACATTACATGTTACATATACTTCACGCACACACAGTACACAGTACACAGAGACGGACAGTATACATACCCCACACTCCACACGCACACAAACATGGCCGAGCTGAAAGCATTGATAAGCAAAGTAACTACATAGGAACACACGGCGAAAATGTGCAGACACAGGGAGACTGCTCAGAGTTGCATGGGGTCCATTAGAAAAGACTTTCTGGGGCAGCTGAGATTTACACTAAAAGTTTAAGACAAAAAGGATTTGGTCTTTCAAGTGGAGTAAACCAAATGTTTTCCGAAAAGAACGTGAGGGGGCGGAGACATGGAGGCGAGCAAGAGCACACTGCACAGGAGATGGCCAGCACTCGTTAGGAGCTGGAAGGTTTCCAAGCAGACCTGAAGCATCGGTCATGCAAAGGCATTTAGAGACTCAACTGTGCATCTCTCTGTGAACCTCGTCTTTGCTGAGTGTAGAGCGTCACTGCTGGCTGTAGATCCACTGGTGTCTACCAAGACGATGCTAGAATGATGCTTCAGGTCATCGCTGACGTTTTACACTTCCTTCATTATTGTCTCCCAATGGGACCACTCAACCCTTGTCTGCAGGCTGCTCTGAATTTTAACAGAATAATTGCTCGCAGGGATCTACAGTATCCTATAGACCACTTACAAAGCACGTTGATGTCTATTGGCTTCAGGAAAAATTACAATGGCCACCAACTGTCTATTCCCCGAAGTGCAGAATGCAATCACTATTTGCAGTTGAGATGCATTTTGTGCATTTTCTGGCATTCCTTCTCCACAGAAGACCGCAACTATTGGTAGGGAAAGAAGACTGCAGCTCGATGTGTCAAAACTTGCTTTTGTAAGATCTGCTAATGCATTTCGAAGGAAATGTTTGCTTTGCTGCCTGCTATTTTTATAGACCATTTACTTGCGAGACCAAGACTTTAAACAATAAACTCTCATGGTCCCAGGCCCCGGCATCTCCTCTGGGGAGGAAGCAGGGTCTAGATGTTAAACCACATCAGACGATGAGAATGCTCCGTCTGACTCATGTGTCTCCATTACACGTATTCTCTGTGCCTTCGTTTCTTCGGCCATGATGTGGAGACAGCCATCGCTCTAGATCAGTGCTGTTCACAGTATGATGAGAGCCTGGCTGTTTCCCCCCACATTCCAAATAAGCCAAAGACAAATATTTTTAGTAATACAAAATAACAGTGAATTCACAGAAAGATTAATTCAAACATACAAAATGAAGTAAAATGTATTATACTCAACAGACAAAGGGACAGGGAAATCAGTCTCTCTGGGTGGCAGTGTGTTTGCCAAACATATTCAGGGATCTAGGTTCGCTCACTCTTCATCACAGCAAGGAAAAAAGACCAATACGGCAGACAAAAAAAAAATTGACACTTCCAATCCATAGGTTTCTAGACAGTGTTAGACTCTTCCCAGCCCATGGCTGATCAACCGTGAATAAATGATCCAGACTTGGAAAGTCTATGACCACCAAGGCCAGCAGGGTGATGATCTGAGGGGGATAAGAAGGTCGGTAGTAGACTGTGGGCTTAGATTTTTCAAAACCTACTTCAATTAGGGTTCTTTAACTCTTCAACCTCTCTTCTAGCCCACCTACCAGAGTTAGGGGAAAGGAAAGGTTAATAGGAACCTTTCAGAAGTGGTTCTGTTTAGAAATGGACCTCTTTAGAAGTAGTTCTTTCGGGGAAAACTAGCCTATGGGAAAAAAAAGAAGTACTTCCCCCAAAGAGGAAGCAGTTCTTTGCGGGGAGATTCCGATCTTTGTTGTCAGGATATCAGCAGCCCAGTCTGAAACATCAAATATGAATCAGTAGTGACAGTCCCGCCTATTCGCAAACACCAAAAAAACCGAATCGGTGGCGGTGGCTGGATCCAGAAGAAACCGGGAGTGAGGATCACCAAATCAGCGTGAGCGGAGGAAGCAGCGAGGAGTAGCCAGAATATCATGGAAGTTCTCTGGTGAGTTACTTTCTATGGAGAAGTCACAACAATCAAGGATCAGCAAAACCTTGTGAACCAACGCAAGAATGTTGTCAACAAAGACTAGCAAAAAACGGAGCGAGGAGAACACACGTGAGCCTTGACACACCGTCTGTGGGGTTTTATTTCTACCCTTTCTAAACAACACACCTCCCTTCATGTGTCCGCCTCAGCAAAACATCCCCTCGTCTGTGTCTACTTCAGCAAGACATCACGTGACATGAGTCTGCCAAAGAAACCAGAAATATCCACTCCGGTAGCCAGCGCTGGTGCAAAGAGAATCTGACTGAGTAGTTTATTTTAGGAATATTTAAGCACAGCACAGTTTGGTGAAAACTTTCCCTGGTGATAATTAGCTCAACCCCATGTGCACAGCAAAACTTAAGACATGATCACCTTAGAAGCTTTGGAAAGTACGTAACGTCTTCCACAAAGACGGGTTCTATAGATTGAGAAAAATGAGCTCATGGGAAAGGTCTTGGGGAGGATCTGGCTTGGTCTCAGCCACACAAGCAGTGAGAGGCCACCAGGCGATTAACCACATCTGATCCCAGCCTTCTGGGCAGAAAACAGGTTACACCTCTCTCCCTTTGAAGAGACAGATCTGTATTTACCATTGCTGGTTCCTCTAGTGCTTATCTATGAGCACAGTGGCCTCTGTACCTCCCCTAGAAGGGGACGTGTGGACTGGTCACACCTTGGATAGCACTTCCTGGACCATTTTCTTTCTAGGCCTTCCCTCAAAATATCATTGTTTGAATCTGTACAAGGGCATCTGAGGATCTAGAAATGGCTCCTTGTCTGAAGACATCTTGAAGCCTTTCTCAGTTTTATTTCTCAACACCAGAGATGAATCTGAGTCATTCCTTAATTACTGCTCAAAATGAGCATCGCTTCCTTGTAAGGACAGCCCCTCCCTTTGCCATGACTACAACCACTAAAACCTTAAAATGACCAAAAATGGTACCCCTGCAGTAGAAGCCACGTGGTCATGGCTTCTACTGACATTAACCTGACATTAATGGGAAATGCTCATACAATTATCCTTCTTTTAAAATTTCTCTCATTCAAGTATGGTATTCAGTAAGTCCCACTGCAATAGTTACTTTTCTATTGCTACAATAAAACACCACAACCAAGGCAACCGATTGAAGAAAGAGCTTATTTGGGCTTATGGTTGTAGAGTGGGAGTGTCCATGATGGCAGGGCAGAGAGGTGTGGCCACTGGAGCAGAAAGCTGAGAGCTTACATCTTGAACCATAGACACAGGCAGAGAGAACAAACTGGGAATTACATGTGACTTTTAAACCTCCATGTCTATCCCCATTGGCACACTTCCTCCAGCAAGGCCACGCCTCCTAAACCTCCCCAAACAGTGCCACTAACTGGAGATCATATTTTCAAAGGTCTGAGTCCATGGGGATCATCTCATTCAGACCACCACACACATGATACTCAATACTTTATTATAAACTGGGTTTTGCATTAGAGATGTCACACAATCACAGGCTGATAGAAGTGCACTGGGTATGTAGACTAGGTTAAACTCTCATATTTAGGAAGTCAGAGGTGAGGATTAGCAATGACTGTCAACTTGATGGGATTGGAGTCACCATGGAAACAAAGTACCATGCGTGTCTGTGAGGGGTTAGGTTAGATTCATTAGATGGAAAGACCTAGTCTAAATGTGGGAGGCACTAATCCAGAGGCTGGGGTTGAATGAAAAGGCACAACTGAACTGAGCATCAGTATTCGTCTCTCTCTGCTTCCGGTCTGGAGGTGCCACGTGACAAGCTGCCTCACTCGGCCACCCTGGGCTGCACTCTCTCAAACCATGAAGCAAAGTAAGCATTTCCTTCCTGAGGCTGCTTTGTCAGACATTTGTCACAGAGTTGATTAAGTCAAGGATCGATTACAAGCATTTTCAGTCTAAAGTGATTTTTCGTGTGTGGTGAGCTTTGTAGGATGCTGTGACATAGTAAGTTGGGGATTCTAGGCTCGCTTAAATAAGTCCCAAGTGTCCATCACCTCTGTGCTTTCCAGGGGGAGAGTCCCAGAGCCTGCTGTAGCTGTTTCCAAGTTCCAAGTCTCAAACACTTCCAGATTAAGTGGTCCAGAAAACAGGGCCAACAGAGTCAGGGGCGATGTGAGTGTGCTGTCCTCCACGTCACCTTTTCATTGCTGTGAAGGAAAAACTGACAGAGCAAATTAAAGGAGGAGAAATTTATTTCTCATGGTTGCAAAGGACCTTAGTCCGTCATGAAGGAATGGCACGGGGACACTGATGGTGGTATGAACATGGAGGGTACGAAGCTGTTCACTAGGAAGACAGAGCAGCCAGAACTACCCCTGAGTCATAATCTCCAAAGGTCCACTTCTAGGAATCCATTTCTGCCAGCTTGGTCCCACGTCCTAAGCATCTACAGCCTCCTAAAATATGTCCACCAGCTGGGGGGAAATGTGTTCAACACATCAGCCTGC
Source organism: Rattus norvegicus (assembly GCF_021556685.1). Taxonomy (NCBI): domain Eukaryota; kingdom Metazoa; phylum Chordata; class Mammalia; order Rodentia; family Muridae; genus Rattus; species Rattus norvegicus. The sequence goes on from NC_141546.1 coordinate 99,165,130, forward strand.
GGGAGAGATTTCCGATTCAACTCATAACCTTCCAGTCCTTGCTTTTAGTGACCTCTGCTACTCTCATTAATGACATCTGTCTCTTCAAGAACTGTCTCCAAGCAGCCATCCTTCCTTGTTATCTGGGAAGGTTTTTCTCAAATGACCTCATGCCTACGACATCAGGAAAAGTAGGAAACAGCCAATGGATATCCTGCTTCATCATTCTCTTAGGAACTCTAAGGCTGGGGAGAAGCAGCATCTTAAACTTCCCCAGTGTGCACACTCCTGTGCTCTCTCTGCATGCTACAACGACCTGAATGAGTAAATACAGGTTCCCAGACCTTGCCTACTCAGAATCTACACATGTCTGTGTGATGGAGGAAGGCTATGAGCATATGGGACAAGCTCAGCACAGACTGCGCTCGCCATGGTAGCATGAGGTCAGCTTCCCTACTCTGGCCCACTGCATGCTTGGGTTGTTCTGTGCAGCTGCAATTTTCTGGAGATTGAAATAGCAAATGCTCTCTGAGCCTTGAGACCGCAATGAACATGACCGTTAGTAATTCTTGTATTCCTGGGGGTATAGCTCAGTGCTAGAGTGTTTGGCTAGGATGCATGAGGCCCTGGGGTTCATTTCCAGCATAGGAAAGAAGGGGATGAGAAGTAAGGGGAGAAGGATGAAGGAGGGTATCTTGGGTTTCCATTGCTGTGAAAAGACACCATGAGCAAGGCAACTCTTGCAAAGGGCAACATTTAATTGGAGCTGGCTTACAGTATCAGAGGTTCAGTCCATGATCATCATGGCAGAAAGCATGGCAGTGTCAGGCAGACATGGGGCTGGAGAAGAAGGCAAGAGTTCTACACCTTGATCCAAAGGCAACCAGGAGATAGATGACTGTCTTCGGCAGGCAGCCAGGAGTGGGGTCTTTTCCAGCTTGGGTGAAGCTTAAGCATTAGACCTCAAAACCTATCCCCACAGTGATGCACTTCCGCCAACATGGCCGCCCCTCCTAAAAGTGCCACTTCCCATGAGCCAAGCATATTCAAACCACCACAGAAGGAGAGAGAAGGAAGGGAGAAGGTAGGAGCCTGGAATAGGGATTGGGTATATATAACTTTAGTGTTACTTCAAGGTAATAAATTAATATTAAAAATTAGTTTGTGTGTGTGTGTGTTTTCATTTGAGTGTGCATGGGTGTGGAAGACCAAGACTTTGAGTGTCCTCATTAATAGATTTCTATCTCTCCAACCCCGAAGTTATTTTTCCTGACTTTTCATCTTAATTTCTCTCAAACACTCAATTCCTTCACCAAATCACCTTGAGCTATTCTAATTGACTTCATTGTTTTCCTTCTCCCAAAGAATGGAGATCACCAAATGGCAGCACAGCATGAATTCATGTAGCCATGGCTTTATTTTTGGCCATCCCGCTAAGCTTGCAATTTGGTTGAAATAAATGTAAATCCATTGTGCGTTGTGATGAAGTCTATCTTGAGAGACGAGAAAAGTCAGGCATGATACAGGTCATGCCAGTTTACTTCTGTGTGAATACCAGAGCGTGATGATACTGTCATGCTCAGTCTCCGCCAGCCTTTTCACTGTTCTCTCTGACACCTCCTAAGTAGAAATGCCAATAGCGTGTGTCCTGGGTAACCTCAAGAAGAACATGAACTGGAACATGGTTCAGAAGATGACATGGAGAGCCATGTATATACTTTGCAGTTGCCTCCGGGATTCAGTTCTATTCATTGACAATACTTCTCTTCCAAGAGGGTCTCATTGTCCACAGTAGGACCATCAAAAAAGCATGGAAGGATCCAGGCCTCTCTCCTGATGAAATTTATTTCTATCCTTCCCCTGAGGCTTCATGTGGACTTCAGCAAAAACAAATGCAATTCAAGTGGAAAACTAAAGTGGTCCAGCTCCCTGGTAAGGATGAGATAAAGGGAGGAATTTACAAGTAGGGTAGATTAATAGATAGGTAGATGATGGATAGGTAGGTAAGTAGATAGATAGATAGATAGATAGATAGATAATAGTAGATGATAGATAGATAATAGTAGATGATAAATAGATAGATAGATAGATAGATAGATAGATAGATAGATAGATAGATAGATAGATAGCTCGCTCAATATGTACAGATAAACATGATGGATTATAGCTGATAGATAAATAGGTATCTGATAGATAAAAGTAATTTATAAGCATTGACTTCTTGCCAGGAGCTGTGCTAAACGCATTTCTAAGATTATCCCACAGAATAAAGACACTATTATGGTACACTGTGTGGTTTCGTTTGTTTGTATTTGTTCCCCCTTTAACTGGCCTGAAATCCACTATAGAGCCCAGGCTGCCATCAAGCTTGCTCTGCAGTGGCTGGGGACCTTGAACTCCTGATCTCTCTGTCCCTGACTTTCCAATGCTGACATTATAGTTCCAGGACACCAAACCAGGCTACACGTTGCTGGGGATTATGGAATCTGGGGCTCCGTGCATGCTCTGGCAGCTGAGTACTCCACCATAAGCCGCCTCCCAGCACATCAGTCTCTATTTTTAAAATGAGATTGAGGATAATTGGCATTATGTAATTTCTAGGTCAATACCTAGAAGTTATGGTGTTTGATGTCAGACAGTTGGACTCCAAAACCCATCTTTTTTTCCCCTTTGTTTGTTTGTTTTACTCAAACCTTATGTTCTCCTAAACATAAGGAGAGAGTTCAAGTTGACCAGACTTCCTCTGCCTGGTACAGTCCAGTGTTTCTCAACTTTCCTGAGACTGCAAACTTTCACTACAGTTCCTCATGCTGTGGTGACTCCAACTATAAAATTAATTTCATTGCTACTTCATAACTGTACCTTGCTACTGTTGTGAATCATAATGTAAGTATTTGTGGAGGTAGCAGTTTGCCAAGGGGGGTCGTGACCTGAAGGTCCCTGGTGATGGTGGAGGTGGAAGAGCCTTCAACAGGTGCAATCGTATGACTAGCATGACTAGCGTTACACTGCTAAAACCAAGCCTTCTCTGGGGACTGGGAAGTCTTGGTCTTCTTTGCTAGTCCTGAGGTAAATGTTGTTGTGATGAATGCCATTTTGACATGCTCCATCTCCACAGAGCGAGAAGGGAAGAGGATGGCCAATCACAGTCTGAGACCTCCACCGCCATGAACCAAAAGAAATCTCTCTTCTCTGCAAGTCGGTGCCGCTTGGGCATTTGCTACAGAAGCAGGAAGCTGGCTAACAGTCCGTTCTCACTTGTGCTGTTTTGAGACAAGATCTTGGTAGGAGGCCTGTGCTTGTCCCCAATGTGAGATTCTACTTCTCAGCATCAGAGGTGCATTGTGGGTACATGCCACCTCAGACGGCTGCATTCTCATGCTATGCTCAGCGAACTATTTGAGAATAGCTGAAAAGTTCTTTCTCAAGGAGCTGCCTGGGAAGTCTGAGTGCTGAGGAGGGCTGTGATAAATGACAACCCATGCTCCTACGACGTGACATCCTAAAATCTTACTGACCAAGGTGACCAAGTTTCATTAGTATTTAACTCTAAACCTGAGACCGCTATAGCTGTAAACTGAGGTTTGTATCTAGGTGCTAAGCAGTCTGAATTGTATCTAGGACATTTGAAGAAAGAACACAATCACATCTCTGTGTCCTGATGTCTGTTATAACTGCATATTCATACATGTTCATGTATATTCATGCACATTCATGTATTTCATTTCACTTTGTTTGAAATTTCTGCTTAAAAAAATGGCCATTTATCCGGTCCAATGGCACAAACTTGTAACTGCAGTTGCAAGGGAGGCTCAGGTAGGAGGATTTGAAAGTTTAAGTCCTGGGTCAGGTAGAAAGCTTGAGGCTAGCCTGGACAACTTAGTGAAACTTAGTTTCAAAAATTAAAAACAGAAAAAGGGCTGGCAAATGTAGGTCAGTGGTAGAGCACTTGTTTACCATGGGCAAAGTCTTATGTTTAATCACAGAGAGGAAGGAAGGAAGGAAGGAAGGAAGGAAGGAAGGAAGGAAGGAAGGAAGGAAGGGAGGGAGGGAGGGAGGGAGGGAGGGAGGAAGAGAGGGAGGGAGGAGAAGAAAGAAAACTTGTGTATCTCTCTGACAGGCGGTTGCAGCAGGTTTTGGTCAGAATCCATGAAGTGCACATGCATGTCATAGAAGTTATACCGTGACATGATCCTTGGCTTTCTCTACCTTTTCTACTGGGATTACACAGGTCTTAGGAATTATCAACTGTGTCATCTAGGTGTAGCAGCTTAGAATCTGGCTCATGGCGCTAACGACACTTAAAAGTTTGCCAGTAATGAATTAATAAATAAATCATGACAGCATAGAGCCTCTAAGTCTGAGGCAAGACCTTCGCCTTGAAGCTCGTAACAAGTTTGCGGAGTGTAAATAAGTGTGGCTTGTACCAAGAGCCCAAAAACATCAGCAGAGCCCTGAGGTTGCAGAGTGCCGTGGTTCTTAGAGTGGAAGACCTTGGAGAACAATTGTTCTCACTTGTCATTGCAGATATACAAAAAAGTGTCACTGGGTCCCCAGGAGCAGCTGCTGCTGACAGACACAGCCGTGAGCAGGACCTCTCTGAGTCCACCAGCCTGCTGGAGGGCTCCAAGGACAGACAGGGTTGAGGCGGGAGCATGGCCTTGTTTTTCACTACACCTGCAAATGAGGTTTTCTTGATGTGTATTGTATTCTTACAGACAGAGACTGTAGTCCAAGGTTACAAGTGTAACAGCATTGCTGACTGCAGAACTCAGCTTTGACAACTATTTTCCTTCCTAGCTCTCACTTCAAGCTGTGTCTCAAAGAGGCCTTCGGTGACCAGCTTCCAGATCTGTTTAGATGCCCCCTTTATGGCTACACACACATTTCATTCTTGCACTTACCTGCCCTGGCTAGAGGGGTGGCTGAGAAGAACTGGTTTGTTTCCTGCCAGGCTGGGAGCTATAGAGAGACAGAACCTTGCCTCTTACCCAGTGCCAGGCACTATGCTGTACAGACAGGCCCTTGCCTCATTTCTTTCTGATAGCTGCGATGGAGAAACCCTGTGGTGTCCTTGCCCACCCTAATGGTCTGTGTTTTGGATAAGGCTCATCTTTACATGGCAGTAGAGATAGAAGGTGACAGCATAGTGGATCACCACGTTAAGACAAAGACTGACAAATTCCAAGAGCTGTCCTGGGCCCAGAAATCTAAAATCTAATTTTATTTGATGCCGCCTCCCTGTAAACCTGCCTTAAATTCTGCCTCCTGCTCAACTAACATGGAGGAAAGTGGGGTTTTTCTGTGCTGGGCAGCTACTTGAATTCATTATCTACACTCCCGAGACTTCCAGACCATTTGGAGGACAAGGCTGTGGCAGATTCGCCGTGCATCCCGCTGCTAGCCTGGGATGAAGGATCACAGGGAGAAGATGCTGAAACCATCATTATAGATTTTCCCGGCAGTGGCTTTCCACAGACTGGGACTGAAATGTTGATTGGTGCCGACATCTCAGAGGTCATTGGCAGGCAGTGAATGCTCCCTGACTTTCTATGATAGAGTCTCTTCCCGAACCGAGTAATGACCTTGATGTAGCTTCAAGGTGAATTCACACGGGGAGAAAGTCTAGGAATGCCACCTCTAAATAGCAGCTGCTAGCGTCTTAGAAACAAATGAAGCAAGGAGAGAGGAGGAGGATTTCTCTCTCTCGTTTTTTTTTGTTTGTTTGTTTTGTTTTTTGTTTTTTAAGAAGTCCCTCCTGCCTGCTGAGGTACACATAGACCTCTGTAAGCGTCAGTAAACCTTCCAAATGAACAAATGGGTTAATTACATTGGTGAATGTTTTCAGTAAGGACCCTGCTTCTCAGTTGGAGAGAGAGAGGAGAGAGGCCTGCCTGTCCTTTCTGGCCGCAGATGACATTAAAACACGCTGTTAAATAATACAAGTCTTTCGATAATTGCATTTAAACCAATTTCGTGATTATATGGAAAGAACCACCTTTTCCATCAAAGCGCACCCAGATAAAAGTACCCCGCCTGGCAGATACAAACCAGTAATAGTGGAGGGAGTTTTGGGAGAAGGATTGACTGCCAGCATGACCTGGGACCCCAACGTCACTCACGAAGAGCTTTTCCAGCTCATGGTATCCATGTCCTCTTTTTCTTCATCAGGGAACCAGGAAGCGGGCATAAAGTTCTGAACACTGTTTCAAGTGTTTCTCTCGAGTGGCAGGAGTAATCCGAGAGAGAGCCTGCACCAGAGCATTTGGCAGGAGCAAAAGTCCTTGGGTTCAATTCCCAGTGCTAAAGGTCAAATTTGTGGCCTTGTGCAGAAGATGCTCTTGTTTGTGTCCACTGTTGTGATAAACACCACGGCCAAAAGCGACCGAGGGAGCAAAGGGCTTTGTTTGGCTCATGGTCCACAGTAAGTACATCGTCCAAAGAAGTCAGAACGGGAGCGTAAGGGAGGGGCCTGGAGGCACGAACAGAGACCCTGGAGACACGCTGTACCCTGGCTTGCTCAGCTTGCTTTCTTATGCCACCAAAGATCATGTACCCGTGGGTAGCATTGTCCACAGTGGACAGGGACCTCTGGTAGCAATCACTAATAACACTATTTGCCTCACAGACATCCCTACAGGCAATATGTTGGAGGCAAGCCTTCAACTGATGCTCTCTCTTCACAGATGACTCTAGCCTGTCCCGAGCTGGCGAGAAAGCAACCCACCAAGAAAGATGGTCTCCGTGGGCTCCATCACAAACTCGGGGCAAGAAGTTTAACGAGCTCTTTGTCATCTAGAAATGTAGGAGGGCTCTGCTAAGATCTTCCATCCTCTACGGTGGTCAAGAATCGAGCATCATTTTGTTATCGGTAACCATTGGCACCTTAGCGCATGGGCCTCCCATGATCCTCATTTTCTGGGTTCCTATGTTCACGGCAAGCTTCCTACTACAGTGAGGGTGCGTCAGATGCAGGGCTGGCACAAAGCCCATCTGTCACCCTCACCCCTGAACCCCAAGAAGACAGAGAAAGAGGCATGTTCTCAAAATAAAGGCTTTAGATTACTAACATTCTTCTTGGGGTGTGTGTTCACGTGTGTGCAAGTGTGTTTCTGTGCGTGCATTGGAGGCCAGAAGTCCACCTTGGGTACCATTCCTCAGACGACGCCTTTCACCTTGGTTTTTGAGACAGGGCCTATCACTGAGACCTCCACTGAGGAGCCAGAGGGATCAGCCTGGTTCCAGCATCTCAGTGCTGGGATCAAGTCCTCTCGTTGGCACAGCAAGCATACATACATACACACATATATATATGATATATTTCTAGTATCCAGTAGAATCCATATGCTTTAAGAAGAAACAGGATAACAGGATGAGATTGGGGGAGTGGGTCTTGGAGAAAAAACGATTCTGCCATGAGACCATATACAGTCCCAGAAAGAGTTCAAAGTGAGGAACTTGGGGCAGGTCCGCTAGGCAAGAGCACAACTGCAAATCCATCAGTTGCCTTGGTGACGGTTCTCCGGTGGCTATGCTGCTGTCTACCTGGTAGTCTGCCTTACTGGATCAGCATTAGGGTGCATGCAGCTTTGCTGTGCCTTGGGAAGGTCCACTGTGTGCAATGAGCACAGATGTTGTGCACAGGTGATGCTCTTACCTTGATGATGACGTTCTCCCCGCCCTAGTAAATCATTCTGCTCCCCTCAGAGCGTCGAGGGGAGACTGAAGAAAGCCAGATCTGTCAGTAGCTTTCTTGTTGCGTTTTTAGACTGCGCATCGCCGCTCCGCCCACATACCTACATATTGTAGATTTCTAGTTTCTAATACTCACCCTAATGTAAGAAGGAAGCTTTAACATCAACAGTAAAATAGCATTAGGCTGGCACACAGTCTGTCTACTGTTGCGTGTGACTTTTGTTGTTTCTGTGAATGAGCAGTTGCTATACACAAGCGACTTAAGGGAGGAAAGGCTTACTCTAACTCGGTTCCGAGGATCCAGTCCACGGAGGCAGGGAAAGCATGGTAGCAGGAGTCCGAGATGAGGTGGCTGCTCTCGCTGTGCCAGAGAAAGCAGACAGAGATGAATGTTGGCACTCCGTCCCCTCCTCTGTATTCTGTCCAGGAAGATGCTGCCTGCATTCGGAATGGGTCTTCTCTCTTCAGCTAAATGTTTCTACGTATATTCTCACAGACATACCCAGAGGTGGGTTTCCACAGTGGTTCTAAATCCGGTCAGGTTGACACCCAAGATGAACTATCATGGGCAGAAGTGCAAACGAGGGGGATTTAGGCCACATGTGCATTAGGCCTGGGTTGATGAGGAAAACGAATGCAATTGCCCACCCTCCGTACCCCTCCCTTTGAGTTAGGCAGTCTTCTGTCCCGTAACAAAATATTCAAGATAATCGACTTATGAGGAGAGAAGCTTCACCGGCTCATGGTTAGGGAGGTTCTGCTATATGACTGGCTGGTTGGCCCCATTGCTTTGGACCTGTGGCGAAGCTTTACATCATGGTGTAAACACATGACAAACCAGAATGGCTTACATCAATATCCATAGAGCAAAGATGAGGAGAAGAAAAGGCCCCAGAACTCCACAATCCCCTTCAAAGGTATGTCCTGTTGAGTTAGACCTTCTCCCACAATGCCCCTGTTTTTAAAGGCTCCTCCTCCTCCTCCCACTGAGGCTATACCTGGGTCCAGTCCTTTAGGAGCTGGACATCTGGGAAGACCTCATTTAAGCCACAGTGCCCTTCAGTCCTTAGTGGTGGTCGTTCACTACCCACCACCATATTGGATGTGTAGAGGAAGGAAGGAGGACTCTCTTGTGCTCAGAAGCATGTCTCCCCCAAATCAGAGAGCCCCATGTTGGCATTAGCTTATTTCAGGAGTGTCTAAATAATCCTATTCCCTCAGCAGGCCAATTTGGTCTTTTTGGAACAGTGGTATGACTTGAGGACATTGTTAGTATACTCTGTTCTCACCTCATGGAGTGTAGCCGATTCCCAGTGGCGGTTACGGCACAAGGACTGACCTGTACTTAAATTCTGCATTTCTCACATTATTATTTTTTTTGTTCAAGTTCTCACAAGAGTATTTGCATTTAACTGGGAGGGAGGATCTTATAGAGAGTTTCCCAGGCCCCTTCACTATATAGATTTGCTTCAGTGTGTTGAAAACTTAGAAGATGATGATATACACCCCAGGTTAGGAGAAGCGAGCCACTTAGGAAGTATAGCAATCAGTGTTAATTGTCAGACTGACAAAATCTAGGCTCAATCAAGAGATGAGACTCTGCACGTGCCTGTGAGAGTGTTCTCTGGATTGTGTTAAGTGACATGAAAAGACCTGCCCACCGTGGGCAGCGCCATTCCCTATCCTGGATTGGGTAAGTGAGAAAGGAGCAGAGCAGCGGTGTGCGTTCACCCCTCCCTGTTTCAGCTGGAAATGTCTCAGAACCAGCTGCTTTACATCTCCGAGGTCTCGGCTTCCCCGCTTCCCCACTACGATTGAGTGGTACCCTGAACTGTGAGCCAAAACAAAGTGTTCCCCCCTTAAGTCACTTTGTCAGAGTGTTTTAACACCGCAACAGGAAAGGAAACTAAGACAAGAAGGTATGATCAGATCTGTTTAAGAAAAGAGCCAGGACCAGGACAAGTCTCCCCAGAGGCATTAGTGAGTCACCATCTGTTAGAGATGCTGGGGTGCCTGGAGCACTGAACACTGCAAAGACGGGGAGTCATAGTCATGTAGCATGGTGACCGGAACTTGTGGGTTCTTCGTGATAGCACACATAATAGAGACAGCAGAATTAACCACTGCTACGTTTGCTTGTTAAGGCTGTTTAAGTAGAAACTGGAGAGTGTAGTGAGACTCTTTAGTGGGACCAGTTTGAGTAGGGGCTGGGAAAAGTACAAAGGAAATGGAGTTGCTCAGTCTTCCCAAACTCCAGGGAAAGCTGGACATTCTACTGTGACCAGTCAGCCCCCTGATCCCCGCCACCGCGCCTCCCTGCCTCTACCATGGCTTCTTCACCATGATAGACGATATCTCTTTAAACTGTTAGCCAAAATAAACCTGTTCTCCTTTAAATTACTTTTGCCTGGGTGCTCGATCACAGTAACAGAAGGAATGAATGAATGTTTTTCATCCGAATGCTCACAGAAAGAAAACTGAGATATACACTTTGATATAATGGCTCCAAATATTGGGTGTCAGGATGCCCCCACTCGAGCAGGTGTTCCTTGAAGGCTGTGACCTGATATAAGGATACGCAGCGTCTACCCTCCCCAGTGCTGCATAAGCAACATCGATTTCAGGTTAATCCGTGCCATTTATTCAGTGACTGCTGTATCTGTATGTTCTGCACCCTGCCTTACAATCTCAACAAAAATTAAAATTTAATGCTTCTTTGATATTAAATATTTATATGATGCAAACCTATTCTTAACAGATCTGTGACTTTTTTTTTAAAAGGATCATTTCCAATAAAGAAAAAAAAATGACAAGAGATTCTCAGACTGTGTCACAATCAAGCAAAAGTTGCTCAAATAACCTTCCTAAGCAGGGAGGTGGAAGCTCTCTTTCATAGAACACCCCGGGGTCCTCTGACCAAAGCTGTAGAAGGAATTACTCTGGAATAATTGAGGTCAAGAGCACGGAGACCTTGTAAAGCACACAATTTGTGTGCTTCCTTTCCCTAAGCACATCTCGGCAATGTGGGATTTTTTTTTCATATTACCACGCAATGTAAGAACAGTGAAGACTGTGTTTAAGGGGCTGGAGACATGGCTCAGAGGTCACAAGCACTAAGTGCTCTTAAAGAGAAACTGGTCTCAGTTTCCAGCACCTACATGCAGCTCATGACCACATCACACACACACACACACACACACACACACACACACACACACACACACACATGCATGCACAAGCATGCACACAGACCTAAACCAACTAATTGTACTCTTGATCTTAGCCAAAAGGCCGAGAAGCGATTAAATTAATTTCAAAAAGAATATATCTAACACTTTGCATTATGATTTGGGCTCTATAACATTCTCCATATTAAGAGTGGTAAGGAAAAAATATCAAAAATGTTCTCGTTGATAATTTCTGTATGTTTTTGAGGTCCTATTTTATTTCTTCCCTTTTTTTGGAAGAATCGAGGCATTGTTCATGCCGGGCTGTCACTCTGCTGCTGGATATGTCCCCAAGCCACCCGTGTCATGTTTAAGTGATCAAGGGAAATATTTCATCCTTTCCTTTAAAATATCCCATTTGTGTCATTCCTGTTGTGACAACTTTATGAAGGGGGCAGTAGATACTGAGCCTTAAATGTTAGATCTTTCCCCTCATCACAGCTTATCCACTGTTTGAGGTGTTAATGCTGTTTGCTCTTGTGTCTGTCAATGGTGCTCAGAGGGTGGTTAGACATTGGGAGGGGCTGTGAAGAGACGCATGCTCCTCAAGAAAGGGTGACAGTAATCTGGAGTCTGAAAGGGAGGATCCTGGAGTTTAGAAGCAGCACAGGGGAAGTCTCTGGAGGCAGCGTGAATGAGGGGGAAGAGGGACTTGTCTCCCCCAACCCCTGTGCTTTGTAGAGAATGTACTCCTTTGCTGCCCCCAGGAGTCAATCTCACACAGTGACTTCTGAAGTCAGTGCCCCTTTTGGATGTGTTTCTGTACAGAGGTGAGACTTCCTGTGGCCACTCAGGGCGTTCCCTGTCTCTGCAGCTTCCTTTACAGCCTTTTGCTAACTCCCGAGGCTCTTAGTATTAGTTTCTACAATAGGAAATCTACTCCTGGGCTTCAATCAGTATCCAGGGCAGATTTTGCTGAGTTTTCTGGTGAAGACAGACAGACGATCGCTCCATATGGTGGATCACTTCTGTGACTCTTCATGTACCCTTCCTTCTCCCTTGGGTACATCTTCAGTCTTCCATGGTCTCCCAGATCTGACTATACGTGAGCCCACCATCCCCTAGACATGCACGTGGACTGTACTTTGATCACTCTTTTATCTCCACGACCAAATCCCTTAACAAAGGCAGCCTGAGAGGGGAAAGATTTATTTCGACTCAGAGTTTCACAGGATTGAGTCCGCGTCATGAACGGTTCGGTCATGGATAGAAAGAAAGCAGGGGAAGAAGAAGACCAGCACTTGGCCTCAGTCTCCATGGTGACCTTAAGCCTCATCCAGCTGACGGTGACAATTATGCATCTCCAGGGTGTGTAGGAGTGTTTTTCACTAGCGCATAAAATTCAGAAAGGAAAATCAATCGCATTTTAATTATTTATGATTACACTCGTGTAGTCCATTTTTTTCCTGGCATGAATAGGAACCAAATCCCCATTGCATCTCCGGACTGCCTGTCTGTGCCGTGTCAGTGCGTTCTAATTTTAAAGGGGCTCTCGTGTCATAAAAGTTTGGTCAACTTTGTGCCAAGATGTACAGCAGAGAGCATCATCCCCAAACCCAAGTCAACACAGGGAGATTCAGGCGAAACTTAGATCATGTGGTCAGTTCAGAATCGTAAGTGGAGAGGCTAAGAATTCATTCAGTGTTTGTTGCACTCCTGCCCTGAGCATACACAGTGCCGGTGCACTGCAGGCGGAGGGAGAAAACACAATCCCTGGAGACTAAAGACAGTGTGGGGTGGGGAACAGAGGTCTTCAGAACAGAGGTGGCAGCAAGTCTGGAGACATGAGGCACTAAAGGAAACAGGCAGTGCGAGGGTTCAGGAGAGCTTAGCCGATATGCTGTCATATGCCTGGCATCTTGGCATGCAGGAGTTGGAGGCAGGAGGCTGCAGCCTTGGGCCACAAAGAGAGACCCCCGTCTCAAAAACTGAAAGAAGGAAGGGAGGGAGGGGAGAGAGAGAAACCTCATTTGGGGCTGGGACACCGAACGGAATGGAGAGTGGCAGGGCCGGTGTGCTCCAGTGGGGGCTAGACAATGAACACCCATGTATGACTCTGTATCTACATAGCTCTGACTGTCTTAGAACTCACTACATAAACCTTGCTGTGTAGACCAGGCTGGGAACTTACAGAGATCTGCCTGCCTCTGTCTCTTGAGTGCTGTGACTAAAGGCATGTGCCATCCTCCGGTTTCTAAACCCTTTGTTATGAATTCAGTTTGCCTCTTGTTTCCTCCTGCTCAGCTGAGACCCAGCCTCAGTCCAAGCTCATTGCATTCTAACCAAATCTCTGTCTTGCTAGAGACCCAGAGAGCTCGGCAGCAGAGCTGCCACTCACTCTGCACCTAACAACTCTCCAACGGCTTGGAGAGCCAGTCAAACCAGAGCTTGACTTTATGTCCCCATCCTTTGCAAAGCTATCAATCAGGGAAAGTGACCTAAATACAATTTTTATTGACATAAATAACATTCACTAACCTTCAAGGTAACAGTAACATTCTGGCTTTTACAAGCAGGAACTCATGTCCTTTTCCTTTATCTGATATATTTCAGAGACAATGACAAAAAAAACACATTAATTTTTAATTAATTATTTATTAATTAACCAGGAAGAAATAGCCAGACACTAGAGTTACACAAATAAGAAAAACGCACTCTAAAGGTCCCAAGGTCATGGGCGCACAAAAACACCCCATATGTCCATGATTATGACTGTGTGAAAAACTGAATAGAGTGCAATAGAGAAGATGTGCATCACAGAGGGGTGGGGCTGTGCTTGTCCTTCAAAACTCCATTCCCAACACAGAGGGGGCGGGACCATGATTGTCCTTCAATACTCCATTGCCAACACTTAATACAACACTTGACTTGTAAATAGGTGTCACAAAACATGTGATAACTGATGTGCATTTTTTTTCGGGGGGGGACCTTGGGCTATGATAGCATGGAAATAGGACAGATGGTCATCAGACAGGGCTGGGGGTGAGGAACACACCTAGACTTGGGGGTGTAGGTTAGAGTGCCACCATTTTGGCTGATGATGTGATTTTGCTCCGTAACACTCAACTGCTCTGTTAGACAAAGAACCATTGAGTGATTTTAAAAAGTAAGTTTCTGAAGACAACTATATAGATCAGTAGGAAGGCAAAGATAATGGATAAAGATTGAAGTGATTAGTCTTCAGTATCATGGAAAGGGAAGGGGGGAACTCAAAGGGAATGGAGGAGAACATCCAAGGCACCAGCAGTCCCCATGTATTTAAGGACCAGAGAAGGAGGTAATAATGAAGAAGTAGGACCAGTATTGATGTATTTAAAGAGGAGATAATGTGCCTAAGGTTACAGCGGTCACGCTGTGCTGTGTAATTCCAAGTTCCAGTGGGACCGCTGAGGTAGAGCTGAGGATATCAAAGTTTCTGTGCTTTGGTGACAAGGGTGTCATCATTGCCGTGTAGGATGGGGCTGATGGGTCAGTGGCGGGGACAGCGTTACAGGCAGAGAGTTGTTACAAGAGGGTAAGACCCAAAAGGATGCTCCTCCAAGGTTGAGTCTTACACAGGATTCTCCGAGAAATCAGAGGCTGAGTCGCTGGGCCATTGGCTTACACTCACTTAGTTGATTCTTGGAACAAGATCCCAGGGACTAAGAGTGGGAGAAGGACGAGGGAGTGGCAGAGAGAGACAGAGAGACAGAGCGGGGGCGGGGGAGGGAGAGAGGGACAGAGACAGAGAGAGAGACAGAGAGACAGAGAGACAGAAAGACAGAGACAGAGACAGAGCCTGCAATGCAAGATGCAGACTTGAGTAATTATCACTAAGGGTAAATAAGATCTCTGTCCTGACTTCAGAAACGTCCAAGAAGCCACATGGAATGAGTCTCAGAATCAACCCACTTTTTTCTTCGTCTATCAGGTTGCTTTGTAGGGGTGGAAACCCCTGTCAGTAGCGTCATCAGGCAAGTTTCTTCAAGTCTATTCCTCTGAGGCTCTGGGAAGCTCCAGACAGAACTCGAGACGCACGTTACAGCTGCGGCAACATGCTGCCAGGTTTCCGCCTGCCTGGAGCTGTTTGTCCTAGGAGTGCTTGGAGAAAACTGTGGGCAGAGAGAATGTAAGGAAGGGCAAGGAGTCACTGTTAGGAAAGAACAGGAATCCAGTGTAGGCAAAACATCAAGGCTACTCCAGATGGGTGACATTAGTGACTAAACGCTTTGACCCAGAACTTGGAGAAAATGTGGAGGAAAAACCATCTGTCAAGTGAGCAAGAATAGACTCCAAAGGACAGGTTTAGATGGGATGGTTCCTGCCCATCCCAGACCAAGCAGGTTCGGCCAGATCCAGGAACCTAACCACAGCAAGGGTGCCCACGAAGCCAACCTGTGGCCCAAGCAATGATGTGGGCATAGCAAGAGAAACAGTATTTGTGTTCAAAGAAGTCTAGCGGGGCATAACATTGCCATGTGTGTGTGTGTACACTGAAAATTTTTTAGAAAGTCTCTAGAACAATGATTTTCAACCTGTGGATTGTGACCCCCTCAGGGGTGAAATATCCGCTATCTTGTAGATCAGATATTTACATTACCATTTCTAACAGCAGCAAACCTACGTTATAAAGCAGCAACAAAATGATTTTATGGTTGGGAGTCACGACAACATGAGGAGCTGTGTCCCAGAGTCGGAGCATTAGGAAGGTTGAGAACCACAGGCCTAGAAGGGGAAAGGAAAACAGCCTAGAGATGGCATTTATCAGACCCATGCAGCAGCTTTGTTCATCAAGGTAAATTAATAAATTAGCATTCTGATTTAGACAGTACTCTGTGGGGAGGCTGTTTAGCTAGTTAAGCTCCACAAAGCTAAATCACCCTGGGCTTCCAGACCAACCAGGGGCTATGCTATATAAGGAGACCTTGTCAAAAAAACAAGAAAAAGGCCTTAGACAAATTTCTTCCAAGGCCATGATGTAACAGGGAGGTTTTCAGATTTCTCCAGCTTCACATTACATCTCATAGGTACGAGCTTGGACACATGGCCACAGAGAGCTGAGTGGAGGCTAGGGCTGGGAAGTGAAATATTTTGTCAGACATCCACAAATCTTGCCAAAACTCAGGATTGGGGACTCTCATAAACAAGGACAAGATGGAAAGGAGGAGGTGATAGGCGGGTTCCTCTGTAGTGAGCAGGAACGGGTGGGAAGCTTACTGGGTTATGTTCAGATCATCTCAGTGCCCCACAGTTATAATCATTGACCTGGCAAGGGACGGTCACATGTGCAGTCATGGCACGGATGTCATGGCTCTCCGATTGTATCAAAGGCTCTCTTAATAAAGGCGTTCATGCTCTTACTGTCAATCTTGCCAAGAAACAAACGTGTTGCTAAGGCCGTAATAGGTCCACGGGAAGAAACTGCTTCAATTCAGTATTTTTTATAACTGTGGTGATTATCTAGAGAATGTTCTATATGAGAAGACTGGGTGGGCAGCAGTAGATGAACAATTTCCTACTTGATTAAAATAATAATTTGAGCAATCAATTACATTTAGTCGATTAAAATATTAACTGAGCTACACATGTGTGGTGTAACTTGTCTGTAATTTTAACATGAGAGGTGAAGGCAGAAAGAGCAGGAATCCAACCTAGGTCAACCTCAGCTACATAGTACACACACACACACACACACACACACACACACACACATGCACACATGCACATACACAGACACATACACACACACGCACACAGACACACACACATGCACACACACATGCACACACACAGACACATACACACACACACGCACACACAGGCACACACACACTCACATACACACATGCACACACACAGACACATACACACACAACTATATATCATATATCATATATATCATCTAACAAAAATATATGTATAACTATATATATGATATAACAAATATATATGTTCTAGCCCTAATTTGAAGGTCCACGCCAATGTAATATTTATTCACCAAACTGGAAGAAAATTTAAGGGCAACTGTTATTAAATATCTTTTTTTTTGAGACAGGGTTTTTCTGTGTAGCCCTGACTGCCTTGGAACTTGATTTGTAGACCAGGCTGGCCTTGAACTCAGAGATCCACCTGCCTCTGGTTCCCAAGTGTTGGGATTAAAGCTATGACCAGCCTAAATACTTAAGATGTTAACAACAAAACTTCTAAAATAGATTGTTGGATAATTGCTAAGCTAAAGGAACTTTTCATTTTTATACATTTAATGTCTAGTGCACAAATCAAGATAGCCCCTAGTGCATTTATTTTAAGAGATTAAGTTATTAAAAATTCTACACTCCCTCGCTAACATCGAACAGAGCTGAGATTGATTATACTAGGAAGGCAAGTACTGATTAGGTTTCAATCGCCATGTGTCTGTGTCTGAAGGGCATTCTAGCCTCTGGCAGTGGGCAGATCCCAGACAACAGGAGGAGCCTGGACGGATGCCAGCTTTTGTGAGTGTTTCTAACATATGTTCTGTCTTTCGGTCACACTCTTACTTAACAGTGTGTAACCTTTTCTGTTTGAAGAAAGATGCCAGGCTTAAGAAAGATTTTAATTTAAGAAACCTTCCTATGTTGCAGTAGTTTTCAACTGGCAGGTCGTGACCCCTTTGGGGGTCAAATGACCCTTTCACTGGGGTTGTCCAAGACCATCTGCATATCAGATATTTACATTACATTCATAAGGGTAGCAAAATTACAGTTAAGAAGTAGCAACAAAAACAATTTTATGGTGTGTGTGTGGAGGGTGGGGGTCACCACAACATGAGGAGCTGAATTAAAGGATCACAGCATTAAGAAGGTTGAGAACCACTGCTAGGTCGTGTAATTTGAAAGCACCAATTAGGTGACTCTATCCCTAAGAATTCTCAGTGATTTTTCTCCGTCTTGAATTCTGTCAGCAGACATGCTGGCCAAATAGGACTCTTGGAAATTTGGGGTAGCTCTTTGTGCTCAACTTTCCATATCTATCAAGCTTCTTTTTTTTTCCCTTTAGATAATTATAATCTGGTGACATTTTGCAAGAAGCCTGAGAGATTTCAAATACATCTACAGTCTTTTATCTAAGTATTGATGATTTATTTATAACTATACTTCAGAACTCTTGTTGTTCTCTTTTGATGCAACACACAGTTCTGGTATTTTTTCATTGCTTCTACACACAGATACAACATGAACTTCATATGACAGCACCGAGAGCTCTCAAAGGCTCTCATAATTGCTTTGCAGTTGCCCCTGCGTTTGTAGCCTCTTAACTGGGCATTTGACCTTCACAAGGTTAAGACAAGTCTCCCGATGACTGACACAATGTTGAAATGAAACTTAAAACCAGTAGAAATAACAGTAACTGTCCTTCGTGGAGCACTGCCTGTGTGTCTGGTGTTACACTAAGCACTGTGCATAGATACATCATTTCACTTTCACTGCGCCTCTATGGAGTGCATAGCAATATTGTATCTTTAAAATACAGATCAGGAGATACATGTCTGTTTCCATAAACTAGACCATACCTGACACCCTTGAGGACAATTCTCTAAATGAGAGTTTGGCTCTCCAATGGATGGAAGAAGCTTAGATTCCCAAAGCCAGGGTTCCTGCCTCTGATCAATGACAAATAATCTACGATAGTACCAACCTCAAGGTGAATTGTTCTTCTATTGATGAGTAATAGCCACAGTACCAGAGGCAAGTTTTAAGGATCTGTTTTTAAGTTCAGTGGTTGGAATTCATTCATTCCTATAAAAATGGTTTTCTGAGTCTGTAGTATACATTAATAAGAAAGGCATCAAAATGCCAGGATCTCAAGATTAAAAGACAAATCAGAGATGATCACGGAGAGGGATCCTTAGACTGAAAATGTAAAGATGTGTTCATTAAAAAAAAAAGATATGTAGGGAAGGTACTGTCGAGGGAGAGGGAGGGCAAAAAGAGACTTCAAGTTTAGGGGTGTTTGGTGGCTTGGCATTAAAAAAGCTGGAAAGGTAGGTGGGACGTGGGCACTTGTGGAGGTGGCCGTGCTGTAAAATACAATGGGGAGAGCCTTGTAGGTCAACAACCCAGATGATATGACTAGCGACACAGAGCAGCTGTCATGAAGCCATTTCTGAGGTACAAGAACTGTTCCAGTTACACTGGGGAAGGAGAGACAGATTGGCACACCTCCAGGAAAATCATGGAACCGCCTAGGTGACAAGATGACCTGTCCTGGACTCACAGGGCAGTCAGGGGATGAATGTAAGATATACATGGGCTGTGGGTGGTTGGTGGGATACGGAGTCAGAGAGGGAGGGCGAAGGCTGCAATGACTTCCTGTGTGTGGTTTATGTCACTAGTCGTAATGACAGTCACACACTGGGAACAAGGCAAGAGGAATAGGTTTGGTAAGGGGAGCATCTGGGTCAAGATGCATATGTGGTGGAATAAGGAGACATCCCCTGGAGACACAGCCAGATGAGGGAGAGTCCCTCCTCACCTCGAGCTGCTTGGGGTAGGAGCTGGGGAGCTCCAGAAGGAAGGGTCTCCACTCTATCCCCGTGTCTCTCTTTGCTCCTGAGGCCACTAAAACAATTGCTTTTTGTTTAAGTTTTAGAATCCCAGTAGCCTTAGATATTCTATATCTGACTTTCTAATCCCCCTTTGTTTCATGGTGGTTTTCATCCACACAGCAGAGCACACCACAAGCCACATTTTCTATTACTCCATTTCTCCAAGTTTCCATGTGTAAGCCACTCCCCTCATCTTCATCCACGCGCTCAGTCCCTAGAGCTTCTGCAGCAAAACATAAATATACGTCTACCAAAGGGTGAGAAGATGGTCACACACCTGGTCTCTATCTTGGGGGGCCTCCTAATTCCCTGTGTAGTAGGATATATGTCTGGGTTTTTTGTTCTGTGAAAGGGTCTCACTATATAGCTCCAGATAGCCTGGAATTTGCTATGTAGACCAGGATATCCTCAAACCCACAGAGGTGTACTTTTCCCTGCTTTCCCAATGTTGGGATAAAGATGTATGCTGCCTGGCAGGTTTTCTTTCCTTTTTAAAGATTATTACTTTTAACTTATGTGTATGTGTGCTTTATCTGTATGTACATGTGTGTAGCATATGTGTCTGGTGTCCAGAGGGAATAAAGAGGTAGACGTTGGATCTCCTGGAACTAGAGTTACAGATGACTGTGAGCTGCCCTGTGGGTGTTGGGAACAGGAGTTGTGACCTCTGTAAGAGCAAGTGCTTTTCCCAGCAGAGATGTCTCCTGAGTTACAAGAAATGGTATTTAATTATTTAGTTAGTTAGTGGGGGTGGGGATGGTGGTGGTAGTAGCTGTGATGTGTGTATTTGTGTTTGTGTGTATGTATGTGTGTATGTGTGTGTATGTATGTGCATGTGTGTGTTTGTGTGTTTGTGTGTGTATGTGTATGAATGTATGTGGGTATATTGTATATGTGTATATGTATGTGTGTGTGTGTGTATGAATGTATATGTGTCTTCTTTGTATGTGTGTATGTGTGTGTTTGTGTGTGTGCATTTGAATGTGTATGTTTGTGTGAGTGTGCATATATGTTTTTGTGAGTGTTTGTGTGTGCATGTATGCATATGTTTGTGTGTGTGCATTTGCATGTGTATGTATGTGTATGTATGTGTATATGTGTGTATGTGTGCATGTATGTGTGCTTGTGTGTGTGAAGTTCAAAGGACAATCATTCCTCAGGCATCAGCTACCTTTTCTATTTTTATTTTTTTGAAACAGGTTCTCTCACTGGCCTGGAGGTCTCCAAGTAGGCAAGGCCAGTGGGCCACAGAGCCCTGGAATCCACTTGTCCCAGCCTCCACAGCACTGGACCGAGGAGCTCAGGCACTGCTCAGATCTTTTCACATGGCTTCTGGGGACCAAGCTCACATCTTCATGCTTTCGGAGAAAAACGAAGAGTTAACTCACAGAGCTCTCTCCCAGCCTACAAGTGGGGTTCTGCATCTTTCCCCTTGGCTTTCTTGTAAAAGCTTTCCGTGGGGGACATAGCAGAACTCCTGAAAGATGACACATTTACAGGCTCCTTTCAGTTGACCTCGGGCTGTGTCAGAGGCTGTCTCTCATGATAATGAGCTGAACACCTTTCTGCCCCATGTCCTATCTCTGTGGTCACCTGGAAGTCACATGTCCATGTGAAAAAGCCCTGGTGACAGTAGGCATTTGTGTCACAGAGTGAAAAGACAGGTGTGGCAGGCTGGAACCAGCCAAAGGAAGCTGTGTCCTCCTCAGCACTGACATCACCACACATCAACAGAAACCATGGCAATGAGAGAATGACTGGAAATCCGAGACACTTGAACACTGCCACTGAGAGAGGGCAGAACAATAGAGAGGTGCCTGGAAGGAGAGGTGTCACTGGGAACAGCAGGACACAGTGGCTCTGGCGTAACTAAAACTGGGCCTTGAGGCGGGCATGGCCAAGGAGCTCAATGGTGCTGGCACCTAGAGTTTTATTCACGTGATGCCCGTCAGATGACACTCTCACCTGATATCGGCTGACACTATAGAGACTCCGTTCCTCTGATCTAGCAATCACCATCATGGCTGTTAAAAATTAGTCAGCCCATCGACGGTGCATTTTTACACACCTCCTGACAAAGCCCTCATCAGAAGCCTCTCCTACCTGCTGGCTGCACCCTGCCTGGCAATTTTGAATTGATTCCCAGCAGAATGTCAACAGAGCTCTGAACTGGACCAGTCTCAGAGAAAGGCCTTGAGGAAAGAGAAAAACAAAAACAAAAAACAAACAAACAAAACCCTCTACGCTTCCCCAAATTGGAAAATTGCACCTTTGTTGTGACAGGAGTTTTATTGTTTTGTTTTGTTAGATACAGTGAACTTGAACTCACTCCACCGTCCCTGTCTTTGAACTTGCAGTCAGTGGTCCTCCTGCCTCTGCCTCCCTAGTGCTGTGGTTGGAGGTGTGTGTGCTGCTAGGCCTGGTTTATTGCTGCTCTTCTAATGAAACTCGTTAATTTATTAGAATGTATATCAGGATCTTAATATACTCAGGATCCTAGGAATGGGTTAATGTGGGGATGGGGCACATGTTCCGAAGAGTTTCTCAGGTACAGATGACATGTGCTCCAAGTTTCCTGCCACCAGGCCAAAGGCAGTTAGCCAAGATGGCCGCCATGCCCTATTTTCTTTCCCAAACATGGAGTTTCCACTTTTACAGAACTCAATGTGTGATTGTTCTGGTGTATTTAAGCTAAGACAGAAAGGCCCTTCCTGCCCAGGCTTGAACATCTTGTCTCGGGAGACAACAGCCCCCAACTCCCCTAAGTTCTCATTACGAGGTCCTGGAGCAAAGGCAATGTTACTTGAAAGACAGCTTCACTCGGAACACTGCCGGAACCAGACAATGAGGCACAGATGAGATGAGCAGAGTTCCAGGGACCCCCAGAAGCTTTCCCACCGTGTCAGGATGCAGAATTGCAACACCGGCTCGCCTGCCCTTTAAAAATATCTCTTTCCGTTTATTTACTCTCTCATTCCATCATGTCGGCCAACAGCCTTATTCACAACGTCCTGTAAAATCTCGCCCTGCAGTATTCCACAGAGCATATTATAAAAGTAGCTCCCTGGGGGAAGCTTGCAATCTATTTAAGGCACAAAACAAAACACAAAACCAGATTAAGATAAAAAAAAAAAAAGAAACCAAACAATAAGAGAGAGACTACTTTAGATTTTACCCAGTCAGCCATTCATCTTGTTTTGTCCTAAGGTCTGGGTGACAAAGAGGGTGAATTATACGGTCTTCCAAACTCCTCCTTGCTGCTCTCAGGTCTTCAAAATCCACTCTTCTGTGAGTGGCAGAAGTGTCTGTGTTCTCCGTGATGTCAAATGAATATCTCCCAGGAGATACTCCAAAGCTGGCCTGGAGTCCTTGAACCCTTAAGTATCAGCTGCTGTCAGCCCTCCTCCATAAGGCCACCAAGTTCTCTGACTGAAGGTTTGCTCCTTGCAGGGTAGGGGTAGCGTGGATAGCACATGGCCCCACCTCTTGTCAGGCTTGGGCTTAACTGGCTCTGTGTCTTGGACCCCAAGGCCAGTCCGACTGCTCACCATTATCCGATGTGCTTGCCTGTCTCCTTAACTGCTTGTCCAGACCCCTGCTTGCTTTGACTTGCTTTGTTTTCTTCTACTTGTTCATTCAACGAATATCAGGTGCACGTTCTGACCTCGAATGATCTTTAGAGCCAGTTAGAGAGGATGATGGAAGAAGGAGCCTTTGCTTGTAGAGTCCACGTCTACTGGCCTTTGAACCCTGCTCTCTGCTGGGGAGAAAAAAAATATAATAAATGCTTAGACACTCATGGCCAGGACTCGCTGCAGCACCTGTGAGTCGAATTTTCTCCCTTTTCCCTTTTTCCTTCTCTCTCCTCTTCTAATCTCCTTCTTCACCTTTCCCCTCTCCCTTCCTCTCTGGACCTCCCCTTCCACCCTGACCTCTTCCCTCCTCTACCCTACCCTCTTTTCTCATTTCCTCTTCCTCCCCTTCCCCACATGGGGGCCTTCCCATCTCTGTATGGTCAGCTGACCTCTTCCCATTCTAGGTTGTCTGGTCTTGGATTCGTCCACCAGCTCACCGCTGTTCCTGAAATGTCCCGTGTGGTCCATTCCTATTGCGTAATGACAGACTGAGAGAACTGGGTCACCTGTGTCCCAGTCATTTACAGTCAGGAACGTGTTTACTTCAGACGTCTTGCTTTCGATGTGTCACAGTTAAAAGCAGGAGGGCACAGAGCAGACAGCTGCAAGGTGAATCCAGCCTGGAGCATTAAGGGCACTGATGGGATATCAGAGAGTTTCCTGCCAGACTCTGGCGCCTAGGGGAGCATTTTGCAAAAACTGAGTGATTGGGGGAACATTCTGCCAGGACCCCTCTGTTGGTTCTCCTCTCTACCAACAGACCTGTTGCCAGTGACAGAGATGACATTGACAGGGGAACCAGCTTTCCTTGGAAGTATCCATGCTAGGGCTCTGTTATCTGTCCCTCTGCTTCCCCTCCCCCAGTAGCCCCACCCCAGCAAGAATTTAGTATGTAGCATGGATGTTCACTGTCCTTTGTCTGGGCCTGAGCTCTGGAACCCATAAGGCTGCTGTGGAAACGTGGGTCAATCCTCCTTTTCCAGCCTCCTCTAAATCCAGAATCTCCTACAGCAGAGAAGGGAGGGGGTGTGGGGGGTGGGGGTGGGGAAGGCAACACAGGCTCATGCCAGGACATGGGGATGTTTATCCAGAACTGTTGCAGCCCAGCCTCCACCACAGTCAGTGAAAGGTCAGGCCCAGTTTTCTTTAAGAAAGGAGACTTCAGAGTTGCTGTTTCCCATCCATGGAGAATTCCAGAGGAAAGCAACAATGGAAACTGCTGTGACCAACACGCTGGGCTATAAATAACAGCCCAAAGTCATCCAGCATGTCATCACCTGCTCACGCATGGCTCATCTCCCTGGATCCCTGTGTCCCCACTCCCTGGCCCCCAGCATAGAATCTCAAGCCCTGAGCTGATCACCAGATTCCCCTCTTGCTCCTGAAGGCTCAGCAAAGGCACTAACGGAGGCTCCCGACTCCCAAAGTCATGCTTCAGCATCCTACAGAGAGCAGAAAGCAAGCTAGAACCATCGCCAGACAGCCATCACTCAAAGGGCCCTGAGCCAATGTTTTTCTCCCCACATTGGCAAACCGTGATTTCTTTCCCTGGCTGTCTCACCGGTGAAGATGTGAGAAATGCATGAATGCCCATGGGTGGGCAGAGCTAGACCCAGAGTCCTCCCACGGACTGGCTGTCACCAGCACTTTGGCATCAGGAAGCACTGACCTCATACGCACCATGTAACTCTACGTCATCTCTGACTGTCCAACAAGGAAATTACTCGCCAAAGAAGCTGAGGATTTGCCTCAGGTTACACACACCATAATCTGGGCAGGGATCCTAACCCAGGAATCTTGTGACTCCGAAGGCTGACAGATTAAAATAGTTGAAGTGGTCTTTAAATCTGAGTATGTACTTTTATAAATCCATTTAATCAATCAATAATTCTTGTTTTGTTTTTCGAGACAGGGTTTCTCTATGTAGCCCTGGCTATCCTAGAACTTGCTGTGTAGATCTCAAAGTCAGAGATCCGCAGCCTCTGCCTCCGAGTGCTGGGATTAAAGGCGTCCTCCATCACGCCCAGTCCAATGGTAAGTTTTTAGTACCTTTGTGTCAAGAGTTTATGATACTTCTATTAAAATGTCTTGATATTATGTTTAGACCCTGCTGGAAGGGATAGGGGAAAGTTATTTTGGTTTTTATTTATAATTATGCGTGTGTGTGTGTGTGTGTGTGTCTGTGTGTCTGTGTGTGTCTGTGTGTCTGTGTGTCTGTGTGTCTGTGTGTGTATGCCACAGCATGTGTGTGGAGGTCAAAGGACAGCCTTCAGGAGTCAGCTCTCTCATGCCCGCACAAGTCTCAGGAATTGAACTGGGGTCCTCAGGCTTGGTGACAAGAACCCCTGCTCACTGAGCCATCTCAACAGCGTAAGAGTTTTTGCTGCGGTTTAAACCCCACACTATGGAAAGGGCTTCACAGAGACTGCGAAACTCCAAATGCTGTTGACTCCATTACAGTGATGAAAGCCAGGGAATTCAGCCACCCGAAAGTCACATTAGCAGAGAAGTGGACATGCATTCCAACAGTGGATTCTGATAGCTGCTGGACTCCTGTGGTATCAGCACTGTGCTGGGCATCTTGAAACACTAGAGGGAAACACTAGAGGGATCTGTCCATTGATCACACACACACACACACACACACACACACACACACACACACACACACACACCAGGCAAAGGAAGCTAAACACACTGCACAG
The DNA here is from genome assembly GCF_021556685.1 of Rattus norvegicus. Taxonomy (NCBI): domain Eukaryota; kingdom Metazoa; phylum Chordata; class Mammalia; order Rodentia; family Muridae; genus Rattus; species Rattus norvegicus. Next base: position 99,190,937 of record NC_141546.1, read on the forward strand.
ACAAGGAGGCTAACTCTCTGGGTGAATTGCTTAGTCATTCCAGGGTCATTACTACCGTGACTAAGTGAGCCTTGAGTGGACCATCGAACAGTTCCTCTGGAGAGGTGTGAGATGTGTAGGGAAGGACTCAAGACCTGCCTGTGCCTTTCTACATTTCAAGAAGCAATAGCTGCCAGCAGATCCAGCGAAGTCAAGCTTTCCTTCTTAGTTTTCCCTTAAACTTTGTAATTAATTTAAACTATCACGTGTTTATTGTACAAATAGATGTGTTTCATTATGACATGTTTCTATATGTATATCAAATATTGGCTTCTTTACCTATATCCATTCCCTCTTAACACCCCCCCCCCGTGTCTCTGTCTCTGTCTCTCTCTTGGTCAAGCCTTCCCTTCAATAGTCCTACTTCAAGATTCATGTCCTCTCTCTCTCTCTCTCTCTCTCTCTCTCTCTCTCTCTCTCTCTCTCTCTCTGCATGTGTGTGTGTCTCTCTCTCTGTGTGTCTCTCTGTGTCTCTCTCTGTGTGTCTCTGTGTGTCTCTCTGTCTGTCTGTCTGTCTGTCTGTCTCTCTTTCTGTGTGTGTGTGTGCGCGTGCACGCGTGCGTTTTAGCTATAGAGAACACATACTCAGTAAACCACGCAATTCCTGTTTTCTTCTATCTGGCTTATTTCACTTATCATGACTCTCAGCAACTCCATCCATTTTCCCACCAATGACACTACTTGTTCTTCTTTACAACAGAATGGAAACACCATTGTGTACATAGACCACATCTTCCGTACCCAGGCGTTTGTTGGTTGACATCTAGGCTGATTCCACAACCTGGGTCTACAGAAGCTTCTTAATTTAATGCAACAACATCGGTCAATTCCTGTGATTCTTTCTATGGTTTGTGTTAGAATTCTTTTCAGAAAGTTTCATCCCAAGACCATATTTTTAGGTGTTTTCTTCTAACAACTTCAGTTCTCTGGTGCTAGAGCTATGGTCATAACCTATTTTTCTAAGATCCTCAGCTATCTTGTCACCTTTTGTAATTCCCAGTGCTTTCTCTAACCCCCAACCCCACCACCACCATAGTCTATTTTTTGTTACTCTGGTTTTTCACTCAGTGTCCCAAGAAGGATGTTTCTAATTCACCTGCTCCTGTGTGACACTCTTCTTGGGAAGCCATGAACAAATATCTACTCACAACCCATATAGGGAATTTGACAGCAGCCCCATTTGGTAACAAAACCATCAAAGTCTAACTTGGTGAACTAAGACATTTACTGGGTTTACTCACAGGAATACAGATGAGGGGTTACAGAAGCAGAAATAATTCAGAGGCATCACTAAAAGTCCACCTTGGCATGGGTCATGACTTATGGAAGCCAGAACCCTGAACAACTTGTAGGCAGCTCAATAGGTGTCAGGGTTTCTTCTTAGCAGTCCTTACTGCCTATGTGTCCTTGATGTGGGGTGGAGGAGGAGGAGAGTTCTATGCATCTGGAAGCTTTCAGGGACTTCCTGAGACTTGTGAGTTGTTTACTTCTGGTGTCTTAATGAGCTTCCCTTCAGAACTTGAGTCTTAAGGATCTTCCCTCAGAAATAGAATGTTTCAGTTTAGAGAAAATCATTACAAGACACCCTCTTACCCTAGACGTCTCCAGACTTCCCCACCTTAAATCTATGACTTCCCTTAGAAAGGATAGTTCTAAGAATGGATGACCAGAAGGTAAGCCTGCCTCATATTTCCGTACGACTCAGCACAGGAAAGATCTGTAACTCAGCACTTGGATAATGAAGCTGTGCGTAAGCACATGGGTGAAAGGAGGCATTGGCTCATCTCTTGGACATCACCTTAGCACACTGATTCACAGAGTGATGGGTGATGGTTTGGATGAGACTTCACTATGGCTGTTGAGATCAATGTTGACAGCAAATGGCACCAAGAGGGGTTCAAATCCTGCCTCTGCCACTTGCCAGCTGCATCATTTTCAGTTATTTGACGTGTGTGTTTTTCTACTCTTAACAGGATGGTAAAAATAGAACCCGCCTCCTGGGGTCATTGTGAGAGTTCTCTGAGTTAGTGCTATGAAGGCAGGAAGTTGATGAAGGCAGGTCCCAGAAAAACAGTCTACCATGAGGGATATTTAGTTAGGATTGAGGGTCCATGGGTCCTTGCCACTTTTGCTGCAATGGATTAGCAGTTTGCTATAAAGGCCAGGAGCCTTAGAGAGGTCTTGTTTTTTCACAGAGATGGTTGGGGCCGTGTAGCAATGACTCCCTACCATGTTGGAAGATCCATGACTGACTGACAAGGGCTTTTGTTGGTCTTGTTAACAGCAGAAACAGCTGATTTTGTTTCATTTGGCTTTGCAAATTGGGATTGGAGCCAGAACCTTGCACACGCTGGATGGAACTCCATCCCAGACTCTTCAAGAAAAACCAGTCAGAGCTGGGTGTGGCGTCACACACCGGAGACCTCAGCACTCAGGATACTGTGAGAGGAAGGACCACAGTTTAGACCAGGACGGGTCAACAGTGAGTTCCAGACAAGCCTGAACAGCACAGTTCTTTAAAAAATAAAAAAGGAAAAAGGAAAAAAGTTCTGATGCCATGCCAGCATGAAACTAACTGCTGGAGAGTTGTTTCCATTAGTATCTGGGCTAACTTTCAGAGGTAGAGTTAGGAAAAGACATTACGCCAGACTCACGCTCCAACCTTTCAGTTGTGAGAAGAAGGCAGCCAGCCGTTCGAAGTGTGTGTTTCCTCGGGGGAGATTATTATCTCTGGCAGCCTTCTGAGTGGTTTGTCAAAATGGAACCCAAAAGCCGGACCCTCTGAGGTCTCGGCGTTAGCATACACGGGACAAGGTGTGCCCCGTGAGGCCACTGGTTTCTTTTCACAGGTACCGGGGCAGTGATGTGTGTACCCTCCAGGCTAAAAGGAAACATTATGTTGAAGGAATGTCTGTCCTTTTCATATCACAGCTTGGGTTCCAAATACTTTTCACCTGTCCCAAAGAGGCAAGCCGCCCTTGAGCTTCCTCACCTTAACGTTCAGTTCTGGGACTAAACTTTCACGGAACTCTGAGGAGGACTCTGTCAGCTGGAAGCCTGTGTGGACGGCAAGTTGATCGACAAGCTTTTCCCCTGCAGACTTAAAAGAGGAGTCCAAGGCACCAGGAAGAGGAGGTGGCTGTCCTGTGGCCTCCACTGGGAAAAAGAAGGGTTAGTGTCTTGAGTCATTTAATGAAGCAGACTTTCTAGACGTTATTATGATGCTCAGTATCTTACAGGAAGACTGTCAGACTAAATGTCCAGCAGTAAATCAAGTAGATAGCAAAAATCCAGCGTGTACGCCGTTCTATGTAGAGAGAATGAAGGCGAGCTGGGAGATGGCTCAATCATCAACTGCTTGCCTGCCTCACCAGCATTAGGACTTGAGTTCAAATCCTTAACACCCACATGGAAAGCCACCTGTAGTGCTTCTGTAATCTCCCTGAAGAGCACCCTACCCTCCTTACACCACCAAGCTAGTGCAGCCATGATGGTGTGCTCCGGGTTCAGAGAGAGGTGGTGAGGAAGACAACCTCTGTTGACCTCTGACCTTCACACGTTCATGCTCTGAAACACACACGGTGCAGACATATACCCATCCATGCCTTTGCTCAATAAATAATTAAATATTTAAACGTTGGACTCGTTAAACGTTGAAATAAATTTCAGCAAAATGAATGTATTTCTTGAGGGACTTATTGAAATATATTTCGGCTCCAGAGAGTTTGCAGTCTAGGTTACCAACTTTGTATCACCAGTTAGCATTGGTAATCCTCTAAAAAAGAGCCTCGCTTCAAGGTATGTGGAAAGTTTAATGGACTGTTTTCGATTTTCTTCTGCTGCATATTTGCTCATAGTTTTCTTGGATGCTGGGACAAAGGAATTTAAATATTTCTTGAGGCTTTGGATTAATTTAACAATCAGAATTAGATATTATACTTAAGTATGAGATTGAATAATGTTTGGCTATACTTTTGAAATACAAGTACTCTAAATATAATGATTAAAATTATTATAGTTACTAATTGATCATGCTACTTATTGGAAGAGTATATCTATCTAACGTCTATCTAACCAAATGTATCTTTCAGAAGTAACATCTTCACTGTAGGAAGGAACAATGTTCTTTCTGAGTGGTGTGATACTGTAACCACGATGGGATTCTCCTCCTTGTAGTCATTTTCACATTACTGTAACAAGTACCCAGATGGACAACTTAAAAAGAAAAAGGAGTCATTTTGGATTAAGGCTCTGATAGCTCCAATCCAAGATCCATTGGCCCTGTTGCTGACTCAGAAGAAAAGGAGAGGGAAGAAGAAAGAACAGGCCCCCACGATTCTCTAAGTGCCTACATTATCAACTACAAGGATATCCCATGAGCCTCCAACTCTTAAAGGTGCCACCACCTCCCCATGTTGCAGGTCAAATGTTTTCCGAGTGAACCTTTAGGAGTACTCCTGTCCAGGTGACTACAACCACTGCCACCACTGCATGGAACTGAGATGTTAGCAGGACTAAGTCTGGGAGAGTCACCCAGAAAAGTAGCACACAAGGGAATCTGGAGCAAAAGGACACCATGAGAAGGTGTAACGAAAGATGTGAGTCAAGTCAAGAACAGAAAGGGTTCCTAGAACAGGGTCAGCCTTCCCAAGGGCTTTCTAGAACATGAAGGGCAGGATGTCTGCTAGCACAGCTATGTCTTCTATATGTGGACACTCAGGGATGGTATAGTGGAGTGAGGCTTAGACTAACTGTGGTGGTTTGAATAGGTTTGACCCCCTCTCCCCCATAGACTTATGGGCTTGAATGCTTGGGCTGACCACAGGAAGTGGCACTATTAGGAGGTGTGCCTTGTTGGAGGAAGTGTGTCATTGTGGGGGTGGGCTTTGAGGTTTCCTGTGCTCAAGCTCTGCCCAGTGTGGAATCCAGTCTCCTCCTGGCTGCCTGTGGATCCATGTGTAGATCCTTTATATGTAGATCCCATGTAAGATCCTCCAGTACCATGTCTGCTTGCATGCCACCATGTTTCCCACTGTGATGGCAAAGGACTGAATCTCTGAAACTGTAAGCCAGTCCCAATTAAATGTTTGCCTTTATAAGAGTTGCCTTGGTCATCAAGGTGTCTCTTACAGCAATAAAACCCAAACTAAGACACTAACCAATGGTGTCCTCAGAAAGGCCAGATAGTGGCCAGGATGGTGGGTCAGGTGAATTGCTTTCAACAAATAACCAGTTAAGCTGACAAAAACAAAAACAAAAACAAAAAACAAAACAACAACAACAACAACCACAAAAAGTGAATTGGTTGAAATTCATAAATCAACTCATCCAGGGGAATAGAACTATTAACTGTGTAATAGTTACAAATACATCAAGGTCCAGTTACAGGGTAAAAGATATGTACACTTTAGGTGACAAGGGACAAAGCACAGTGTAGGCTACTGTTACAATGCATTGTTTCCCTTTATTCCATTGCTGGATCCCGCTTATTGTCATAATCCCGCTTCCACTGTGAACATGAAAGCTAAATTGTATATTCTAGAAATACATCTTGGGACTCACAGTGAATTGTTTTAGCATGCAAATAAAAGTGTATTAATTGTCCTTGTTGGCAGTCATAGATTTCTTACAATTAAAAAAAAAAATCTGCGATCCCCAGCTCCGAAAAAAAAAAAAAATCTGAATCTGAACTAATTGGCCTTGAATCTATTGCAGCAGCATTTTAATTATTCACCAGTTAACAATTCTCAAAAGCAAATTTAACGTTAAAATGTTTCTAAAGCCGCGCCTTTTCGATCCTATGTAATAATTTCACGCAATATCCCTATGAGCCCCGATTTTCTCCGAGGTCTTTGTAAGTGTATATAATGTGGTTTTGTATTCAGAAAATTACCTTACAGCTCTGCGACTGTGCAACACGTCGTCTGCGCGATAAATGTGTCTTTTCTCACCAGAGTTTCAGTGCATGTTAGTTTTCTAAAAATCAATACTGTATGGGTGTGTGTGTGTGTGCATTGGGCATGCGCGCGTTCATGGACGTGTGTGAGCGTGTGGGTGTGCAGAGCCTCGTCTTTTCACATGTGAAAGTATATTATGAAGAACAAGTCTTGAGAATTGCATTGTGTCAGAGCTCAGCTCCCGTTGCCATGGAAACCTTGGCGACAACAAACAACCAGTGCATAGGAAAACAATTGAAAACAAGAGAAAAAAATGTAACTAGCCCTAGACAGAAGCAGAATGTGTTTTGACATTAGATTGAGCTTCCTTGAGGAGAATTTGGGTGTGAATGTTTTAGGAGAATAGAGTGGAGCAAGGCAGGGACTCCCACAGGAGGTCACCTTCTTTGGGTTTTGAGGGGAACTTTAGAGGTCGCATCCTGAGCAGGTGCAGGATCTGTAGTATGAATATGCTTCCCTATGCTCACAGGTTAGGAGACACCTCAGCCTCGGGGAGGAGCTGTGTCTAGAAATTTCTAAACACCTTGTCACCTATGCTGGCAGGTGAGGCAGGCGGTGGCTTCTAGAGAGCAGCCTTCCGACAGAGACGCATGTGTGGACTCTTGGGGTTGGGAGTGCATGTATTCATTCTGATTGGTGTGTCTGAAATGTCTCTACTCACCAGACAGGAGCAGAACGCTCACAGCCTTTGGTCACCTCTGCTGTGGTGGCACTGGATTAGGGTTGACTGCTGAATTAATTATGGGCGACTATTGCAGACCAGGGAGGGGATAGATTTTCTGTCCATGGAGTATCTACTCAGGGACAGACTGGCCTCAGCCCATTGTCACCTGTGACTAGGTAAGGCCGTCTTGGTTCTGTACAAGGAAGTCATGTATAGGATGCACACTCACTAGCACCACATTATTAGCGACAGAGGTGACATGCTCTCCCCCATTTCTAGGCATTGGATCTCTTAATCAAGTCAGCACTCAGATGAGGAAACGAGGTGTTAGCTACTTGGTCTTCATAAGCAGCAATAAATAGTAACAGTTAGCATTTATTGAGTGCTGTGGGCTAGGGAGGAGTCTAAGGGAATAACAGAGATAATTTTACAACACATCTTCTTTCCTTTTTAAAGTTAATTTTAAAGTAAATGTGCAGATACTTGGACTTGGGCTGTTCACAAAAGAGCATACATAAAGCTGCAAGGGGCATTTGGGGAGGGTGGGATGGAGGAACAAGAGGAAAACATGACTGAAATTTTCAAAGGATAAAACAATGTTTTATAAAAGCAGGCTTCCTGCCAGCACCACAGAGGAAAAGTCACGCTGAGTCTGGCCAGTTCCAGTGGAGCTCATTGGCCCTGGGGGTAACCCGCCTACTGTCACTTCCCTGAAGGAGCACAGTGCCATACTGCTCTCTAGGTGTGGGTCTCTGTGCTCCAAGACAAAGGCAGCTCTCAGTCCTCATTAAAGAGTGGACAGTGGTTAGCAGCCTCACAGCCGGTCAAAGGAAAGAAAGCAAGAGACTACCGAAGCGGGACACATTCATATACTTTTATTTTTTAATTTTTGAGGATGGTGTGTGTGTGTGTGTGTGTGTGTGTGTGTACGCCTACATAAGTGCATGTGTAGAGGTCAGAGGTCAGTGGCGGGTATCTACCACTCTCCATCTTTTTATTCATTCATTCATTCATTCATTCATTCAGACAGGATCTCTCGCCGAGTTCAGAGGTTCATGCCTCAGCTACACTGGCTGGCCATCAAGTGCCCAAGACCAAACTGTCTGCCACCGTGCCCGGCTTTTATCTGGGTACCGGGGCTCCAAATACAGTTCCTCCTGCTTGTGCATCAAGCGCAGAACCCCCTGAGCGACTTCTCTAGCGGGAGACATTTCCATACTTTGGTAAGACCCTTTGTAGTACAGCTCAGGCATTTAAAAAAAAAAAAGAAACAGATGTGTTTACATCCTCCCTGCCTGTCTGCAGTGTGTGTGTGTGTGTGTGTGCACTAATTAACTCTCCAGTGTCTGTTGACTAATGTAAGTGTAAAGTGCTTGTGCTCTCCCAACATGCAGTGGAGGTAAAAATACGCATTTTCACAGGTTTTCTGGGTCACCATTCTGGCTTTCCAGTGCTGTTGCTAATGACGGAGGTTTCAGAGAAGCTGTCCTTCCTACCTTCACCTCAGTCTGCAGCTGCACCTACAGAGCTGAGGGAGCGGGTGAGGGAGGGGGTCTAGAAGCCAACTGCACAGAAGTGGGTAGAGGCCAGCCATCCTATTATATGCAGAAAGGAACTGGCCTAGATCCATGTTTATGAATTCATTCGTTTGGGAGGTGATGGATTTTCATGGGAGGCAGGTGTGGAAGTGATACGGATAAAAACATCACTTGAATTAAAAGAAACAGAGTCCGTGAAAGCAGCCTCAGAGGCCTCTGATGGCCGCCAGTCAAAAGAGAAAGGTGTGTATCATCAGGTGTATGCCATGAGGAAAGATGTTTTCTTCAAGAACTCTAAGACGGAAAGACCACAGGACACTCTAAGACGCCGATATCAGAGCCAAACCGAAACATCAGTCCTCATGACCGTGACATGTCCTGGAGACCTTCCTGGGTGGATTTCCGGTTAAAAGGAGAAAAATCCCTGAACTGAGTCAAACACAGAAAAAGTTCTTTTAAAAACACGAGAGAAAAAAAAACTCTGCCCTGCATTTGCTGGCCCACCCAGCATGATCTTGGGTTACCAAGGGTGTTCTCTGTAAGATAAGCAGGGAGCTCTGAGGCTTGTACTGGGTACCAGGTCAAGGAAACTGGTCCTCAGACACCCAGAGACTGAGCTGTGTCCACCTAATGGGCTTGAGGTCAAAAGAAGGGACTAGCCAAGCATGGTGCCATGGACTCTAAAACAAGAACACTGAGGAGCCGAGAAGCACACCTTTCAACCAGAACCCCAATGCTTGGCATCAAGAAGTCTCTTCATGCCTGAGCTGCACCGCACGCAGACATCAAAGAGAACGAGTGAGGACCCGGAGAGAAACTTGGAGAGACATGATCTGTCTCAGCAGTCTTCAGAGTCCTAAAACATTCTGAACTGCACGCTGATGGCGGCCTTTGGGTAATATTCCCGGGACATTGCTTAATCATTGACTGCAGTTACGGCCCTTTAGAGCCGAGTATAAATCTGTTTCTCTTCAAATGAAAGCCAGACATCTCTAACCAGATCTTGAGTTTAAATTCCAGGTTCCTCTGTCAAACTCAAAAGAAAAAAAAAAAAAAAAGCTCGAGCTGACTGTTTGCAGAAATCAGTTGACAAATACAGACAGGCAAGAACCTCTTCCCACCCTATCCCCCTTACCCTGTTCTCAGGGTCCCTGGTGAACCTGGCAACCATCATTCATTCCGAGGTCCTGCTGTGTTGTCCCCTCTCCCCCACAGCTCTGGGTACTTCAAAGGCAGAAACTGTGCTTCAGTTTTTGAATTCTTGGAATCTAGCTCTAGGGCCTTTGAGATGGTTTGCATGTAAAATGGCCTTTACAGGGTCAGGTGTTTGAGCACTTGGTTCCCAGCTTGGGGCACTATCTGGAGAGAGGTTGTGGAACATTCAGGAAGTGGGGTCTAGCTGCTGGGAGTAGGCTGTGGACCGTGAACCCAGTTTTCACTCAGTTCTTGCACTAATCCCACACTCTCTGCCATGGCCTTAGAACTTCTGCCCGTCTTTCTCACAACGACCAACAGACTGTTCCCTCTCAAACCAAACCATAAGCCCAGTTACCTTTTCTTTATTTTGTTTTGTTTTATCTTTTTGTTTGTTTGTTTTGGGGGAGGGTTAGGTATTTCTGTGACAGCAAATAAAGGAAGTTTCTAATCAATTTGGAAACATCTAACAAATGAAATGGATACATGTTGCTGAAATGATACTGCTAGAGGTGATGGGTTTCTAGGGCCCTGAAAAGGAGTTAATTGGTCTTGTATTAACCTTTTAGGTAGCTGCATATTAGAGCTCTTAATCTCAGGCTTTTGGGCATTTTCCTCCATGGGGTCTGCCTGCTTCGCTCCTCAGGCTCAGCCTCGAGCAGGAGAGGCCCCCTTTCTCAACATCTAACCCTGCCTTGTTCCAGACTGACTCCTCGATAATACTGAAGCCCTGTTCTTGCCATCCTGCATGTTGCTGTGTTGAGTAAAGTGTGCTCATGAAGAGATGACGTCAAATTCCACCTCGCGCTCCCCTCTGAGATGATCCCAAGGTGAGCCAGTGGTAGCCATGGTGTGTTCATCAATGTGTTGTCCGTCCTGTTTCTGTACCCAGACTCTTGCTTTACAATGTCCAGGAGGTCACAGGAGATGCTGCCATGTCCTTCTTAGACTGTGCACTCAAGAAATGCCCTTAAACAAAGAGGGCAGCCTCACGCATGGTCCTAACCCTTCTCACAGCCTGCCCGTGTCCAAAGGCTGGTGATTAAGTAGGGTCAAAAGGCCTGGCCTCTTCATACCATCTGCCAATCGTTGAACGGCCATTCAAATTCCAGAGCTGCCAACGGAAATGATAAGGAGTTGGGGTGTGTGTGTGTGTGTGTGTGTGTGTGTGTGTGAGAGAGAGAGAGAGAGAGAGAGAGAGAGAGAGAGAGAGAGAGAGAGATCGTCTTGTTCTGTAGCCCAGGCTGGCTTCAAGCTCATGATTCTTCTCTACCACACCATTCCGAGAGCTGTGACTATGAGCGCGGGCCACCATACCAGCTATAGATTATGGTTTTTAAAAGTTTCTCTGAGAACTTCTTGGTCTACCAAGTGGTGAGTCCCTGCTATCCCCACAGGGGTTGGGGGTTGGGGGCAGGGCAGAAAGATAAAAGAAAAAAACTCCAATAACATAAATGTCTGCTTCATGTTTACCTAGAAACTTGGCTCATGAAAGAAGCCATCCACACTTCTATCCTCCCGCTGCTGGGTCTGGCTTCAAGTTTCCACCGGTTTGGTAGTGTCCGGTCTTTGTTAAAATTGTCCCAGATCCTCCACTAAGAGTGGGACTCTTACCTTAAGAAGTTAGACCGATAGAGTATTTTTAAATAACACAGTCACCTATGGTTTTGAAGTTCCCGTTTACCTGAAAACCTCAGTGCACCCCACTTAGTAACACAGCAGGACAATCAAGCCTTTTGTGCACAGAACCAATGGACTGGCTACCGGCCTGGCGCTTGGTCAGCTTTCAGGGGTAGCATACGCTATAACTGGTGATATCCGTCCCTTGGTTCACTCTAAGACTTGTTTCCTCCTTTTCTTTTTCTTTTTTTTTTTTTCTTCTTCTTCTTCTTTTTTTCGGAGCTGGGGACCGAACCCAGGGCCTTGCGCTTGCTAGGCAAGCGCTCTACCGCTGGGCTAAATCCCCAACCCGTGTTTCCTCCTTTTCTAATGACGACCTTCCTCAGCTGAACCTGCTGGATGATGAATCCAATCCCGGCCTTCTCTGGTCCTTCGTGTTTATGTGTACTCATGTTGGGGGCTTTGGCACAACACAGCGTCTCTGACCTCTTCATAAAATACCACAAACTATCTGGACAGTCTTTGTAATTTAGGGTGTACAGTATCTATTTTTGGCATATATGAACACGCAAGAATAAGAAATCAGAGGCAGCAGGGTTTCCCCATCTATAAATTGTGTTTGAGAAATAAACTATCAGAATAAATCCTTTGGCTGATTTCAATATTAGGAGCTTACGGGACAAGAAGGACACGGATTTTGTAATATTCACCGCCACGTTGCTTTGTGGCATAGTGACACATTTACCACAGCTGAAAGGAAAGAATCTAAGTTTTTAGGTTTACATCTCAACGTCTGGGCTACACGCAGCGTTAGAGTCCTCGCCTCATGTGCCTGGTGGCCTAGAGTTGGTCAAGAAGTTAAATTCTCTCTGCAGAATCGGAGAGGCTTGCCGTGCTATATTCCCACAGTAGCTGGGGGAGAGAAGTGGGCACCCAACCTTTGGTGTCTCCTGGAGGAAATACTCTTTGACATTCTTAGTTCCTGGAGGAGGCAGGAACAATGGTTGTTTTGTAAGGAGGGTGAAGGGCAGAATGGTATGGGGAGAAACAGAAAAGAGCCAAAAATCTGTGCAGGAAAATAAGGGGTGACGTTGATTCCTCTGGAGTAGCTCTGTATACTGGTAAGAGAATAAACACAGGCCCCACCCACAAACCCTAGATGATGACAGAAAAATACTACTGATATACTCTACTCACAGGACAGTTTTCTACCACGAATAAACCCAGGAAGATGGCCAAGCCTAAAGGATGTGCAGATGCTTTGTAAAAACCTTGTACAATGTTGGTGATGTCTTTGACATTGATGCTCACTAGGAAGTTCCACAGGTCCACGGGTCAATGGGAAGATGGAGCATAAATAGCATCCTTTGTGCCAACACCGAGCATGCCTATTAGAACGAGTCACTTTGTGGGTCTCCCTTCTCCTTGGGGGTCATTGCCCACCACCTGTGTGGACAAAGGAAATGGAAGTGTTGAGCCGGGTTTCGACGGCTGTGAGTGTGACAGAGGGACTTCTGGAGACAGCTGCAATGAGAAAATGCAGCTTTATTGTTCTAGGCATAGGGTATATAATGTCTTCTAGTGTGGGTAGAAAGGGCTTGTTGGTCACAACATAGTACCTAATTATCATGCGGGCAGGAAGGGTTGATTGGTCATAGTCTAGTGCCTGGTTATCATGCACGTGGGAAACCAGAGTGGGACTTGTGTGCTGCGTTATGCACAAGGCCAGACACCTGTGCTCAGGGACACTCTCCAGACATGGTCAGGCAGAGAAAGGGAAGCCCTGTTGAGAAAAGGAGTCCTCCATTTTGTGCCACACTCAGAGAGCCATGTAGACATTGGGGATTGTGACCTTAATAGCAGGGTTCTCCAACATCGATCCATTTCAAATGCCAGGAAGGCCTAGCATCAATACTAAGCCTGTTGCCCCATGAGGTCCCTGCCTGCTGAGCCATACCTGTCATGGCCATGCCAGCTTCTCAATCATAGGGTGTGAGCTTCCCTCGGAGGCTCACATGCTTGAACATTTTGGTCCTTAGCTGGTGGCACTTTGGGACACAATTATGATTAGAGGTCTGGCTGATTGGTGGTAGTAAGCCTTGGGGCCCAGGCCTTGAAAGTAACACATGCCTAAGGGTCCGTGGCTGAGCAGATCCAGCAAAATGTGAGGAGCCTCCAACTGCCACCTGTCCCCACTGCCATGAGCTCTGAACCAGAGACCTAAATGTACCTCTCACCCTCTGAGTCGCTATTTCTAGGCAATTGGTTGCAGGAAAAGTGACTGGTGCAGATGAGGAAATACCTTTGCTGACCCTTGACCTTGTGAGGATCTCCCATGTGTCTCACCCAGACCTTCCTCCCTTTGTCTCTCTCCAAAGTAAATGTCTTCTCTGACCACCACGGACAATTTTGAACTACTGATCTCGAATGATTGTGGTTTCCAGGAACATTTGGTACTCCTGGTAAGTGGGCCGTGAGAAAGAATGATCACGCCACTTGGACTTACTTCGGGGGTTTCCGGTGCGACAGACGCACTGTCGGATGTTTTCATAGCGGAGATCACCAGAAATGTTCATGAAGAGGCTTTCGTTTGCTTGTTCGTTTTTGTGTGTTTGTAAGTGTTTGTGCCCTTGTACATGTGTTCACACGGGGTTGAGGCTCAAGACTGACGTTGGGTGTTTGCCTTAGTGGCTTTCTGCCTTAGTTTTTGAGATGAGATTAGATAGATGGGTTGGCCAGCAAATCCCAAAAGTCCTCCTATCTCTGCTCCCATGGCTGGGATTACAGTTTCCAGCCATCACTCCTGGGGTTCCTGTCGGTGCTGGGGATCAAACTCAGGTCCTAGTGCCTAGTGGCCGCACACCACTGCTGCACGCTGGGCCTCTGGGCGGTCGCTCCCTGGCGTTAGCTCTGGCACTGTAGTGACATATAGAACTAACATTAATTTATCTCACGGCAGCTGGCTTCAGTGAGGCACCATGCCATAATAGCCTGGTTATATTCTGGCCCCAGAGGTCTCTCCACTCCCATTGGTAGTCGCCCTGGCCAGCCCTGGCCAGCCGGGAACTCTGGTCCCAGCTACCCAGTAATATCAAGCCTCAACGAACTGTAACCCAATAATCAGATTTATATGTTAAATACTCAGTCCACAATACATCCGCAGAATAAATTCACTGCCAACTAATAAAGATAGAAACCGCCCACCTAAGACAAGAAAAAATTGACCTAGACCACCTGGACCCAACTCATCTTCCTCCATCGTCTCCATCTTGATCCCCCTGGCTCCTCCTCCTCCTCCCTCCTTCCTAGACTTTTCCCCGCCTACCCTTCCTTCTCACCCAATGATAGGCTTTGCCTTATCCTCGCCTTGCTGCATAATGACATCATTCTACAATGTACTATCCTTTTGTTTGGGTCATTTGATTCTTCTGGGATTTTGATATCTTTTCCATCAAAATCCGACTCAGCCTCTGCTTCAAAGTCTACCGCCCACTCATTACTTTGTCAAGACTTAGTACAGCTGGGGCCATAGCCCGAGTATTGCTGGCTGGCAGGCAAAGAGGCTCTGGTCTGACGCCTGGCACAGAGGGGAAAGCCTAATAGTTACTTTAGTTGCTACTTTGCTTCTCTTATCCATAAAAGTAATGGCTACCTCATGCCTTCTCAAGGTCAAGGGAATCCTTGATCACATGACCGTGGGCAGTCCATAGCGACAATACAGTATGGCTATAGATTTAGCTTGAGTTTCCGTCTCCAGCCTTTCGGCCAATGCAACTGATTCCCTATAAATTTGGTTCGAGGATGTTTTATTCTAAGTGGTTAGTAAGTTGGTCCATTGTCAACGTTCTTCCTTTTTAGATTTATTTATTATTTAAACACGTGTGTGCCTTTTCACCTTCCTGTGCATCACAGATTTCCCCTGTTGTGGAAACCAGAGGGCATTTGATCCCCTGGAATCAGAGTTACAGGTGGTTGTGAGCCGTCTGACTTGGCTGCGGGGAACCAAACCTGAGCCTTCTGCAAGATAAGTAAGCACTCTTAACCTCTAGCCGCCTTTCCAGCCCCTGTTGCCAAGTTATGTCCAATAGCTTTTCCTTCCTTCCTTCTTTCCTTCCTTCCTTTTTTCCTTTTTTCCTTCCTTCCTTTTTCTGTGTCCAACTTTTCCTCAGACTAAGAAGAATGGTCTCACTTTACATAGACCCATGATTCCCAGCGAAGAGGGCCTGCTAGGGTCAGACCCTGATAATGGGGCCAAGGTGGTGTAACTTTATGTTCCTGCCTGATGCAAGTCCATAGACATAGAAACGGCACAGGGTGGGGGTTGGTAAGGGCCATGGACCCAATAAGGAAAGAGACCTCACTGGGGTATGAATTGAGAACGGGGTTCAGACAAGAAGAGATCATGAGTTAAGCCCTCAAGGGCTGATAGGTTTTCAGCAAACAGAGATAGATGGCAGGAAGGGCATTCTGATTGCAGAGAAGCCCAGAAAAAGAGACCAGGCCGGACCCTGGGTGTGTTCAGGAGCAGCTATTAGCTTAGTCCAGCTGGAAGGCATAACGTTTGCAGGGAGTTGGCGAGAGAAAGGTTAGGACAGGCAGGAGAAGTAAGTGGAGGGCACAGCTTTCCTGCAGATGGGCTCAAATTAGAATGAGCGCTCTCAAAGCTATGTGACCTCAGGAAGGGCCTTCTGGAATGTGACAGCTAACTGACTGCTTTGTATCATGTTTACGAGAAGATGGGCTAAGAGCGAAGGCCATTCGGAGTGGGAGATGAGCAGCTGGGCTGGAGCTCAATAGTTAGTGCTTCAATATCATGCACAAGGCCCTGGGTTTGATCCTCGGCCCTGAAACACAGCAACACAACAGCAGCCCCCATCAAAGACAGAAAACACAGGGTCGGTTGGCCTGAGACTCGAGCCTCTGTCATAGAAGCCAAGCCTGAGGCTACCAAGCTCTTGTAACCATAAAATCCTGACTCCCCGTGTGCTCATGCTATGCTCTCTGACCTGACGGTTGCAGGCAAGCTCTGAGCTCCCTGTAATAAGGCACCCAGGTCGATGCTCCCAGTCCCTAACCCAGCCTGCCCATCCATGACCCCCTGTCTATTCTCTTCCCAGGTCAAGTCACAGCACAGATGAAGGAGATAACATCGCACTCTCGAGCCTCGGACTCTGGACTCTTGGACTGTCATGTTCTAACTGACCACAGGGCTGGACAAGGACAGACATGAATACAGTATCTACAGTCACCAAGCAAACTTATGTTAAAAGAAAAAAAAATGCAAGAGGCAGTCCTGGAAAATTTTCATGCTGTGAAGCTCTGTAGGGACTTTTCTATAGGAACGTATCAAAATTTCTCAAAGGGTCTGGCAAGATGGCTCAAGATCCGTTTTCTTGACCGAGTCTTCCCTACCATGTAAGTCCCTTGTGCACCTGCTTGGGAGGCTTTTGCTGTACTGTGGAATACTACCCTGCAATGTTCTTGTAGAGCAGTAGCCCCAGAGAGCGAATTGCGGTAAAGCCATCCAATTAGGGGCTTATGGTACCCAGCAAAAACGACAGGGAAACAGCAGCCACACTGAAGTCTCTGGTTGTGAGTCTCCCTGTGGAGAAGGCTTTTGTTTCTGCGGCAGCCATTTTCATACCACTGGATAAGCAAAGTTAACGTCCATTGCAGAGGCTTCACTTCTGATCTGTTCTCGAGGACACAATGTTTTTAAGGCCCTTATCTGGTTGCTGCTTTTCTCCCCCCTCATCACAGATCCAGGCCAGCCTGACCCAGGATAGGGGGCTTTGGAGGACACTTGACATAAACCTGCTCAAGTCTGAGATAAGGATGGCCAGCTGCCTTGCTGCCACTTTGAATAAACTCAAACAGCACAAGGCTGTTTGCAGATATAATGTAGACCAGAGGGGCAGAGGCCCACATCCTCCTAGGGACAAGATTACATATGTGTATGTGCAGTGACTTCTGTTGACATTCAGTGTCGGTCAGAACCCAGCCACAATGCTCTGTCATCTTCAAGCGAAGCTGGGCAGTGTGGTCCTTAGCAGAGTGGCCCATTGCATGTGAGAACAGGGAAGGGGGGTGACTTGGCCTCTGTCACGTAGACACTCAGGCTCTCTTCTGAGTAGCTGATACAGAGTTCGTACTTATCTCTACCTAGAGGTAAAGGACTTTCGAGAAGGAGAAAGGAGTGGTGTGCACAGTGAAACTTTGGCGTATCCAGGGTCTTCTCTTAGAGTGTGCCTGATATTCATGGTCCTGTCTCACACACTCAGCCTAAATCTCTAACCAGGTCATTCCTGCCCTTTTCTCCCAGGCTTCTTGTCTTCTCCACCACCTCCTGAGAATCCGAGGATCTCCTTCATGGAGAACAGGTTGCCATGCCTCTGTGTGAGACTGACCGCTAACTGTCAGTCCATCCCTGGGCCTGTTGTGCCTGTCCACTGTCGCCCACATTTCTGAAGATGGGGCTCAGGGGTATATAAGGTATGTGGGTTGGTCTTTAAAGCAAATAAGTGTATTTTGAGGCCAGATCCGTATCTTCAAAAGGACTAGTTGGTTCGGACGGGAGGGGGATTTCCAAACTTCTTGTTTCAATAGAGAAAAGCAATTGTTTGAAGTTTCTACTTCTTATTTTGGTATGGCAGGAGCATCAAACCAATAAACATTAATTAGTCATTACAGAAGCATGATGATAGGCCTCAAGAATGGAATATTTATAAAATGGAGTTTATAGAGTCCAGGAGATGTTGTCGAAATGACGGAAGCAACTGGAAAATTTCTCATACTGATGCTTGAATTAAAAAAAAAAAAATCCAGCTCATCACGTCATTATCCTACGGAGAAGCACACAAGAGACAAGTCCTGCCTCACGCAGGCTGTCAGGCAACCTTTTAATACCTTAATTTGAAAACACCAAGGACCAACAGACATTTAAGAGAATATTCTGAAATGGATGAACAAAACACACAAAAGTAAATAAATAAAAGATAGAGTTAAAGTAAATAACCAGAAACTCTATAAGAACAAAGGATAATAATAATAATAATAATAATAATAATAATAATAATAATAATAAAAGACTTAGAATTTTTTTAAAAAAAGAGAAAAATTCTTAACAACAAAAGTTCTTGAAAAGTCATGAGTATAACTTTTTAAAGTTTAACAAATATGGTATGATATGACATCCGTTTACAATATAATTCTTCCATAATCCTGTGAAACCGTGAGCCCAATCAAATGCTTTATTTTATAATTGGCGTTGGTCATGTTACCTTGTCAGAATAGAAAAGTAGCCAGTGCAATAACCCAGCAGTAGAGCAGTTTCCTGCACACACGGATCCTGGATTCAACCCCCAGCACCGTAGACAAACCAATAGCAAGACAGTGGGGCAGAGCCGACCAACCGACTTTTAAGAAGAGTGCTGAGGCAGCTGTATAGGGAAATAAATGGCTTAGCAAATAAGTAGTGTCGGGAAAATGGATATCTATGTATAAAATGATTTGGGGGATCATTGTATAAACGTGAAAACTGTTGCAGAATAAAAACAAGATCCAAATGTAAGAACTAAAACCATAAAACTACCGGAGAGGAATGGAGGATAGCCTCCAGGATGATAAATCTGGAAGTGATTTTATGGATGCACAGCTTCCATTAAATAAAACAAAGACAACTTGGAGGAGAAAATGTCTGCAAATCACGTATGAGATGAATATCCAAGACATATTAAAAAATCTTGCATCTCAATAATAAAAAAGCCAACCTGATTAAAAGGGCTTTGCCACTTGGTGGGTTCTTCTTTTCCCCACCCTTTATCTCTTCATCTCCACCCCCTCTCACTACGTAGGAGAGAAAGAAGGATAGAGGGGGGAGAGAGGTAAAGATCCCTGAGTCTAATTTCTTGTTTCTTTAAGCAGAGCTACTAACAAATTATAAACAACCCCCCTAAGTGACCAACAACTCCTCTTGGGGGCCCTACCGTTTATAGACCCTTGGAAAAGTTCCCAGAATTCTAAGTTGCATAACCAAAGAAACAACCTGCAGCTGCCAAAACCACGCCTCTGCTAGAGCACAAGGCAAATCACAGTCAGCTGCTTCCGTCATTCGAGGCGGGCCCAGATCCTCGCACCTGGGATTAAAACAAGAACACTTGTAATATTTCTGTGTTTAAACAAAAATAATCCAAAATCGTCACACGGTGGACAATGGACTTGAGCAGACAGTCCCCTCAAGAAGAAGCACAGATGGGCCCCAAGCACATGAGAGGAGCTCAGCACTCAGGCCGCCAGGAAAAACAAAGCAAAACAACAAAGCCAGGTACAGCGGTGCACACTTGGAACGGTAACACTGAGGAAACAGAGGCAAGAAGCCAGGTCTACATAGTTCTAGGATAACATGTGTTACATAGAAATAGTGTCTCGGAAAAGCCCCACACTATGACACCACTTTTTTTTTTTTATTAACTTGAGTATTTCTTATTTACATTTCGAATGTTATTCCCTTTCCCGGTTTCCAGGCAAACATCCCCCTAATCCCTCCCCCTCCCCTTCTTTATGGGTGTTCCCCTCCCCACCCTCCCCCCATTGCCGCCCTCCCCCCAACAATCACATTCACTGGGGGTTCAGTCTTAGCAGGACCAAGGACTTCCCCTTCCACTGGTGATCTTACTAGGATATTCATTGCTACCTATGAGGTCAGAGTCCAGGGTCAGTCCATGTATAGTCTTTAGGTAGTGGCTTAGTCCCTGGAAGCTCTAGTTGCTTGGCATTGTTGTTCATAAGGGGTCTCGAGCCCCTTCAAGCTCTTCCAGTTCTTTCTCTGATTCCTTCAACGGGGGTCCTATTCTCAGTTCAGTGGTTTGCTGCTGGCATTCGCCTCTGTATTTGCTGTATTCTAGCTTTGTCTCTCAGGAGAGATCTACATCCGGCTCCTGTCGGCCTGCACTTCTTTGCTTCATCCATCTTGTCTAATTGGGTGGCTGTATATGTATGGGCCACATGTGGGGCAGGCTCTGAATGGGTGTTCCTTCTGTCTCTGTCTTAATCTTTGCCTCTCTATTCCCTGCCAAGGGTATTCTTGTTCCCCCTTTTAAAGAAGGAGTGAAGCATCCACATTTTGATCATCAGTCTTGAACCACTTTTTTTTTTAACCTATTAGAATGGCTACTATCTTAAGTTGGGGGAGGGGGATTAAACATTTGTGAGGCAATGGAGAAATAAAACCTCAGTACATTGCTAGAATGTAAAATCACATTGTGTGGAATGCAGTTTGGCAGCTCTTCCTAAAGTTAAATGCAGAATTTCTACACGATTCAGCAATTTCACTTCTAGGTGTATTCCCAACAAACCCAAAACAGGAACTCAGAAAGTACGCTGGAGTTCACAGCAGCTGTCCCAATGACCACGATACAGAAGCAGCTCAGTGGTCTATCGACAGAAGAATGGGTAAGCAACATGCAGCCTAGTCACACAGCAGAACATTATTCTGCCTTACAGGGGAACGAAGTTCTCATGTATGCTGACTGTGACACGGACCAACCTTAAAGAACTCTGGTAAGTGAAGTAAATGAGACAAATAGTGTTTGATGTCATTTCTATGAGGTGTGAAAAACGGGTAAATTCACAGGAGCACAACAGTGGTCACTGGGCAGTAGAAAGAGAAAGAGTGAAGAATCCCTATGTAACAGCTACAGTGTTATTACTCGCTAGCCTGAGAATGTTCTACAAATGGTAGTGGTGGTAGTTGCACAGCAATATGAATGTAGCTGGAAATAAATTATACACTGAAATGGCTAACATGCTAAATATCATTATACACACACACACACACACACACACACACACACACACACACAATATGAGGAATATACATATACCAAGAGAAAAAAAATGAGTGTTAGCCAGAGCAACACCTTTTTGGATAGCTCCCCCATTTTGGTTGAACTGTGACAGTTCCCCAAACCACAGTAATCTGGTTATCCGAACTGAGGCAACTTGGTTTTCTAGAATCTTGCCCTCCCCACCCTTATAGCTAATTCAAAGACAGCCTGACTGCAAGTGCACACTGTAGGCTACCATCACTCACATGACACTGAACCTCCTCATTGTTTCTGCAACCTGCAAGAAGAGATCTCCCGACTCTGCCACATTGGCCTGAGCTCTCCTCTCTGGAGAAGCATCTAGAACCTGTGCTGACTCAGTGACAGCTCAAAATTTTTCTTCTTAAGGAGAAAGGATAGTGAAGATAGTTGGTGCAGTTTCAGGTGTGCGCTATGAAGACCTCGAGTGATGCATTTAGACAACAGAAACACAACCAGACGATAGTGATAACCTAGACATTTTGCAGAACCAAAAAGAACTGCAACAGGCAAAATTCAATATGGCCAGATTTAAAGGGACATTTTAACAGTGGCATGGAGCATTATAGAAAAATGCCATGTCCTTTTCAGCTCAACGATTGACCTGATTGGAGTGATGAGCGAATGAATAAATGACAGACATACAGACACAGGTACAGAAAAGCTAGGATTGGGTGGGCTATATGCACTCTGATGGAAATGCACTGGCTGTTACACAATAACCCAGAGCCTTGCATTTTTATTAGTACAGCACGGAAGGAGGAATTGGTAGGGACGGTTTTGGAGTTTTGGTTTCTTTGAAAAACACAGAAATACTGAGAATGTGTTCTTGTTTTAATCTCAAGTGTGGGGTATAAGGATGTTGCAGACTGTCCACAGCAGTTGACTATGATTTGCCTTGTGCTCTAGCAGAAGTGTGATTTTTGCCAGCTGCAGATAGTTTCTGGGATTGGGATTGTGTGATTGTGTGACACTTGGAATTCTGGGGACTTTTCAGAGGATCTATCTATCTATCTATCTATCTATCTAACTCTATCTATCTATCTATCTATCTCTATATCTATCTATCTATCATCTATCTATATCTATCTATCTATCATCTATCTATCATCTATCATCTATCTATCTATCTATCTATCTATCTATCTATCTATCTATCTATCTATCTATCTATCTATCTCAGCCCCAAGAGGCAGGGTGAGTTGGTAGTTGGTTGTTGGTTGCTGTTGGTCTCATAGTCATGCAAAAAGAAGAAATGCAAAGAAGAAATTGGATATCCAGACAAGGAGCTCGCTGCCCCTAATCAGCAGGAGGTAGTTTAAACAGTCAGACTCCTGACTTTATTCAGGGTTCTCTTTCCTTTCCTTTCTATCCTTTTTTCTTCTTACATAGCGTTAGAGGGTTGAAAGCGTGGAAGAAAAATGGCTGAGAATTGTGGAAGTAAGAAGAACCTACAAAGTAGCAAAGGGGCTGTTACCAGGGTTAGCTGGTATCAGCCTGAGCTCTCTGTAGGGGAGCAGTCTCAGGTTAAGGCATGTAGGTGGAGGAAGCTGCAATTGTTACTTTTTGCTACACTGTCAACAAACATCTGCAGATAGACCACACAATGCACTGTAACCCTGGGGAAGAGGTTGCCACTCCCATGGTTTCAGGCACTGGGTCTCTGCCACAGCTGTACGAATAGCAACCATATCCATTCACTCTGGGCTTCCTCCACCCCCTGCAAAACAGAAAGAACAGTTTCTTTTTTGCTTTTATCTTTTCCCTTTTTCTTTGTTAAGTAAGTAAGTAAGTAAGTAAGTAAATAAATAATGATAAAATCAAGGCAATCTCTCAGAATAAGTAGGACTGTCTAATGATCCCCAGCCATCATGTTTGAATCTTAGACAATGACAGACAAAGAGAACAGTGAAAGGAAGGGCATATTTAAAGGAGGAATAAGTTTAAAACTTGGAGAGTGAAGAAAGGCAAGATTCTTCACAGGGTGTGGAATTCTCTCAGCGCCACCCTTAATTAAGAGAAATGGCAAAAATCCTTATATCTCCAGATATTTCTTGCATAAGAAAATTTGCAACTGCAAAGATAAAAGATTTTTTAAAACTCTTAGATAAAAATTAGACAAATCTAGACGTGAAGAAAAATTAAGTAGTCATTATATTTTTCGGTACACTGGAAATTCAAATGATTCTCTACAAAAACAATTTTCTTTTCTCTCTTTTTAAACTTCAAGTGTGTATCTTATAGGCACACCTGTTGGGGGTCAAAGGACAACTTTCAGGAGTTGTTTCTTTCCTTGTTCCTTACTTTGAGGGTGAGACTCTCTTGTTTCTGCTGCCATGTGTACTCCAGGCTAGCTAGACACCAGACATCTCAGTGGCTCTCCTGTGTTAGCCTCCCGTCTCACAGAAGCTGTGCTGGAATTATAAATGGGTGCTTTATGTGGATGGCAAGGATCAAAACTACAGTGCTCTTATTTAGTGGGCCACCCCCCGTTCCTCAGAACACTTTTTAACTTAAGAGATCTATCTGTGCGGGACACAGTGTCACTTGGGCAGAATAAAGTATTTTGAAAAATATAAAGCTTTGTTTAGTCTTAAGAAATAACAAAAAGGGAAAATTCTTTACTCGATTAAAATTAGTAAAGTTTATTTGAGAGAAGTGAAAAAACAAACAACACAACACAAAACACAATGTGCTCAACAGGGAGGCTTCCAACAGCAGAGAAGTTTCCGAGGGCTCCAGCCAACAGTGTGATCAGACCCTATCAAAAGACAATCAGAACTAAAGCACAGAGAGCAACCTGATTGGCTACAGTGCAGTCAGAGAGCAGCCTGATTGGCTACAGTGCAATCCATAAAACCAATCAATTTGCTACAGCTAAATCCCCATACTACCGTTAAACTCCATATTGCTCCCATCCCTTGGGACAGAGCAGGAGGCTAATCTAAAGCTATAACTCTTACATTTTACTCAGCGGAAACCACAAAGATGTTTACAAAGCAATAGGGAGGAGAAAGAAAGACTCGATGCTGGAAGACCAGACTGGGGAGGCAGAGGAGGACTCTCAGATGTGAGCTGTGAAGTTAAGCTGAACCAGGACTCAAGAAGGCAGCTGGGCTCTGGAAAGAAAACTAAGTGTACAAATGAGACAAGGTCAGAACAATGTGAAGATACGATACTTTGTGAGAATATAGAACAGACAATCATCGACTCTAGGAAAAACAGAAAGATATCCAAGAAACACTTAGATCAAATATCAAGCAAACAAAACCATCTTGTGGTTTTAATTAACTTGGGTAACTTAAAGAAAAGAATATCCACTTGACCTTGAAACTAGGAACATTTTATTTTAGTTAGTCTATGCGTCTTTCCTCTGTGCCCCAGAAAAGGAAAGTAACACCAGCCTTGAGAAAAACATGAAGTAACCAGAATACAGAAAAGCATGAGTTCCCTTTTGCTTCGTTTTGTTGTTGTTAAACTTTGAGTCAACAGTTAACTCAATACAGAAGTCTTCCCTGCTGGGGAAGAAAGTGGGAATGTTAATTTCAACATGATGTGAGAGAAGAAAGGTATTCTGTGGATAAGAGATGAAGTTATGGAATAGAAAGGAAATAATAGGATAAAATGTTTTCATTAAATGATTCTGTGCAAAGTGGACATACCAAGACTTGAGATGCTAGGATATCAAAGATTAAAGTTTCAACATAACGTACAGAAGAACTAAAGGTCGTAGACTCAGAGGAAGACGGTGAAAAGCAGGACAATGTGAGTTACATGCTCAGGGTTAATGTTAAGGAGTCTACAGATAGGTTTAAAAGTTTGCTTAATGTCATTTAATGGCAGGATTTTATTTTCTCTTTCTTTTATTAATTATCTGTATACGTGTGTGGGTGTGCATGTGTCAAAGAACATGTGTAACAGTCAGAGGACAGCTCTTTAGAAGTCCCTTCTCTTGACCTGTTTCAAGGTGGGGTCTCGTTCTTCTGCCACGCTGATGGGACATACAGGTTAGCTTCAGGCTAGCTGGTCCTCAAGCTTTAGGAAGATTTTCCTACCTCCACCTTCCATTTTGCTATAAGAATGCTGGGATTATAGGTACCTACCACCATATCCCACTTTTTTTATGTGGGTACCAGGCTGCCACCTCAGCCACTGTGGCTGCAGCTGTCTTATAGACTCCCACAGGAATTTGTTCTAAGAAATCCACGACTGGATTATTTTGTCATTGTGCAAACATCACAAAATGTACATACACAAACCTACGTGCTATTACCTACACACACCAAGGTTACATGGCTTACATGTGCATGCATGTGTGTGTGTGTGTGTGTGTGTGTGTGTGTGTGTGTGTATGTGTGTGACTGTAAGAATGTGTTTGTGTGCATGTACCAATGCATTTTGGTTACTTTTCTCGTTCTTATAACTAAATGCCTATCAGATGTCACAGCAGAAAGACTTGGCTTCAGGATCGTGGCTCTGGTCAGATTGCATCTGCAATCAGGAAACAGAGAGAGACAGATGCTAGTGCTCAGCTCAGTTTCCTGTTTTAAATACAGTTAAAACCCCGCCCATGGGATTGTGTTTCTAACATCCAGAGTGGTTTTTTCTCCTCAGTTAAATGTCTCTGAAACCTCTGTCGTAGAGGAACTCAGAGATGTGTTCCCATGGTGATTCTGAATCCCATCCAGTTGACAGATGAACCATCATATGTGCACCACACACAGATACTTTTTAGTCTGTTACTTACAGGGACACAATAGACAAAATAACAGGTTACATTAAGAGTAAGAGAAAGGCGATCCTAGGAGAGGCAGGAAAGAATCACGCAGGTACAAAATAAAACATTGTAAAATGTTTATGCTTTTCCTTATGTCTTCTACATGTTGCTCTTTAAAGACGTGTTTTATAACATATAAGGATGGTTCAGTGTTAGTTTTTATAACATATAAGGAAGGTTCAGTGTTAGTTTTTATAACATATAAGGATGATGGTTCAGTGTTAGCTTTTATAACATATAAGGATGGGTCAGTGTTAGTTTTTATAACATATAAGGAAGGTTCAGTGTTAGTTTTTATAACATATAAGGATGATGGTTCAGTGTTAGCTTTTATAACATATAAGGATGGGTCAGTGTTAGCTTTTATAACATATAAGGATGGGTCAGTGTTAGCTTTTCTAACATATAAGGAAAGTTCAGTGTTAGCTTTTCTAACATATAAGGAAGGTTCAGTGTTAGTTTTTATAACATATAAGGATGGGTCAGTGTTAGCTTTTATAACATATAAGGATGGTTCCACTCTCTCACAGGAAGTCCTTGCCTGCTTGCTCCATAACCTTATCCTGCCCCCGCCTCAGGGCCTGGGACCTCCCACTTCCCACTAATTGCCCCATGGTTGGTCTCTCTCCTGTCTGCTTCTTAAGCATAAAGGCAACAACAAAAAGATGTGAATAGCATTCAGGCAAAGAAGAGAGGTGTCAGAACAAGGTGTGATTAATTGCCAGCTGTATTGTGCCGACAATAATTGTCAGGGCAGGTCAAGGAGAGCCTGTGTGTGCCTGGCAAGGAACCATTCTTTTCCTCACCAGCTGCACTTGCTCGTCTGCTGTCTCTTTAATCAAGACAGCCATTCTCAGAGTGCAGTTCCTCTGGAGCAGAGCTTCATTGAATCTCCTTGTTAGAGTTGCAAATCCCAGCAAACTCACTGCAAAGACTAGCCATTACTCCTTCCAGTGGAGTCTCATGCCATAACCAACAACTGGGTTTTACATGGCAATTTGTAGAACATGCTTAAACACATCACATCATGCCTGCATGGTGGGGATCTGGTTCTCCTATTGGTGACCTCAGTTAGCCTACAAGAGGTATTACCAAGGACCAGCCTCAGCTTGGAGAAGGGGTCCTGAGGAAAGGGTGTTTGGGAGCAGCAAAAAAAACAAAACAAAACACCAGAAGTCAATCTTGGGCACAAACCAATAGCTCTGTGTTCTGTTCTCTAGAGATTTCCAGGCAGCTCAGCTCTTGCAGACCAAAGCCTAATCTTTTATTTGCATATCAATTCAATAGTCCATCCCAGGTTCCCTTTTTATTATCCCATGAATCAGCATTTTATGACCTTGGCCCCTTGATTCTTAGAAAAGACAGCAAGTACATTTTTTTTTTTAACATAGCAAATGAATTTAGAGGACTGCCTGCCTTTGTAAGCACAGACAATAAGCTAACTGGATGGGATCTGGCTCCAAGATCACGATTCTCACCAGGCCTGGACCTAAACTAGCTCTGTCCCAGGCTGACCTTGAACTCAGAAATCTGCCTGCCTTTGTAAGCACACAAAAATCTATTTAACTGGGTGGGATCTTGCCATGAGATCACTACTTCCTAAATCTCTTTATCTCCTTCCTTAATATATTTCTGACAAGCTGGCTTACAGGGCAGCTGCCTCCGTTCTTTTAGGTCTATGAGGCCACTTGTATAATTCATTTTGCATCCTTGTAATTTGCATATTGAAAGATTATATATTATTGAACTTGTGTTTTCAGAGTTCTTCCCTACAGCCATAAGGGCTGCTGAAGGTCACAGCACTTAACCATTTTCCTGAGACGCAACCACAACCCCCAGACTCATGCTGCTTCTAATTATCATGGAATCATTAACCTTGGCAGAGAGAACATTCCCTGAAAGCTTTGGTGGGGAGAACATTCCCAAAGGAGGAACAGAAAGTAAATTATGTACATTATTATAATAACCATCGACACTTGTGAAGGCCTATCCCCAGCTGGATCTGCTCCAGGGGCGGGAACTGTGTCACACCCTCCCTTCCGTCCCTTCCACAAGGGCCATGCAGGATTCAGAAAGGTATTGATAACTTAACTTGACTAGTTTGTCCTTTGGATTGCAAATTGCAACAGTATTTGCTAAATGATCAGCCCTGCCAAGTCCTCCCATCACAGGAATCTGCTTCTTAGAGCCTCATGGAAAACAGTTAATTTTAAAGCGAGGTAAATAAGAATCCCTAGGATGTTTGCTAAAACCAGGTGTTTGACTCATCAGAAGATACTCAGTACACCTTATCTCCAGGGACATGGGAGGTGGAAACAGGAGATTCACCCAGAAGCTCATGAGGCCTGCTGGCCTGGGATGGGCAATCTGGAAGAGACTGAAAGAGGAACTGTGCCTCAAAGAAAGCTGAGAGAGAGTTGTCGGACCTCCACGCTCACACAGCATGATACATGTATGCCCGCACTTCCATTCACACACACACACACACACACACACACACACACACACACACACAGAGAGAGAGAGAGAGAGAGAGAGAGAGAATAATTAAGAATAAAAATATCAAGAAGTAATGAAACTAAATGATCTTAATAGTCATCCTTATGTGTTGGGAGCTCAGCTGTCCCTTTGCACTTGTCTCTGCGAGCTCTCTGCCTGGGAAAGTCCTGCTTTATACTTGGTTTCCCAGTGCAATTGTCCATAGCTGCCCGCTTTGCTCCCGGAAGCATCTCCAGGTAGACGGAATATTCGGTGAGACCCTATTTATTCGTCATCTTTCCCAAGGAGCTCTGCTTACGTGTTCCAGAACAAAGGGGCATTTGGTGATCCTCAACACTGGCCAGAGAGTAAGTAGAATTACTCAGGGAGTTTGTTAAAAAAAATAAATAAATCAAAGCCCCTCTTGCTGTCCCCTCTCCCCACCCCCCCCCAAAGTATCCCAACAATACTTTTAGCGTCGGTCTGAAGAGTCTGGGTTTGGGGTGTTCCCGGGTGATTCCGAACATGTATTTCCACAGACCCCGGTTCGGAAAGTGGAGTCGTCAGTTGTGTTTCGCTGCGTGACTCTGGGTGGGTTACTCAGACACTCTGAATGTTTGCAGCATTTCACTGTTACGTAATGTGGGTCACCGCCTTTCTGGCCTCTGAAGTCAGTTTCCTTGCTGCCCACATTCTGCCTGGCAAATCAATATCACTGAAAGACCCCAGCTTAGCAGCAGTAACGCCATTTTGCAAGGCTGTACTTAAGATGACTGGTTCAGGGAAAGGTTAGAACACTGAGTACACAGCGGCTGCCAAGCAAGATATGTTTGGTTGAAGGCCTGGCAACAGGACGACTTCGGTTGAGCACCTGACAATGAAAAAAAGCCCCAGGAGAGGTCCCACACCCTGGTGGGGGGCCGAGTCAGTCGTTATGTTCCAAGAAGGTAGCTAAGAAACTTGCCCCCAGGCTAAACTCTTGGGGGGCCGAGTCAGCCGTTATGTTTCAGGAAGGTAGCTAAGAAACATTAGAATCCACCAATGATATCCCTGTAACCATGCATCTGCTTCTGTATGCTTGCTTCTGCTCCCCAAAATCCTATAAAAGCCCATCCTTGGTTCCGTGGGGTGCGCCAGTCCCCCGAGTGACTGAAGCGCCCGCAGGTGCCTGTGCCTGTGTATCCCGACAATAAACCAAATCCTCTTGCTGATTGCATCCTGTGGTGTCTCGGTCTGGTCTTTGGAGTTAGAGGGTCTCCATCCCGAGGGAAAGTTCTCCCTGAGAGCTTTTCATTTGGTGCGTTGGCCGGGAAAGGAGATCCTCCACCCAGGGACCACCGACCACCCACTGGGAGGTAAGCCGGCCGGCGTCTGTCTGATTCTGTCTCGTTCTGCCTTATTCTGTCTGTTCTGTGAGCACTCAGCCAGGTCTGTTCTGTGAGCGCTCAGCCAGGTCTGTTCTGTGAGCGCTCAGCCAGGTCTGTTCTGTGAGCGCTCAGCCAGGTCTGTTCTGTGAGCGCTCAGCCAGGTCTGTTCTGTGAGCGCTCAGCCAGGTTGTTTGGAATTTGGGCGGGACGAAGAAGGAGCTGACGAGCTCGGACTTCTCGCCCCGCAGCCCTGGAAGACGTTCCAAGGGTGTTAGGGGCCCGACTTTTCGGGGCCCAATCTGGGAGAGGAGAAAGATCCGGACTAACGGCACCTCTGTCTGTATTTTTGGCTTTCAGAGGGCCCCGGACCTTTGCCACCTCCATCTGACTTTTGCTTTCAGTTTGGTACCAAAGCCGTGCAGCACGCCTGTCTGTTGTTTGTTTGACTGTTGGTGTTGTTTGTTTTCTCTGTGTTCTAATCTTCCTTAGAACTAACATGGGACAGTCCCTAACAACGCCCCTAAGTCTCACTCTTGCCACGACCGGGCACACAACCAGTCCGTCGAGGTTAAAAAAAAAAAGAAAAGGGCAGACTCTCTACACATCCGAGTGGCCCACTTTCGGAGCAGGATGGCCAGTGAATGGCACATTTAATAAGATCATTATTTTACAGGTTAAAGATCGGGTCGTCCACGGACATCCTGACCAGGTTTCTTATATTATCACTTGAGAGAGTCTCGCCTTAAACCCCCCCCCCCGGGCGGAACCCTTCCTGGACCCGAATTGGCCTCCCCTCAACCCCCAGCCTGTCCCCTCAGCCCCGCCCGGCCCGCCGGCCACGTCTTCCTCTCTCTACCTTTGTGAAATCAGAGCCTTCTAAGAAACCTGTCCTCCCGGCAGACCCAAACTCCCCTCTCATAGATCTTCTCTCTGACAGGCCCAGCTAAAACGGAGGAGGCAGAGCCGCCGGCCAGATCAGTTGCCGGGCCACAGTCTGATAAGGGTTTCTCCCCTGTCGCAGGGAGGTTGCACAATAAGCGCGAGGTGATGCCAGATTCAACCTCCCAGGCTTTCCCACTTAGACAGGGAACCGGTGGCCAGACCCAATACTGGCCGTTTTCAGCAGCTGACATTTACAATTGGAAACAACACAACCCTTCTTTCTCCAAAGATCCGGTGACACTCACCGACCTAATAGAATCTGTTTTACTTACCCACCAGCCTACTTGGGATGACTGCCAACAGCTCTTACAGGCCCTCTTAACCTCAGAAAAAAAAAAAAAAAAAAACAAAGAGTGTTCCTAGAGGCCAGAAAGCATGTTCTGGGAGATGATGGGCGTCCCACCCAGCTGCCTGAGGACCAAACTGGGATTTTAATACAGCTGAAGGTAAGGGACACCTACGCCTTTATCGCCAGTTGCTTCTAGCGGGTCTCCGAGGGGCTATACGACACCCTACTAATTTGGCTCAGGTAAAACAGGTATTACAGGAAGCAGGGGAAACTCCCTCCGCCTTTCTAGAGAGACTTAAGGAGGCCTACCGTATGTACACTCCCTATGACCCAGATGACCCAGGACAAATGACGAGTGTCTCTATGTCCTTCATCTGGCAGGCTGCTCCAGATATCAGGACTAAGTTACAGAGGTTAGAAAATTTGCAGGGCTATACATTACAGGATTTACTTAAAGAAGCTGAAAAGATTTTTAATAAGAGAGAGAATTGAGTCGAATCTTGGCCGCCGTAGTTCAGGGCCAAGAAAGGAAGGGAGATAGGGGGGAGCTCGAAAGGGGCTAAAGCTAGATAAAGATCAATGTGCCTATTACAAAGAAAAAGGACACTGGGCCAGAGAGTGCCCCAAGAAGCCTGGCGGACCCCGAAAGCCTCGACCACGAACCTCCCTCTTGGCTCTAGATAAAGATTAGGGAGGTCAGGGCCAGGAGCCCCCCCCTGAGCCCAGGGTAACGCTTAAAGTTGGGGGGCAGCCGGTTACTTTCCTGATAGACACAGGAGCCCAGCATTCAGTCCTCACTCAAGCTTCAGGACAACTCAGCGACCGGACGGCCTGGGTACAAGGAGCTACTGGTGAAAAACAATACCGATGGACTACGGACCGCCGGATTCAGCTGGCTACCGGTAAGGTGACCCATTCCTTCTTACATGTTCCGGACTGCCCGTACCCTCTGCTGGGCCGTGACCTGCTCACCAAACTAAAAGCACAAATTCATTTTGAAGAAAGAGGGGCCCAAATAACTGGCCCCCACGGAACTCCCCTTCAAGTTCTAACCCTATAAACCGGGACAGGACACTGGCTTGGACAGAGACTGGTGGGTTGGGGTTGGCGCTCCAACAGCCCCCCTTAATTATACAGTTAAAGGCCACTACAACTCCAGTCTCCATAAAACAATACCCCCTGTCACATAAAGCTTATCAAGGTATAAGGCCTCACATTACGAGGCTTCTAGATCAAGGCATCCTAATCCCCTGCCGGTCGCCTTAGAATACGCCTCTTCTGCCTGTTAAGAAACCCGGCACTGGAGATTATAGGCCAGTACAAGACTTGAGAAAGGTCAACAAGAGGATAGAAGATATTCATCTGACTGTTCCAAACCCTTACAATTTGCTCCTGACTTTAGGGTTCAACATCCCACCCTCATACTCCTGCAAACCTTTTGAACTGTTCATCGATGAGAAACAGGGGTATGCTAAAGGGGTCCTAACACAAAGGTTGGGACCCTGGAAACGCCCTGTGGCCTACCTGTCTAAGAAATTGGACCCTGTGGCCTCCGGCTGGCCACCGTGCTTAAGGATGGTGGCTGCTATTGCTGTCCTGATCAAGGACACTGGAAAATTGACTTTGGGACAGCCACTCACCATCCTAACACCCCACGCAGTGGAGGCCTTGGTAAAGCAGCCCCCAGACCGCTGGCTCTCTAATTCCCACATGACCCACTACCAAGCCTTGTTACTGGATGCAGAACAGGTTCAGTTTGGACCCGTAGTCGCCCTCAATCCTGCCACCTTGCTTCCCCTACCAGAGGAGGCAGAACAACATGACTGCCTACAAATCCTCGCAGAAGTACATGGAACCAGGCCGGCCTATCGGACCAGCCTCTTCAGAATGCTGACCACACATGGTACACGGATGACAACAGCTTCTTGGCAGAGGGAGAGCGAAAGGCTGGAGCTGCGGTCACTACGGAGGACAAAGTGATTTGGGCGAAAGCCCTGCCTGCTGGTACCTCCACACAACGGGCTAAACTCATCGCCTTGACTCAGGCGCTCAAGATGACAAAAGGTAAGAGGCTAAATATATATACAGACAGCCGTTATGCCTTTGCCACGGCACACATCCACGGGGAGATCTACCGGAGGCGGGGGCTGCTCACATCTGAGGGTAAAGATATGGCTAAAATTCTGGCCCTCTTAGAAGCCCTATTCTTGCCCAAAAGACTGAGTACATTGTCCAGGACACCAGAAAGGGCACAACCCAGAGGCACGAGGAAACCGGCTGGCCGATGCCACGGCGAGAGAAGCGGCCATGAGCAAACAAATCTTGCCCTTAAATAGCCCAGACCAACCCACGCCCCCACCAGTGGGACAAACCAGTTGGGTTTATGCCCATGAGGACATAGAGCTCCTAAAAAAAATGGGGGCCATCTACCACCCTCAACTAAAACAGTGGGTCTACAAAGGACTTTTGAATTGATCTCCTTTTTACATAAATTAACCCATTTGGGGTTTAAGAAGATAAAAACCTTACTAGATCGGGAAGAGATAAATCTGTGTTTTTTAAATCGGGACAAAGCGATACAAAAGGTGACTGAGAGTTACAAAGTGTGCGCTCAGGTTAACCCGGGAAGGACCAGGATTGGACAAGGAGTTCGTCCTAGGGGACACCGTCCCGACATCCATTGGGAAATTGATTTTACTGAAATTAAACCAGGTATATATGGATACAAGTATCTCCTAGTGTTTACAGACACCTTCTCAGGATGGGTCGAAGCCTTCCCCACAAAGCACGAGACTACAAAAATGGTCACCAAAAAGCTCCTCGAGAAAATCTTTCCCAGGTATGACATGCCTCAAGCGTTGGGGTTGGACAACGGGCCCGCTTTCGTCTCCCAAGTAAGTCAGTTGGTGGCCAAATTGCTGGGGATTGATTAAAAATTACATTGTGCCTATGGACCCCAGAGTTCAGGTCAGGTAGAACACATAAATAGAACAATTAAGGAGACTTTATCCAAACTTACGCTTGCAACTGGCTCAAAGGATTGGGTGGCCCTCCTTCCCCTAGTTCTATATCGGGCCCGGAATACCCCGGGCCCCCATGGTCTAACTCCTTTTGAAATAATATATGGAACACCACCCCCATTTGTCCATTTCTTTGATTCAAACATTGCTGATTTTGCTGACAGCCCTTCTCTGAGGGCCCATTTACAGGCCCTACAGATTGTGCAGAGAGATGTCTGGAGACCTTTGGCCGCTGCTTACCAGGACAAGCTTGAGCATCCGGTGGTGCCACACCCGTTCCAGATTGGAGACACCGTGTGGGTGCACAGACACCAGACCAAGAATCTCGAGCCACGGTAGAAAGGACCCTACACCGTCCTCCTGACTACCCCGACCGCCCTAAAGGTAGACGGAGTCGCGGCTTAGATCCACGCACCACACGTCAAGGCAGTCCGGTCTGAGGAATTGACTAATCACAACACTACACCCCAGACATGGAGAGTTCAGTACACTCCAAACCCCTTAAAGTTAAAACTCCTACGTGGCTCCTCCTAGCCCTTTTATGGCCTAGAGTCAGTGGGGAAATAAGCCCCCACCAGACAGAAATTTCTTGACCAAGTCGAGTGAAAGATTTCACTCAAAGTTAGCAAAAAAAAAAAAATGGGGGAATGAAAGACCCCAGCTTAGCAGCAGTAACGCCATTTTGCAAGGCTGTACTTAAGATGACTGGTTCAGGGAAAGGTTAGAACACTGAGTACACAGCGGCTGCCAAGCAAGATATGTTTGGTTGAAGGCCTGGCAACAGGACGACTTCGGTTGAGCACCTGACAATGAAAAAAAGCCCCAGGAGAGGTCCCACACCCTGGTGGGGGGCCGAGTCAGTCGTTATGTTCCAAGAAGGTAGCTAAGAAACTTGCCCCCGGGCTGAACCCTTGGGGGGCCGAGTCAGCCGTTATGTTTCAGGAAGGTAGCTAAGAAACATTAGAATCCACCAATGATATCCCTGTAACCATGCATCTGCTTCTGTATGCTTGCTTCTGCTCCCCAAAATCCTATAAAAGCCCATCCTTGGTTCCGTGGGGTGCGCCAGTCCCCCGAGTGACTGAAGCGCCCGCAGGTGCCTGTGCCTGTGTATCCCGACAATAAACCAAATCCTCTTGCTGATTGCATCCTGTGGTGTCTCGGTCTGGTCTTTGGAGTTAGAGGGTCTCCATCCCGAGGGAAAGTTCTCCCTGAGAGCTTTTCATCACAGGCTTGGAAGCTTTGTGGCTCTGATTGACCCTGTATTTTCAAGGCTCTGGGGTAAGCAGGCATCTAATATAAGAGAACAGCCAGAATAGAGTTTTAGTTTTTGCTTATGCTGCAGTGTAGAGTCCGTTCTCTGCCATGTTCTTTAAGGGATTCGCCCTTCTTCTGCGGAGTGACTCTAGCAAATGTCTTCATGTCTTGGAGTTTCCTGCAACGTCGGTTGAGAGATGGGTTGGTGGGGAGGGAGGAGTAAGAGTTTATATGGGCTCCAGTGTCTACCATGTATGCCCACCATCCCCTAGCCTTACTACCTATGGTGGTTCGAATGACAATAAACTCTACAGACTCATAGATTTGAGTACTTGATCACCAGGAAGGAGCACTGTTTGAAAGGATTAGGAGGTGTGACCTGATTAGAGGAACTATGTCAAGGGGGTGGGCTTTGAGAATTCAGAAGCCCATCCCAAGCCGAGAGTATCCTGTGGATGAGAATACAGAAGTCTCAGCTACTTCTCCAGCACCGTGTCTGCTTGTGTGCCGCTATCCTGCCTGCCGTGATGACAAGGGACTAAATCTCTGACATTGTACGCAGGACCCATTTAAATGCTTTCCTGTACGAGTGTTGCTGTGGTCATGGCGTCTCTTCGCAAAAATAGAACACTGAGACAGCAACCTACAAGACATCATAAATTATGTAATCGAACTGCATGCCTGTGGAGAAAAGAGAAGTGGCTTTAAAAAAAAAATAACCATTAATCAAGTAACCTCGGGATGCTTTATGAGAGGGACGAACAATGCCTTGTTCGCCGTGAGCATTCCATGGTGCTGCAGTTAGTTTGGAGAACTGAACAGAATCCAGAATGAATCTAGATGGGTCTAGGCATGCCTGTAGGGGATGACCGTCATGAGATTAATTTGTGTAGGAAGACTCATCTCATTTGGGGGCAGGACCCTCCTGGTGGGGAGGTCCAGGACTCTTTAGAATGGAGAAGGATGGCTGATCACTCCCTTTTGGATTTATTCCTGTTTCCTGACCCTGAGTGGGATGTGACCAGCTATTCCATGCTTGGTCTCCCCTCCCTTGAACTCTGTGAGCTCACATAAACCCTTTCTCCCTTAAGTTGCGTTTGTCTGAATACTGTATCACAGCAAACCCAAAGAAACCACGTCACACGCAATGATGTAGTTTAGGCTTATAGCAAACGACCAATGCACAATGCTGTGGTAGGTCTTGGTCACGCTCGCCTGCATAAAACTGGAGTTGTTCCCAACTCTCTGTTGTTCTAGGTCAGTATGGACCACCAGAGATCTTCTGCTCACTCTTTGGTGGGAGAGGTAATATGGAAGTCACATTATTCTGAAGGCGCTGGGGGCTGCAGTTCACGGCTGCTGGCCTGGCATGTGGTCACCTTTATGGAAGAAAGCCCTAGTTTACTCAATATGTAAAAACTCGAAAGAGGTGAGGGGCACTGCGGGCTCTGGGCTGTCATCTGGGGTCCTAACCAATGTTTTAGGTTCCAAGTTGCCTTTTTAGTCATAATCCCTGCACAATAAAGGATCCCAAATGACCAGTTTCAAGTAGAATGTATTATCTAGTACAAGTCATTGATGTGAGGTATAGCTATGGATTCTGACTAAAAGTCTTAGTCAAGTTTTTGGACTTAACTAAGCCTAGAGAGTCCACAGCCAAGCTCACCCATGAGTTTGTTATTAGGTGGACTTCATTCCTCACTGTCTTTTGGCTAGAGGTCTTGGTTCCTTGCCATGCACGGCGCTCCGTAGGGTTACCACAATGAGACAGGTGGCCTTTTTCAAAATGATTGATGATGGAGAGAGGGAAGGGAGGAAGAGAGAATAAAATAGGAGATAGAATCCTTTTTTCCATACCCCAATGTCAGAGATGACATGCTGTCACTTCTTCTCGGTCCTGTTACACACACTGATATTGCTACAGTGTGTGAGACACAAAAGTGTGACCTGGGTTGTTGGGAGTTCTGGAAGTAGTGTTCAGTGCTGCTCTCCCTGTTCACGTCAGGACTTAGAGCCCCACCCCAACCCGTGTGTGTGTGTGTGTGTGTGTGTGTGTGCTAATTTTTCAGCCTTTATTAAGTTTTCCTGACCTCACTTTCTTGACCTCACTCTGCCCTATTCTCCTGCATCATTTGTACATCATGAATTCTTTGTCTTGTCCCTGCAACACTGGGCACACAGGTTAAGATTCTCCTGAAGGTGGTAGAGCGCTTGCCTAGGAAGCGCAAGGCCCTGGGTTCGGTCCCCAGCTCCGGAAAAAAAAAAAAAAAAAAGAAGATTCTCCTGAAGGCAGAAGGGGAGAAGTCTCTGTTGGACATGATTCCTGAGAACAAAATGTCCTCTACCTCCCGAGTGCGGGCATTACAGAAATGAGTCACTATGCCCAGCTTGTACGAGTTCTTGGATATAGTGCTGGATATTAAGGAGTAAAGGGGATGTCCTAGGAGTTGGAGCCAGAGTGCATGAACTTGGATGAGCGAGCGGGGAGGAAGCCTGTGGATTCATCTGGGAGAGGGAAGCCATCACATTCATTAGTCCTTCCACTCAAAGTCAACGTGTTAAGTGTGTTCCTAGTGTGCCCAGGACATCTAAATATCAACACCAACTCGACCAGATGTAGAATCATATTGAAGACACATCTACAACTATGAGGGATTACCTTGATTAGATTAACCGAGGTGGGAAGACCCAATTAAATATGGGTGTCACCATTCCCTGTGCTTGGGCCTTGAACTGCAGAAGAGAAAGTTAGCTGAGTAGGAGCGATCTTCTATGTCTGTGTCCTGAATATGGATACAATACTACCTCAAGCTCCTGTCAGCAGGACTTCTCCAACATGAGGGATTATAACTTCAAAGTATGAAGTATTTTTTTCATGAAAATAAACCCTTTCTCCCTTGGGCTGAGTTCATTCAGGTATTTTATCATAACAACAGGAAAGGTAACTAAGATAGGCCTAAGGTAGGAGAGGCAAAGCAGGTGCTCTGCCAGAGACTCTCTACCCAAAAAGCACAGCCTTCATCTGCCCCGTATACTGAGACTGTGAATAACATATGTTGTGCTTTTTTAAAAGAAATCCCCAGACTGATGATGGCAGGGAGTTTGTGACACACAGAGACATGTAGAGCCCAGGTGCATGGATGCAGTTTTCTATGCATGAATCCTCTTTCTCTAACATTAAGAGTTCTTGCTGTTGGGGGTGGGGAGACAGGAGAGGGCTGGGAGTGAGAATGGAATGGAAATTAGTGGGTGGCATCTCTGGGTTGAGCTGGAGACCTGGGGTGATGGAGGGTATGGGGAGTCTATGGAGGAGACCGTAGCTGAGACTCCTATCAGTGGGGAATATGGACACTGAAGTGGCCACCTCCTGTAGCCAGGCAGGATTTCCAGTGGAGGGAGGGGGACATCAACCCATCCACAAAACCTTCAACCCAAATCTGTCCTGCCTACAAGATGCACAAGGATAAAGATAGAGCTGAGACTGAGGGAACAGCCAACCAATGACTGCCCCAACTTGAGACCTATCCCATGGGAGAGAGCAAACCACAGACACTAATGATACTCGGTTATGCTTACAGACAGGAACCTAGGATAACTGTCTCCTGAGAGGCTACCTCCAGCAGCAAATGGAAACATATGCAAAGACCTATAGCCAAACATCAGGTGAAGGTCAGGGAGTCTTGTAGAAGGGGGTTGGGTGGGGGATAGAATTGAGCTAGCAGAGGGGTCAAGGATACTACAAGAAGCCCTACAGAGTCAAACAACCTGTTCTGATGGGGTTCACAGAGGCTGAACCACCAACCAAAGAACATGTAGGGTCTGGACCTAGGCCCCCTACACATTTGTAGCAGATGTACAGTTTGGTTTCCACGTGGGTCCCCTAATAATTGGAGTGGGGGGAGGTGTCTCTGATTCTGTTTCCTGCCATTGGATCCCCTTCCCCCAAGTGGACTGCCTGGTTGGTCTTCAGTGGGAGAGGAAATGCTTATTTATGTTGGGACTAGGTGTTCTGGGATGGGGTGGTACCCAAGGGGTGCTTCCCCTTCACATAGGAGAAAGGTGGGAAATAATGGGGGGGATTTGTAAAGGTGGAACTGGGAGGACAGGAGGAAGGGGGGTTGCAATAGGGCTGTATAAATAAATAAAATGGAGTGGATAAATGAATTAATGAAGTAAAAGACACCCCACTGTTCTATAGAATATATATTCCAGATTCATGGCTCCAGATAGTATGAAAACCTGCTCACTATAGCTAGGACACTCTCTAATGCATAGATTATATATAACTGATAAAAAACAAACAACAATTTTTTTTAAAAGAAAAGTTGAAGAGTCTCCAAGACCTAGATCACTGTGGTGCTTTGAATAAGAATGACCCCCCCCCCATAGGCTCATATATTTGAATGCTTAGTCACCAGGAAGTGGAACTCTTTGAAAGGATTAGAAGGACTAAGGGGTGTGGCCTTGTTAGAATAGATGTGGCATTGTTGGAGGAAGTGTGTCACTGGGGGATTTCAAAAGCCCATGTCAGGCCTCGGCTCTTACTTTTGACCTATGGATCATGATCTAGCTCCCAGCTACAGCTCTAGCACCTGCCTGCCGCCATGTTCTCCACCATGTTGATAATGGACTAAACCTCTGAAACTGTAAGCAAGTCTCCAACTAAATGCTTTCTTTGATAGAGTTACCTTGATCATGGTGTCTCTTCATAGCAATAGAACATTGATTAAGACACTCATGTATACTCTTTTCCTCTATCCATTTTCTTTCCTTCACACTGAAACATCTGCAAAAGAATTTGATCCATTTTCCTCCCCTCTTCCTTCTTATTATAATCTTCGGAGACTTGAGCATTGGCAGCTCCACAGGAATCTTTGCAAGGTCATCACACTATGATAACATTTCCCTTCAGCAGCAGCTAACATGCTTGCTATTTTAATCTTTGTCAAAGGGACTGGGATTTTTGTTTTCTTTCCTATCTGTTCCTATGGTCTCTGGAAACAATCGTTGAGAAATAAATAAGCAAACACAGGAACACATGGAAAAGAAATAATGGGGAAAATATGTGAAAAATGAGTGGATCTCAGAGGTCAAAGCTGTGTTTAAACATAGACCACTGATTAAAGTTTTGGACAGACATTTGCTGGTTATGCAGATGTGCCCAAAGGCATCTTAAGCAAATGTTGACTCTAGTTGACCAAGCCTGACATTTCTTCCAGCCTTCCTGATGCCAGTCAGACACTCATTTCATTGTGTATGTTTGAGGGCAGGAGAGTGCCCAGCAAAGAGGGCTCTGTACACTATGGAGAAAAACAAAACCAAACAAAAAGAAGCACCAGGTATCAGTTAGAAGAGGCTAGGAGTTTCCCACAATGCAGTGGTGGCCAAGCCTGGGAACATTTAGAAAATATACATTCCTGCTCATATCTAGACTCTAAAAGCTCAGGGCTTGGATAAAGGTTTTCAACTACAACAGTTGAACCAGCATTTATATCAGTGAGGCTGATGGAGTCCAAAGGTGGACTTAAGTGTGAAGGACTTAGTGTCCTACACCAAGGAAGTCCTTCAGAGTTAAGGTAAAAGCACATGACTGCTGTGTCCATTTCTTGCATAAACAGGGAAATTATTCTGTAGCCTGCCAATTTGGCACCCATTCAGAGAATTAAATTCATTTAGCAAGTCAGAGAAATTTTCATTTTTTTTCTCTAACGGCATTTTAGTTACAGTAAACATTAATGGACAATGCTCACATCTTTTTATTAGAAACAGCATGGTTGCCACCCTACTGGAAACAGAGTATCAGTTGCATTTTCAACATCTAAAGATTCTTTACAGAGTATCAAGGCACCTTGCATTTTCAATGTCTAAAGTTTCTTTTGAGAATAGGACAATTGTACACACTTGCCAATTATAGCTAAAATGACACACAAATCCTTGGAGTTAGCTGGATATGAGTTCAAACACAGGTTCTGATTCTTGCTGGCTATACCTATGGCTGCAAGCCATTAAT
Source organism: Rattus norvegicus (assembly GCF_021556685.1). Lineage (NCBI taxonomy): Eukaryota > Metazoa > Chordata > Mammalia > Rodentia > Muridae > Rattus > Rattus norvegicus. The sequence continues at coordinate 99,231,952 of NC_141546.1, forward strand.
CTCTAGATTTGTTCCTATTTTGTGAAGGTAACAGTAACTGTTATAGAAGATGACAGTTTGAATGAGAGACCTCCACCATGGTCTTGGACATTAATATATTTTGTCCCTAGTTGTTGATGTTCTTTGAGGAAGAGTAGGAGGTGTGGCTTTGCTGTAGGAAATATGCCACTTGGAATGGACTTCGAGGTCTCAAAATCACATACCATTTCCAGTTAGCTCTTTCTGCTTTCTGCTCGTCACTGAAGATGAGAGCTCTCAGCTGCTGCTCCAGCATCCCGTGCCACCTCTGCTACCTCTGCTCCAACACCGCAGATTCTTATCCCTCTGGAACCATAAGCCAGAATGAACCCTCTCTTCTGTAGTTTGCCTTGGTCATGGCAGTTTTCCTCATAGCTATAGAAAATTAACTCAGACAGAGGATATGAGTGGTCACAGTTGGGGTAGCCTATATAGACCCCTAAGTCATTGCCTTGCACATAGAGAGAAGACTCAAAGGGCTAGCTTTCAGATTATGATTATTAAATCTCAGTAGGATGAGAATGTCTGTGGGGAAGACAACTGAACTTACTCGGGCAACCCACGGCCATCTCTGAAGATAAAAGAAAAGACAGTTGGACACGACCCTCCTCTGGGTCAAGTTCAAAGTTGTTGTTGTTTTTGTTTGTTTGTTTGTTTGTTTTTTTAACTAACTCTGGGCAGAGGCAAGCATACTGTCACCCTCCACATCACAAGTATTCCATGATAGAGGGAGTCGACATCGTATTAGGAGAAGAGTAACAATTATTCCAACAGAAAAAGAGGGCAACTTGGGAAGAGGCTAATCTTTATCGTACCTGAGTTTTAGTACATTCAAGGCAGCTACCTACAACCCGGAGATGAAATTTATGGCCTTTCCACCTCCCTATAGATTCTGGGGGATGGATAGGGCATAGGGATGGGATGAATCTCCAACCCTTCACATTTAGACTGACTGTGTATCTTGCCAGACTTGAGAGGAGATGTGGTGGGTTCAGTGTGAGGGGACCCTGAGGGAAAGTAGGAACACTAGATATGAGAGCTGGCAGGCAAAGAGCTTTTGGAAGATTCTGGTAGTGGAGAGCAGGAAATGTATGAAACATGCCTGAGTGGTAGCAGGCTAAGCCTCTTCTTGAAGACTAAGGCAGTAAAGCCTTGCTTAACCCTTGTATGATCCAGAGGAGTCAAGACAGTAACCTGAAAAAGATGCTAATGTTCTCTGTGATGTTCCAGGAAAGACAACCTGAAGACCTCTATCTAAATGTCATTGGGTCTTGGCACATGCCTTTAATCCCAGCACTTGCAGAAGCAGAGAAAGAGCGGCAGAGGCAGAGAGGCAGAGAGGCAGAGAGGCAGAGAGGCAGAGGGGCAGAGGGGCAGAGGGGCAGAGGGGCAGAGGGGCAGAGGGGCAGAGGGGCAGAGGGGCAGAGGGGCAGAGGGGCAGAGGGGCAGAGGGGCAGAGGGGCAGAGAGGCAGAGGGGCAGAGGGGCAGAGAGGTAGAGGCAGGGGCAGAGGGGCAGAGGGGCAGAGGGGCAGAGAGGCAGAGAGGCAGAGGGGCAGAGGGGCAGAGGGGCAGAGAGGTAGAGGCAGGGGCAGAGGGGCAGAGGGGCAGAGGGGCAGAGGGGCAGAGGGGCAGAGGGGCAGAGAGGCAGAGAGGCAGAGGGGCAGAGGGGCAGAGGGGCAGAGAGGTAGAGGCAGGGGCAGAGGGGCAGAGGGGCAGAGGGGCAGAGGGGCAGAGGGGCAGAGGGGCAGAGAGGCAGAGGGGCAGAGGGGCAGAGGGGCAGAGGGGCAGAGGGGCAGAGAGGCAGAGAGGCAGAGAGGCAGAGAGGCAGAGAGGCAGAGAGGCAGAGAGGCAGAGAGGCAGAGAGGCAGAGAGGCAGAGAGGCAGAGAGGCAGAGAGGCAGAGAGGCAGAGAGGCAGAGAGGCAGAGCAGAGGCAGGTGGATCTCTGAATTTGAGGCCAGCCCAGTCCAGGACATCCAGAGTTACAATGAAACCCTGTCTCAAAACAAAACAAAACAAAACAAAACAAAACAAAACAAAACTGCCTCATGTCAGGCTGGGGCTGTAGCTCAGTTGGTAGTGTATTTGCCTAGCATGCATGAAACCCTGGGTACAAACCCTAGAAACACCTAGACCTGGCATATCTTGTAACCCCAGCAGCTCAGAGTCAGAGACAGAAAGTTGAGATGTTCATGGTCATTTTTTCCTACATATCCGGTTTGAAGACAACCCAAGATACATGAAGCCATGTCTCAAAAATGTTATTTTTAGAATGCCCCGATTTCTTCAGTGAGGAATATGGAGTAATCCCAGGGAATGTTGGGAAATGCCATGTTTCCTGTCACTATTCCATAGGGACAGCCTACACTGTGAACTCTGACATGTAGAAGAGACCATCTATAGGCTATTGTCCCACACTGCCTATTTCTAATCCCACAGGGTTAGCCTGACTCCATAAGAGAGAGAGATAGCAACACATCTTGTGGCCAGGAAATGAAGAGGCTCATTTCCTTTCAGAGTTGCTTGGTAATGTTTTGACAGACACAGAAGAACCATGGGCAGCCTAAACCATGTCAAATGCAGAGCCTTCCAGGGATACAAAATACGAAGTCTTGGAAGTTTGCAAACTCCCCTTCTCTGGAAACATTTTAGATACAAAGACCATTGTCTGAAACCTTTCAGACTGTAGCCCTGCCTGACGTAAGAGGCTTTGCCGTTGACCCTCCCAGTCTTCATATATGAAGCTCTTTGTGCAGCACCCCTGGAAAAGCCACATCTGTATAGTCTCGTTTTCCCACACCCTCTTATCTTGAACAAATGCAGATAGTGAAGTATGTAGAAGTTAACTTCCTATGGGTCACATTGGTCTTTGAGCAGAAGGCCCACACCCAGCCCACACCTTGACTCCAATCTATTTGCTTTGTAGGGAGACAGAAAGGAGTCCCCAGAGGTATCATCAAGTTTCCTGGGAAGCAGCGGGGGGGGGGGGGGGGGGGTTAGACATCTGGAGCTGCTTCTGGGTGGAGCTCGCATTACTGGTCTGTGTGGTTAGTTCTGGGTTCTAGTTTTTGCGGACAATATCTCAATACATGGTTCAGGCTGACCTCAAATTTATAATCTTCCCGCCTCAGCCTCCCAAATCCTGAGGTTACGAATGTATATCACCAGAACTGTTAATGTGTGTTTTTAACACACTCAAAACAAAAACTCACAGCTGGAAACTGGAGCAATGGCTCAGTGGTTAAGAGTACTTCCTGCTTTTCCAGAGGACTCAGGACCATGTGTAACTCTAGTCACAGGGGACCTGACACTTTTTTTCTGGCCTCCTTGGGCACCAGGCACAGACATATAGATGTTCATGAGTACAAAATACCTATATCCACTAACTAGATAAATTTTAAAAACCAACACACACAAGTCCTCAAGGCTGTGCATGGTAGTATACACCAATAATTTCAACACTCAGGAGACAGACCTCAGAGAGTCATCAGTTCTGGGTTAGCCTAAGTTACACAGTGAGATCCTCTCTCAACATAAACAAACATTTGTGTTGGTTTTTCCTCATATGATTTACTTCATTTACTGAGTCTTTGTTCACCACAGTCCCCTTTGACTCCCTTCAATGCAAGTTACCATGCTAGGCATTTTGAGAAAGGGTAGAACTGACTTCCTTTCTGAGTAGGAACATGGGAGGTGAGTCAGCAGGTCAGTAGGTCAGAGTTGATTACAGGCAGGCTCCTTCTGCCCTCTGAGAGAGGTGGCTTGACCAAGCCAGTTTGTGTCATGGTCAGCAGTACAATTCAGGTGTCAACCACTGAGGAAGTTAGAAACTTGGGTTGTTACTCCTTCAACTCAACTCAAGACTCAAACCACTAACTCTTCGAACCTTCTTGTTGAAATGACATTTAAAATGATACCTGCTCACAGCACTCTGGCTTATGAGCATCCGGTAGGGTTCTCGCCTATGTTCGTAGTACCCAGTGGTGTTGACACGTTGAACAATTCTCAGCTTTGTAGGGAGGAGGGGCGATGTTTAGGAGGGGGTTTAGAAAGAGGGAAAATGATGGCCTCTTGCTTGGACTCCCAATCTGCACAGTTTCTCAGACTTCAGGGTCTTGGAAAGGTTAGATCTTTAGGTGCAGTTCTTGAGTACATAGCCCTCACGAATGTCTTGTATACATTTAAATGTTCATTTGTTTGTTCTGTAAGACACAGAAGTAGAAGACTCAGGAAGAAGCAAGAAGGAAGATTTACCAGATAAAGAACAGACCAGATCATTAATGCCTGTGGTGAGAAGCCAGATCGAGGTTGGGGGAACTGTTTGTTTCTTTTACAAACACGTTTTGTAAACTATCTGCATGTTTAGCTTCCCATAAACTGAAGATGTATGCCACTGGATACTCTTCAGTCACTGACTTAGATCCCTTTAAGCATGCCTTTGTCTGTTTGCCACCATCCATGCAAAGAATGCTTTCGCCAAGTCGGTGCTCAAGTCACATGCTGTAAATCAAATCATATTTTGCACGTCCTTGGGGTGCTTGCTACTTGAAGAACTTCTCCTTAAACACTTCATCTGTCAAACACACACACACACAAATATGCAAACATTGTGTATGTGTGCAATGCACTTATCTTGGCTTAAAACTGGATGCAACTGTGGCTTCTTGCTCACTACACTTACCATTCACTAAAATTCCTCTTTTCTCTCCAATGACTTAATGGCTAAGAGCCACTGCCCTAAATATTTGCCTGATTCTCAGACAGGAATACACCAGCTTCTTGTCAACCACCCCACATATACAATGAGCTACTGTCAATAAGATCTCTGACATGTACAATGTCTGGCAAATGTGGTTTATTTTTAACAGTGTGAGGGAGGAGGGAAAGGACCCTCTGGCCTCTCCCCGGATGTCTGCGTGGGATATCGTTGCTCTGTTTTGAAGGACTCAGTAAGTGGGTGAAGTAGGGAGGGGAGGCAGACTGTTCAAGGCAAAGGGAGACTGTGGGAGGGGGAGGGGGACCTTGCTAGACTCAGCTGGGAGAAGCCTAGAAGATCAAAGAACTGCTTTGCTGAAGTTAACTTTTCAGAGACCTTTCCGAAGTTCTCAGTTAAGCCAAACAAAAAAGAGCCTGTTGCCTTAATTACCCACCTCATCAGGTCACATTCCCATTTTGCTTGATCAGGAGGAATCTCACCCACATCTGTGGAGGCACCACCCCAATTTGTGTGTAAGAGCCATCTGCTTACTTTGCATCTGGAGCAGGTTGGCAGGGACCAACCTCCTCTGAAGAGTTTTCTGGTCATCTTGAACTTAACTACTACCTCAAGGCTCCTTCTGAAGAAACTTTCTGGTAGGGGCACTTAGTTTCCTGGGGCGCTGACTAACTAGCACCCTTCCAGGGAGGAAAAATTCTGCCTCAGGAGAGATGGGGCCCTGAGCATTCCGTCTGCATGTTCACACACCGGCTCAGGCAGCCCAACTTCGCCTGCATGAGTGTTCATCATTCATCACAAGCTGTGGGCAAGGATATACAGGACTTGTGGATGGTTCAATTCGAGTGGAATCTCTAACCAGTATGGAGACCTAACGTTCCAGGTGAGCCTAGGCTAAGGGACCACCCTTCAGGCATGTCTCTGGAAGGCAGAGCCACCTTAAGCCATGCTAAAGAGAAAGGAGAAATAATGACCCCTTTCGTGAGATAATATTCTTTTTCTTACCAGAGTTTCCCTTCTCTAGAGCAGCTTTCTGAGGCTGCAGCCCTGCAGCTTTGTAAGTCTGGCCAACTTCTCTAAATTACTCAGAAAAGCTCTCTCCATCATATAGCTGCCTGTCTACCATGTGTCTGACCTTCCTCCTGGTGGCTTTACTCAAACCACCCAGCCTTTACTCTTACCTCCGGCGCCCTCTTCCAGGCATCCACCAGGATTTACAGCTTGTCTGCTTTGGGGTTTTACTTTTAAATGCTAATAAAATTGTCTTGGAGTTTCCTTAGAAGTCTCTCTTCTTAAAATATTTTACTGATGAGATCAAGAACCCCAAGAAGGGACCCCAATTTCCTGGGTAACATGAGGTGACTCCAGCAGGACTCCCCAATTTTTCTGGTAAGAATAGTTGTATAACAGGAGACTATTTAATCAATCCAGGAAGAAGCTAATGCCAGGCTTAAGGCTACATAAGCATAAGGCACAAATATGCATTTAATTCAACATGAAGACTGAACTTCTCTCTGTGGCAGGATGAACTTCTTTACAAACTGAATATGCTCATAGAGAATTCTGAGAGCCCATGAGAAGGACTTGGAGACTATGGGAAGAGCAGCTGGAGTCCCCACTTATAAGAGGCTGGATTTTTATTTTCTAATGTGCTTTGTGAAGCTTCATTGACACTATGGTGCTTATGACTGTGGAGAGGAAGGAACTGGGAAGGTTGCTCAGACAGTAAATACATGCATGGTGTCACTGCGGCTCACTTCTGGGACAGGTATTTATTTCTAGGTTCTTGGCCTTTTATCTGAGGAGTGAAAAATAATGGTTTATAGATTTGCAGAAGAAGAAAGATAAACTTCACTGGATGGAAAGCAGTAAGATTATTGAGGGATACACTCAAGATTGATAGCAGGAACCTGAATGAAGGCACCTGAAGGCCTCAGGTTACCACTTGGGTCTGGAGGAAGTAGAGACTAGGACTGAGGAGTTCTACTCAAGTGGCTCTCAATCTTGGTTGATACCTTAGGTCACATATTTATTCTTCCTACTACAAATGACCCTCTAGTAGTGCATTTGATTTTAATCATATGATTCCCAATTATACTTAGATAGAAATAAAATATGGTAAACACAGGAGATCTCTAAAAGCTCACTTGAAGGACAGAGTTTATCTTACATGCACCTAAAACCATTTCGGGCTGAATGGACCTTTCTACTCCTCATACCTAGCGATGCTGAGAATGCACTTGAATAGAAGCTGTCTGAGTGTGATTGTTACTAAGGGTGGAAGATCTATACTACTATTCTGAGATAAGAACATATATAGCCTGAAGCAGGTTCTAGGGGAATCTGGGGCTTCAAGGTGCATTTGGTTGGACAGGAGCACTGTGTGCGGAACACATGCAAACCAAAGAGCTAGGTGGTCAAACATATATCATTAGACAAGGAAGGAATGAATAATCAAAAGCAAGTAGGGTCCCAGGGAACCAAACTCTCTCTTATGTTTGCCTCATGAACACCTGAGAACCACATAAGAAGAAAAAAAACAGTCCATGTTAGTGAGTGCTTGTCATCCAAGCTCTGGGGAAGTAGAAAGAGGCAGAGCCTTGGGAGTTGCTGGCCAGCCAGCCTGATCTACTTAGTGAGTGTCAAGGGCAGTTCCTGAAGAGTGACACATTATCCTTGTCCTCTGTCTTCCATATGTTCTTGCACACATGTGCATGCACACCTGAACACACACACACACACACGCACACACACACGCACATGAACACAGCACATGAAGAAGATAGAGAGCAATGGGATGGGACTCAATACACAGAGGATAATTAATGTAACAACTCTTTTGTTAAAGTAATTAATCACATTTCCATCCAAATGTTCATTCATTCCACTACCGATATTTAAATCAATAGTTAAGCAAATACATCTTACAGGAGAGCTTCCTACTTAAATCTGTGACTATGTAAGATTAAGAGTCTGATTTTTTTTAAAGGTGTCATATGACACCTATCCCATACAAGTTGTAGCAATGGCTGCCATTAACTCTTCGAAAGGGCCGGCCTTGCTGTATGCACTTTGACAGATGTCACCTTGTTCAGTTAACCTTCCAAAGGATCCTACCAGACCTATATTTTTATGCCCATTTTCCTGACGAGTTAACGGAAGGATAATGGAATAGATGTGATTTGCTTTGGTCAGCTCTGCCTTCCTTCCTCCGGAGACCAACCTTTCTCCGAGTCTGCAAGGCTTTTACCTCAACTCTGTCCAATCGATCTCCTAGACAGGCTGATCAGAAACTCTATTTTGAGAACTTGCACTCTGAGTGGACATAGCATCCCAGAAGTCAAACACCGTGCAAAGCAGGATTGTCTGAGCAAAGTGCCCTAAAGACACAGGATACTGAGCGTCCCTGCCAAAGTTTCTGGAGCAGTCCGACTTTCAGCTTCTTTTTGTTCTTTGAATGACCCTGTTTTCCTTATAAAAATAGCCCCCCTGGGTACCGTGTGTGTTTTCAAGAGCTGGTTTGTACTCCTTGTAGCTCAATTAGGTTCAGTATGGCTTAGACTCGAAGGGGGAAAAGTAGAACTGTAACTCAGATTTCAAAATCCCACCAGTGACCATGAGTCATAAATGGTGGTTCATTTGCCTCTTTGCTTTAATTTGGGGGTTTTTGTTATCCTCCAGCAATAGATTTTGTCATGGTTCTGCTTTGCTGCTAAAGGTTTTGGCTAGTTTCTCACCAGTACAGCATAGCCACTAATTAGGGTTGTTTTCTTTGTTTGTGAAGCTAGGGAAGAAACCCAAGACTTCATGACAGCAGACGCTTCCCTACTGAGTTACAACTGCCCACCTGCTTTTTGTTGCTTTTTCTGATAGCACATTAATATATTAATATTACACTCCTTCTGGCACCGGGCAAGTTTCACCATCCGTCTAGGTGTCTGCCACCTCCTGCACCTGTGGTGTAAGGGGCAGGAAAGCATCCTAGTGATACAGGCTATCTTCCAAAAAAGGATGCCTTTTGGCAAAGTAACAGACAGGTCCTGCCCTTTTGAGCTTGAGTGATGAATGAGGTGGTCAGAGGAGCTTGAAGTTACGGAGATAGCTTAAACTGCTCCACGTCCTACGCAACAATGAACCGGAATGCTGCACCTCAAGACAGTGGAGAAATGAACCCTGAAGTATTTAGCACTCAAAGGTGTTTATGCTCCAGATGGAAACTTCTAAATACATGCCCTCAATAAAGTCCTTTTGTAAATGGCAAACACCGAACCCGCCTTATATGTTATAAAAGCTAACACTGGCAAGGCCCTGGGTTCAGTCCCCAGCTCCGAAAAAAGAAAAAAAAAAAAAAAAAAAAAAAAGCTAACACTGACCCATCCTTATATGTTATAAAAGCTAACACTGAATCATCCTTATATTTTATAAAACACATCTTTAAAGAGTAACGTGTAGAAGACATAATGAAAAGCATAAACATTTTATAATGTTTTATTTTGTATCTGCATGATTCTTTCCTGCCTCTCCTAGAATCGCCACGCCTAATTTTGAGCACCGTTAAATTAGGGACCAAGAGAAAGAGATCCCTGAAGCAACTCCAGATAAACTTCTTTTGGGCATGGTTTTGCTGAAGGATTCTTGAAGGCCTTCCTCCATCCCTGAAGTTAGTATATGGAGATCGTTTTCATAATAACAATTGTTCATTTATATATTTTCCCCATTGGATGGTCACTTTCTTGAGTTAGAGGGACAAGGTCTTGCTGTATAGTTCATACTGGTCTTGAACTCACGACAGGGTCTTGATGTCCCTCCCTTCTGTGTTTGAATCTGAAATGTCCCCAACAGACTCAGGTTTTGAGCACTGAAAGGCTGCGGAGCCTTGAAGATGGAAAGCCTTTAGGGCCTGGAAACTTCCTGGCAGGGCAAGATGCCACTAGGGGTTCGTCTTTGAAGATTATATCTACCCCTGGTCCTAGCCCCTGCTCTGTCTCCTTCCTGGTATGCATGACCTGAATAGGTCCCTTCACCATGTTCCTGCCATTGCAGACAGGACCGTTCCCCCATGCCGGTGGGCTGAGATGGGTTAAACTATGAATCAGAAGATTAAAGACATGCCACTACACCTGGCACTGAGCTGTGACAATCTCAAGGTCAAGGATTAAATCTCATTTATCTTTGTTTGTCCCATGTATGGCTCCAATAATCACTCAATTTAATAGAGCCCTGCTTCCCACAGAACCTTCCTTCCTGGGCGGTCAGGCCAGGCTGGGTCTCCACGGGAGCTTTACAGCCCAGGCCTTGGGAGCAGTGGCTGAGAATTCCAAGACTGACACTTTCACTCTTAGTCCAGCCTTATTGACCATCAGCAACTGGTCAGTACGTTTTGTAAGCGCAAACAAGTGCGGAGAATTGACTATCGGAAAGGTAGCGTTAGTTCTAGGTTTGTGGGAATCTGTTAAATAGCAGGGGCTTAGAAGCTGCGGTCTCTGTTGGCACCATGGGTACGGTTTGCCAAGTGTGAGCTTGCTGAGTTGGCAGTGGAGGAGCCTCCGGGTTCCCCCTTTAGCTCTTACAAACCTAAGCTCTGAGGCAGGAGGATCCTGCTGTGGCGAACACACATTCGCCTTGTCTGCGGTTCTCGCGCCTTGAGGCACTTAAGCTTTGCAACCAAGCTCTTTAATTGAGCGCAGGTCAGGAACTAGCACATGTGTTTCTGGGTCTCTCTAATCCCCCGACTATATATTATCGAGGCTGACAGAGGCGAGGGCTACAGCTCGCATTTTTGTGAGATTATGCAATTTGTGTCTTCCTTGAAGTCCCATGAGAATCCTGGGAAATTTTACAATTTCAACGCTTTTCCTTTCCCGAGAAGGACGTAGGATTCCGTTCTATTCTTCGCCCAGCTATTCCCCTACTCCCACCCCCATAAAAAAAAATAGTCCTTTAGACAAATAATTCAGAGAACTCACAGAGTGAAGGTATCTGGGAGGGGAAAGCCGATAGGATTCCCAGGGCCCGAGAGATGCAGTCTGCACTACTTCAAGGACTGAGTTAGCCCCTCACACGTTTTCAAACGATGGAATAAAGGAGTAAGAGACCACACCCTCTCTCGGGTGACTGACAGAAAGAGACCCAGCATGAAGGAGGGACAGAAAGACAATGTAAATGGAGAGATTACAGAACTGAAAAATGTATTGTGATTCCCAAGTGAATAGGGTATTTCATCTATGATGGGGATACTCTGAAAGGACTAAGAGTTAGTTCTAAGTCCAGAATTCTCTCGCAGGGAGGCAGAGTCCTCAGACAGACCGACCTCAAGGATGTATTCAAGCCCGCTCTCCCCATGCATAAATGCTGCCTCCGAGGTTCCCGGCGGGCACTTTCATATGCAAATGTAAAGTTGGTCCCACCGAGCTAATCTGGTTGCTATTCTGCTTCCCTCATGGGTCCAGGAGAGACTTGGCTGGAACACCAATACCGCCGTGCAAAAGGGCGGTGTCCTATCACCACGGCAGCACTTGAGAAGAAGAAAACAACTGGAAGAAAAAAAAAAAAAAAAGGGGGAAAAACTCTTGACAGCATTTCCCCCTCCGAAGGGGCGGGTCAGTTATGAACTTTCTTTGGCTTCCACGCTATTCAAGGGAAACCCATTCAAATGGAACTGTGCCCTGCACCTCGCACCTCGCACCCTACATCCCGCACGCTCACCGCTCACCCCGCACCCCGCACCCCGCTCACCCCGCATCCCAGCCTGAAGTTCCCTAAGGAACTCGTTGTGCAAAAGAAAAACAAAAAAACCAAGGGGATGTCTTTCCAGGCTCTTGTAAATCCATGGACAACCCCCCCCCAACCCCCGCCGCCGCCGAAATGCTGTCGCATTTGTGCTAATGGGCAATTTTTGCTCTCTTTGGCCCAGAAGCCACTTGTCCCTGAGCTCAGAAAAGAAGACGTGGGCCTTAGTTATGCTTTCAAATTTGCTGCTTTTGCTCACTTTGCTTCTGGCGACCGTGGATAGATTTGCCACAGGAGATTGAGAGGTCTTCAGGGCTGTCAGCAAACTAGCATCCCTCCTTTGTGAAGGGGTGACAGGCCTTACAAAGGGGCAACCTATTTTATCTGTTCTTGCTGGCTGCCAACTAAAAGACCATTCGAACGCTTTCCCACGGAATGTATGCTAATTGAAAAAAATGTATATGACAGATTGGAAAACGGAGAGGGAGGGTCTCCCTAAATTCCACCACTCAGAGGCAATCACAATGCATACTTGTGGAGTCTCTCTTGTTTTTCTTTCTTCCATATATAAATTTTTATTTCTGAGTTTAAAAAGGAATTTTGTACATGTGAGTGCATGAGTGTGTTTCTCTTGCTCACAAAACTCTGTGGTTCTACTTTTGACTTCCCTTGGACTTCCTCAGTACTTATACCTTACCACCCACTCTTGACTTGCCAAGCTCTCTCTGACTGGGTGCTAGGCCTGCAGACTCATTCCTCTTGGCCATCCAGCCTTCCAGAAGCCACACTGGAAGTAACCAGAGTTCTTAGGTTCAAAGCTTGGGCTTCAGCAGTCCCAACAATCTAGGAAGAACCAATAATAAATGGCCGAGACAGGAGATTCATCCAACATGGCCACACCTGCAAGAGGAATGAGTGGCCAGTGACTCCCCACCTCAGGTCAGCCTCCAGAGTACTGGCATGAGCTTCAGGCTGGGACTGAGGAAGAATGAGAACAAGGGGCATAAGGAACACATAGGTAAGGGGGTCCTGATCTTAATGGGGTGTGGTTCGTCATTGTCCCTGTTCTGATTCTATAAGGTGGTCAGAAGAAATCCCTATTGCTGGGACCTGTCATTGCTGAACCCCAACATGCTTACTCCAAGAGGAATCACGTCTGCTGCAGGTCGCAGACTGAGCCCTGTGGAGAACTTCTCTGACATTGCTTTGTCTGTTCCAGGACCCCAAGGTGACTCGGGAGGAAAGAATATTGACAACGCCTTGCCTAGGTGCTTCAGTCAAAATGAAGAAGACTAAATGGTATCAGAGATGTCGTGTTACTTCAGGGGGGCCGGAGGGCAAAAGTGAGGGGTCCGTGTCTCTCAGCAAAAACAACTTCTACACCCCTGCTTCCTGTATACAGCTATCGGTCTTTCTTCTCTACCTGCCTGCCAGCACGAGCCTACTTCCAAGTCTGTTAAAACTTTGACTTTATTTTTATCTCAGCAGAAATTGGCAGTAATTTTTTTAGTACTTGTAAAGATTTCTTTTCCCCTCAATCTTTCAGAGCTTTTCAGCTTCGAGGGTGTTTGTAATTGTTCACTGGATGGATTTCACTGCTACTCCAGTTAGACTTTTGCTAGGCAATCCCAGCCTCTCTTGTCATCTTCTGTCAGCATCTCTCGATGGTCTTTTTTCAGTAGAGAACCTCTTGGCTCCAGGTGCAGTAAGTGAAACTGGACATATCGGGGCTGGAGAGATGGCTCAGTGGTTAAAAGCACTGTCTCCTCTTCCAGAGGTCCTGAGGTCAAGTCCCAGCAACCATATGGTGGCTCACAACCATCTGTAATAAGATCTGGTGCCCCTTTCTGGCCTGCAGGCATATAAGCAGGTGGAACTATATGCATAATAAATAAATCTTAAAAACAAAGAAACTGGACATTTCAGGTGTTGGATTCTAAATACAGCTCATTATCCCAATACATTTTTCAGTTCTGTAATCTCTCCATTTACTTTGTCTTTCTGTCCCTCCTTCATGCTGGGTCTCTTTCTGTCAGTCCTATTTCTTTATTCCATTGTTTGAAAATGTGCGAGGGGCTAACTCAGTCCTTGATGTAATACAGACTCCATCTCTCAGGCCTCGGGAATCCTATCGACTTTTTAAAATACAAATTCATATACATGTGTATGAGTTTATATCTTTATTTAGTAATATAAAATATATTCATTTATTAATTTTAATTCTTACCATGGAATCACCAAAGCCTATGCTACTATACTGTAGTGGGTTTTTTTTTAAACTCAGTATGTAAATAAATTCAAACATTTTGTATTTAGAAAATTTCTCATTGATTTATTAGTGGTGTGTCACAGTTTCCTCCAGGTTGTGATCTTCCCTCAGTGAAGGAGAGAAGAAGTTCATAATACATAATACTTAGGAGAGGCGATACATAGTACATATGAACTTAGGTTTATAACCACTTAGGTGGTTCGTAATACATAATACAACTCACAAGTCTCAGGAAGTTCCAGAAACTTAGAAGATATGAAAGCAGTGAGCAACTGTCATGAGAAAGCCAGGAGGCCAAGCTGCTGGGAGATTCTCTAACTTGTGGAACCACCTACAAGTCATGCCAAGAGCTCCAGGATGCAGTTTTATGAAGTGTCACCTAGGCTGGAGTGAGCTTGTCAGTGATATAGCTGTCTTTGAGTTGTCCTCGTTCCTGTAAGTAACTCCAGGAGGCAAACTGGTTCACCAAGTTGCTTTGACTACTTTGGTCAAATCTTTCCTGAGCTGTGTTGTTGGTTCCTATCCCGGCTGAGTATGTGTATGTGTGTTGTGTCTCCACGAGATGACCCTATACAGAAGCAGGAAAGAGTTGGGACCAGCTAACTGTGTTTGGACTGTCATTGTTTCAACATCCATTTAGACTTGTCACTTCCAGTCTTTTCTTGGTTATGAATTATTAATATTCTTATAATTATATTTTTGTGATAAAACTCAGGGCAGGTTCCCCCTGATGTCAGTATTTCTAAGCAATAAGAAAGCAACACTAAGTTCTCATACAGAATGCATTTGAATTATCTGTAATGCTTGTATGCATGTATGTGTGGAAATCCATGCATGCATGTATCCATCCTTAGTTGGTGTATAACTTTTATTTAGAGAGAAGCATAATTTGTATCCTTATGGAAGCAAGATGGGGAAAAGTGCAAACACGCCTCCCATCAGTACATGTGTGATAACTGTCCTACTTTCATCCTGTTGCTGTGATAAAACACCGGGTAAAAGCAACTGAAGGGAGAAAACGATTCTGTTTAGCTTTCAGGTCCCACCCAGCCCATTAGAGAGGGAAGTCAGGGCAGGAGCTCAAGCACAAAGTTGGAAGAACACTGCTTGTTGACTCCATCTCATGGTTAGTCTCTCTGTCTCTGTCTCTGTCTCTGTCTCCATCTCCGTCTCCGTCTCCGTCTCCCTCCCCCACCTCTCTCTCTCTCTCTCTCTCTCTCTCTCTCTCTCTCTCTCTCTCTCTCGTGTGTGTGTGTGTGTGTGTGTGTGTGTGTGTGTGTGTGTGTGTGTGTTTGGTGTGCGTGTGTATGCACCACATGTATACAGGTGCCCCTGGCTAGAGGGCATTGGATCCCCCCTGATAATGGAGTTACAGGCAGTTGTGAGCCACCTGAGTCTGGATTCTCTGTAAGAGCAGCAAATGCTCTTAGCTGTAGAGACATCTCTCCAGCACCCCATTCCCCCTACACAAGCTAGATTTCTTATCGAGCCCAGGACTACCTGTCCAGGGAATTGTGATACACACAGTGTGCTGGACCCTCTACAGCCATCAAGACAATTCCACAGAGTTCCACCTACAGGCTGAGCAGACCTAGGCAATCTCTCAATCGAGACGTCCTTCTCAGGTGACTCTGGGCTGTGTCAAGTTGACAGTTAATGCTAACTAGGGCAGTCATGGAGAAGTGGCCTGCAAATGCAGATTGAATAGTAAAATAAATACCCCACTTACAGTATGAAGCCTGGATTTGCTAACAGCGGTCTAGTTAAAGGTATTCGGGTTAACCATTCACTGGAACAAACTATCTAAGTTCCAGGTCCTAGACCTGATTTTTATATTTCCCAGTACTGAAGGGTGAGGGGTGTGGTAGGGTGTCCATGCCACACCAGTCAGTGGTATGGTCTCAAAGGAGAAGAAGCAAACAAAGAGAAAAGGCCACCAAGACTGAACGTAGGTGTCCCTGACACCCAGTCTCCAGACCTGCATGACTAGAGGCATCGCCTTGGAGGGCAGTGGAAGAATTCTGCCCTCCCTTGGCCAGGCCCTGCCCTGGAAAGGAGTGAGAACACAGAGATGTGCTTCCCAGGACCGAGCACACAGCCACAGGTGCTTTGTAGAAATCCTCAGAAGGGGGTTGGGGATTTGGCTCAGTGGTAGAGCGCTTGCCTAGGAAGCGCAAGGTCCTGGGTTCGATCCCCAGCCCCGGGGGGAAAAAAAAAAAAGAAATCCTCAGAAGGAGCTTTTGGGAAGCTCAGGACATTAGACTTTCCACAGCTGGATCCTCTCTTGGGCCTCGTCAGTTTTAGGTCTAACTTCACACAGGCCCTGCAGAATGAGGAAGGAGATCGAGTGTGTGGAAGCCACCATTAATGTTACTCTCAGTGTGGGTTCTTTAATTCACAGCCAGCCACTCACACACACACCCAGTAGCCTATAGGGGCATAGGGAATTCATTTGCGTTCACAGAATTAGCCCAGGACTTCTATCTCCCTCCCTCCCATCCACAAGATCCGCTTGTCTGTTATGTTTAAGGCCAGTGCAGTTAGGGTCAGAGTCTTACATGTGGCTCTTAGATTTGAAGTGCAACCTTCCCTGACCGGATTTGCCTTCCACACTTTCTGTCGCCTTGCCTGCCCCTTACCCCTCAGGACCGCTCCAGAAAGGATCTCATCTCCACAGCTCCGGTCCATAGCTGCTGACACTGTGACCCTGGCACCTGACCCACATCCTGACCACATGGGAATTTAAGCAAATGGCTTGCTTACTCTGACCCTTAGCTTTATTTAGTATGCCATACTCCTTCAAAAGCTTCTGAAATATGAAGCACTGTGCCTGGTGTGTGTGTGTGTGTGTGTGTGTGTGTGTGTGTGTGTGTGTGTGTGGTCTGAGTATGTGTGAGTGTGTGATGTATCTGTATAAGTGTGTGTATCTGAGTGTGGTATGTTCGTGTGTGAGTTCAGGTATGTGTTGGGTGTGTGTGAGTGTGGATATGTGTTGTGTGTGTGTGTGTGTGTGTGTGTGTGTGTCCCCATAGTTGAAACAGTATCAAAGCATTATTTAGATACTCCTTCTAGAGGGGACATTAATAAAGTAAATAAAGAAAAACCAGCCTCAAGACAAAGAAAATAATTATAATTATCAAGTACCACTGTGCCAAATATGTCTGTAAGTTTATAATTGTTCTTGGTGTTTATTTTTCACACTCAAAGACGTACACATGCATACATGCACACATGCACAGACACAGACACACACACACACTCCAATGTAGCTGGTATTATCCTGACTCCCTAATATCATGGAGTTTAGAGCGAGGTAGAAAAGGAATTCTATCCCCAGTTAGTCCCCGTCCCTCCCATGGAATAGAGGAGGGTATGAGTCCCAATTGCAAAGCATGGAGCAAGAGTCTCCCAGAAGTCTCAGTAGCTCGACCTATTCTAAAGTCCTGTGGTTTCATGACCAGCAGGAAATGGCACTAAACTGGAACGTGTGGGCTTGTAGGTGAACTCTGTTCCAGCTCCTTGAGCTTTCCAAGGTTTCTTTTCTCTTCACTTTGACTCTCTCTTCCTCACCTGACACAGCTCAGGGCATTTGGTTTTGATTGGTTTTGTCTTGGTGTTTTCCAGAAGCTGTTTCTCTGTGTAGCTCTGGCTGTCCTGGAACTCACTCTGTAGACCAGGGTGGCCTCGAACTCATCCACCTGCCTCTCCCTCTGCCTCCAGGGTGCTGGGATTAGAGGCATTCACTGCCTAGCAAACTCAGGACAGACTTGCTTTTTGGGTGGAAGACCCTATAGGTTACATGCTGGTCACAGAGACAACAGCTCAAAGTAGTCCCCAAAATGGCTTAAAAGAGTGATGATAACGACCACTGCTTGGGGACTCTCCTGTGTACCCATCCTTGCTGTGTACTCTATGTCTGTCCTCTCAGATTAGCCTGAAGTTTCTAAATATTCTGCATCGCTGACGTCATGCCTTCTGAGGTCTGGTCCTGGCTGTAAAATTTGATACTCGAATCCTTTACAGCACAGTGTTCACGAGTCTGTAATAGTGGTCTCTGCATGGCCTTCCTGGGTTTGCACCTCACTCAGCTCATCTCCTCACCGTGTGACTCGAAGGCCATGCATTTGTCAATCAGGTAATTGGGCGAAAGGAAAACAAATAAATTTCGCAAGGCTTTAACAAACTACTGGATGGTCTTAAGTCTCCTGAGAGCTGTCTTCATGCATTTCTTCTTATAAAGGATGATATTGGTGATGGCTGGGTCTTTCCAGTCATGTTTGTATCTAGTTGGGATGTCTAATAGGAAAACCTCTTTTTGCCTGTTTAGCCATTAGGGTATTTAATGTATGGAACCATATCCTCTGTAAAGAAGGATGCTTTGGCTTCTTCTTCCTTTCCTGTTTGTAGCTCCATTGCCTTCTTCTTCCGTCTAATTCTCTAGCTAAGATTTCAAGTGCAATGCTGACCAGGAGGGAAGAGGAGGGGCATCCTTGTCTTGTTCCTGATTTTAATGTTTTGAGTTTTTCTTCATTCATCATCATGTTGAGCTCTTCCATAGATGGATGATATATTTGAATCTTTAAATATGTGTGTTTAAATTGGAGTGCCCATGGAAGGCAGGGGTCTGGTAATGGGCCATGGGGCGGGAAAACTTCAAAGGAGGGGAAGGGAACGTGGTGGTGTGGAAGCAGGCTAATGGGGCAGGAAGGGTTGAATGGGGTGGGGTGGGTGGAAGGGCAGGTAGAAGGATAAGCATAGGGAGGGTAATTAGCATGACCAACCCCTGAAACTGAACATGGAAACCTAGAAGCTTCTTCAAATACATGCGTACACATATGTAAAGATGTTTAAATGGAATTCCCCCATAATGAAGGAAGACTCCCCAGACGCCATAGCTATCAAATCCATACGATAGACATGGATTATCTCTTTCTGAGTTGTCGCCTGATCAAGGCATATCCTGGACATCAGGCAAAATGAATTCTTTTTTTTTTTTTTTCGGAGCTGGGGACCGAATCCAGGGCCTTGCGTTTGCTAGGCAAGCGCTCTACCGCTGAGCTAAATCCCCAACCCCCAGGCAAAGTGAATTCTTACTGTCCATGCACCCCAACCCTCACATTCTATGTTCTGTGAGAAAACTGAGGTCCAGGCAGATGAGTCACAGGGGATGAGAGCCCAGAGGGAGGCTCCCTAAGCCAAGCCCTCTGCTCTCTGCCTTCTTTTTCTCCACACACTTGATTCCAGTGCTTTGGAGATATCATGGGCTGTACTTACTGAGGCTCTGGCTGAAGAGCAGCACGTACCTGAGAGGAGAGAGGGTTAGGGAAACGAGGCGTTTGTTTTTGTAAAATGAAATCCTCATTTAATGTTTAGATTCACTGGAAAATACAGAGGCCTGTACTGGGACAATAGAACCCAGGAGCCTATGCTTTTGTCAACTAAAGTTGGCATTTTATTTTTTTTCTCAAATATCACTTTCCTATTGTAAGATGCCACCTAGAAGACCATGTAACAGGGCTGGAGAGATGGCTCAGTGGTTAAGAACACTGACTGCTCTTCCAGAGGTCCTGAGTTCGAATCCCAGCAACCACATGGTGGCTCACAACCATCTGTAATGGGATCTGGTGCCCTCTTCTGGTGTGTCTGCAGATGACTATAGTATACTCATATGTAATAAACAAATCTTTGCCTGGGAAAGTGGCTCAGTGGTTAGGAGCCTTGGCTGCTCTTTCAGAGGACCCAGGTTCAGTTCCCAGAACCCACATGGCAGCTGACAAATGTCTGCAAATCTAGATCCGGGGGATCCAACACCTTCACACAGACACACATGCAGGCAAAAACACCAATGCACATAAAATAAAAATTATTAAAAATTAAAAAAATAAAAGAGAAGACCACGTCACACTGGGCTTGGGGACACAAGTCTTCAGGCTGTTTCTCACCTGAAAGGTTTTGAGGGGTTCAGTCAAGTGTACTTTGGCCAGAATATGTGTTATGTTGGTCTTGTGCTTGACTTATGGGTCATGTATATATGCTGCTCTTCTCTGACATCATAAAAGCACATGCAGCAGTATGTACCAAGGACAGTGTCACCATGGACACTGTCACCATGGACATTGTCACCAGGGACAATATCACCATGAATATTATAACCATGGACATTGTCAGCACGGATGTTGTCACCATGGATGTTGTTACCATGGACACTGTCACCATGGACATTGTCACCAGGGACAGTATCACCATGGACATTGTCAGCATAGATATTATCACCATGGACATTTTCAATATGTACATTGTCACCATGGACATTGTCACCAGGGGCATTGTCACCATGGATACTGTCACCACGGACAGTATCACCATGAATATTGTCACCCCGGACATTAGGTTTCTTTAACAACCAAATGCTTACCAGATTATTACACTGAAAATGATGTTTCTCTTTCCCTTTTCTATACTGTATTCTTTGGTCCAAAGTCATTAGCTGCACCTCCTTGAGAATGGAATAGTATCTTCAAATTGAGTTGTCCATCCCCTATATGCACTTATTTGTTTGTTCAGTGACTTACTTACATTAACATGGATTAGGAAAGGTACCAACAGTACCATCTTATATCTGACACATGGAGATTGATGCGTGGTGTGTGTGTGTGTGTGTGTGTGCGCGCGCGCACGCGTGTGTGTGAATGTGTTATTACAGTTGACAGTAGATTATAAGAACAAGCATTTGTGCCCACAAAAACTGGCGTAGAAACGTTCAAAGCAGAATTATTCATAATAGATCAAGAGTAGAAACAACAAAGTATGGAAGGACATCAACTCACAGATCTATATACTTTTATGTACATATATACATATACAAATATATATATATAACAAATATACATATGCATGCACACAGATTGTGGTATGTCTTTTCAATGAAATATGTAACCATGAAAGGAATGAATATATATTATATATGATATATAATATCACATATTATAATATATATATGTATCATAGAGATGAACCTGGGCATGTTGGATGGAAACCGTCATGAAAGATCAGATACCATGAGTCTAGTCACACAGATGCTCCACAGGAAGACCATCCACAGACAGAAAACAGATCCCTTCCTATTTGCGATTGGGAATGAGGGGCTACTTGCTGATTACTTAGAGTTGGGCACTAAAGAAATGATAGCTGAGAGGTACAACGTTTCTTTCAAAAATTAAGGAAATGTCCTAAGAGTGTAAAGACAGTTGTACATCTCAGTAAATTTAATAAAAATACACGAATTATTCACTTAAATGAGCAAATCATATGTTGCATAAATTGTCTATCCAAAAAGTTGTCCTAAAGCAGCATTTCTCAACCTGTGGGTCATGACTCCTTTGGGAGTCAAATAACCCTTTTGAGGGTCATCTGATAGCCTAAGACTATCAGAAAACACAGATATTTCCATTATGATTTACGCCAATAGCAAACTTACAGTTATGAAGCAGCAACAAAGATAATTTTATGGTTGGGGTTGGGGGTGACCACAACACAAGGAACTGTTTAAAAGGCGCACAGTGTTAGGAAGGTTGAGAAGCACTGTCTTGAAGCATCATGTAGATTGAGAAATACAATTTTGTCTGTCTCAGACTAACACGGAGCTGGCTGGACACTGCTTTAGCTGTCTGCTTTACTTGGTGTGGGAATGATCCAGGTTCACATTGTTCCGACATACGGGGTGACCACACTGAAGCACTCGCCCGGGGCCTAGAAGTCACTACAGTGCTTTTGTGTGCTTTCTTATTAGGCTGTGCCATGCTAACACATAAACCTACCTCTGTTGGGTTCACAAAGAGACACGCTACGGGGAAGGAAAATCATGAAACAGTCTGGAAGTGTAAACTTACAGGTTCTTTGGGAAGCCAGTTGTGTCGGATGGTGTTTTGCTGGGGTGAACACCTGAGGGGGTGTTTTTCCTGAGGTGGACACAGGCTCGTGAAGGAACATTTCACTGAAGCAGACACAGGAGCAAGGATGTTCTGCTAAAGCAAACACATGAAAGGACCCATGATGAAGGATTCTTTGCTAATGACATGCGTGTATCGGTCCACCTTACATTGCACAGGTGAGCTGCGTTTGCTGGGATGCCACAGGGACTCGGGCTGATGGGGTGTATGTGCTAAGGCAAGGCCTGGGCTGAGGCAAGACTCGTGGAGGACATGTGGTGTTTGGAGGGTATAAATAGGGCTCCACAGAGTGATGGAAACAGAGCCTGGCTAACTGTGCAGCACTTGTGAGTCTCAAGTCTCTACTGATCTTTGCTTCCCTGAGAGGGGCACAGCCGACATCTTATCCTGGTCTTCCTGTTGGTCCCTCCTACTGAGGCTGAGGCCTGGTTGTCTCCGCTAGGTTGTGTCCCTGCTGTTATTAACCTAACTGCACCAGACTGGATTGCTGGTGTATCCGGGAAGTGTTTTCAAGGGGATCTAGACGCCGCTGCTGACCTTCGAACTGCCAATTTCCCGACAGCATAGATGGAAGTTACTCCAATGGACCTCTCTAAACAGGTCCAAACAGACCTACTTCCCCCGTATCCTTTCTTCCCTACTACCTCCGGTGGGTGGTGGGCTAGAAGGGAGGTTAAAGCATTTTAGAACCATCATTAAAGATAAGATTTGAAGAAAAAAAATTATAGTTACACATTCTAAATGGAAAGCCACCTGAAGTTAAAAGGTGGGCCCAGCCATCTCCAGAGAGAAAAGCAATATGAGAGAACAAACCATCAAACACGTGCCCACAGCAACCCCACGCCTCACAGCGCTCTATCCCGACGTGTAGCTGACCCCCGTGCCTCTGCCTTCCATCCTCCATTGGCTTGGTTACCATCTCCTCTCAGAATCTCTGGTCCCACACTGTTGAGCCCCAGGCTCAAAGAAACGAGCTCTTTAAACATCAGAGCCAGATAAGCATAAGGGAAGCTAAGCTTGAAGCCTGTGAACTCGAACTTCTTGGCAGATTCTGACCAGCAAATACTTAACACTCTTACCGAACATAGATTAGCTCATCACTCGTCTGCAGAGTTGGCCCAGGGTGATCGTTTACGTCCACGTCCCATCTGCGTCCCTGCCGTCCCTGTGAAATGGGCTTGGCTCCCTACCAGAGACGGTTTTCAAAGAAAACTCGAGGAAGCAGCTCCAGTGTTCGTCACCACCTGGCAGGCTACTCTTTGCTCGAGACGGGGTTGCTTAAATACAACAAAAGTGTTCTGGGGTGTGGGAGCTCTGACTGAACCCTGTGAGTGGGGGGTCAGAGGCTCGCCAGAAGCAATGTTTTCCCCGTCATGAAGTCACACGCCAGGGTGATGTGAGGAGGGAGATTGGGGCTTGCTGATTCCAGGGTCAACAGGAGGAGACGATGTGTTTGGGGACAACTGAGAGAGGAGGAAATCTTCCAACCCAAACAGTTTCATTATTTTCAGTCCAGACTCTTGGAGGTTAGGGCTCTTTTTTTCTGTTGGACTGTCTATCTGAGATTGACACCGGAAGGAAACATGAAAGGCAGAGCCTGGAGGGGATCTCTGTGAGTGAGCAGTTCCAGTGCAGCCTTTTGCAGGGTTCTGAATCGAAATCCCCAGTTCCAGTTTGCACTCCTGGCCCCGGGGCTGTTGAGTTCAGACCGGCTTCCCCCAGTCCTTCCAACCTGTTCTTCCTTTGACACTGTCTAGACTACTGGCTCTAATTTCTAAAACTCCTCTGTGATTGCATAGGTGATCAAGATTTATAAAATTTCTTTTTTTTTTAATTTTTCTTTTTTTTTTCTTTTTTCTTTTTTCGGAGCTGGGGACTGAACCCAGGGCCTTGCGCTTGCCAGGCAAGCGCTTTACCACTGAGCTAAATCCCCAACCCCTAAGATTTATAAAATTTCTAACCATTTGTCTAGCTTGTGTATTGTTGGTGGTGGTGATGGCAGTGACACATGCCTTTAATCCCAGAACTCTGGAGGCAGGGGCAGGCGTATCTCTGAGTTCAAGGCCAGCCTTGTCTACAGAGTGAGTTCCAGGTCAGCCAGGGTCACACAGAGATATTTTGAAGAAAAGAAAATCATCTAACTACTTGTCAATCAAACTTTTAAACTGTTTCCTGAATCTCAAAATAGGTGGCGTTTTTGTCAGTCTAGGCTGCTCTAGACACGTGTCACAGACAGGACAGTAAACGGGCTTTTGCTTCTCCTGGTTCTGGAAGCTAGAGGCTGTGACCAGGGTGCTAGCATGGACAGGTTCTTAGGGAGTGCTAGTCCCTGGGTATAGCCTCACATGAACCTTTCCTGAGAGTAGTTGCAAAGAAGTGGAGAAAGGAGAGGGAGAGAAGGGGAGGGGAGGGTTTAGCAGTACAGGAAGGGAGTGGGGATGAGAGAGAAGAGGAGGAGGTCCTATCTTCCCCCTCTTTCTGAAGTGCTATTGATGTCATCAAGGAGACTCTACTCTCACACTCTCCTCTAAGCCCAAGTACTTTCCAAAGACTCTCCCTGCAGGTACATCAGAGATTAAGGCTTTAGCGCGTCTATTCGGACAATGACACAGGCATTCGATTCATAGCATGCCACCAGCCACAACCTCTGCTTGCTAAGATCTGAATGAGTTCCGCTATGGAAACACAAACACACTGTGATAGCATCAAGAGGTAGGGATTTCAGGTGCTGTCCCCATGAATGGGGCTAGGGACCTTCTACAACGGCTGGGGCAAAGTTATTCCCTTCCTCCCTTCTGACTTTTAATATGTAGTACTTGTCCCTTTAGTCGCCTGCCTTTCCATATGTGAGGACACAGGGGTTGCTCCTTCTGTGCCTAGGGTCTCCTCAGAACCTTGGTCTTGGACTTTCCAGCCTTCAGAGCCATAAAGCGAAGTTTCTATTGGTCATAAACGTCATCGCCGTGGCATTTTGTTACAGCGCTGTAGATGGACGGTGACCGCGATTCACTCTTCTCTCTCACGCTGCTTGGAAGCACGTGGAAGCCTGACTCGGGGTGGGAGCAGATCGTCCAGCTTTTCTGAGCGACGATTATACCTGCTGTAGGCGCCGTTGCTGACAGTTTTACTCATCCACTTTCTGCCATGACAATAAGCTCCTTAAACACACGGACTGTCTCTTTTCTTTGGGATCCGCCATGGGGAGCCTTAGAGAAGGCCTTCACCTACAGAGTTTGGGTCTAATCTCCCAAAGAAAGCCTCCCTGCTCTCTTAGCCACCTCCTAGCGGGGTAGGTAAAAAAAGTTCCACCTAGGTGGGGCTGGGTTAAAAAAAAAGCAACAATTGAGATGCAAGACTGGTACCAAAGGAGTATTTCAGTTAAGCATACAACTCCTCGAAGTCTAGAACAGCTTCTTCCTGCCACTCACTGTAGGATTATAACTGGCATGTTCCCCCCTCCCCATTTCTGTAGGGTTATTTGGGGGTCCCACGTCTGCTCCACCACAGGGCTCGGCCACTCGGGGAGGCAGGACTCCACACTGCCACACTGCGGGTGTCGGGCTGTGGGAAGCCCAGGACACTGCTTTGGGGGTGAGGAAGCACAGTCTGAGGCATGGGACACAGCCAGAGCTGGCTCAGGGGTCTTCAAGCCTGCAAGGAGGCCGGGGCTGTCTGGTTCTCAGGCTCTTGGACATCCAGGCACTGCTGGAATGCCGCAGACGAGCTGAGAACGGAGTGGGGGCCCATGAGGCTGGATCTAGCCTGGGGCTGAGGGGGGAAAAAGGGAAGCTTGGGCTGGTCCTGTGGGAAAAGTTCTTGGCTTCACGGTGGTGGTCTGCAGGCTTGGTGGTGGAGGGGCTGGGAGCGCAGGGAGGCTTTCTTCGGGAGATTAGATAGAGGCTCTGTAAGCGAAGGGCTTCTCCATGGCTCCCCATGGCAAATCTCGATGAAAAGAGGCAGTCCATGGTTTCAAGGCGTATATTGTCATGGCAGAAATTGGATGAGTAAAACCATACCCCACTTCTCAGGGTGGGACTGAGATTAAATACCTTTGGCAGGAAGGAGTGTCTTGGAAGGAAAGGTGATTGTCCAAGCCTCCAGGCCTTTGGGTACCACATTATAACGGAGATCTGTCTTGAGCCTACGTGACCTGTGGTCACATCCTCTACCAGTGGAGGAGCTTAGGGCGTTGTCTTTACGTGACTAATGGTCACAAATCTATGGAGGGCTGCGGACTAGTGATCAGCCTGGTTTCCTGGGAATCAGACAAAATGCCTACTGTCCCTTCTGGGTCACGTGGGTCTCAAGCCTCCTCAACCGGGAACCAGGGTGCCTTTCACAGTCCCACAATTCACCATACTGTGAAGCCCTTGAACGAGACTTCTGGGACGGCCCCCAGAGGAAACTCCCACTTAAAGTCGATACTCAGCGCTGACGGCTGCAGGAAACGACACATCTGAGGAGTCTTGGCAGATGTTTCTGTTCACTCAACGTGGGAAAACCACTGGCCCGGGGCTTTGGCTTTGCCAACCCAATATCTTGTTTGTATTAATTTGCCAGGGCTGTGGGAAACATCAGTCTAGCAAAAGCAAGCAAAACCCCACAAGGTTCCTCAATCCACAGCGACGACCTCTTTGGTAATCCCCTGCATATCTATATAAGTGATGGTGGAATTTTGCCTAACAGTTGCAAATTGTCAGTTATCAACCAAGATTTCCTCCATCCTATAGATATATTTTAAAGGGATCCATAACATGGTACCTAGAAAAACTGCCTGGCTTAGTATGTGACAACATGACGGATGGCATATATGAATATTTAATGAAAAAGGACCAAGACATAGTCTGTATCGATAACTGCTTTTGTTTCAGGCCAACCGAGCCAGGCTTTGAAAGAGAAGTGTTTTTCTATGTGTATGCAGCAGTTCACTGAGCCCACGAAGTCAGATCATACTCTGCTGGGGGGAATGTGTCAAAGATGAGACCATGTTGGGTACTAATGGACAGTGGGGTCTGGGGAGACCGCTGAGCACTTCCCACACGAACCCCGGATCTGACTGACCACAAGGCCCTGTGCTAACTGAAAATGGAAGCTGAGGTCAAAATGTAAAGTTTTCTGGATGAGTATTACATGTCTTCTCTTATATGTAGGGTCTAGACCTGAAAAGCAGTAAGACAGAAGAGTGGAAGAAGAGAAAGTACAGGGAACCGCAAGTCAGCTCAAGACACCCAAGGGCAATTCCAGTACAAGGAGATTTGTGTGCCCAGAGGGAGGGGACAGGGATAAGGGACAAAGACAAGAGATAGAGGAAGAGGGAGAAGGGGAAAGAACAAGGACTTGGGGGCAAAGGGAGAAGGGATAGGGAGAAAGGATATTTGTCCCAGAGTGGGGACAAAGGACTACTTCTGGATAGAGAAGAGACAGACAGCAAATGTGACCCATATGCAAGTAATAGTTCATAAAAGTACAAGGAGAAGCCCTATGTTAGGATGAGTGTTTAATTTTAATTAGCATGTTAATTAGGTGAGCCAAAGGGAGCTTTTGATTTCTGGACTCAGATACTTTAATACCTGGTAATCTTAGTGGTCACCCTCGGAGGAAGAAATGACCAAATAAGGGGCTAGATTTAGGAATGTGACCTAATGGTTTTTAGCAAAGCAGAGGGAATGGGAGAGAAGGGCAAGATTTGCCTGAGCCAGGCTGGAGAGATGGCTCAGTGGTTAAGAGCACTGACTGCTCTCCCAGAGATCCTGAGTTCAAATCCCAGCAACCACATGGTGGCTCACAACCATCTGTAATGGGATCTGTTGCCCTCTTCTGGTATGTCTGAAGACAGTCACAGTGTTCTTATATATAATAAATAAATAAATCTTAAAAAAAAACAAAAGATTTACCTGAGCCACACCCACCACACTTGAGCTGCCCAGAGTCACTTCAGAAGGGGACCAGCTGGTTGGGAACAAGGGATAGTAACGGAAGTGGAACTGGCTAAAGTACAGTATTATACTATGCAGGAGACATACAGAAGGTGGTTGTGAAACCCATTAGTTTGTATACTAAATCTATGTTAAAAAACAATCACACAGAGATTTAAAAATTGTCTGGAGCTACACATGGTAGTAAATGGCTATGATCCCTGGCACCCAGGAGCCCAGGAGGCTGAAGCAGGAGGATCAGGTGTGTGAGCCTAATTTGGACTAAATAGCAAAAAAAAAAAAAAAAAAAAAAAAAAAGTCTATCTCAAAAACACATTGTCTGTCTGGGCTTCAAACGTGGACTCTTAAGTCACACATGGTAGAGCTTCTGTTGGCTCACAACATTTAAGGTAAACTTCTGCCTTGTCTTTAACCACCTAGCGACAGAGAGCCAGGAGTAACCAGAAGGAAGCCTGTTTTGAAAACAAGATAATAATTGAAAGGTTTTTTTAAAAACCCAAGCAGAGAAGTACACACACACAAACCAACATATGAGCAAACATAAACACACACAAACCAACATATGAGCAAACATAAAAATACCAACCCCTTGTGAGGAGGAAGATTTAGATTTGCCACATACAGTGCCTCGAATGGGCAGTCGTTTGTGTTGTTACTGTCTTAAATGACTAGAAATGCACGCCAGTGGGGAAATATGTCATGTGGAGAAAACTACAATAAAAGGGAGATCGGAAAGACAGAGTATAAGAAATACCAAAGGTTGGAAGCACATGGTCTCAGATGGTGCCCAGAAGCCACATACAGAAATAAAAACAGCAGCACCAGTTATTTTGTCAGAAGATAGAAGACTTTTCACTCTCCTCCTAATACTTTCAAAATCCAACTGCAAAAAAGTGTATTACTAAAAAAGAGGGCCTGGAAATGTAGTTCAGTTCTTAGCATCCCCACAGCCCTAAGCTTGATACCCAGCACCAAATATATCGATACATACCTGCAATCCTAGCATGTTGGAAATAGATGCAGAAAGATCTGAGGTTTGAGATCATTCTCAGCAGCATAGCAAGTTTGAGACCAGTCTTGGATATGTAAGACCCTGTTTCCCTAACAACCCAAGAAAAGGGCTGCAGAGATCCTTCTCCTATGGTACTTAGTTCTAATTGTGAAACTTGACAATCCCCCGAGAATCTAGAATCCCCTGAGAAGGAGGTCTCAGTGAGGAGTTATCTGTGTTAGGTTTTTCTGTGAGGGATTATCTTGATTGGGTTATTAAATGGGAAGATCTGTCCACTGAGGGTGGCACCATTCCCTAGGAGGGGGATTCTGAACTAGTAGGAGTAGAACAAGTCAGCTGGCACTAAGATGTATGCATTGATGGCTTCATGGCTCTCTCTGCTCTTGACTTTAGACATGATATGACTAGCTGTTTGGTCCCAAGTGATGGAGTGTAAAGTGGAATTGTCAACCAAACACTTTCTCTCTTAAATTTCTTTTGTCAGAGCTTACAACAGGAAATAAAATTAAGATGCTTTCCTAATCTCTGCAGAGGATCAGGTTAGTCTCGGTGTCCTTGAGTGGGTACCCTGTGCAGTTAAGACTACCCAGAATCAGGAACAGGAAGAACAGAGGGCTTCATTTATAGGACCCAACCTTACCTATACCACTGTTTAACCACCGTGTCCTCTCTAACCCTGTGGGATGTGCCTGCTTCACTTTTCTCAGAAGACTTCTTTGGTCAGGACGGCACGCTTTCCTGAATGAACTCTACCATACCCTAATTATCAGTTGGACACCTAGCCTTGCTCCATTTTGGCAAGCTTGACTACTTTTGTATTTGGTTTAGTAGAAACTGTATTAGTCCCCTAAGCAACCAAAGGTGTGTGGGGAGGATTAAAATGCTTACATGATCTTGCCAAGATCCTGTGTTACTCCTTGTGCATAGCTGGCACATAGAGTATGAACAAATATTGAGGTCATGGTGCTCTGGGCTCACAGCTTCTGGAAGACTCGGTCATAATCTTTCAGTAACTAGGCATGTTCAGAAAAGCAGTAATAAATCGTGGTCTAAAACCGTCCCCCTAGCCACACTTCCTCCTCCACATAATTTGTTAACTTGCTCATCTTGCTGTCAGACATCAATGTCATCTTGATGTGTGGAGATGTCAGAAAAGAAAAAACAAATTCAGAAGGCTGGTTAGCTGACAGAACACAATCCACTGTGTGTGAGAATCTACAGTGTTTGATTCGATGTTTCTCCCATCAGAAGGGCACACGGCCTTTTGTATAACACTAACTTCCAGGCTGAGAAATGATTTTAGACTGCTGGCTTCTAGAAGTTCAAATCAATTAAGGAAAAGAAGAGAGATTGTCAGACAGGTGCCAAAGAACAGACTCCTACTCACCATTAGATGTGAGGTAAGCATTGATCATTCACTCTGGTCGTTCTTCCTAACAATTATTGGTGTTTAACTTGAAATTCCTTTTAAAACATGTGTTGAGGCGAGCATCTTTTACCTTTCATTTCCTTCCTCCTTTTCATCCCTTCAGTTTGGAGGTGGCAGACTAGAGATGCAGCTCTGATTGCCATGGAAACTGGTCCTCAGAAGCAAGTCTCAGGGGATTACAGAAACGTCCACAACCCCTCACTCATCTTTAACACCCAAGCATCCCCTTTACCACTGGCTCAGAGAATTTCCAGCAGAAGTCATGGCGGACAGGGAGACGGAAGTCTAGATGAGAGGAGGGAGCTCTGGCTTCCCTTTTGGATGTAAACTTCTTAGGAGTCACTCTTCTGTGGTAGTGCTTTCTAGAGCACACCAGGCTCATTCAGATGCCCTCTGAACTGCAAGGCAGACGCATGCAAGATGTGTCACGTATCCGGCTGTGTATGCCCTGTGCTCATGTATCTGGAAGCATGAGCTTGAGGAAGTCCACTTGTCTTTTTGCCCTTTGGTGAATTCGTCTTCAAAATATATGTGTCTGCTTCGGGCTGTTTGTACGTAACATAGTTGACTTTGATAGGGAGACACAACTATCAGAGATAAAAGTTCCCTTGTCACGCCATGAACGAGGGGCTACTCTGTATACGTGGGTGGTCTGACCACTATGATAATAATTGCTGATTCGGTTTTAGTTTGTTTTTTTTTTTGTTTGTTTTTGTTTTTGTTTTTCTGGGGGAGTAGTCTATGTTGGACTCTCACCAGGCTATAGAAAGGGCAGAATTTGTGTGTGAATATTTTGAATTCTGGGAAATGAAAATTTACAGGTTCAGGACCCCTTTTGGGTTTCCAAATAAAGAAAAGAAATGCATAAATCTGTAGACCTTTCCCACCCACTGGTGGGCGTGTATTCGAAATGCAGGAGCTTAACATCTGATATTCCTTTGGTAGGTGTGTGAGGCTCTTGGAAAAGGCGGTATCCCTGAGCCTCTGCTTTCTGACCTGTAATCTATAGCCCAGAGCGGTACCAACTGGATATGTAGGTATTTCTCCCGAGTTGAAACCTCCTCTACAGAGGGAGGACAGACAGACTCACAGGGAACACCAGAGAGCTGTAAGAACTTCTCAAGTTATAAGACTCACGAAGCCCCTCCCCAAGGTATAGAAGTGCTAGTCAGTTTCAGGGGGAAGGGGATCTCAAATGGAGCTGCCTACAAGTTGTACTGAGAACTTTGATGCCACAGAGTTTTGTGGGGAATACAGTTACCCACAATGTTGTTGTTAGTAATTTCCAGTAAGATCACAGTTTACCCAGCTACACTCAAAAGAACTGCTTCTTTGTTCTGTGTTGGTGCCCGATCTGCAGTGAACAGATGTTTACTCACCAGGAAATGTCAAGCAATACCATGTTGGGGTGCAGTGGGAACTGAAAGAGACACCTGTGAAATGTCTACAGGGTGCTGGGACAGATGAGGGGGGGGGGTTTCAGCATTGTGCGCTCTCTCTTTCTCTCTTTCTCTCTCCCTCTCTCTCTCTCTCTCTCTCTCCCTCTCATTTTGGTTCTCAGCACTTCTGTAGTGTGATCATGGGGAGAGTATTTATGAATCAGTACAGATCAGAGTTTTCTTTTTAGTCTCACTGGGGCTGCTGATAGGCGCTACCTCAAATCATGTTTCCCCTGGTCAAAGGTCATCATCCCATAGTAACCGATGACAGTCCATTGTGTCTCTAAAACACTCGGGCTCAACATTAACCACAGACAGCAAAGCAAATGTAAACAGATTTAGAATGGTGACTTTACTAGTGCTTCTAATGATCACATACAAAATCTGGAGAAAGTTTGTGTGTGTTCAGTGTAGACCTTCTAAAAGCAGACAGTAGGCCAGGCATGGTGGCACATGCTTTTTGTCCCAGCATTTGGGAGACAGAAGCATGTAGATCTTTGTGAGTTCCAGGTCAGCTAGGGCTGCATATTGAGACCCCCAACTTGAAGAAGAAAGAGGAGGAGGAAGGGGAGGAGGGGGGAAGAAGATAAAATCGATCACGATCAAGCCTTTCTTGCCCATGAATAGGTGATTTTTTTTTTAAATTGAAGAGGACTTACATGACAGAAGTTTGACTCGGGTCACTGAAGAAAACACTGTCACTTTCCACTTTGAGATAACTTTAACCAGGTGCTAGGGATGGGGCTCAGTTGGTAGAAGCTGAAGGTTCCATCCCCAGAACTACAACCCATGAGGCATGGTAGTACACACCTGAAACCCTAGTGGGAAGCTGAAGGATTAGAAAGTCAAGGACGTGGGGCTGGGGATTTAGCTCAGTGGTAGAGCGCTTACCTAGGAAGCGCAAGGCCTTGGGTTCGGTCCCCAGCTCCGAAAAAAAGAACCAAAAAAAAGAAAGTCAAGGACGTCCTTGGTTACATAGCAGGTTCTAGGACATACTGGATGGCACAAGACTCCATCTCAAAATGAAAAGAAAAGAGATGTAAAACACAACAGCTTGCAACGGACTAAGGGTTGGAGGTGTAGCTCTTGTACCCAGACTGAAGACACTGAGATTTCCTCAAAAAGCCAGTTTCCAGAAGTGGATCTTAACCCAGAGCTCAAATGCATATGATCTTGTGCGAGAAAACCACAGCAGTGTTTCTGAGGTCATTGTGACACCACATCTGTTCTCACACTTGTCTCAGCTGGTCCATTTCCTGTAACCCATCTGATGGAAGTGAGAAAAACTCTATTTACAAACGAATTCCTCCCACCTCCCTCCTTTCTATTTCCACCCCCCAGCCACTGCCCTGCAAACCCAGCAAAGAGCTGACCAGCAGGGGAAGATGTTATCTTGGCTACACTGGCAGAAAGAGCTCACATTCAGGCAATCCAAACTCCAAGAGTAGCAAGAGGGGTGGAGATGTCTGGGTAGGCACAAGTCACCACCTTGAAGTCTAGGAGTGTGGGAGGCATGGAGGTCCTGTGCTCACAGATAACTACGAGGGGAGCCAGGAATGTTAAACACAGGGCTGTCCCCTCAAAAGGAAAGACGTCTAACCTGTTCTCTGCCCTTAAGGCAGGGAGTGGATGCTGTTAATAACCTGTTGACCTTTGCAGTGTCTGTGTGACTGAGACCACACCAAATCCTCCAGACCACCCTCAGGCCCTTATCATGAGCCTGTAAATCTTCAGACTCGATCTTTATGGACCATGTCATATATACTTTACAAAATGTCTTGAGGTAGTCATGTCTGAAGTTTTATTGTGCACACGGGATTGAGCTGATTATCACCAGGAAAATTTTCACCAAACTGTGCTGTTCTTAAATATGACTAAACTAAACTTCTCGGGGCCAGACTCTGAGAGTTTGAACCAACACCACCTATTGAGTTGATGTTGAACAGATGACTTGTGACCCTCGGATTGTTGCTCAGACACTCTGCTGGCTGGCTGTGGTGTTCTCAGAGAGCCCTGCATAGGATCCCAGAAGTAGAGAAAGCAATGTGGGAAGGTTCTAGAACTTATACTGTAGGGAATGAGAAGTGGGGAAGGGCCCTGTCTCAGTGGATCAGGCTACAAGGAATTCAGGCAACACCCAAACTTCAGTTGCACTGAAGGTGAGAGATTCTGTAACTTGACTGTAGTGTGAGTCGTGATGAGAGCATAGGTCAGAGGGAGAGTGCTGAGAACTGGGGCAAGTTGTCCCACCCAGGAACTTCTGACTGATGAAACCCACACAGCAGATAGCTCTAGTCATGACACCTAAGTGAAGAGGACAGTGACCTAGAGCAGAGTGGTCAGGTGAACACTTGAGACTGAACAGTGTTTCTGCAAAAAGACCTCAGACTAAGGCTGGGTTTTCTTCACTAAGGTGAACCAGGCTTATAAAACAATAATGAGTTCTTAATGTGCTTAATAGGTGGTGGTGACTCTGCTTCTTCCAAAACATTTTATTCTCAAGTTCATAAATACAGCACCTTTGGTGAGGCCCTCTGTTCCTTTCATATGACTTTGACCTGAAACTTTTGGGTTATTCAAATAGCAAGACACTAAACCAGGGTCCTAGGTCCCCAGAGAACTCGGTAGATGATTGTGAAGGTTAGTTTTTATTGTCAACATGACTCCCTAAAATCTCCTGGGAAGAGAGTCTTGGTGAGAGATTGTCTTCGTTGAGTCAGCCTGTGGATATGTCTGTGGAGGACCATTTTAATTAAGTTAATTGGTATAGGAAGATCCAGCCCACTATGGGCAGTACCATTCCCTAGCAGGAGGTCTAGAGCTATACAAGGGTGGAGAAATGGAGCTAAGTGCAAGTAAGCAAACAAGCATGTATGCATTCATTTCTCTCTGCTCTTGACTATGGATGTTATGTAACTAGCTGGTTTAAGTTCCTGCCTTGATTGCCCCACAATGATGGACTATACCCTGGAATTTAAAGTTGAAATGAACCCCCTTTCTTCCTTAAAGTTTGTTTGTCATGGTATTTTACCATAGCAACAGGAATGAAAATAGAATGGGTGATCCATATTCTGTACAGGTTGCAATTTACCCCTAATCAAAGTAGTTAGTAATCTACACATGGCAAACCCTTCCCCAGTTCCAAGGCGTCAAGATCATGCTATGAGGTTCTACTGAAGTCAGTATTTATTGAGCATATACTACATGCCAAATAAGGAGCAGAGAACTATGGGAATTCAGCTGACTAGCTTCATTGGTTCAAACACAGTATTAATAAGGCCAATGACATGGCTTTAAATATTGTGTGCTAATTAGCACCAATCATATAGTACATATATTTTGGCATGGGGTATTACAAGTCTAAGATTTTATAAATGCTTAAAGGTCTATACACATTAATGACATCATTTGTAAAGTTTAATGATGACGCAGACTTGGAGAGTTGTGGTGGTTTGAACAGGAATGACCCCATAGACTTTGAATGCTTGGCCCATGGGGAATGGCACTAGTAGGAGGTGTAGCCTTGTTGAGTAGATGTGGACTCGTTAGAGGAAGTGTGTCACTGTGGGAGCTGATTTGAGGTATCACATATGCTCAAGCCACACCCAGTGGGATACACAGTCAGCTTCTGTAGCCTGAGGATCAAGATGTAGAACTCTCAGTTCCTTCTCCTGCACCATGTCTGCCTGCACACTGACATGAGTCCTGCCATGATGATAATGGACTAAACCTCTGAAACTGTAAGCGAACCCCAAGTTAAATGCTTTCCTTTATAAACATTCCCATGCCCATGGTGTCTCTGCACAGCAATAGAAAATACCTGTTGTGCATACACAGGACAAATTCAAGTTGCAAAATAAATATCTTGGCAGAATTACCAGACAAAACAAAAGAGTGTTGTTGGTCATATCAGACAAAGGTCTCTGCAGTAGGAGTTTATGTCACTACTCAAAATACAAAACAAAACAACCCCAGCCCTGAGTGCTCACACATACACACACACACACACACACACACACACACACACACACACACACACGAACAACCGGTAACAGAAAGCTTCAGCCTCCCATCTTTTGGAAGACACAGTCCTCTTTCCCCAGAAGAGGAAACCCCCCGAGTGGCACAAAGTTCAAAGGGACCACCTACCCAATGGATCCTCATCATGCCCCATATGTGCAGGGACCAAGCAGAGCCTCTTTCCTGTCAAGACACACAGGGACTTGAAGACTGGTATACCGGCTGAAGCTGGATCCAATGGCTCCAGACACCATGAACCTACCATGTTAGTGTGTGGGTTCCTACACGGAGACCCATCGGCTCACCTCATTCCAGACTGGCTGAGGCCAGTGCTCAGGTCACCCATTGGAGTCTTTCCAACAAATCCCAGTTTCTCACTGAGAAGGGTTGCTTGCTTGCTTCCAGCCAGAACTCTTGACAGAGAGAGAGAGATTGATCTCAACTTCCTCTTTGGATGCCAGGTGTGGTGTAGAGCTCCTGCATTCCCAGTAAGGTGCATATGCTCCAGAGCTGGATATCACTTAAGATGTGCAGGGCATTTTAATCAGAATGGTATTTATGGCTTTATTACAAATTTAATCAATGCAATGTTGTGCCACACAGATTAAGCATGCCTCTTGTAAATCCTTTTCCCCTACAGAGAGAGGAGAGAGAGAGAGAGAGAGAGAGAGAGAGAGACAGAGAGAGAGAGAGACAGAGAGAGAGAGAGAGAGAGAACACAGACACAGCTCAGTGTATATTTATGAATAAATATCTCAGAACGGGAGGGATCCTACTATGTGCTTCCCTTAGCATGTCTACACATTGACTTCATTCTTTTAAATGGCGCATATTGTTTTACTTTATAGATTTTTTCAATCTAACTAGATAGGATTTGAGCATTTCTCGGTTTTTGCTAATATAAACAGTGCTGTGGTTTTAAGGCATATCCATGATCAATAATTGATTATGACTGTCCCCTTAGCCCTTGTGGCAGGAGAAATGGAATGTCCTGGGAACTTTCCCCTGAGAACTGAGATCAAAGTGAAGGAGACTAGATGGACAGGAATGGCAGGTGGTGCCTGCATGTCAGGAGACTGACAGCTGTGACACTGCTCTCAATCTACCTGGGGTCCCTGGGGTCCCCTCAGTACTTTACTGAGGCATAAGCAGAGTTCAGAGCCACCCAGGGCTTCCCCATAACACATTGGATTCAAGTTTCAAGGCACACTGTGGATACAGACAGTGATGTGAGGGAGGATCCTTCCTGCCTTTTAAACGCTTCCTCGCCAAGATGCTCCCCAAGTGAAGAGACCTCTCAGCTGACACAAATGGGAACTCCCCACATGCCCCACACCAAAGCTGAGTCCCTGGCTAAATACATAAGATAGAGAAGTCAGTCTGGGACCTCTGGGGCCCTCACTAATGAGGATGTGTCAGCAGAAAATGTTCATGATGATGTCTCCAAATCCAGGGGAGCCAGCAAAGGCTGCTGTGATCACATATAGATCAGAGATTAAACCAGAAGATGTGTACGGTGTCCTGAGCCAGAGATGACGTCATTAGTAGGCTCCATGAGGACAATGATCCTATCTTAGTCACATCTCAAACCCAAGAGGTGGTGGTTAAAACTGAACTTAAATACCAGGGTGTCATAACCCAGAACTGTTAGCAGCATCAGCCCCATGCACAAGGCAATGCTCCCTAGATCCGAGGTCCCTCCAAACACAGCTGGTGAGAAGCCGGTAGCCTGCTCAAGTAGAAGGCTTGACTTAATGTGATTGCCTAAAAACAGAAGCAATATACAGAGCTGTATGCAACTTGTCGTTTGTTAGCATTTCCTTCTTGGAGATTCACAATGAAAATAAACTCCACCTAATAACTAAACCGGGGACACGGAGGAACAGAACTCAACCTAGTCACTGAAACGCCAAGTACCAGGCTGCTCAAAAGCTCTGAAAATACAGACCAAGGGGACAACTCAGGGTAACTGTGAGCTTTCCGACCTGTGCTTAAGTTGCCCAGAAAAACAACTCCAAGACTCAGTTATATTCACGAATACCTAGGCCATACAGCTAGGTTCATGTCCTCAGTAGCTCATAACTTAATATCCCATTTATTCTAGTTTAAGTTCCGTCACCTGGTTACCTCTGCCCAGCCTCCATGCATTTATCCTTCTTCATGTTCCAGAGTGAATCCTCCCATACCTGGCTCTGTCCCAGAGTCCTTTCTGCCTACCAGATGTTCTTCCTTCTATTCTACCCTTTCCTATAGGCCACAAGTCTTTTACTAGCAGTTGAGACATCCATCCAATGCACAAGATATTCTCTCTACAGCTCAGTGGGTGACGTGCTTGATCGAGGAGCTGAGTTGGATCCCCGGTACCTATATAAAACATTGAGCCTGGTGCACATACCTGCAACCGTAGCTCTGGGAAGACAGAGACACAGGGATTGCTGGAGCCAACGAGCCAGCCAGCCTAGACCATTTGATGAGTTCCAAGCTGATAAGAGGCCCTGGGTTTGGTGGTAGTGGTGTTAGTTTGTTGTTTTAAAAGGTGGATGATGGTAGTGAGAAATGACACCCAAGGTTGTTCACTAGTTTCTGTACCTGTGAGTGTACATGCGTGCACACGCAGACATACACAGACAGACACAGACAGACACACACACACACACACACACACACACGAACATGCATACATACACACTTTTTTTATTATCAGACATTCTATTCCCTGCACCTGGTTGTTTCTAAATCCCTCCTATTTCTGGTACTCATGTTTAAAAAACCACTGATAATATTAGCTAAGAACACTAATGTACCAGAGGGAACATTATAGAAATTTTTAAGTCATCGAATTTCACACTCACATTGCTTTCTGCTATGATTTCTCACTGGAGTAGTTTGGCTAATTATCAGCTGAAGGAGTGGAAAGATGACAAGTTCTGGGTCAGCAACATTTGGAGAGCTAAAGTCTTTCCAAAGTAAACCATGTTTATTATCATTCCTCTGGGGTTTGATCTCAAGGCACTAATAACATGATGCTGGCATATGTACACACACACACACACAGAGGCATGTGCATGTGCACATGCATGCTCTCATGCACATGCTCACACACATGCACACACACATACACACATGCATAGACTCAGACATACACACACGTATACACATGCATACACATGCGCACACACACACATGCACACACACAGAGGCATGTGCATGTGCACATGCATGCTCTCATGCACATGCTCACACACATGCACACACACATACACACATGCATAGACTCAGACATACACACACGTATACACATGCATACACATGCGCACACACACACACATGCACACACACAGAGGCATGTGCATGTGCACATGCATGCTCTCATGCACATGCTCACACACATGCACACACACATACACACATGCATAGACTCAAACATACACACACGTATACACATGTGCACACACATACACACATGCCTAGACATGCATGTGCACTCACATATGCATGCACATGAGCACACACATACACACACATACATACATATATGCATAGACATGCATGCATGTGCACTCACACATGCACAGGCACAGTTACACACACACACACACACACACACTTTATGAATTCAAAGCTTCCTGGACTTTTATTAGTTTTCTCCACACACTGGGATCCCACCTGCCAAATAGCAAACACACAAATACATAGTTTTCAGTCTGTGACCCTCTACAAACCTGTTTTTTTCCCTTAATATTGGGTCTCACACAACCCAGCCTGGCCTACTGCACAGCCCAGGGCAGTCTGGAACTTCTGCTATTCCTTCTTCCACTTCCCGAGTGTGGGGATTGCAGGCAGACCCCATCATGCCCAGTCTTTAATCAGTGCTGAGGACTGAACCCAGGGCTTCGTGCACCCTAGGCAAGCACTTTACCAGCTGAGCCACATCCCCTG
Source organism: Rattus norvegicus (assembly GCF_021556685.1). Taxonomy (NCBI): domain Eukaryota; kingdom Metazoa; phylum Chordata; class Mammalia; order Rodentia; family Muridae; genus Rattus; species Rattus norvegicus. The sequence goes on from NC_141546.1 coordinate 99,271,405, forward strand.
CCCTCCCACCAACTTCTTACAAGCAAAGCCTCAGGCTCGGGTAGCCAGACCACTGTCCTATGGTAACTCCTAGGGCAGGGAAATTCCTTTATGACCCAGGGGAGTTCATCTTTTGTCACATTAACTACAGAAGACACTCCTGGTTGTTCTGGAAACTTTGTCTCTATCCGTTTAGAAGCTGATGAACCCCAAGGCCCCTTTCAACGGCTCACTCAAAGGCAGAAGGCCCGGTGTCTGGAAGGGAGTGTGAAAGATGTAGTTAGGACTGGAGACACAGCTCAGTGGTAGACTCTTGCCTAACTCATGCAAGACTCTAAATGAGCAGCCTCCTCATTCACACCACGTCCTCGAGTGGATCTGATTCACCAGCTCTTCCCTGCCGGACAGACGGAAGACCCTTGGAACATGTGCTAACACAAATCTTTCCTCTCTATTCTGTTTTCCTTGGGGATTTTGTCACAGCAACGAGTAGCTAATAGACCACGGCCAATAGGAGTGTGGCTGGCTACGTGGCTGTTTGTACCGCTCACGGGGAGTGTATTACACATATCCAGCTTGTCTCCCCAAAGGGACGACATTTGATCTTGTTTCCAGGAAGCAGTTTCCACGTGCTGTTTCTGACTCTGTGGAATCCATGTATCTTCTCTGCCTACACCGTGTCAGCCTGGGTAAATCAGCCACTCTCCACCTTAGGACTTGGGATTGAGGCAAGGCCGAGAGGCAGCGTAAGCTAAGGGGGCATGGGAAAGCAAAAACATCTTCACCCCGACGTTTCATTTGTATTTTCTGCTGGCCCTGAGTCAAGAAATTTCAGCACAACTGATAAAACCAAGATCGCCTGCAGAGCTAAGCTCCCTTTCCTACCAGCATCTCCAACAAGGACGTTAAAAAGCAACGTTTGCTGACTCGGGGCCAACATTTCCATGGCCTTGAGTTTAGCTTGTTAATGCCCTAAATCTAAACCACACTTCCCACCAAGCGACCTCACAGCCTCATGGACAAAAGAAAAGTTTTGAAAAAACAGATGAGTAAAACTGCTAATATATTTTTTACATTACTTATAAACTTTGATTAAGTTTAAAACTTTGATTAATCTTAAAACCTTGTTGAAAATTATACTCTTTAAACAGTGTAACTTAGAAAAACACAGAATCTCTTTCACACATGCATGCACACACATATGCACATACATACTCACACACTCACACACACACCTCATTTTTAAAGACACATGAGGGAGACCCTCACGGGTCATCAGTGGGTACTGTCTTTCCTAAGCATCTCTCTCCTGTAATGTCTCTGATGACATTTCCATTAAGCTTATTTAAATTTCGTGCTAACTAAACAGGACTGGAACAATGGCGACTCAATTGGCATGTTAACATGGAGGGGCCCCACCCTTAGATCAAGGACTACAGGCGACTTATGACTTGCTGGGAGAAGGAGAAGGCCTTCCCAGGGATGAGACCCCTTCTTGGTTGTCTAATGCAGAGTGATCAGCCTCAAAACCACACACACAAGTTGTGTGTGTGTGTGTGTATGTATATGTATGTGTATATGTATGTGTGTATGTATGTGTGTATATATAATTTGTACATACAAATACATATATATGTATATATACATGCACACACTTATTATGTAACTAACAAGAATAATCAAAGAAAAAGAAGCTATCAAGTTGAGAATAGGAGGACATGGGAGGGGTGGGGGTAGAGTAACTGAGAGGGGCTGGAGGAGGTAAAGGGAAGGGGGAAGTGATGTAATTCTATTACAATTAAAAGCATATTAAAAGCAAATAAGTAAATAAACTCCATGCTAATAATGCACTCTTACGTCTTTTTGGTTGGGAGCCTAGCCTTTAATGTCTGAGCCATCTCCGCAGCCCTAATTATGCAGTCTCAAACGATTCCAGTGATGACTTCACTGTTAATATGGGGATGATGTTTACTGAATTCTTCTTTTTTTAATCTTTTTGCATGCATGTCTGTGTGGGACTGTTGGCACATGACAGGGTGTGCCAATAAGGACCAGAGACAACTTCCTGTGTCAGCCTTGACTTCCATTTTGCTTGAGGCAAGGTCTCTTTGTTTTTTCTATGCACACACAAGGCTAGCTGGCTCGTGAACTTCCCCAGGCTTCTCCTGGCTCCGTCTCCCATCTCAGTGTGGAATCGCTGGGATTACGGGTGCACGCAACTGTGCCTGGCTATATGTGTGCTCTGGGATTCAAACTCATGTCTCTGTGGCATGTGCTTTACCTACTAAGCCATCTCCTTAGGTCCCTTAATGCTCTGAATTCTTAGTGTACACGAGACAGAATGCTAAATGTCTTTCTGAATTCAGAACCTATTCAGGACTCAGGCTTATTGTGGAATTCTGTTCTGTAGTGGCATCATCGACAAAGGTCTGGCTTTTTTTGAGTAGAGGACCCTAGGGGAGACTCCTCAGGCTACTGGTGGCAGTGCCAGGCTGTGTCTCCTTGACACTCTTGGCAGAATGACCAGGATCCTTGATAATCAGGTGGTCTTTGTTTCATGATTTTTCATCCTGAGTCAGGAGAGATGAGTAGAGGTTAAAAATACATACTGCTTTTGTAGAAGACTTGGGCCAAAGTCCAGTTCCCAACATCCTCATGGGGTGGCTCACAACTGCCTGTAACTCTACCTTGAAGGACATCTGATGCTTCTGGTCTCTACAGACACCTCTACACACACACACACACACACACACACACACACACACACACACACACACACACACACACACAAAGTAAATAATCATTTTAAATCACTTTTATTCTCACAGTGTATTAGAATTGGTGATGAGAATGAGTGTGTGTGTGTGTGTGTGTATGTGTGTGTGTGTGTGTGTGTGTGTGAGAGAGAGAGAGAGAGAGAGAGAGAGAGAGAGAGAGAGAGAAAGAGAGAGAATGTTAAGAGGGGACCAGACATCACAAACTGTAGTTAAGTATACTCAAGCTTTTTGGCCTTCGAGCCTTTTCACAACTGCTGACTCTGGTCTTCTGCGGCCTCCTCCAGAGGATGTGATCCCTTTCATATGCTCTTAGCGAGTGCATTTGATGTGACCTTTGATTGGAAGTGTCCAGACCTAATCTCCACAGAGGGAGTCAGCCAGCGCTGGAGACTGCAGTTCCCAGAGCTTGCCACCCACTCCTTCTAAACTGACTCCATGTGCAACATTTGGCTCCTTCACTCCAGAAAAAAAAAAAGTGCCTTAAGCCTTTTCCCATGCGATGTTTGGGCCCCAGAGTCTTTGGGCCTGACAGTAACAGGCAGTTTGTATTACACGGGCATTAGTCTAGGGAATCAGAGAGATCTCCTTTAGGGGGATCGCCTGAGCAGGCTGCAGGAGTCCAACACAGTTAATAGGTTGCTGAATGGCCGGACAATGCCTTGGGGACCTAGTGATTCTGGCAGCTTAGAGTCCCTGAGCCAGGGGAGGGAAGGAATACGACATAGAAAGCATAAGTCAGGCACTGAGCAGCAGAATGCGGTGACCAGGGAGTCACAGGAGCTTGTGTTTTACTGAAGGTGAGAACCCTCAGAGCAACTTGGAGATCATGCTGACAACATGGCCTCAAACAATTCCAGTGATGGCTTCAGTCGCTTTAAAAAGTCATTTGGATGTGTTAAAAAAAGAAAACCTGTTTATTGAACTCTTAACATATACCAGCATCATGCTATGTAGCTGTGGTCCTCAACCTCCCTAGTGCTGTGACCCTTTAACACAGTACCTCACATTGTAGTGACAACCCAACCAAGGAATAATTCTCATTGATACTTTATAACCGGAATTTCACTATTGAACGGTATCTCAGTTTCCAAGACCATCCGAAATATATGCTTTCTGGTGATTGCGACCCACAAATTGAGAACTATATATAGTGTCAAAATTATTCTAGTATACAGAGCTGGACTGAGCCAGCAACAGGGAATTAAGTATTCCTCATGGATATATGCTTTAGAAAAAAACCACGACAAGGTCTGTGGGGATGGCTCAGTGATTAAAGTGCTTGCTTCCAAGCATGAGGGTTGGAGCTCAGACCCCTAAGACCCAGGTTCTGGCTGAGTATCCTTGGAGTCCACCTGCAATTTCAAACAACAATACCAATTTTCAATTTCTAGGAGCCATTCTAGAGACTTCCGCAGACCTGGCCAGCTGTGGCTTGGCTCAAACCTCCTCCTCCTCCAGGGTTGTGACAATCCTGGGACAGAGTCTGAGAACAGGACTTATATCCAGCCAGGCTTGCTGTCAGATACCAATGTGACTAAGGGGCTTCTCCGTGAACTGTCCCTGGTAGACAGGCTTTGGTTGCTGCCTTCCGCACACATGGCAGATGCCCAGAGGACATGCCACCTCACAAGACAGGCAAAGAAGCCACTGTGCACTGGCCCAGTGCCAAGCAATTCATTAAAAGGCCAGCAGCACCCGGGGTCCTCCAAGGCCAGAAAGCAGGGAGAACTTTTGTTCTGACTTGCCACTTACCAAATACCTGGGCTGGAATTCCTCTCCAAGGATAACCTCCAAGTCCTAGGAAGCTACCTGTGGAGACAATCACAAACCCCTTCTTCCAGACTGTTCCCCTCTCCCTCCATCTTGACCTCCAAACTTGCTGTCATCCTGTGACTTTGAGCCTGCTGTGTCTACTTTCTGACATCTGTCTTCTGCAACGACTCATGCTAGTTCCCAGTGTAACTCTTCTCCAGGTCATGTCTAAGTTGTTCTGGGTTCTTCCTCAGCCTACACAAAGTGCCTGCATAACTTTAGAGAACCAGACAAGAGTATAGAGGAGCATAGAGGTGGAGTCAAATGCCCATCTGAAGATTTGCAGAAAAGGCGGAGGAAGCCGTTGATCATGAGAAGCCAGCTGAGTGAAAACAAATGTCTCAGAATCAGGGAGAAGTCAAAGGAGCTAAACTCCAAAAGCTGAGAGTTATGGCTCTCCAGTCAATAGAGGAAACAGGAAAGGCTGGCCCATGTTCTAAGTTAGCATCTTTACCACAGTGCATTTAAAACCACACTCCATTAGAGAGGGCTGTACCAGTGGGTCACTCTAGAGAGGAAAATGGTGTTTCAGTGCCCTTCAAAGAAAGCCAATGAACTTACGTAAGGGAGGCAGCGGCCATGCAGAGGTCAGCAGAAGGGGCTTCCTAACCCCACATGGACTTTAAGAGAGGGACTAGACAGATGTAAAGGGCTACAGAGCAAGGACCTCTGCTTCCCAACTGTCTCCTTCACCTCATCCTGGACACTCTAGAGGTAGGAGCCACAAGTGTGAGTCTGACTCACTCAGAGCCCACAGGGACCTTGCAGGGACACTGGAGTCATTTGGTGATCTAGAACCACTGGGCCTGTTCCTGAACGGCATAGTGTCACATGTTACCCTTCACACACAAATGCACACAATGTAGGATGTCACATTCACTCATGCACACTTATGTGTGCATTTACATACCCCAAGGATCACCACACACACACATACACACACATACATAAACATATATGCATGTATAAAAATATGCACACATACATAGTATTGGTGTCACATTCACACATATACAAACACACAAAAATATAGTACACACATATGCATGAATATACACATATGCACGTGCATAAACATATAATAGGGTCTCACACACCCACATTTACACATACATACACATAGACACTTATGCACACATACATACACTCTACTAACTGTCACATGCACATATGCATGCACATATACACCTGTACACATACACATGCATGTGTGCATGTACACACACACACACACACACACACACACACACACACGCATTGCCATAAACCAATGATGATTTCAAAGGTCGAGGTGGTAATGAGATATCCAAAAAGGAACTGTGGGACATAAAAGCATAATCAATGTGACCCTGCTTATTAGCATACATGAATGTTCCTATTGGTATGTGCTTGCAGACCACACAGTGAGCAAAACACTTTGCTCAGATGTACTGGCCCTTAAAAAAATCATTGAGAACCTGTGCTTGGCTTGCCAGGGGCATCAGAAACAGACAGACAGAGCAAGCCAGGGGTGCTTCAAGGTCCTCGGTTTTGTGTTTAGAAAGAAAATAATAATCATCATCATCATCATCATCATCATCATCATCATCATCATCACCATCAAGGTGACCTCCTAGGAACTGAACCCACAGGAGAAGAGTCAGTTTGCATTAACCATTTGGGTGCCAGGAGGGCTTGACCCAACTGCTTCAGTGCAATAATTTCACTGACTGAAGCCTGAACTCTCTTGGAGGCTTATAGAGCAAAAGATTTACCTCAGTGGCTGAGTGATTCATTGCAGGCAGTGCACTGCCTGGAAACATGGGGAAGAGGCCATTGGAGGGGCCAGGGTGGCTGTGGGAACTCCAATCCGGGGCATCCTGTAGAGAGGGAGCCTGCAGGGTCATCTGCTTGGAATTTTACTACACTGAGATTTTTCTACCAGAACTGTGGAATGTTGAGAGCTGTTGAATCAAAGTCAGACCATTGATTCCAAGACTAAATATGTCACTCTCACCTACAGCATAAAGCCTTAACGCCCTCGTGCCTTTAGCTTGGCGACAACAGAAAAGATTTTTTTTTCGTTAAAAAACTTAAGTTATCAAACTTGTAAAGTACCTCAGAAGTGATTTCATCTAAGCAAGCGAGAAGCGGCCTTCTACATCCCTCAGAGCAACTGCATTTGGATAAAAGAGGTTGAAAGAGTAAATCCTTCTAAGTAGTGGGGGAGTAAAACCACTTGCTGAACATCTACCAGCTCAGTGTGTAGACGTATAAATGTCACACACAGACTCTCCATGTGCTAGGTTCTTCTGATATTTTGTCTACAAGCCTGCTCCTTGTTAGAATTACCACAAGAGCTCTCAAAAGTCAGTTCACACTCCAGCTAAAAAGCGTTGGGTTGCAGCTCAACTGTCAGCTCTTTTTAAAACTCCTCACTGCTTAGACTGTGCAACCGAGGTTAAGAACTTAGGCTCCAGGGAAAAACAGGGATCAGGAGCATTTATTCAAGTATTTTCCTCATTCCTTCAACAAACCCCTAGCTTTTCATATGTATCAGGCATCCATACGTATCCTGGAAATAAAACAGTGACTTAGAAATAAATGTGATCTTGGGCGTCATTGCTATTCAACTCGACATGAGGAAGTCGATTCATTACATGCGAAGTGTTCTGCCCCAGACTGTGGTTCTGTGAGTAGACACAGCGAGGGGTTTGAGAGGAGGTCAGACACATCTTCTGGAGACAGTGGCATTTGCAAACTGTTGCAGGATATTTGGCCACACTGCGAACCCCGAGATTGTGTTATTTACCGAAAAACCTGTTTCTGGTTGTGGTGTGACTCAGCCCTTAGCGCACACCCTTAATATATGTACACCTTTAACCCCAAACAGTGAAGGTGGAGCTAATTTGCAGAGGGAAGCAACATGTTTGAAAGTGATGTCTAATTGAGTGTCGGACAAAAGGGTGTCTAAGTGATGAATCAGAGAATGATTTGACAGAATGGGATCTGCCCAACCCTCAAGAGAGGAAAGAGGAAAGGGAAGCTACTTGAGGGGCAGTGCAGAGAGAGGAGGAGGCAGTTTTACCGGGAGAGTTGTGGAGACCAGTTGCAGAGAGAGAGAGAGAGAAAACAGGCTAGACACAGGTGAAGACAGAATGTGCCAGAGAATGAGAAGGAGGCAGAAGATTAGAACAGGTTGCCAGAGTTAGTTGGAGGCCAAGCAGTGCAGCAATTCAGGAGAAGCTGAAAGAAGCCAGTTTGAGTCAGTCAGCATGGGGAGTTCTGAGCCACAACAGCTGAGTTGAACCATCCAGCCAGAGTTCAGAAAGAACTAGAAAGGGTGAGCTTGTTCAACAGTCAGTCTCCGAGGCTGAAAACATTCTAGGCCTGGATTAGATTGCACGAAAGCTGGGAGATTCCAGGCCTAGGCTAGCAGATACAGGCAGTAAGCCTCTGAGAGAGCAATTACATCAGGGGGGATTGAAAGAGTCTGTTAGAGCAGGCAGGTTTTAAGATTGAGTGGAGTCAGCTGACAGGGAGAGGAGAGGACTTCCACGCTTCCTAACTAACAGCACGTGCAAAGGTCCTCAGCCAGGAGGGACACTAACACATCCAAGAAAATGAAAGGAAAAGAATTAGGGAAAACAAGTGGAGCACAGGGATCAGAGGGCTGTGTGGTGACTCTGAGGAGGTGGACAGGGTGCAGATTATCACAGCCTTGAAGGGCACCGTGTCAATCAGGATCAGACAGGAGGATAGGCATTCAGGCCATTTAAACTAATAGCATTACAGGCCCCTAGACTTTAGCACAACTGTTGCTATGACTGAAGCACCTTTCAACCCTTGGAACCCAGAGCATAAATAGCACCACCCTGCCAAGACGAAAACAAAGCCAGAATCCATCAAAGTCCATAGATCTGGGAAAGTCCCTACATGTAGAACCTTGTACTTGGGCTTCTGTAGTTTCAATTCAGGCTAACTGTTCTTGATAACTGAACCATGTCAACATAGGACGTGGTGTAGGTGCTTAAAATCCCACCCCGAGAAAGGCTCTGGACTGCAGTGGGGGGTCTCGAACACCCAGTGCTGACATTGGCTTGAGCTCCTGACCGAGTGTGGTTTTCTCCGATAGACACAAGTGCATCGGCTATGTAGGCTTCAGATCTGCTCTAACGTGGATCTTTAACTCTAATGACCTCTTAAAGACGCACCTCCCAAACCGATCACTTTCTGACATAGAGGTAAGACTTCAACATATGAATATTAGGGGAGGCAGTCACGGCTCAGTCCTATGACAGCTGGCAGTCTCCCCGTGTCCCCTAACAGTGTGATCACATTCAGTCTCAGGATCACTATCTGCTGAACACTTAGACACTTGTGACAGGGATCTGAGTCGACCTTGCTACGCGTGTGTTGTGGAGGTGACAGGGACCTGAGTCGACCTTGGAACATGCACAGCTGGGTGGACTGACAAGGTTCCTACCTCCTGGTGAGGTCTCCTTCCTCACTGTCACTCAGGGATGCTACGGCGTGGGCAGCTCTGCTGTGACTGTCCACTCAGGCTAGATCAGTGTGCCAAGCAGCCCTGTCTGGAGGAGGAGTTAGGAGGATCTGGTTGTTCCATCATGGGACTTGCTCATGCCTTCCACACAGGCTCCGAGTTGATCACTAACACTTGGGGAGAGGGAGCCATTATTTGTACTACAACACACATGGTTGGTGAATCAGATGGCACCACTTTTTAAAATAATTCTGTTTATTCGCTCTCTCTCTCTCTCTTTCTCTCTCTCTCTCTTTCTCTTCCTCTCTCTCTCTCTCTCTCTCTCTCTCTCTCTCTCTCTGCCTGTCTGTCTGTCTGTCTGTCTGTCTGTCTGTCTGTCTGTCTCTCTCTCTCTCTCTCTCTCTCTCTCTGTGTGTCTCTCTCTCTCAATTTGGCCTTTTTTAAAAATTAAATTACTTTATTTATATTCCAAATGTTGCTCCCCTCCCCAGTCCCCCTTCCCAAAGTTCTTCACCCCATCTTCCTTCCCCTTTGCCTCCGAGATGGTAATCTCCCACCCACCCTCACACCCATCAGCATCCCCCTTCCCTGGGACGTCAAGTCTCTATAAGATTAGGCACATCCTCTCCCACTGAGACCAGACAAAGCAGTTCTCTGCTACATGTGTGTCAGGGGCCATGGACCAGCAACAAAGAGCAAAGGGTACATGCTCTTTGGTTGGTTGCTCAGTCTCTGAGAGCTCTGAGGGGTCCAGGCTAGTTGATATTGTTGTTCTTCCTATGGGGTTGCAATCTCCTTCAGTCCTTCCCCTAACTCTTCCATGGGGGTGCCCAACCTCAGCCCAATGGTTGGCTGTAAGTACCTGCATCTGTCTCAGTCAGCTGCTGGTAGAGCCTTTCAGCAGACAGCCATGCTAGGCTCCTGTCTGTAAGCACAACATGGCATCAGTAATAAATAGTGTCAGGGTTTGGTGCCTGCCTATGGAATGGATCCCAAGTTGGGCCGGTCACTGGAGGCCTTTTTCACTGATTCTTTGTGAGTTTCACATCATGCACCCTAGTCCCACTCAATCTCCCTGTCCCCTCATGTTGGGGATTTGATTTGTACGTACATGGGAATCTGCACGTCTGATTTTTTTTTTGACTGGTCAATAAAGAGCCAACAGTCAATGGCTGGACAGGGGGATAGAGGTGGGACTTTTAATATTCCCAGGCAAGGGGGTTGGGGATTTAGCTCAGTGATAGAGCGCTTGCCTAGCAAGCACAAGGCCCTGGGTTCGGTCCCCAGCTCCGAAAAAAAAGAAAAAAAATATTCCCAGGCAAGAAACACAGAGGGAGAGAGAGAGATTCCCTTATTAGGAGGGGTAGGAGACGGACCACTCAGGAAGAGGTGCAGGAGAGAGAGCCTGCCAACAAAAATCAGGGAAAGTGATTGGGTCTCCAGTAGCAGAGATGAAATATCAATTTAGCAAGTATTAACTCAGGAATATCAGAGAGGAGTGTGTTAGCCGCGTGGAGGTTGTTCAGGAGTGGTCCAGCCACTGAGCTAGTTAAGGCTCTTAAAAATATGTTGGTGTGGTGTGTGTGTGTGTGTGTGTGTGTGTGTGTGTGTGTGTGTGTGTGTGTGTTTCATTAGGGGAATCCAAAACATTTGGGCAGATGTAGAGGAGGTGTGCACAATAAAACTCTCTCTCTCTCTCTCTCTCTCTCTCTCTCTCTCTCTCTCTCCTCTCTCTCTCAAACAACAACTAAAAACAAAGAAAAGAATAAAATCAAAGCATAGAGAATATCTCATCGTGGAAGCCGTAGTATGTCGCACAGAATGTCCCACAGTATATGTGTCTGTCCTCATATTTTCCTTGCAAATGTTCATTTTAGTGCGTCATTGGTCTAGTTTGAGCTGGTCTCTGGCTTCTGTGGCACCATCAATATTGGATCGTCACTGGGACTCCTCTCAATGATCTGTTGTTGCCCTGTGTCACAGAGATCCTGCAGCTTTCGAACAGCGGGACTGGGCCGTTCACACGTCTCAGCCATTGGAAGATGATAGAGATTTGGAGGTGAGTCAATTCAGAGCCCTGGATCTGGGCCTGCATGATAACTGAACTAGTCAGCCACCGGCTCCCCCTCATTGGCACCAGGGCAAGCTCTCCAGCGCTGCTCCAGTTAGGTCACCCATTGGGTAGCACCACTTTTTGATGGACAGCTTAGGCCACATGGGCATTTGTTAAATCATGGTGAAGTGTTCAGTCTGTTGTAGGTAGGTCCTTCTAGACTGGGACCCACCCTAAACTAACTGTCCTAGGCTTCTTTTAATAGCACTAGGTAAGATAATGAATTAGTAATAACAACAAAGAAATATGGTATTACTATGTTGTTTTTTCTATATAGCAACTTATTTAAATTCTTTATAATATTTAAATTGTATATGTCCATGTGTGGGATGTGCACATGTTCATGTGTACACATGTGTGTGAAGGTCAGAGGTTGGCATCAGAAGTCTTTCTCAGTTAGGTTTCACCCTATTTCTGGAGATGAGGTATCTCATTGAACCTGGAGCTAACCCATTGCATAAGGTTGGGCTGGCCAATAGGTTCTAGGGATTCAGCACCTGTTTGTAGGCCTGCCCCCTCCTCCAGTACAAGACTACATATGCACACCAACACTTTGCCTTTTATAGGAGTGCCAGAGAGCTGAACTCAGGCTCTCACACCATTTCCCCAGCCCTGAAATTTACATTTTTAAAAGCTATGTTGTTGTTTTAAAGGCACATACATGTTGCTAGGCATGGTGGTGCATACCTAGCAACTCAGAAGGCTGAGGCAGGGGAATTACTCATCAAGGCTCGAATGAGTTACACAGAGAATTCCACAACAGCTTGGAAAGGCATAGGGAAACCCTTAAAATAAACCATAAATGTGTAGTATTTTCAAGATATTATGGATTCAAGAGGGCTAGTTAAGTTGAAATCATCGACATTCAACAACAAAACTAAAAACAAACAAAAACCAGCCATTGACTTCGTTCTCTCGGTGTCATGGGCTTGTCACATATTTCCCTCTGGCTACAGAATTGCTTCTCCAAGATCCCTGTCACTTTCATGTCTCCTCTTTTTTGTTTGTTTGTTTGTTTTTTAAGTAGTAATAAGTCCAACTCACTTTGATCCACAGCTCTGTCTTTCCTGAATCCACATAAAACTCACTCCAGATTTACATCCAAAATGGCCACAGCAAGTTGACTGTCCACAGAACCAATGCATCTGAGCTTGGAATTCTTAGGATTTTACTTATTCACACAGACCTTTCAACTCACAAGCACCCGTTTCCAGCTCTCCCCCAATGCCCTCCCACTCTGCACTCACAAGCAATTGTGGAAGCCAGTTGCTTGTTAACCGGGTTCTTTGAATCTATGAATTGTAATTTAGGCTGTCATATCTGAAATGGCTGTTATGCTCTGACAGTCTAAAGTACACTAAATGTCACCATAAGGCAAATGTCTTCTCAAATGGTTTGAAGGCAGAGAGGTAATTTGAACTTGTAAAATCTGAGTGCAATCCCCACTAAGTGATAGTTTTAATAAAACTGGTAGGAAGTTCTGTTTAACTTGGCCGCTATTTACTGTTGACATTTTTTTCTCCTTTTTAGTTCTGAAGCAGTTTCATTTCATCCAATGTCAGTTCACTCCTCCTTATGATCCTCCTCCTCCCTTCTCTCTTTTCCTCCCTCCTACTCCCTTCTGTTCCTCCTCCACCTCCTTCTTCTTCCCTCCTCCCTCCTCCTCCTCGCCCTCTGGTTCCCTCCTCTCCCTCCTCCACCTCCCTTGTTAACTGTACACATTGGTGGGGGGAGGGTGCAGTGAACTTTATTGATGGTATTCAAGACAGTAGGGAGGGCTCCCTAGGCCCCTCCTGTAATTATGGGGATCTTGGATGGAATTGTGAGGGAGAGGCTCAGTGTTGGGGGCTGAGTTGGGATGGGGATTCCTCAGCAACTGAGGGCCTCTCTCTTGCTCTCAGTATCCTTGCTGGGCTGGGGTGGGTGGTCCAGGGTTTCTTACTCCTTGGAGGCCATGTAGGCCATGAGGTTCCCCAACCTGTTGCTGTAGCCGTATTCATTGTCATACCAGGAAATGAGCTTTACAAAGTTGTCATTGAGAGCAATGCCAGCCCCAGCATCAAAGGTAGAAGAGTGAAAACTGCTGTTGAAGTTGCAGGAGAAAACCTGGTCCTCAGTGTAGCCCAGGATGCCCTTTAGTGGGCCCTCAGACGCCTGTTTCACTACCTTCTTGATGTCATCACACTTGGCAGGTTTTTCTAGGCAGCATGTCAGATCCACAATGGATACATTGGGGGTAGGAACACAGAAGGCCATGCCAGTGAGCTTCCCATTCAGCTCTGGGATGACCTTGCCCACAGCTTTAGCAGCACCAGTGGATGCAGGGATGATGTTCTGGGCTGCCCCACCCATCACGCCACAGCTTTCAGAGGGGCCATCCACACTCTTCTGAGTGGTAGTGACAGCATGGATTGAGCCCTTCCACGATGCCAAAGTTGTCATGGATGACCTTGGCCAGGATGCATTGCTGACAATCTTGAGGGAGTTGTCATATTTCTCGTGGTTCACACCCATCACAGACATGGGGGCATTGGCCAAAAGGGCAGAGATGATGACCCTTTTGGCCCCACCCTTCAGGTGAGCCCCAGCCTTCTCCATGGTGGTGAAGTTGCCAGTAGACTCCACGACATACTCAGCACCAGCATCACCCCATTTGATGTTAGCGGGATCTCGCTCCTGGAAGATGGTGATGGCCTTCCCGTTGGTGACAAGCTTCCCATCCTCAGCCTTCACTGTGCCGTTGAACTTGCCACGGGTAGAGTCATACTGGAACATGTAGATCATGTAGTTGAGGTCAATGAAGGGGTCGTTGATGGCAACAATCTCCACTTTGCCAGATGCAGAGGAGAAGGCAGCCCTGGTAACCAGGCATCCAATACGGCAAAATCCACTCACACCACCTCCACCATCTTGTCTATGGGACAAGGCTGGCACTGCACAAGAAGATGCGGCTGTCTCTGGAACAGGGAGGAGCAGAGAGCTATTGTACACATTTTTAACACCAGTTCACAGACACTGACTCCTCTGGGCCTGTGCTCATCTTTCCAGGATTCGGGGGTCCCTTCTGAGATGGCCTGCAGCTTGTGAGGGCCGGAATTTCTGTTACATTTTAACCCTTTCCTCCCTTCTCACCTTTGGTGCTTTCCCAAGTGACAAGCCGTCCTTCTACCAAGAGTGAGAAATCAAATTTTATTCCCCCACCTCCCAACTTTTCTTCCCTTTTGGTGGAAGGATCATGAACTAAGCAGAGTTCTCAAAATTTACCATTGCAGGGCCCTCAAATACATGTATGTGTCTGCACATGTGCATATGTGTGTTTAGGCGGGGGGGGGGGGGCAAAGTCTATTTTAGATTTGGGTACCAAGTCTTGTTTTTAATATGTTGTGCAAAGTGAATGTTTCAGGAGTTTTTAATAGAGGACAACTGGTCCTTTATGTTCTTTGATCTTTATCATTTGACTCCCTCTCTCTCACTTTCCAGATCATCTTGTCTCCCTCCTTTCTACAGAGATGAAACTGGCCTCGACCTCCTCTTCCCCCTACCTTTGAGTGCTGGCATTGCAGGCATGGCCCCCACATTCAGTTAAGAATGTCTTTCTAAAGACCATTACACTGTCTACTGAAATATAATACTATCGCAACCCTTTGAGACCGACACGCACTTAAAAACTTATTTTCTAAATATATGGATCTCACATGTTTCTTTCTTCCATTTGAATTTGTGAATCTGCTCTCCTCCCCCAATGCCCCAACCACCAGACATATAACAAAAAAAATCCATCTCATTATATTTAACGACTGCTAGAGAGATGGCTCAGTGGTTAAGAGCACTGGCTGTTCTTCCAGAGGTTCTGAGTTCAATTCCCAGCACCACATGGTGGCTCATGACCATGTTTAATAAGATCTGGTGCCCTCTTCTGGCCTGCAGGCATATAGTCAGGCAGAACACTGTACACAAAATAAATATTTTATATATATATACATATATATATATATATATTTAATGACTGAATTTCTTGAATCGCCCCATTATATCTTGAATAAAATATATTAGTAAAAAAATTAAATCTAACTTTTTAATTTTCTGCAACCTAATGTCAGTTATTTAAAAAAATTACTAGAGTACATCATTGTATATGATCATCGTATGCAATAATCATAATAAAATTCACATCAATCTATTGTAAAGATACTTGTACATTACTTTTTTGTTAATGAGTTAAAATTAATTTTAAATTTTAGAAGATGACATAAACATTGGTTGCTACTAGAATGAACATCTCCTAATGTGATTTTATAATACAGATTTTAACTACCAGTCCTGAAAAAACAGCCCATAAAACCTTTGTCTGTGTATTTTTCTGCTAATGTTTCTTGGAAAGGGTCCCTGCTACATTTAAAGGAACTGGAGTCATTGGAAAGCAATACTTCAAAAATAGCTAAGAAAAACATATAAATTTAAATTTCTTAAGAAATCTAATTTTAGCATTCTGTTTCTTAGTGTAGTCTCTGCTCTGTTTTAAGAGACTTTCAATCGTGAGGAAGAGTGAGGCAAGATTATTAAACAAGATTTTTCCACACGGCCTGCCCATCACATAACTGCATCATAACCTCCATTGTGGACAGGGCTCTAGAGTATCATTCTATAGCCTTTATTTTTTAAAGATTTAATTGTTTTATGTAAGTACATGGTCATTGTCTTCAGACACACCAGAAGAAGACATCAGATCCCATTACAGATGGTTGTGAGCCGCCATGTGGTTGGTTATTGAACTCAGGATCTCTGGAAGAGCAGTCAGTGCTCTTAACCGCTGAGCCATCTCTCCAGTCCCCTCATTCTATAGTTTTAAGGAACATCAGAGTGAACAGAAAGACAGGAAGCTGAAGGCTTTGTGGTATCTCCATGGCCTGTCCAGCCAGCATCTGAGAATTTTACATCTTGGAGCAATGTGTGCAGAATAATGTCTAAACGGGGAGGGGGACGTGGGGACCCAGGTCCACGTACCAGTGAGGAATTTCTCAGTAAAGAAGGTTGGCAGTCTGGAGATTTACTTCCTTGAACTTTATCATTGTATCCTCTGAAGACAGCTTTGTGTCACCTGAGGGTGACAGGAGAGCATGACTAAGTGATGGGTGGCACACAGATCCAGGCCCAGAGACGTTGTCACCAGCAGTGTGACTGTAGACAAGATGTCTAGTCTCCCTACATCCAGGGGTGCTAGAATACGCCCCTAAAGCTATAGTGGGAATCAAGCAAGATGGCCTAGATGCCCTTTGGCTCAGGATGGAGTCATAAATCTATCGTCAACTAGAAGTCTATGTAAAAGCAACTCAAAGGCTGGAGAGACCTGCGTGAAAAACACCTGCTGCTCTTGCTGGAGACCCAAGTTCAGTTCCCAGCATCCACACTATCACTTGTAACCCCAGCTTCATGGGATCAGTGATCTCTTCTGTCATATGCCTCACACACACACACAGAGACAGACACACACACACACGCACAGGCACACACACACACATACACACACATACACAGAGACAGATACACACACATACACACACACATATACACACACAGGCACACACACATACACACACAGAGACAGACACACACAGACACACAGAGAGACAGACACACACACAGACACACACACAGACACACAGAGAGACAGATACACACATACCATACACACAGAGAGACACACACACAGATACACACACACATACACACACAGAGACAGACACACACAGATACACACACACATACACACAGAGACAGACACACACACATATACACACACACAGACACACACATACACACAGAGAGACAGATACACACACACCATACACATAGAGAGACACACACACACACAGATACACACACACACATACACACACAGAGACAGACACACACACAGATACACACACACACAGACACACACACAGACATATACACACACACACACACAGAGACAGACACACACACACATACACACACACATACACACACACAAATTGTTTAGATGATGATGTATTTAACATATTCAACCTACAGAAAATCCCCTACAACCTATTGTAAATGTGCTCAGAGCACAGACATTAGGCAGAACCATCTAAGACAAAACATTGCTAACAAACGTGTCCAGCGCTCGTGTCCACACACCGATGGGCACTTTATGGACATGATAAGATGGATAAAACAGAAAGCGCAACGTTGAAAAAGACTGCTGTCAACACAGTGATGGCGGGCTGCTGGTAGTTAAGCCCAGTGATCACGAGGCTGAACCAAAACCCAGAACCGATGCTGCTGCCAAAGATGGCAGGAGACTGTGGTTGGGTATGTCACTGGCTTAGGAAAGAATCAAAATTTGAAGTGCACTTTCTACTGAAGACTTTGTGCCATAGTAAATCTAAAATCATAAGTCATACCATTGTTAGGTCAGAGACCGTCTGTACATGAAGAACTGAATCCGTTAGCTCGCCGACACACGGAGGGAGGAAGAACCACTGGACGCTTTGAGGTGGATGTATCTAGAGGGTTCTGGAGTGAGCTGGAGAAAAGAAAGGATGGTATTATCATGTTTCATTATATACGTGCTTGAAAGCCTCTAAGGGTAATTTTTTAATTATTTAAAAAGAGGATGGGATGCAAAGGTCAGGGGTGGGAGAGTTAGGGACAGACCCAAGGACTGCATAATACACACAGGCGCTGGTTACCGGTGACACCGACGCCTGCCGAGTCTATACCCCCACCTCCATTAGGGAGGCAGTGTGCAGTCAAGCCAGAGAGTCCTACATGCTGGGCTCCGGGTATGCAGGGAGGAAGCCACTGGGGTGAGAACCAATTCAGAGGTCCAAGGCTGGGTGCAGGCCCTCGACTGTACTGCAGAGGTAGGAGAAAGACTGGGTTCCCATTCCCCCTTCATTCCTCCTGGGCCAGAGTTGGATTGTACGAGGATGTATTTCCAGATAAAATTAGAGAATACTCCTAGGCCAACATTTTCCAAACCGTTTTTGGCTTCACCGAAAAGTCTTATAAACTTAACACACACATACCACAAAGTAGTCCACCATGATAGCACACACTTGGGAGAAACAAATACCGTTTTTGCAAGTTACAGTGTGCGATAACGCACTGAAATCCTAGTAGGTCCCAAGACAAATGAACCTCTAAGTGTCATTCAGAATTTCTCGTGTTTTCAGCGCAGCACACTGGCTTTACGGCACCCTTACTTAGAAGCCCGTGGAACAGTGTTCTGCACAGCCCGGTTTGAGAAATGTGTCTCTGGCGAGACCTCCACAGGCAACTGAATTATGGTTTGGCTGGGGGCTCGCAGAGAAGCAGGAAGAAATGGGTGGGGATACATGGGGTTGATAAGAGCTTGGCTGGTGGCATGCGATTCCAAGCTGGCTGACCCCAGAGCCCTGTAGCCTAGCTTCGTTGTAGAAAAATTTAGAAGGCCAATAAAAGAGTGTGACCACCCTGAAATCTGGCAAGAGTGCCGGATACTTTTTTTTCCTTTAAACTTGAATCTTTTTGAAGTGTTTAACTCTTCAAATTCTCATTGCCAGCTCTCGTAAGAGGCAGGACTTTGGACTGCTCTCTGCCTGTTTTGGAAGATGATGCTGTCGCTCCAGCAATATTGCCTATGAAACAGTTCCACGGGGAGCTCTTCTCAACAGTGCTGCTTCTTGTATCTTGACTTCTTCCCAACAATGGAGATCGTCTCAGTTTAGATCGGAACTACACATAACGCTTCCCTCTGAACACCACAGGGCTAATGAAGCGGGTCGCCTCAGTCCCAAGCATTCTGTCCTGTCAGCCTCGGTAACATAGTGTGTTCCAAGAGCACTTTGGGTACATGAGTCAAGGTCTCAAAAAAAACAAAATAAAAATAAGTCGAAAGACTGAGATACAGAGGCAATTCTTTTGAGCAAAAGGTAAGGAAAGATGACCCCATTTCAAATAAAGCTGTAAAATGTGTTGGTTATGATTCTTTTTTTTTCATCTTTATTAACTTGAGTATTTCTTATTTACATTTCGATTGTTATTCCCCTTCCCGGTTTCCGGGCCAACATTTCCCTAACCCCTCCCCCTTCCTGGTTATGGTTCTTGTTAGGACCAAATATGTGACAGAACCAGGCTAAGAGGGATGATTTGTTTTGGCTCCTGGTTTCAGAGGGCTTAGTTCATGGTTGTTTGTGCCCACATGTTTAGCTCCATCGAGGCTGTTGGAGCCTGAAGGCTGTTACTCATTTTATGGGGACACAAAGCAAAGGAAATAGATTAACAAGGGGTCGATAGAACACAGGTTCCCAAGACATGCATTCAACAACCAACTTCTGCTGCTAGGCCCCACTTCCTATCTGTCGCCATCTTTCGATAATGTCAACAGATTCTGAGCATCAGGGGAGTAAACCGTTGGTTATGTCAGAGCCTTTGGGATATAGTTTTGTCAAGAAACATTGCTGACATATGGAGAGGTGTGCCTCCCAAATCTCCAAGGTGTTTATTACCTCTCTCTCTCTCTCTCTCTCTCTCTCTCTCTCTCTCTCTCTCTCTCTGTGTGTGTGTGTGTGTGTGTGTGTGTGTGTGTGTGTGTGTGTGTGTGCGCTCATGCATGCATGAACATGATTGCGTGTGCCTATCAAGACTATTTGTGGGAGGCAGTTCTTCCCTTTTGTCATGGAGGATCCAACTCAGGTCACCACACTTGGGGCAAGCGCCTTTACTCGCTGAGCCATTTCGCCAGCTCCCTGGTGTTCCTTGATCCGATCAGGTTGAGAAGCAAACTTAGCCACCGCAGAAGGGAGCTTCTCTAAACACTGATCGATGCATTTTTCTGCATCCACACCCCACACTCTGAACCACTGCCGGCTGCAGAGACAATAAACTCTCCCGAGTAAGCAAGGCCCTGGGTGTAAAAGCAGAAAGCACAATGGATCACAAGGAGAAGCATCCCAAACCTGGACCAGATCAGTCAAAGCACATCAAAACCAAGGCAAGTCTCCTTAGACAACTCGGAAAAGCATTTCAGTAATTCCTACTGTGGAGGAATTTGAGGTTATAAAGGCTAGAATTAAATAATCCCGTTAAATAAGTGTGCTGGAATGCGTTTGGAACAAGTAGGCTTTGTCGTCTTACTGTAAACAAATGTTTAGCTCACAGGATGGACAGAGCGTACCTCAAAACAGGCCTGGTTGGTGAGAGTTAGCGCTGTCTCCCTTGCCAGTATCATCCTGCCCTGTTGTGGCTTGACTTTCCCTAAATACCTATGATCATCTGTGGGCTTCGGAAGGCTCTAAACTGAGCCAGGCACAGTGGGGCACACCTCCAGTCTCAGAACATTAGAGATGTTCTCCCATTTCCCAGACGGGAGAATTTATAACACATTTGAAACCAGTATGGTCTACGTGGTAAGTTCCAGACCGGCTAGGACAAAACAAAATGAAATGAAAAAGAATCCCCCAAATTCTTTTTTTGTAGTGTTCTGCTAAGACAAAAAATTCTGAAGATGTTTCCTCTCCTTTGTGGTAAACTTCTGACCACAAACCAACAAAGCCTCACTCGTACCTCTCTATCTAAAGGGGCTGTGTACTATATCCCAAGACTCTTTTGACTCTTAAGAAACAGCAAAGCCGTGGGTAGTTCACATTCACTCTAAAAAAGAGGGATTGCTGGGACCTAAGAATAATTATCCCCACACACACACACACCACACCCCTCGGAGCTAATGTCAATATTAATAAAATATAAATGGCAGACAGAAGGATGCTTCACATCAAGAAGAAGGAGGCTGCAAGAGTGTGAAGAGAGATGATGGCCTCAACCACATAACTCAAGGATGCCCTTGTGAAAATTCTGTGTTGGGTAAGAAAAGACAGAAATAATATGAGACCTGCTCAGGACACATGACAACGGGAGAGCATCGCCGCCGGAACCAGGCTCTCTCCTCCTCTGCCTCTTTTCTAGTTCTCTGTGCCATGGTCGGAACCAGGCTCTCTTGAGCAGTATCTTCTTTCCAGATTGTGTACTCTGCTTGGAGAACGTGGTGGGGAGAGATAAGCTCACAACTGTCAAAGAAACGATTGTGGAATTTATCCTAGTCCAATCTCATTGGCTTCTCCTCATTGTGGGCGCAGGGAAAACAACACCAGCCAGAGACCCAGCCCTACAACTGGTGAATGCCCCATGCTGGGCGAGGGAGACCCCAGCTAAGTTCTAAACCGTAGCCCTTTGGTTTCCCTCATGTCCGGCTCCTATAGCAGAAGCACAGAATGCTGACCGGCTCATTGGTGGGACACCTTTCCTTAGCCTCTTTTGCAAATGATTTGTGGAGAAGAACAAGATGTGAGATGATAGCTTGCGCCATCAGATGTGTATGACAACGGAGGCGGCTTTCCACGTGAGCCCGTTTGTCTGTCCTTCTGTGCCCAGTCCCGTTAAGAATCGGGACTGGAGAGATTCTGTGATTGACAGGACCGAACCCGTTCCTGAATTGTGTTCAGTCAACTTAGTGGAGGTGGAAGCACAGATCAAGAGACTCTTCCCTCAGCCCCAAAGCAGCTGGAATTTGTGCCAAAGGAAAAATGCAAGAGTTCTGGTGAAAGGGCTGTGTGACTAATTAAAAATCCTGATGCTGTACGAGATCTGAAGCAGCTGTACGGATGTGAGGATACCTAAGGGTCGGTAGAGAAAGCCGAGAAATGCAGAGTGACATGTAGGCAGTGAAGTCATAGACGCAGAGCGGTTGGGTTGGGTCAAGGAGTCAAGTTGCAATGGTCACAGTGAGGAAAGGAGGGGAGGACAATGTTAGGGGTCTTGGCTAGAGTAGGAGACAAAAAGAGCCCAGGAACAAAAGAAGTTCATGCCTGATAGGTACAGGTGCCCAGCAGCAGGTCAGTGAGCCTCCCTGACAAGGGCCAGTGTCTGGTGCTTCTGACCCCATGACAGCTTGCTGTCTGGAACTCCTCTATTCATGGAGCTGACTGTGCTAACATGTTTCTTAATTACCCACAGGCCTCAGTGCATTTGCTCATTCTCCTAAAACAGGTGATCCTAGTCAAGGAAGGGAAGGCATACTTTGCTTTGCGTTTGGTCCTTATATGATGTCATTGCAATATATGTGTTATGAAGGGCAGGTTTTTAAAACATAACATTTACATTCTCCCGTCTTCGTATTTAACCCCACATTCACAGAACTCTGCTTTGTTTGTGTGGAAATTGCACTCACATCCTGGTCCCCATGTCGCTGTCTTTCAGGGAACAAAGGCAAACACCAACCCCAAGTGTTCCCTTCTCCACCCCTTCCCCCTGTGTGCCCAGTCCCTGCTCTCCGCTTTCTCTTTACCTTTCCCCATGGGAATGAAAGGAGAGACACATACTTGCCTAGCAAGCGCTTTCCCATAAGCAAGGCAGCAGCTGCATTTGAAAGATGATGTCCGGATGTGTGTAGAAGAGCAGCAGGATGCAGGGTGGGTTGAGCTGGTGTTTCGCAATGCTGCCACAGTAAACACAGCCCAGCATCTGTCTCGATTCCAAGCCATACTGCTCCTCATGAGGCATGCTCTCGATGGAAGAGCTTTTGCCCACAAGCCCCTTGATGTCTTAGCGGCCCACGCAGGATCTGAATCCATTGCTCCTGGGATCCCGTGGTGTCTTTGAACACACTTCACAGGAGGAATTAAATGTAGGTCTCCTTAAGTCTCTCCCAAAGCAGAAAGTAGGGCTCATTTTACTTTCAAATCTCCAAGTGGATCAAAACTTTGGTCAGAAAATGCACAGAGAATGTGTGAGATTTGATTCTATGGGAACAGGTGCTTGGGCAAGATTTCTGCCATGTATTACAGCCTCTGCCATGGACTGCCACACTAACCATTCTTAGTGCCCTCTGGTGTAGCATTTATTGTATAAATGAGCAGGCTATACGCACAGAGAGACCAGCCCTTTCCCATCCTTTTGGTCCCTCATGAAATTACAGATTGGCATTTTCAGGCTACTTATAGCTTATTCACACCATAAACAATGTGTCCATTGGAAGATGACTGATTCCCCTTATTAATCATCAAAGGACCCGGGTTCCATTCTCAACACCCACAGGCAGTTTCCAGAAGATCCAATGCCATCTTCTGACTTCCGCCGGCACCAAGCATGCACACTGTTCACATTATATAGTCTAAACCTAAACACTCAGACACATAAAGAAACCTAATTTTTTTCAAAAGAATTTGTTAAAATAAAATAAAATGGATCCAGGCATGGTGGCACACACTTGTAACTCCATCACATAGGAGACCAAGGCAACAGGACCGTAGGTTAGAGGCTAGCCTTAACTGCCTAGCAAGACCCTGTCTCAAGCATGCCCTGTCTCAAGATATCTGATGCATACAGAAAGAGACGAAGTCTTGGCAGCTGGTGGAGCTCAGCTGGTAGAGTGCTTGCCCATCATGGAGCCTCGTGTTTGATCTCCAGCACCGCCTTAAGCTGGATGTAGTGGTAACGAGCCTGCATGCTCAGCACTCGGGAGCTGGAGTTCATCAGCTACACAGCAAAGTCAATGGCAGCCTACAGAGAGAGTGAAAGAAGGGGGAAAGGGTTCACATCAATGCTTAAAACTACAACTCACAACTCTGCGATGCCAAAAAGCTTGGAGATATCTTAATTAACGAGAAACATGATAACACAGCAGCCCATGTCTTCTTAGAGCGAGCTCTGAACCAATGGAAGAAAACAGACAGTAAAATCCAGAGATAAAAGGTTAGGGTGTGGTGACCTGAAGACAGTACGGGGTAGATTAGCAGTTGACTAGATGATTAGTGGTAGACCTTTACTGTGGTCCACACAGTAGCCACTTAACGATCTTCAGACTTAAGGCCAGAATTGTTTAGGCTCTACTGGTTTTGCATTATCATCTCCTAGTAGGCTGCTTCCTGTTCATTCTAACAGTTCACTGCAGCAGATGGGTTTGGGAGGTATCTTGTCCTATAACTTTTTGGCATCTTGCAAACCATAGTAATCCTGCCCTTGCTCAGAAACCAGAAGATGTGGGTGCTACCTGGCCCCAGACAAGAGAGGAAAACGAAGCCATGGTGGCCCTATGGCTCAAGGCCAGCACCTGCTCAAGGCCAGACTTGGATCTTGGATCCAGTAATAACTTCAGTAAGGGTGTCAATGTCTGTCGCCCATGTTACCACCAAAAGCTAAGCAAACATCCTTGGTCGGGACTGCTACCAGAAACCTTGTTGATGTCTAAGGGCTGGTTCTGCCCCTCACCTGGGCATCATGGAAGAACTTGCCCAGAGGGTAGAAGGACAGGAGAGCTGGCTCTACCCTTGCTCTGCTAGCACAGTAGAACTGGCCTTGGTGACAGTATTCAGGTGAGTGTAGGAAAGCTGCCCTTCCCTCCAGGGGCAGTGTAAGAGAGCTGGCCCTGGTGGCCTAGGTGCCCCCAGAGTGAGCTGGACAGCCCTGCCCTTTACTGGCTTCAGCACTCTGGAGAGCAGGTCTGCATCTTGCCTGGGCAGCATGGAAGATCTGGCCCTCATGGTGTGGGTCTTGAAGAGCCGGGTGTGCCACAGGCAGAAGAGCTGGCCCTGCCCCAAGCCTGAGCAGAGTGGGAAAGCTGGCTCTGGTGGCATGGGCACGGGAGAGATGGCAAGCAGACCACCTCAGCCACTACCCAGGCCCAGGGCTCTGAGTTTTCCCACCCCAACATCTACCCCATCTATGAACTACTGGGGTACGTGTAGGAGCTGCAGAGCTAACACTCTGGGATCTCTATGACACAGGGAAACAACAGGATATCCCAGAGGGATCCCAGTGAGATCCAGTGTTGATGTTGTAGCAGAAGCCAGAGGCCTTGGACCAGACCAATGGCCCAAGGCAATGACCATGTCTAAGTAAAGCTCTTTGGGCAAAAGGGTAAACTATGTGACACTCCATGGCACACATCACCTCCACAGCAAATTTCTTTTCTATTTTTATTTTTTATTTTTTTGTTCTCTTGGGGGGAGGGGTAAGGGTGCAAAAGCAGAGATGGAGGAACTGGGAGATGAGTGGGATTAGGTGCATAATGTGAAATTCACAGAGAGTCAACAAAATGTTTGTAAAACCCATGCTGAAGAAAGTAGACGGAAATGTAAAATCAGCTCTTCCCATAGCGTGTACAGGTAGTGATTTAGCCAAAGCCTCCCTCATCCCAACCCTGTTGATATCAAGCTAAGGCAAAAGCTGATATCAAGAACCGTTGAGGCCCACAGAAAAGCTTAACTGGTGTCCAGATGAGGCCCAACTTAGCTGAGTGCTTAAGACACACGGGAGAATGGGTTTGAACCCTTGGAACCCGGAGGGGCTTTAAGGCATAGTGTACCTGTGGAAAGAGTGGTGGTGTTCTTCTGTGAGGAGAATACATGAAAGACTGAGGGATGAGAGACATAGCTCTTAGAGCCTCCTGCTGTGCTCTGCTCACCTTGCCTTTCCCACCCTCCTTCCCTGCAAGGGTTGCATGTGTGTTCCGTGAACGCCCAACTCCAGATCCTGCTCTCTGTCCTGCACTGGGACATGGTTCTTCGCTTCACTGATATGTCAGTGCATTTAGCCTGGAGAGGTTAAGGACCACTGCTCAGCCAACCCTTCACATCCCTCCTCTCCATTTCCTAGACTTGGATCTCTCCAAGCTAATTGGCTAGGCCTAGTCCCTTGCACAAGTCCAATGGGACCACTGTTCTTTTTTTTTTTTTTTCCCAGAGCTGGGGACCGAACCCAGGGCCTTGTGCTTGCTAGGCAAGTGCTCTACCGCTGAGCTAAAGCCCCAACCCCAAGGGACCACTGTTCTTAAAGGGAAAGAAAGGGCAGTTGGTGTTTTTGCAGGATGAAGGAAACAGGCCCAGGAAAGCTTCAACACAGCTTCTTGTGACACTTCATGAATCAAAAAGAGATGATCCGGTTTTACATCTTAGAATTTAGCCATTTAACACCTGTTATTAAAAAAAAAATACACCTGTCAGTCAAGGGAACACACTTAGATGAGTACACTCAGGATATGAACGGTAGTCATTAATTCTTCCAAGATCTCACTCACATCAAAGGCAGAGTTCTTCTTACCCCTTCAATTAGGCTGTCTGGATGATCAGCCCCTACCTGTTACCCCTACTTCCACATTGATGCCCATGAATGAGCCTGCAGAACAGCCTCTAGGAAGATAAGAAGCCACAGGGACAGAGAGACCCCAAATATGAAGAAGGCGGTTTGTGGCAGCCTCTCTTACGTGGTGGTTTCTGGGGAGCCTGCTTCTCATTTATTTTGTCAGGCTCCCCAGGTATGTGTCCTAGAAAATCAGCCTAGGAGACATTGTATTTCTTTACCAAATGTAATACCAGAAGTCACGTGGTGACACTTCTTACATTGTATTCTTCAAAAGTGAGTGACTAGAACCAATTCAGTATTCAAAGGGAAGGGAGCTCAACTCCACCATGTTATGAGGGATATGTAAAAGAACTTACAATTTGTGTCTTAAACCACCACATAACTCGGGGCACTCCAGCTCTCAGTGGAAAGCAGCAAGATGTTTGAGAGTTACAGTGTATCAGCCTGCAAAGCACTTCAGGAACTATTCCAATGCCCTCATCACTATGTCCTGGCCTCAGATACCAACAACTGTGTGGAAGATGGGTAAGAAACAGTACTTAGAATTTCCTACATATGTATGAAAATGATTTGTGAGGATTAATGATCACTCTTTCAAAGGTAAAAGACTTAACTTCTGTAGCACTTTTCATGCAGTGGTGAGATCTCCCCACTAGCCTCAACTCCTCATCTTTCCTCACAGTAGTGGTCCATGTGAAAACATTCTGCACTTGTGGGGGGGGGGTCTCTGTGACCACCACAGCCAGCAGAGTAAGGATCTGTAGGAGGCTGAATGCACTACTCGCTGGTGTTGGTTCAAACTGAGTCTGATCCTGAGGACTTCATGTTAGGAATATTTAAGCACAGCATAGTTTGGTGATCTTTTTTTTTTTTTTTTGGTGGTGGGGGGTGGGGTGATAATTAACTTAATCCCACATGCACAATAAAACTTAAGACATGACTACATCAAAACTCATTATAAAATATATGTGACATCTTCCATAAAGAAGGAGTCTGGAGATTGACGGGCTCATGATAAGGGTCTGGGGAAGGTCTGCTGTGGTCTTGGCCACAGTGCAAAGGTCACCAGGTTATGAACCACCTTCTGGGCATTCTCCCAGCCTTATGGGCAGAACACGGTTTCCCTTTGAAGAGACAGCCCTGGGTGTTTACCGCTCCTAGTCACTTAGTGTTTATCTATGAGCGCTGAGAACCACAGTGCCTTCCATGCACACTCTCTTTCCTTCATGAGCAAGTCGTTCCCCCATCCACATGGTACCTTTTGGTATTATTTAGAGGGAACCCCTTACCATGAGGGAACCTTGTGTTCCGATCAGTAAGGACACAAATGGTAATGGAACTAAAGTCATAGGTTCTGAGCATGAATTAGGGGTACAGGGGCAAAGCTGACATCTGTATGGGGCTCTCTAAAATCATCTCATGTTTTCACTGTGGGAGGTTACCATAGATTTTCTGCCCAGTTGCCAATAAGAACATGGAGAAAGAGAGTGATGTTAGAGCTTGTGTTCAAAATAACTATCTGTTGCTATTGGTAACAAAGTCTCAGTGAACTGAGCTGTAGGAATCCGTGGCCCTTTTTGACTTTGGGATGGTTGAAGGTTTTAGAAAAGGGACTTGGCTTTTATTTTTAGTTCTTTATAGTTCACATATTTCTCAGAAGGTCAGTAGGCCTTGGGAAGGTTTGTAGCCTAAATTTAGATTATCAAAACTATGTTTTAAACAAAAATGTTGGGGAGTTAGCCAAAAATTGAACCTTACAAACTGAATTGGGAGATAATTTGCGTATCTTGGTGACACAGCCTGCCACCATGAGCTGCCCTTACTTCCCAGGAATCATTGCTCCTACTCTGTAGACCTTCCTGGACCCTCTTACCATGTGTTGGGACTTTTGTTTCTGTCTCCATTCTGTATCCACCCTTTGCACTTGAAAAAATTGAACTAACTCAGTACCTACATTCCAACTGTTTTTCCACATCTGCAGATAATACCATATTTGACTCGAACCAATCTGAATCAAAAAGAAATTTATCAGCTCGTTTCCTTGGGAAGTTCAAAAGTTCAGGCACGAACGAACATTCGACTGACTTCTGGGACTGACTTTCTATGTCACCTATGAGTCAGCTTCTGTGTTGATTCTGTTCTCCAGTTCTCTTTCTCTACAGCCCTAAAATAGTGCTACCTGCTCTGGGAACATCTTCCTGGTGATGCAGAAACATTGGTTGTCTTAGAGAACAACGGAAGCTTTCTCCACTCAAACAGCTAGGGTCCTGGTAAGAAAAATCAGTTGAAGGCCACGGAAGCCAACAGCCTTCAGGATCTTGTCTTGCAAATTTAAAGAAATGAAATTCACAGACCTCAGAGGGTGAGTTCTAGAAAGAGGTTTGCTATGGATTTCTGAGTGGAGAAGGGAAGGAGAAAAAGAGGGAGGGAAGGCAGGGAGAGGGAGAGAGCACACAGAGCTCCTAGTAGCAGGAGGGGTCATTCTGGTCAGACTTTGTAAAGGTCTGACTTACTGAAGAAACTGGGATGAAGTTGGAGAGTCGGTGAACTCGCTCCTCAGGGAACTTCTCTCTGTCTCTAGGCAGAGACAGGAGCTAAGGGAGGGATAAGAACCAGAGCTCTCTCCTGACATGATTGCTCTCTACTATGGATGCTCTAGAACTGTCATTTTAGGTCCCTGCCCTTCCTTGCCGGCCTTTATGTCTATTGTCACTCATTGTAAATTCGTACCTGGAGAACACAGTGAACAGTTCTTATTCAGAACTATTAAGAGATGTCCAGAAACTCGTGGTGACTCAACTGGTATGGAATGACAATTGGTTTAGGCCTTAATCCAGCTTCCACCCCCAGAGCAAGAGCCCCATCTGGACTGTAAGTGATAAGATGGAAAGGAAATGGATCCCAAAGGAGAACAGGGGCTCCCGACAGAAGCAGGATTGGACACCAGTGAGGCAAACAGCAAATATCCACCCGGCTTTGGCCATTAGTGCTTCCTCTGCCCAGATGGCACTCAACGCCGTGGCAGCCCCACTGAGCTCAGCACAGCCCACGAGCGTCTCTTCTCTTTCATCTTCGTGTTGACTGACGCTGACACGTGCTCAGTGGGTTCTGGTCCCACTGAATGTCGTGAAAGAGTATAAATGTTCTTCCTTTAAGACACAATGCAGGACACACATATACGGTCACCAGATT
The DNA here is from genome assembly GCF_021556685.1 of Rattus norvegicus. NCBI lineage: Eukaryota > Metazoa > Chordata > Mammalia > Rodentia > Muridae > Rattus > Rattus norvegicus. The sequence continues at coordinate 99,300,905 of NC_141546.1, forward strand.
CCATTAAACAGAGCAGCATCCTGGCAACACCAGGGACTGGCAGAAATAAGTATTATCGTTCCCAAATGTGTTGACCATGTAAGCCAAGGCACAGATGGTTTTAATAGTCTATCCCCATGTAGAAAGAAGGGCGATAGTGATGGAGACAGGAATATACCACCCCAAAATAGGCTCCACGGCATATGGACTATTCTGTGCTGAAGGCAGTTGAGGAAAAGCAGACCCAGGGAAAGCTCTGGAAATAGAATGCTTAAGTTTCCCTTTTTAAGGACATCTACACTTACAAAAGCAATTCCCACTTGTAAAAGTGGCACATTCTCCTGTACCAACAAGAGGAAAGGACAGGAGCTGTAAGTCACTATGAAAGAAAGCACCAAGTTAAATCTGCAAACTGTGCAAACTTAACAGACTGCCCTGCCTAAGTCCCTTTCCCCACCAGGATTAAAATCCCCCATTCCTCGCCAAGCCTGAAATGGCTTGTAAACGCCTGGCGTCCGGCTGCTTCCTCAGCTCCATCTTCCTCTAGATGCTCATGATTCAAACTGACTTCCGTTTTCTCTTGCCCGTCTGTCAGTGTATGGCTTTGCTCACAGGCCCAAACCATTGACCCTAGGAACATAGAGAGCTATGCTAGGAAGCACTTAGCAGAGCGGCAAATCAAATTTGAGGGGGCTATAAGCTCTGTTATTTTTAAAGTATTAAGTTTCTTATCTGCTAAACAATTAATCCCTTTGAAACTACCTCCTTTCAACCCAGCTTCAAGTGTATCAATGAAGAGAACGGGTCTCCTATGTGATAGCTTTGCGGGGCATGTAGGCTAGAGCTAACGGGAAGGGAGCAAAACGAAACAGATCCCACTTGTCAGATTTTTATCGAGAGACACTAAGACCCAGATCTGGGTAAATCAAAATGACCCAAAACAAAGTCACCGCCCTCAAACAGCAGCCTAGAAAGAAACAGGCCCACAAGCAGTACACACGGGACCACCCGTGTTAATAAATGTTCCCAATGTAGCAGAGATGACACTGGTTGAGGGTCACTCGAATGCTTCACACTCGTCTCTCAACACCCACTGGAGAACAGGTGAATAGATCCATGCTCTGAAGTGGCCCTGGTCCACAGGTCCCTGTTAGGCGCCTTCCTGTTTGCGACCTCTCTCCCTTTCTGTTTCTCTGCCTGTTAAATCTCTTTCCTGTTGCTTTCCCCGTTGTTGCAGACCTGTGAACTGGAGAGAGGTTCACTGAATAATTTAAAGGCAGCAGCAGCATCAGACTTCCAGAAACAACGCTCTGGTTACCTAAGATAACATGGCCACCAGAGCGTTTGCCTGTGTGTTCCGGACAGACACATGCTGATGGTGACACTCTTAGGTGCTAGTTTGACAGGATTAGAGACCATTGGTGTCGGACTCCCTCTCCCCTGTAGGGAGCCGTATTGGATTTGGGCCTGGCCGCTTTGTGACTGTATGGCCACAGTTAAGATTCTTGAGATTGTTAGACAAAAAGCCTCTCCCATGAATTTACGGCACAAGAAGGTAACAATCAGCCCGAACAAGATACCTGCTAACTGGTGTACTTGGGGTATATAGTTTGGTGAATAAAGTTACAGGAGGCCCCTTCCTCTTCTGGCTTGACACGAATAACCTGTGTGTGTGTGTGTGTGTGTGTGTGTGTGTGTGTGTGTGTGTGTGTGTGTTTCTTTAATCCCACAGGCTTTCGCACGATTCTCAGTACCATGTCGATGCAGGCGCCGACACTCCCCTACCCGATAATCGACAGCTTATAAAACTAAGGCTAGAACTACAGTACCGAAACCACCAGCCCAAGGAATGAACCAAGTCAGACCTCTGGCTCTGGGAGGAGCTGCGGCATCTAAAACTGCTACATGCATAGTCACTAGCTGATACCTATTTAAACCTGATTCTACGATCCCTCAACCCTGTGAGATTACTATCAGGGTGTTTTCTGATAAAACTGAAGGGCACACCTTGGTCTCAGGGGAGAGTCGATCAAAACGGCCCTGTCAATCACCTATCCAGGAAAATGCTTCTCTGGAACACTCCCTGCTAAACTGTTTGAAATAGTATAATGCTATTCTACAATGTAGATCCGCACAATGGCTCATCAGGCCATTTTTACCCCTTAAGAGTATTTCTCTTTGTTCTCTTTGCTCCCTGGAACACGGTGTGCATCTTCTACACTACGCTGTGTGTGTGTGTGTGTGTGTGTGTGTGTGTGTGTGTGTGTTTCTGAAAATAAATTTCCCTCGGAGAGATCATAAGGTCTGAGGAGACGACAGTGAGATCCTGGTGATGCCATTAACCAGAATTGCCAGAGAATCAGCACCGATTGTAAGGATCCAGGGAGTTTGAACATCATGAGGAATTGAGGAACGATGATAGAAGTAGTCGGATTAGCTGGTGGTTAGCGACAAAACAAAGGCATCGCATAGCTGGAGTTTGTGGGAAGACAATACGTCCGCGAGGAGTTATCCGCCTTCAAAAGATCTGTGCACATTTATCTGATTCCGTTTCGCTACTCCCAGCCTCCCAGACACATTTCTACAAACACCTTCCCTAGGGAGTCAGCGCAAATCACAAATACATTAGAGTCCTAGACAGAAATAGAAGCGAGAAGCAAAACGTGGAAAGCTCTAGAACACCCTCCCCCCCACAGCAAGATTTGTTTATCCAAGTCCCCACAAAGCTGGGTTAGAACCAGTCCTTAAGTTATGAACCCTTAAGATTTGTAGGTGACTGTTGAAACGCGGGGACTGAGTCAGAGCCGGATGCAGAATACAAGATAAGCAGAGGAAGACCAGAAGCAAATCTGAGAAACATGGCACCTGCCCTGTGAAGGTTGCTTTTATTAATTGAAATAAGTTCCTGGATTAATTTAGGGAAACCCCCACCACTCCACCACCTCCTGTTCATTCCAGTCCCTACAAGGAACCCAGCCCTCACTTAAGGCTATCCGAGCCGGGGCTAAGGCGTGTCAAGGCTTGCCTCAAGGACTTTAGGAGTGTGGGAGAGCCACCAGGAATTTTCTTAGATGAGAAACCAGAGGTAGAGAACTCCTCAAGAAAGCTCTGGAGCAAACAAATCTGGGCCAGGAGAGTGGTCCAGAGTGGGAGAGGCCGAAGGGTAAAGAGAATGAGGGGGCATCTCTCAGAGGCTGGTGGAGTTTCAAATTCTTGAAATTTCCAGAGTATTACAGTAAGGGATATCAGCACTAGGTTATTATAAAAAAAAAAGGCATATTTTACACGTTTTCATTTAGCATACTTACGTGTTTAGTTTTTGACACCGAAATAAAAGACATGGCAAGTAATTGGTGTTATATTCGCAAGATATTAATGGATTTTGCAAGCCTTACAAGTTCATGGGATTTGTAGTGTTGTATTTTTTTTTCTTTTATCTTTTTTTCGGAGCTGGGGACCGAACCCAGGGCCTTGCGCTTGCTAGGCAAGCGCTCTACCACTGAGCTAAATCCCCAACCCGCCTTACAAGTTCATACTTCAGTGTTCGGTGTAGGTGATGTGATCCATCCAGCTCTTCCCAAAAAGGCATGCTGTCTTCCTTCAGTCCTGCTGATATCTCCCTGAGATGCTACCCAGGACCCCTCAAGTCATCCTTTTGATCCAGCCTCACCATCCCAGCCTGATATCATGCCTAACGGTCACAGCAAGCAGCAGACGTTCACCAAGACACCAAGCGTGCGGACCCGATACCAACAACGTCTTCAGCAACTCTGGTGACCATAGCAACCACAAGCATCCACACAGACATTCTCACCTTGACCAGGTGTGGGCAGCCCTGGCACCGCCCCTGTGTGGCACCAGCACTGGCTGCACCTTCCTAATGCACCTTCCAGATTGTCAGTGGAACTGTTGCTCACTGTTGGCTGCAAGACAGGTCACTAGTGAGAGCCAGGGCGGTGGGAGGAGCCAGATAGCCCAGAGATAACCAGGATTATTGCCTCCATCAACTTCCCTGCCCTCTCCATGGGTGGCTAGGCTTCGCTGTGGGAACACACACAGTTTCTGGTTTATTTTATAGAAGCTGACCATGCTGAGAACTACCAGGAATCACTGAATGAGTGACTCCTTTTAATTCTTTAGTTTAGTACCAAGAAGCCCAACCGGGGGCTAAAGAGAAGAGAAGGCACAAGGGGTAAGAGTATGTGCTGCTTTTGCAGGGGACCTGAGTCTAATTCCCAGCACCCATGCCTGGAGGCTTATATCCACTTGTGACTCCTGTCCCAGAGGGATTTGATGCCTTTGATCTCTGTGGGCACTGACACTCACTTGCACAAACCCCCACACAGACAGATTTTCATACACGTGGTTAAATATTTAAAAGAAGCAACACAAGGAATGTTGTCCCAGAACAGATTTATTGGGAAGATTTAAATGGTGTAACTTGGCTTTAGGCCACAGCGCTTTCTTTTATTCTTTTATTTTATTTAGTTCATAACTTGGAAAAGAGAAGTCTCACAGAAATCATCATCACCACCACCGTCGCCATCATCATCATCATCACCATCAATTGTTATCTCCCCCAGGATATGGTGTATTATTTGGTCCTAGAAGATGCCTAAAAATAGACTTAATGTGGGCCATTGAGATGGACTAGCAGGTGAAGGCATAGTACCCAGGCTAAAACAGTAAGGGCAGAACAGGTTTACTCCAAAGGAAGCCATGCATAGTCAACCCTGACAACCTGAGTTCAATCCATGGAACCCACATGGTGGGAAAAGAGAACGGACTTCCCCAAGTTGTCCTCTGACCCACACATGTTCTCACACACATATCCGAGAAACAAACAGATTGATTAAAGTAATATATGAGAACAGATATAATACTTGACCCTGGGTAATAACAGATATATTTGATAGAAATTTGGGGGATAAGGCCAAAAAGGCCTATCTAAAACACCGGATTAATGACTGTTCCATTACCTCGGTTTTTAGTTGAAGGGTGACGTACCCCATTCTTTTATGGATGTGTGCTTTGAAGAAACATGGTCTGCTCATCTAACGTGAAGTGGGTGTGTAGAAACCATCCCTTGTTCAGTCAGCGCACAAATCTATCTGGGCAGACAGTCTCAGTGTGAATATCAGAAGTTCAATATGACATGATTTACTAGCAATTCAAGCCAGTTACTGACGTGGTAGGAGGAGGTGAAAATTTATTCTGCTGGTCAAGAGGGCTGGGAAAGGTTCAGAAAACTGAAGACAGAAGTAAAAAAAAAAAACCTGAAGTTACTCACCTGGCAAGACAGCAGGTTAAGGGTGGGGGTGGGGGGGAGGTCTGTCAGCAGAGGTGAAAGAGCAGCACCACAGGATGGCATCTCAGTATTGGGCACCCTCCAAAGCTCAACACTTAGAAAGGTTTCCTTCCGAGGTTGGGGATTTAGCTCAGTGGTAGAGCGCTTGCCTACGAAGCACAAGGTCCTGGGTTCGGTCCCCAGCTCCGAAAAAAGAAAGAAAGAAAGAAAGAAAGAAAGAAAGAAAGAAAGAAAGAAAGAAAGAAAAGAAAACATAGCCTTTGGGCTGGAGAGATGGCTCAGTGGTTAAGAGCACCGACTGCTCTTCCTGAAGTCCTGAGTTCAAATCACAGCAACCACATGATGGCTCACAACCATCTGTAATGAGATCTGATGCCCTCTTCTGGTGTGTCTGAAGACAGCAACAGTGTACTCATATATAATAAATAAATAAAATATTAAAAAAAAAAAAAAGAAAGAAAGAAAGGTTTCCTTCCTGCCCAGAGGGGAACGGACTTGGGCTTTGACCCTGAAAGACCCTAGAGTCTTTCATCAGCCTTCTATGCACTGCCTCAGGTCAAGACTAGGCCAAGTACCAGCTTCCCGCCTTGGGTCAAGGCTAGGCCAAGTTTCATTCTCCATTCACAGTTCTCAGGGGGAGCAGGGACTTTCTTGAAAAACTGTAGAATGTACTGACTGGTAATCACCTGACCCTCTGGTCCCAGATAGAGCGAGTTCGAATGTGCGTCCTTTGCTTACTAGCCAATAGATTCAAAGGTCAATATGCTTAGCCAATAAGTTTAAACTGTAACCTTGCTGATGTAACCTGTACCTCTAAAAAGTATAAAAACTGCTTGTTATAGCCATTCAGGGTCGCCTTCTAGTCACTTGCCACAAGGGGCTGATTGAGGGTCGACCCCAACATGCTGGAAAAATAAACCTCTTGCGTTTGCATCGAACTCCATTCTCGTGTCTTACCTGGGGCGGGGGGTGTCTCCTGGTAGTTAAGGCTCACTTCAAGCCTTACAACCCCAACTTGAACCCATAATCCCCAACATTTAATAAAGAAGATGGAATCCAGAATCATCTCACAGCAACAGCAGAACATGAAATAACAAGAATGCTTCTGCTCTGGGAGACAGAGGGTCACAGCAGTGACATCCTCGAGTCCCAAAGTACCCACTGGAAGAAATACGTGTAAACATGGCTGCTGTGGTTAAAAAAAAAAACCCTGACAAAAGAAACAAGGGCTCACAATTCAAGAGGACAGTCCAGCGTGGTGGGGAATCCCTGGCAATAGGAGCTTGAGGCAGTCGGTCGTGTTGCACCTACAGCAATGCATGCTTCCACTGTCTTTTTTTTTTTGCATATTATTTTTATTGATTCTCTTGGGAATTTCACATCCTGCACCCTGATCACACTCACTTCCAAGCCCTTCCGTGTCTACCCTGTCCTTATGAACACCCCCCCCCAAAAAATAAATAAATAAAAAATTTAAAAGTCCGATTGTGTTATCTGTGTATCACTGGAGCATGGTCAAACTCTCAGTAGTCTGCCACTTAAATAGAACTGAGTCCTCCCCATCCTGCCAGAAGCCACCAATTGTAGAGAAATGCTACCCCTTGGAGTAACTTCCCCCTTGGAGTAGCCAGGCCCTTTGTGCATGGAGTTGGAGCTGGAGGGAAGGAAGCTTAACCAGGTGCTGGTGGATGCTGTGCAGGGTCTTGGTTGGCAATGAGTTCCAGGACAATGAACACAAAAGGGAACAGTTTCAGAGAGCTGGTTCATTTACTGGGGGCAGAGAAAAAGGGGTATTTCCATCCTTGAGGTTCCAGGGTCTCTGGGACAAGGTTTGTGTGACTGTGTATCATTGGACACGGGAGAGATGTTGAGAGATATTTCATCTACATACTTAGGGAATGTAGGGTCAGAGTGGGAGTGGGGGGACCTGTAGGTGGATGTCTTTATGCAGGAAGGCAGGTATAGGATAGAATGAGGCCTGTCATTGGACAAGAAGGAAGGCTGGGCAAGAGAAAAGTTTTAGAAGGACGACAAGGAGCCGGAGCAAGGAGAGGGACCTGGGAGAACGTGGCGGCAGGTGTTAAGATTCTTCTCTGTGCATAGATACAGGTTGATATGAATATTTTTAAGGGATAGGTGTGTACAGGGTTTTGTGCTGTGTAGATGGGCAAATTGTATCTCATGAATTGGGATCAGATTATTGTGTGGTGTGTTCTTGCATGTGGTGACTTAGTTGAGTTCATGGAGTTCAAGAGAAGGTATGGTGGCAGGATGCACCAAGCCTGCCACAAATTGGGATGTATATGCCTGGTGTGGTAACAACCTGCCAAGGGAACTGTGGATTCCTGCTAGAGTTGATGGTGGGAAAGCTGGCTTTATGGCACCAGGTTAGGAGGAAGGAGAGAGCCAGTTCCTGTCATCCTCATACTTGAGGTATCCAGGTTGAAGTTCCCTCAACCCTTCCTCCCTGAGCCTGAGCATTACAGTCCCACAGAGGGCCACACGTCACCATCCTATCACATTTTTAAAGAGTTCTCTTTGATGTTTTCCTATTTAGGCTATTACTTTGGGGAGAAGGGGGGAGGGTTGTCACAGAAGCCGTCTGTGTCCCTCTTTCTCAACTGTGCACCTGCAGTCATCGATATGCCTGAAAAAAAAAAAGTAGCTTCCTTGCTTTTTACCGTCAGCAGGAACACAGATCATGCATTGGGCTTCCACATGGTTTCTATCAACAGCACAGACCACGGACACCGGCCCCCAGTTGCAGTAGAACCACAGATCCAGACATAACCCTAGAGGGACAATTTTGGAATAAGAATGTGCTCTTGTTTTAATCCCAGGTATAGGGATGTGGGGCTGTTCCAGACTGAAGCAGCTGGCTATGATTTGCCTCGTGCTCTAGCAGAAGCGTGGTTTTCCCAGCTGCAGATAACTCCTGTGACCTGTGAATTCTGAGAACTTTTCAGAAGGTATATAAATGCTGGAGGTGGGGAGTTGGTGGTTAATGGTCCTTCAGAGGGGTTGGTTATGGTTTGTTAGTAGTCGTGCTCAAAGAAGAAACAGAAGAAAGAAATTAGATTCAAAGATTTCTTTCTCTATCCCACCTCCATCTTTCTTTCTCTCCTCTCTAGTAAAACTGAGAGGATAAAGGATGGGAAGAAGGATCCACAAAGTAGCAAAGACCCACTACACGGCCCTAGGAGGCAGCCTGGACCACAGACATTAGCATGGCTTCAGGATGCAGCACAGATCATGGACATGCATATGACCTTAGGTGATAACAGGGCCACAGAGGGGCCACATCAGAACCACTGACCTATGGTCTTCATGGTCCAGGAGCAGCATGGACCACAGGCCTCAACCTGGCCTCAAATGGTTATACAAGCCACTCACATCAACATCTGCCACCACCCCCATCCCCACTACCCTCATTCCACTCCCCACCCTGCCCCCAAGCTGTAGGACATCACCAAGGCCTCAGTCAGCAGCACAAACCAAGCTCTTCTATATGGATCTCGAGCTTCATCACAGTCTGAGGCAGCAGCATGGCCCAGCACAGACACCAACATAGCCTCCAGTGACATCGAGGACGACAGTGGTCTTTCCTTATCTTGGGCCTCTGTTGTTGCTCAGAGACAGGGTGATCCCTAAGCCAGGTGTTGTGTTGAAGGACTGAGTCTGAATCTGTATGAACTCCAGGCCATTGCACACTATTCCACTGATCCCATGGGGCAACAAAAGGTTCCACTGTCAGCCTCAGCCCTCTTCTATACCTGCCACAGGTTGTCGCATCTCCAGATCCAGATCTCTCCACAATGCACATACTGCTCCGTTTTTCGACCTTTCCCATGGCTCCATCACTTGTTCATCAGAGCAACACCTGACTCATGAGGCAGGACCGCCTAGCTTTACTTCCTCTTTCTAATTCAAACTGAGACCCAAGGCAAGAGAATGGTGTGCCTACTGTTAGGGTGGGTCTTCCACATCACTAACCAAATTAAGGTAATTCCTCGTGGATATAGACAGGCAGAGGCCAGATATGGGGAGAGAAAGTGTAAACCCAGTCAGAAAGAGTAAAAATGGCTTAGCTGCTAATAACCCAAGTCTTTGTGGAACAGATCTGCCTTCTACTTGTGGTCCTCTTGCTTCTAACAAATTTTATACATTCTTTTTTTTTCTTGCTTAAATTAATGATATTGATGGACTCTTGTCATTGAAGAGGTTTAGTCTTCAAAATGAAGGAGGGGGAGGAGGAAGGAGGAGGAAGGAGGAGGAGGAAGGAGGAAGAGGGAGGAGAAAGAGGAAGAAGAAGGAGGAGGAAGAAGAGGAAGAAGAAGAGGAAAAAGAAGAAGAGGAAGAAGAAGAGGAGGAGGAGGAAGAGGAAGAAGAAGAGGAAAAAGAAGAAGAGGAAGAAGAAGAGGAGGAGGAAGAGGAAGAAGAAGAAGAAGAAGAAGAAGAAGAAGAAGAAGAAGAAGAAGAAGAAGAAGAAGAAGAAGAAGAAGAAGGAAGAAGAAGAAGAAGAAGAAGAAGAAGAAGAAGAAGAAGAAGAAGAAGAAGAAGAAGAAGAAGAAGCAGCAGCAGCAGCAGCAGCAGCAGAGGCTCTTATCCAGGAGCTGTGATTTGTAACTAGGGTGGAAGAAGGTTTAGTTCACTTCACATTTAAAGAGCTCTCCAGTTGAGCATGGACAGCATTATTATTGGAGGTGGCTTATTTTTTTCCATTAAAACAAACAAACAAACAAAAACCCAACCAAACAGAGTTTCATAACCTGTCATATTGGGACCAGTAGATATGGAGCATGAATAAATGACTCAGAGACAAGGAACTTTTAACTTCTTTACCTTTTGAGGGATTTGGGAACAAAAGGGCTGTGACTCACTGAAAGTATAAGGTGAATGTTCACAAAGACAGCCCCACAGAGAGCGCTGACTTTTACCACAGTGAGGCAGCAGGCAGAGATATAAAGACCTCATCTAGTGGACTCAGAGGACAGGCCTGCTGGTGAGTCATTTTATTTTACATTTTATTGCCTTGTAATTACCTTCTGTGATACTAATATCTTCAGTAAAGTTATTATTACAGTCTGGTCTTGACTGGACTGCAAGGACAGGAATGACCTGTGTGTTGGGGTAGGGAGAGGCATAGACTCTCCTCACTCTGAGAAATCAGCTGTGGGATAGAATATTCCAGTAGAGGGAGATAGAGTGTTCTGGAGCAGCAGGCAATGGTCAACAGGAGAGTAAAGAAGACCCCAACCCCCACACCCACGCCTGCCCCCACCCCTGCCTCCACACCCACCCCACCCCAAGGCTGGAATCCTGCAATGCAGCAGCATAGGTGTGGGAAGATTGACCAGGAGGCAACCTCTCCTCCCCCACACCCTCTCCTCCCCACACCCTCTCCTACAGAAGCTGCAAGAGAGAAAGTAACAATTACAGCAGTCTGAATAGACGCTTAATATCATTTCTTTCTCCAGAGGACACACAAGACACCTCCCAGATTCCGTGGACTAGCCAAGGGAACTGTATTAGTTTCTTTTCTTGATGCTGTGATCATCTATGTGATGAAAGCAGCTTAAGGAAAGAAGGGCTGGTTCACTTTGGCTCACAGTTTGAAGATACAGTCTGTGTGGGGAGGGAGGGCGGGGAGGGGGCGGGTACGTAGGCAGAAGCATAAGGCAGCTGGTTACATTGAATCCACAGTCAGGAAGAGTCTGGTATTACAGATACTCACTGTTTATTTCCACATTTTTCTTGGGTTCTGGGGATTCACATTCAAGTCTGCATGCCAGGCCAGCAAGCTCTTTTACTCCTTTTGCGGCCAGGGAAAGGTACTGCCCACATGCAGGGTGGGTTTCCCCATCTCAACCATCACCATCTACATAATCCCTTCACAGACGTGCCGTGCCGTTGGTTTGCCTGGTACTTCTGAATCCCAACAAGTGGGCAGTAGAGATGGATCTTCAGAGGGGTGTAACTGAAAACCGTGCAAGCCTAGAATCTAAGAGTCCATAGACACCTCTACCCAAGCACTCTTTACCTGCTTTATTTAGTCAGGAGGATGTCAGGAGGGCTGCGCGGGACAGCATGCTCAAACACAGAGACTGAGTTCCTGAGCCATTAGAGGAGAGCTTGTAGGGCTGGTTTTGAATCCTGATGGAGTAAACAGTTACTGTATTAAACTATTGAGATCTTGTAGAAACCGAGAAAGACTGTATCCCTGAGCCATTAGAAGAGAGCTTGTAGGCCTGTTTTGATTCCTGATGGGGTAAACAGTTACTATATTAAGCTAGCAAGACCTTTTAGGTTGTTTTGTTGACATCAAATTACTCTGACTAACACAGCATCATAAAAGGATGTCTGTGGTCCTGTTGTTGTGCAGCCTTTAAACCACCAGAGATTTGAGTTTGCACAAACACGAATCCTCCCCGGGTCCTCACTCAAAGAGCTCATCTCATAAGAAGCTTAGAAGAAAAGATGACGACAAGAGGAGGAAAAAGCAGAAAGTTCCTGAACGGTTTGTTTTCCTCTTGTAAATATTAGTGATAAAGCACAGAGCCATCAGAGCGCACTTAAGCGGAGATTGCCGTGGAGCTGTTCCCTGGACAGAGCTACTGAGAGGAATACTCCTTTTACAAGTTGAGCCCCCGAGATCCTCCCGCACACTGAATGGAACTCTGTTCTCTCTGCTGAGCACATGCGTTTCTGCAGATGTCCTTTATTTCTGTATTGGTATAGCTTTGCCTCTTGCTGCCCTGGGTCTAGCGGAAAGTAAGACCCGTTAAAGAGGAGAAATCACGTCCACTCTCACTCATCCCCGGCCTAGCCAACACAGTACCATTCCTAACAGCTCTAAACTAAAATATAACCAAGACTTACAAAACAGTTGACTCTGTCTGGAAAAGTAGTTGTTCATCTGAGATGGATAAATACGTTTAATTTCTTTTAGTCCCCTTTGCCCATTTTCCAGGAATTTGGATGAGGCACTGCGTTTGAGTTTGTGGTGACCAGCGTTTCACAGACCACCAAGGAGAATGGGACAGATGGAGAAACCTAACAGCAGAAGCGGCTGGCTTATCTTTCTCTCTGAAGGTCAAAAGAAAGTCATGATCTAGGATAGGTCTTGGAAGCATGCTAAGGGAGCAGAGGGCCACGTGTGGTAGCTTCTGTCTCTGTGAAAGACCCAGGCAGATTAGTAGTTCCCAGAGACTGGAATGGGAGGGAGAGAAGGAGGGCTGCACCTTCGGGGCTGACAAACCATTCTGGAACCAGGAGGCGATGATGTCTAGCAATGCCGCCATGTATAGTGAAGGTAACTGGATAGTCAACTCTCTCATAATTAAAATGATTTTATGTCATACGAATTTCTTCTCAACTTCTAAAAAACCCTAATTTAAAAAAATCGTTTAGGGAGTCTAGGAGACGTCTCGTCACATACAAGCACCTGCTGAGCAAACACAAGAAACTAAATTCAAACACTTAGAACTCAGGCCAAAAAGCTAGGCCTGGCCACTGCACACCTACAACCTGAGAGCCATGAGGGTGGGGACGGGACAATCCCTGGGGCTTGCCGGCAACACCCTAGTTCCAAGATCAGTGAGAGACCCTTTCTCAACAGAGTAAGGCAGAGAATGGCTGAGCAGGAGACCTGACATTATCTCCAGCCTCTGAGCATGTGCGTGTGTGTTCAGGCCCCTCCCCCAAATATGCATACGTGTCCAGACATAATACATATATGCACGCTTACACACAGAGAGAGACAGAGACAGACAGAGAGAGTCAGAGGCAGAGACAGAAAGAGAGAATAAAAAAGTAAGTTATACGATCCCAACCTTCCAGATGAGCTGTGCTCACAGACAGAATAGTGGTACAAAGGTTATGTGTGTTATCCAATTGTCTTTGCACTGGATTTGAGGATTTCACAAGAGGGAATTCATGCCTGGTTACTATCAACGTGGTTTGGGATGCTATGGGCACTGGGGGCAGGAGAACTGACCTACTGCAATTTTGTTACCAAAGGGACACATTGTTAAACTGTTTTCTTCATAGTCGTGCTTAATCCCACAGATTAGGGCTTCTTTCAAGCTCGGCCAGATAATCTTCTCTCTCATGATCATCAGTTAATACGGAAACTCGTAGTTTGTCAACGCACCAAGAATAAGTGACAGCTGAGTGTCCAGCCCTGACTGGGGCACCTCGCTCTAGTCCTCCGGAACAGAGAGGAGAAGGTGGGAAGACTGTGAGATCTGGAGAGTGAGGAGATGTTGCTGCAATAACGCTGTCTCCGGACACGGCACGGCCATTGCACGCATGAGCTCACCGCAGCCACGGATGCCTGCACAAGGGCCGCACAGATCCAGCCAATGCCAAGGGTTAGCATTTCAACAGATAGTATCAGCTGGAATCACTGGGTTACAACAGAGCAGGGAGGACACGGAATGAGAAGGGAGAGGTCTTAGGAGTGCATCAGGCGAGCGAGAGGGGAGAGTTGGGGGTCAATATGAACGTGATACTTTGATGACATGCATGAGATTGTCTAAGAATAAATAAAGTACGTTCCATTTTTTAAAGTAGGCTCATGCTGACTTCTGCTTTTCTCCCCCTTGCTCCCGCATTCTCGCTCTGTCTCTCTTATGGGTTCAACATGAGAGATCTCTCACAGGCCCATGTATTTAAACAGTTAGTATTCAGCCGACGCTGATGGCAGTTTGGGGAAAATTGTCCATCCTTTAGGAGATGGAGTCCATCAGGAGAAGTAAAATCACTGGAGGCGGAGCTTGGGGAAAGTGTATCATTGGAGGTAGGCCTCGGGGGAAGTGTGTCACTAGATATACTGGGCAGCCCAGCCCAGAAGGGCCAATCCCAGCCCCACCACCAAACCCCTACCAGTAAGCCAAAAGTCTCCCGCTGCCAAAACTGAACTCCAAATAAACTCCTTTTTTAAAGTTGCTTCTTGTCGCAGTCGCATTCATGAGAAAAGTAATTAATTCGGTCTCTTACTTATTTTCCTGAAGCTACAGAGTTAGTAATGTCTGCATTAATCACAGTGGAAATTAAATACAACTCTTTGCAGAACTGGCAAAACATGCAAAACTCAATTTTAGGGCAATTGGCTGCCCAGTCAACAGACAACCTGAAAGGGGGAAACATGTGCTCTCCAGTGAGTCCTGGGGGAGCCTGGGTTACTACTCAGAATCAGCACAAAATTGTAGGTTCCCAGGTGGGAGGGAAGGTAACACAAAAAAATAAAGAAACATATTGAGGTCCTTTTTCCTTTTCAGTCACACACACACACACACACACACACACACACACACACACACACACACAATGATGTTGTTACCAATGCTTTTTATAGGTTCAGTCTTTTTTAAAATTCTTACCCTTCCTCTCCAAATTGGCTTTTGGACAAACCAGATGTGTGGAGCAAGGAAAGAAAGTGGTCAAGGCACAGAGAAGGGTTGGGTTTGGCTTGTGATTGTTACATTGACCTTAGAGACTCACGTCACAGACGCTGTGTAAATCAAGTGGAAAAACAAAAGCCTAGAGAAGACCCCTTGCTCTAAGTCCACTCTTCCTTCCCCTCGGCAACGCAGTTTGCTCCTCCAGGAACCAGTACTTCGGCCTGAGCTGGGAGAGTGGTTCTCAGGGGTGCTGTCACCACAGAAAGAAGCCAGAGCTCCACTCAGAAGCCCCCGTCTCTCCTGCCTGCTGATTTCCAAGCATCCAGGATGGGGAGTTATCAGGTGTATCAGATGCAGACTCTTCGCATGGAACACGGCATAGAGCAAACAGAATTTGGTGATTGGGGAAGGTGTGAAAAGAATCTGACCAGGTGGCTCGCACTCCCAGAGACAGGGGCAATCTGGGGCTGTGACAAGAGTGAAATGCCCAAGAATTCCCAAGGTGGTCTTAAGGAAAACTATTATTTGAAAGATTGCATCAGAAACCTTACTGGATCTCTGTTTCAAAGTCATAACCCACATGCAGTAGTAAATCAGCAGATGACCACAGGGCAGATATTAGGATAAACTGATTATGAGGGGATTTCACAGACTGGGATCAGCTCTGTTTCTCCTGTTATGGTTGAATTGCTCAAACATTGACCTTGGGTAGATAACCCAAGGAAAAATCAACAGAAACCTTTCGTGAGTGCCTACTGAAAGCGTCGAGTTTGCAAATAATCATAGTATACATTTTTATTACTAGTCATAAATAGTATGCCACCCATTGTTAAGGTCAATGAAGCAACAAACTATTTTTCCCCAGAAAGCCAATCATTAGATTTCATTAGCCCTCCGTTGCCGAGAGCTTGCAGCCCCAGGAGACCTGAACTGAGCAGTTTGTTCATCTTCTCAGTGAAAGAAGGAAAACAAGAAACTAGTGAAGAAGAAGAAGGGAGGGAAAGAGGGCTGATTAAGGTTGGGCGTCAAATTGATCAGGTTAAGAAACATCGAGGGGAGGGGTTGGGGATTTAGCTCAGTGGTAGAGCGCTTGCCTAGCGAGCGCAAGGCCCTGGGTTCGGTCCCCAGCTCCGAAAAAAAGAAAAAAAAAAAAAAAGCTCGAAGAAACACCGAGGGGATCCAGGATGTCCATCTCTGGATGCACCCTAATCTTACACAGGCGGAGCAGAAGGCCCCCTGATATGACTTTAGAGGTACCCCAAAGTCAGCCAGCTCATCACTCTCTACTGCTTTAGCCAATGCAAGCCTGCTCTTTGAAATTCATAGACTGTGTTGAGTCCTACCTTTGGGTCCTCCCAGAGCATTCTCCTGTCTCTATTACTGGTTTCCTCCATAATCATTATATAAATACCGAGATAGGACCTTGAAAAGCACCAGACTTGCCAAGCAGACACATACTCAAAGGTCCCAGTGTGGAGAGGAGCTGGGCAGTCACAAAACATCCATCAGATGTGCCTTGGCAGTGCAGGTCCAGTACGGTGTGACCCTCTCTGCGTTACAGCACAGGTGCTCAAGGGACATTCGGGACACGGAAGAGCTTTGAGGGGGAATTGCAAAGGCAGTGCAGACTCCATCACCTGCAACAGGCCTGCTGCACATTGGCGACTTCACTGGGAAGGACGAGCCCGTGCAGGACCTTCAAGTCTAATAGAGGAGCCGCCTCCTTGGATATGCTGGCCATCGTGGAGTCTCCGTCTATGTGGGCACAGGGCATACGGAAAGAGTCCGAGTCCTTTATTCCATTTCGCTTGGCCCTGAGATTGCTCTGGAAAAATTAACGACTTCTAAAAAGGAGGTTCAGCCCTAGTATTTGCCCAGTCTATAGTTTTGCAGCAGCACACCCAGGACCCCCACCCAGGATCCCCACCCAGGACCCCCACCCAGGATCCCCACCCAGGACCCCACTGCCCCTGGACCTTGGTATATTTATCTCCCAATGTCTCTCACCCTGACCGTGCTAATGAAATATAGGAAAATATAATTAGAACCTAATAATTAAGTAGGCACTAATGTCTACTTCTAGGGAATAATGGTCTGGTGAAGCAACCCCTTTATAAAGTGCTTGCACTGTAAGCATGGGTGCCTGCCTTTGATCCCCATCACTCACATTAAGGTAAGTTGGGAGTGAAAGTGTGTATATTCCTAATTTCAGTGCTGAGGAAGAGGAGACAGGTCTACACACACACATACACACACACATACACATATATACACACACACATACACATATATACACACACACATACACACACATATATACATATATCTACACACACATACACACACTCACTCACACACACATATATACACACATATATACACACTCATACACAAACTCACACACTCACACTCACACACTCACACACACAGTCAGTCACACACACACAGTCACACACACACACACTCACACACAGTCACACACACACACATACACTCACTTACACACACACACACACACACACTCCCCTCACATCTAGAGTCCACACCGAAGAGAAAACAGGCTGTTTCTCTGAGTCTGGCATAAAGCTGTATTTTTAGAATATGTATAGTGTTTGCTGTTAAAAAGCTCTTATAGCAATACATTAACCTTTCAATCCCATGTTTTAAAACAGCTTTCACCGGAAGGAATGGCAGTGTACTGCTTCTGAACTATTCTAAGAACCCATAGTGCAGCTTCTTCTCTCACACAGGTCATCAGTCCACAAGTGTCGATGTGTAAAAACTCTTAGAGTCCACATGTCTAAGGTGAGCGTGCCCTCAATACCATATCCCCAGCAAGGCGTCACATTCGAGACATTACTGCACACCTGGCCTTCGGTCTACATGGGATCATTTTTCTCAGATCCCAGGCAGACCAGTTGATGAATTGATCTGTCCAGATGTGAATAAACATTCTGGTTATTTCACTCTTCCCCACCAAGGAGGTAGCACCATGGAGACAGAGTGAGGGAGATGATGGCTGTGGAAGGCTATTACTTAACAACTAGAAACCGGACCAGGCATGGAGACCCACGCTTGCATTCCCAGTACTTGATGGCTGAGGCAAAAGGATTCCCATGAGTTCAAGGCTAGCTGAAGCTTCACAGAGAGACTGAGACCAAGCTAAGCTACATAGCAAGACCCTACTTCAAACAACAGCAAAGTAGAAACCACAGTGAGATCATGACTGCTTGCTTGCAGCCCTGGTCATCAGTACATGTGTGGCAATGCCTCTGAAGCCTTGCTGAGGATCTTGTCCATAAACTGTCAAATAGAGGCACTGCCCGGTCATTGCCCTCTCTTTGACTGCCTGCCAGGTTCTCTAGCTTCCTGGTTCTCAATAAAGGCAGAGGAAGAGGCCAGCAGAAGGACAGTGCGTTCTGTTGGTAGAGCGCCTACTTACTGTACTGCAGTCACAACTTAGAACGATCTCCTTTATCCGGGCTGCTGCAGATGCTGGTTTAACATCTGCAGGCAGCATTCATGGGCATCATCAAATGTAAAGAACATCTACCTAGAATTGGACTAACGTACACACACACACACACACACACACACACACACACACACACACACACCAGCAAGAACATTAGAAAAGGGGTGGGGTACTGGGCCGCTGAGTAGAGGCTTCTGGGCTGTGAGATGAACCAATAGCAGATACCTAAGCATAGCAGAGGGAACTAGAGTTGGCCAGGTGGTCCCATTACTGCCATCCCCACTGCAGCCTCCCGAGAGCAGGCAGGCAGACAGACAGACAGACAGACAGACAGACAGGAAGGTTGTAGGTAAGTAGGTAGTTGGATAGATAGATAGATAGATAGATAGATAGATAGATAGATAGATAGATACATAGATACATAGATACATAGATACATAGATACATAGATAGATAGATAGATAGATAGATAGATAGATAGATGGATAGGTAGATAGATAGAAGATAGATACATAGATAGATAGACAGACAGAAGGATAGATAGATAGACAGAAGGATAGATAGATAGATAGATAGACAGAAGGATAGATAGGTAGATAGATAGATAGATAGATAGATAGATAGATAGATAGATAGATAGATAGATAGATAGATAGACAGACAGAAGGATAGATAGGTAGGTAGATAGATAGATAGATAGATAGATAGATAGATAGATAGATAGATAGATAGATCTATAGCACAACCTGATCTAAATGAGAAGCTCAGAGCTTCTAGAGTAGCTTTACCATTCATGAAGTTACATCTCTCCTCTCCCTTCTCACGGGTCATGGTTGCACCCCACTACAGCACACTCACATCTGCCTATCCCTAATTCTCATGGAGATTTATTTCGACTTGAATACAGTGATCTATGGAGGTCATCAGAACACCAGGACTATGATTCGTAAAAATCAGTGGGAAGACAAATGAAACAAGACAGGGTATTTGGGATTTGTGGTACTCTTTATAACACACTGCTGGTCATTGGCACCTCCCTGAGGCCCTATGAATAACACACCTTGAGCACTCTCTATGCAAGAAGCTTGGCATCGAAAGGAGCTTAGATTCTTTTCAGATTTTAGGATGTTGTCTCATAAATATATATATATATATGTGTGTGTGTGTATACATATATGTACACATGTATGTATATGTGAATATATATTTATATACATATATGCACACCTATGGATGTGTGTATATGTGAATATATATGTATATGTATATACATATATGCACACATGTATGTATATGTGAATATATATACATAATAAAAAAGGTAGAGATTGCATGATGCCTAAACACAAATTTAAGCCATCACAGAGCGATGTCTCAGCAAGTAAAAACGCTTACCATGCAATCCAAATGGCCCTACTTTAATCTCCAGAACCTACATAAATATGGAAGAAGAAACAAGCTCCAAAGGTTGTCCTCAGTTTTTAGGCATGTGCTATGGTGTACACACACACACACACACACACACACACACACACACACACACACACATACAACTTTTAATTAAACATGAAATCAAATTTGTTTCATACACACCTGTGAACATAGCTGAAGGTAATTTTACACACGCTTTTTTGCGGGCCTGCATTGTTGCTGTTTGCTTGCTCTGATTTGCTCCGATTTTTGAGGCAGGTTCTCTCTGTATTGCCCAAAGGCCGCAAACTGGTTGGAAAGGGAATGGGAAACATAGCATGGTACGTTAGCTAGCTCACAGGTACCTAACACAGCATTCCAGTTCTGCTTAAGAATCTCCATGTCTGGGGCTGGGGATTTAGCTCAGTGGTAGAGCGCTTACCTAGGAAGCGCAAGGCCCTGGGTTCAGTCCCCAGCTCCGAAAAAAAGAACCAAAAAAAAAAAAAAAAGAATCTCCATGTCTTCTCAGTGTGCAATAGGGCTCTCCAGGAATTCATTCTCAATTACCTCTGTACGACGGAATCCTAAGCCATAAAACAGAGACATGAGCAGAGACTTGAGGTCAGTCTGTCATCAAAATGACCCATGACTCTCTGGATAAGATGACAAAACTCCCAGAGTAGAGGAAAAGAGAGAAGAGCAATCAGAGTTCCAACTCAAACTTCAGAACAGGATGGCCAAGTTAACTGTGTCCTCCACGACTCCATGTTGAACACCAACAGTACTAGTCCCCATGGTCATAAGAACTATAAAGATACATACCTGGCAATTTTCTGGCATTTCCCCTTCCTATTTTGAAGCATGCCTAATTTTTCTGAGAAGAGGGTGTTCCAAATGACAAGACTTGCTGTCAGTCCTCACAGTTCACTGAGTATCTTCTTCTGAAGAATTCATAGGCTTCAAAATTAAAATTTCAAAGGTACCTACCTGTGTGGATAGAATCCACCTACATCTTAAAAAGCTAAAGGTTGAATCTTTGCTCTTGCTCCCGGCAATTAGATTTTTGTTATATAATTCTCTAAAACATTAGAGAACATTAGAGAACGTTAAAAACATTCGAGCTGTTGCATCAAACCTGTTTGGATGGGACGCCAGAGTCCTCAGAGCTCAGGGTTGAACATTAGATGTGAGAGTCATGTGGAGGCCAGGAGGGATGAGGGCTAGGTCTCAGATTGTTTATTTTTCAGAAGGCATTTTGAGGCAGGAGGAAAGAGGAGAAGGAATTCTAAAATGTGATCCTGTTGTGAGGCAAAAATAAAGCCACTTGCTCTGGGGAAGTAGGGTTGCCTTTGATAGACTTACCTGAGTGCTGGAGTCCAGTTATTGCTCTCCTGCTTCTTTACACCACAGGGGCATGATGGTGGATAAAGAAGGTGCCCCATAGTTGTGTCTAGAATGCCCAAAGTCCCACATATTAATGGGTTAGTTCCTAGCTCTGTACAATTGGAAGGCGAAGAGCCTTTAGGAGGTGTGGCCTAGTGGGAAGTAATTCCATCATGATGGGTGTGCACTAGAAGGAGACTATGGCACCCTGGGTTCTACCTCCTCCCTTTCATTTCTCCTCCTGGAAGAGACTGGTCTTGCTCTACCATGGACTCCCCACCCTAGGGCTCAAACAATGGGCCCAATTGGCTATGGCCTAGAGGGTTCAGAGCTAAGACCTGAAATAAACCTTGCTTTTTTTAAGTTGATTTCCTTAAGTATTTATTACAATAACTGAGAGCTGACTAACAAGGGTCATGGAAATGTTTCTTTTCACAATACCATACCCTCTCTCTGTCTCTCCCTTGTGTTCTGACAACTTTAAAAAACAAAAACAAAAACAAAAGCCTACAGGTTCTTGTATCATTTTTGAGAGACGCTGAGACATCAGTACATTCTGAAATAAAATTTCACAGGTGAGAGGATGAGAGAATAAGGACTCATCTGGCTACACCCTGGAGACAGATATACAGGGTATGGTAGGATAGAGAGATTGGTTGTGGTGTGGGGGAACCTGTATGTTGGGGATAGGAAAAGCAGGTATTGATCAAAGTCTAGGGATTGGTGGTGACACAGGCAGGGTTAGCCAGACTAGACTAGGGCACTGGTTGTGGGACCCAGATTAGATCTAGGTGGTTTTGGGGTAAGTGAGTGAAGGAGAGGATCAAGCAGACTAGACCCTGGAGAAGGATGTCTGAAAATGCAAGCTAAATAAACCATTTATTTCCCCAAAGATGCTTTTGGTCATAGTGTTTTATCATAACAATAGAGAGTCAATACTAGAACAGGTATTCAATTAAGCTGTTAGATTTCAGAAATAGAGGTACCAAAGGAAAAAGACCACAAACATCAAATACAAGAAAATAGTGTGGCATGAATCCAAACTATATCAATAACTACATTAAATATGAACGGACTAACTAGGGCTATTAAAAGGCAATGGTTATCAGATTAAATAAAGGGAAAGATTCCACTGTGTTTACACTATGTGTATTTACAAGAGATGTGCACTACATAAACAATAAGGTAAGTTACAAGTAAAAATGATAAAAAAAAGAAGATATATCATGCAAACAGGAATTATAAGAAAGTGAAATAAAATGTAAGAGGTGGACTTAGGGACTTAGCTCCATAGCAGAGAGCATTGGTTTAGCAAGCACAAGTCATCAGAAGACAAAAATAAGACAGCACAAAAGATAACATGAGAAGTGCAACAGTGTTGGTCACTACAGAAAGTAGATCTAAGGAAAGGGTCAAAGAAGTACCATGAAATTTTTCCTAGATTTGAAAGACATATACCTTCAAATTTAAAAAGCCCAACTGTGCCCAATATAATAAAAATTCTTTAAAATCCTCTTCAAAATACCAGTGATAGAGCATACTAAAAATGCTCAGAGAATAAAAATATCTATGTATGTACACATTCTAGGTTAAGAGTGACATCGGGCTCCTCAACCTTGTCCAAAGACAAAGACAAATAAATGGTTGTCAATCTAATCCTCTACTTAGTCCAGCTACCATTCAAGTGTGACACGACATAGAAGATATTTCTAGCCATGAGACACCTTGAAAATTTTAATTTCCTATTCCAAAAGCTATTGATGGGTATGTCTTGCCTGCAAGGGAGTAACGCTCAAGCGAAGCAGAGGCTGTGGCTCTGAAGAGGGGAAGGAACCAGAAGAGTGCTGAGGTTCTGGCTGAGCACCAAGCCTAAAGCATATTCAATGTAGGAGGTGACAGAACAAACTGGGGATGTCTCCAGGGAAGAAAAGCGGATACATCTACATAGGGAAAACACTGGGTAAGGAGGATTTCCCAGCAACCTTTGCACTTAGGAGGGACTGAGTAGCACAGCTCTGGCCAATGAGATGTGAGCTACATTCATGGGTAGAGATGATAGGAAAAACAATTGTTTTTCAATGGGGGAAATGCCAAAGACTGGCTGACAGTCACATTATGGTTCTCACTCCTTCCCCCTGCCTAGAATGAGGATGTGGAGTCTGAAGAATATGGAGAAGCCATTTTGAGCCCACCAGAAAGAAAGCCACACACTAAGGATCTTATACTCCTACCATCTACCCACAAACTCCAAGCTTGGACCAAGATGCAACTCCTGCGAATCAGCCAGCCCCAGACCTGGATTTTATTACATCTAAGACATAGCCAATGTCTAGACCCAACCCACACGGCCTTTGATCTGCCCCAACCTGCCCTGTGTGCATCTGACACAGAACAAGAGAAGTTCACACTCCACTTGCAAAAATAGAAATGACAGGAATAATTAAGGCAGCATTTGCCCCCAACCCACACAACCGTCTTATAGAATTGTCTGGCAATGAGAATGACTTAGGTGAACCCCGAGATGCAGAATTTAAAACTCCATCAAAAGATTCAAGGACTTTAAAGAACACACTCACACATTCACATGCCTGCACACGCGCACATGCACAGGCTCACACACGCTTAATTGTCTTAAAGAGAGAGAACTTGAAGAGAATAAATGCCTGAGAGATGCCCAGGAAAACACAAACTTAAGGCTGATAGAAACAACCCAGGATTTGAAAATGGAGTCCACTGAAGAGATTGAAATACTGAAGAGAACCCGGGTTTAAATAAAGATGGAATCGAGAACCCAACTGCCCTAGGGGAAGTCTCACGAATAGAGTGAACCAAGCTGGAGATGGTGTGGATGTGATTACAAAGGACGTGAAAAACTTGACACGGGAGAGGAGCAGTCAGGAAATGCGGGACACTAAGAAAAGATCAAGCTTTTCGGTTAGAGGCATCAACGAGGGAGACGAATCCTGACTCAGTGACGTAGAGTGGATATTCAACAAGATCATAGAAGAAAACTTCCCCGGACCAAAAAAAAGATATTCACATACAGATAAAAGAAACACACAGAACTCCAACTAAACTGGACCTAGAAAGAAACACCCCTACAGCACACCATAGCTAAGACACTAAGCATACAGGGCAAAGAGATGTGTCTGCTGGTGATACCAATTTACTCAATTCATGATCACGGATGACAGAACTTAAAGCATATGCAACATCCCCAGCTTGTCCTGTCACCTCCTACATTGAATGTGCTTTAGGTCCTCTACTGCATTGTAGCTAGGACCGAAAATCTGATCACTGAATTTTGCAGCTCTGGAATACATTTTCAGTCCATCTATAACAGAATTTGTTTCAGCACTTGAAAGGGGGCAATTTTATAGCGTTATCTGATTCTACACCTGTGGACTGCTCGTAGCTTGTGATGACGCTGGGGGAAATTGAGGGGTTTTAGCACAGAGTAGATTATGTAAACATGGCATAATTGCTAGTAAGGTTGAATTTTCACTCGAAAATGAAGCTAAAAGTGTTTTATCCCTAGATTAATCCAGAACAGATTGTCATTCCCACCTTGAATGGGTGCCCAGAGACATCAAACGTTAGCTCCCCTGCCCCCCCAAAATGGTTTCCAACTTAGGAAAGGAGGGAAGACTCTGCCAGAATAGGCACACATTATGGTAAGCGTTTTCTATAGTAATCCTAACACTTAGCTAAGTGAAACAATTCATTAAGCCCCAAAAGCTTCAGTAGATAATTAAAAGCCACATTGGAGAGAAAAAATAATTTATTCAGACTCTAATGTAGAAACCGCAACTGGGAACCCTGGGGACATGGCTCAGTCAGTCATGTGTCAGCTTCATAAGTCTGAAGCGCCCCTGTAAAAAGCCAGGCACTGTAGTGCCCACCTATAATTCTAGAGCTGGGGACAGGTCAGCCAGCCTGTCTAGCTGATTTGGTGAGCTCCAGTCTCAATGAGAGACCCTGTCTCAAAAACCAAAGTGGAGAGCAGGCTGAGGAAGACACTCAATGTCATCCTCCTGCCTTCACGTGCATGTGCACACATTTGCATGTGCACACAAGGGCTTGCATGTGAAACATGCATACACATGCACACTTATGTACACACGTCTGCTTGCATGTAAACATGCATACACATGCTTGCAGTAAACATGCACATACAAGCACATATACACCTGCTTGCATGTGAACATCCACACACATGCACACATACTGCTTACATGTGAACATACACATGCACACACCTGCTTGCACATGAACATGAAACATGCACACCTATCTGCTTGCACGTGAACATGTAAATGCATGCACACACACCCACACACCTGCTTGCATGTGAACACACACACACACACACACACACACACATAGGGGGAGAGAGAGAGAGAGAGAGAGAGAGAGAGAGAGAGAGAGAGAGAGAGAAGAAACAGACAGTAGCTGGGCCCTATTTCTGCAGTTGCAGAGTTCGATGTGTCTCCTCTCTGATCTAGAAGGTATCAATACTCCTTGCTCTCACACAGATTTTGCTTTTGTCTTTCTCAGATATTGATCATCTCTCAGTGTAGGAAAGCTGGGTCAAACTAATTTGCTTCTGATCTTTGTCAGATTCCCCTCTGAATCCCAGTCCCTTGTGCGTAAGGGAACTGAAAGCATCGTTCTATCAGACAACTTCTGCCCACCAGGCTGCTAGCACTAATGAAGTAGAAGTGGTGTCTTAGCTGAGAAGAACAGAGTTGTAGTTTAGATTTGGGGTGTCCCCCAAAGGCTCCGTGCTGAAGGCTCATCTGCTGTTGGGGGGGCAGCTTCAGCAGAAGAGGAAGTTAGATCACTGGGGGTGCACCCTTGAAGGGGTTGAGAGTCCTCCTCTCCTCCCCCTCTCCCCTCTCCTCCCCTCTTCTCCCTCTCCTCCCCTCTTCTCCCTCTCCTCCCCTCTTCTCCCTCTCCTTCCCTCTCCTCCTCTTTCCCTTGCTCCTCTCCCTTCCCTTTCTCCTCTCCTCCCTTCCCCCCACACTTTCCCCCTGCTTCCTGGAAGCCAAGAAGAAGCATTTTACTCCACCACACTCCCCCCCCCCCCCCCCCGTGCCATGATGCTCTCCCTAAACGCAGGTCAAAAGACCAACAGATTGAAATCTCTGAGCAGAGGAAATCTTTGCTCCCCTTTAACTGTTTCTCTTGGGTGTTTTGACACAGTGATGAAGACTGATTAATACTAAGCCTGTATTAAAGGTGGGCTCCTCAGAAGATAAAGACAGGAATTCATCTCTCCCACACTGGCCTGCTGCCTGACTTGCTAGGGAGTTCCTCAACGAGCCCTTCTCCAGGTCTTATGCAGAAACCATTTTCTGTGACAGGAATTTCTCCCTTCTATTACCTATGCCTAGTTCATTCTCCACAACTGTCCTGCTCTTCCTTCAGACTTCGACCTAAATCTCTTTAGAGAAAAACTAACCTTGACAATCAACCTCCACTGTCCGAGGATGGCCCAGCAGTTAAGAGCTAGGCTTGAGTGGGTGCAGGCTTGGTTCTGAGCATCCATAGGACGGCTGACGACCATCTTTAACTCCAGTTCTAGAGTATCTGACCCCTTCTCCTATCCATCATGAACATGCACATGATATACATACATACATACACACACACATACATACGTACATGCAAACCACGTGATTTAGGAACGTGAGCTTCCCTGAAAACAGTAAGCATCCTAAGAAAACTCGCATGCTTTGTATTGATAACACACTCTGGGTTATAAACTCTGTGGTGGCAGAAGCCATGCCAGAGAACTCAAGGATATAACCTTGAAACACAGACGTTGTGCAATAATTCACTGTTGTTAGCCACAGGCATCATGTGCACATACGGGTCTGTGTGGACTCTGTTGTGTGTTTAAAGTAGGGGAGATTGGGGAGAATGGGGTCTTCAGAAAGGGATTTTTACAGCATAGCTTTAAATATTAAAACCTTACACACACACACACACACACACACACACACACACACACCCCAAGAGCAAGGCAGAGACCAGCAGACTGAGGTGAACAGGGAGGTGCACTGCACGTGAAGCTTCTTACGTAACAGCTGAAGAGGGCTCGGGACAGAAAAGACAGCAGCGCAGAGCAACCTTCAGTCATTTGCAGCTGGCAGAGGCAGAAATCAAACGTGTTTGAATCCTGGCTGTTGTCCAGTTTGGCCAGGTTCCCAGATAGGTCCTCTCCATGTTTACTATGTCCTATTCCTCATAGTGAGGATCAGGGGACAGGTGATGTGTAGCGCAGCCTCCTTCCTTTATATAAAGAGGGTAAAAGTAGGTGGCTTTTCTGCAAGCGGAAGAACTCAACACAAGAATTACATTGTTGCTTCTAACGAAATACTTTCAGCATGGGTCAAAGGAAGGGGCTGGGCTGAAGCCGAGCTTTAGGTTTGAAACCTGAGCCTGGAGCCTGGATGAAAGAAAGGAAGAAGAGAGAAAGAGACAGACAAAAATTTTCTCTCAGGGGTTGGGGATTTAGCTCAGTGGTAGAGCGCTTGCCTAGCAACCGCAAGGCCCTGGGTTCGGTCCTCAGCTCCAAAAAAAAAAAAAAAGAAAAAAAAAAAAAAAAAGAAGGTAAAAAATTTTTTTCTCTTTAACTTACATGTGAATATGTATACTTTATGTAATGCATACGTATAATATGCATTATCCAAAGTATGTGTGTATCACTAACATTAAAGCAGCTACAGAAATGTATTATTAATTTATGAGCCTGCTTAAAGGATGTGCACAAATGCATCTTTAAGCAGTCTTGAAAGTTTGGATTAGAAACATCAACATGAAAGATAAAGGAAAAACAGTGCACTTCTTAGAGTCTATACTTGTCCATCAACTCCTCTCCCTACTATGGTTCATAGGAACTCCTCCTGGAAGGACAGACCCCCTTCTCCCTGGCTACCTTCATATGTGGTCCAGCTGAGGTTTCAGAGGTAATCCACTGCTATAAAGGTCATGACTCTGGAGCTGCTTAACCGAAGCCGGTACTTGACCACCATTCTGAAGAACTTCCTGTTCACTGACGTTTCAGAGATGGTCCTCATAAGTGGCGGAAGTTTAGAGCAGGTAAAGCCCCTGACCCCCTGCCTCGGATTGCCAGTTAGTCAGAGAACTGTGGAGAGAGGTATAGAGTGTGTGGGTAGTTTTACAAATGATCTTTCTCCTCAGAGTTTTGAAGCTAGCGGGTCACCTTTTGTTCTGCCTTCTTTGTTTTCTTTTCTGAATTCAGAAAGGGCTGTGTTCCAGTGTCTGCCGGGCAACGATGTTAGAGGCAGCATTCCCGGATGCTCCCTGCTCCAGATGATCCCAGACCTCACATGACCCGGCCACCACACGTCTGGAAGTATTGTCTTTCCAGCCTATGAATCCTTCTAGCATAGAGCTCACTGCCAGCCTCCTGTCTCAGAAGCTGCTTCTGTGAGCAGTTAGCCTGAGTAACGTCAAGCAAGGCAGCCTAAGCAAACACCTAGGCCCAAACTAGGTGGACAGCAGAGGTACCCAAGAAAGGTGCATGACCCACCAAACAGTGCCTTCTCGGACAGGGACATACCACACTCAGCTTAGCCAAAACGCTCAGCACGTCAGGAATGACAGGACAGTGGCGCTTGCTTTCCTGTTGAGCAGTTTATGGATGGTGCATGTTTTGTTATGGAAGCTCTTTCAGGTTATCTGGTTTGGATTCTGAGACAACCGTGGCAGACCATGGTGCATGGGTTGGATGAAAGAAACGGACTCTGAGTGCATACTTCAGACATGTGTAGAATAGTACACTGTGACTTTGGAGGGACATTAAACTGTGACAAGGTCTGTGGTAAAGACGTTTGTTTGGTGGCATATGTTCATCGTCTCAGCTGTCAGGAGGCTGAGGTTGGGGGATCAGGAGTTTGGGGCTACATAACTAGACCCTGCCTTTCAAAAAAAATGTTTTTAATCCATAGTGACTAAAAATAATTACAGAGACAAAATCTATACCTACGTTCACAACAATAACAAGTTCAATAATGATGACTCTTTACTGGGCTCGGCACATATGCCGGATGCCATGTCCAGAAAACCCACCAATAGCATGAGAGAACAGGTAAGATGGCTTCTCCGCTGTCAACTGGAAGAGTGGTAGCATCACCTGGGATATCTGCCTCTCTGGGCATGCCTGTGAGGAGGTCTTTATTAGATTGATTGAGATGGGAAGCCCTGCCCACTGTGGGCGGAACCGTCCCCTGGTCTGGGATCCTAGACTGCGTGAAGTGGGGGAAGTGAACACCATCATCCATTTGCTTTCTTCATCCTGGGCAAGGATAAAAGGTGACCAGCCGCTTCAGGCTCCTGCTGCCTTGACTCCCTTGTCAGGACAGACTATGCCTTGGAGCTGTGAGCCAACATAGTCTACCTAAATCTCCTTCATCAGCGTGTCTTCTCACAGCAGCAGAACAGTAACTAAAACCACAGGGTAGACCTCACCTTGTTGGGGAAGGGTAGAAGTGCTATGTAGCCCTGCTGGCCTTTAGCTGAGTATGTACCTGAGGATGACCTTGAAATCCCGATCCTCCTGCTGTCACCTACTGAGCGCTGGCCTTATTACATCTGAGTACTACCATGTTCAGTTTCTATCTAAGGAGCGCTAGGGCTAGAACCCAGGGCTACGTCCATGCTACCAACTGAGCTACATTCCCAATCATTCCCTAAAGTACCCTTAACTTTGCATCCTAAATGGGTCTGTCAGGGTCTGATTGATCATCCCCCTCACCCCCACCCGGTTATGCTGAGCTCCACCGTACCACACCGCCACCCAGGGCCCACGGATTTACCTCACGTTTTTTGAAGACAAGACTAGGCCTGGCGATGATGACTTCAGATTCTCACGTGTATCTCCCTTCCCCTCCCCCTCCTTCCCTTCCCTAACCACCTCCACTTGTACTTTAACTCGAGTCTTTTAAAACTAGATGGGGGTATCCAGGAAGTGTCTGCTTCCCTTTTTATTCCACAGTCTCCTAGCAACCCTGGCTCCTCGCAGCCTGGGAGGTGGATGTGTCGGGGGAGTCTGGGAGGCTGAGGTGAGAACGTGAGGAAAGCTCTTTCCTCCTAGGCCCCGAAGTACAGAATTGCTACTTCACAGTAATTAATATCGCCAAAAAAGGCATCGGTTCCCCTCTGTGCCATAGCGTGCGTCCAAGCCTCGGGGTAACAAATGATTTGTTGAGGAGGGCCAGGCTGCGCTTTTTTGCCAGAATCGGAGATTGTTTGAAAGATAATAGTTGATGCTGCATCTGCTTGGGCTCTGGTGAGGAGAACGGTTAAGCTAAGCACCACTTGGGAGCGCAAGTATACAAGGTCAGCTAGATCAACATGCTGGTCTCAGAAGATATTCTGAACTGTTCTTTGGTGATAATATAACTTTATTTTTTTTCCTTTTCTTTTTTTCCGGAGCTGGGGACCGAACCCAGGGCCTTGCGCTTGCTAGGCAAGCGCTCTACCACTGTGCTAAATCCCCAACCCCTGATAATATAACTTTAAGGCCAGAAGGGATCTTAGGGTCGTGTTGTTCAAAGACCACGGTTTTAAGCTGATAAGTAGAGGCCCAGAGATGTAAGATGGTCCACTTCTAATGAAGGAAGGTCCAAGCTAGGGCTCGAACCCTGTTCCCTGAGGTCAGCACGGCACTTCCAACTACCCAGTGCTGCCCATACAGAGAGCCATCCTGGCCCACCACTCAAGGGATGAGCTGCAAAGCTTTTAAGCGAAAAGCCTGTGCCATAGACAGAGCAGAAGTCTCTGAGTCACACGGCTGTGCCCATGGCCTCACTGGTAAGGTGTCTCTCCTGGCTGAGGGAAGGCAGACAACAGCCGGGAAATGCAGAAAGCAGGTTGGTCTGCTGTTCTTGAAAGACTGAGTCTGGTCTTCATCCTAACGGTCATATGGAGAAGGGAAGTGATGAGCCATTCCCAGTGACCCCAAATTTGGTTTCGGAGCTAGTTCTGGTAAGCTGTAGCAAACTGTAGAATTGCACCAAAATCCTCCATTGGGAGTGACCAAGGTCTAAGTCAAATGATCTTTGACGGGGGGGCGGGGGGGGGGACGACACTGATAAGCTTGTTATTAGGTAGTACAACTCGGAGCGACTCAAACAATGTGAGAGGCACTGCAGGCGCCAGGGTGAAAGGATTGGACCAGGAGCTCTGTCCTCTGCCTGGACCTTGTCTCTGGGTCTCTGCAGAGCTCTTAGCTGTCCTTTAAGCAAGCCGTCTCGGCTGGGCATGCTGACACACACCTGTAACCCCAGCACTTGGGAGATGGGGGCAGGAGGATAAGAGTTTAAAGACTCTACAGAGGCCCCCTCATACACCCACTGAAGTTCATACCCTCCCCTAAACCATCACTCTGTCAGGAAGGAATTGGGGAGCTGTGGTTAGCCCGCACCGCCACTGGCGCCTGCCTCTCAAGTGGTAGGGAGGGGATGGGTGCAGGCCAAGGGGTGACAGGAAGGAAGTAGCTCTAACAAGGCAGAGCGATAGCCATTGCTATCAGCTGCATTTCATTTTCCAAAGTGCCGGGGGCTCAGCGCTGCTTCCGTTACCACGTGTTCGTCCTCCCTCCAGCACGCATGCTCACGTCCGGACCGCTAATAAATAAACTTGGATGAAAACAGTGGCAGCCCAGGAAGTTCTAGATGCACTAAACAGCTCTGTCCCATGTGCGCCATATCCAGATAACCTATAGGACTCCTCCAAGGTCTGGAAGCAGGACAAGTGCACTGCGTGTAGAATCCAGAGTGGAGAAGCAAGCGTCAGTGCTCTAGTCTTGGTTTTGTCTGACTTTGTGGCCCTTGGAAAATCCTTTTCTGTTCCCTCTCTATTCTTGCTATATAAGTGGGAGAAGTCAGACCCACCTGACCCTACTATGCTATGATCCTGGTGCAACAGAGAGTGTCGTTGCCCCCTCTAGTGGTTCCTCCAAATTAGGAAAAGAACTCTGAGCATCTGAGTTCCTACCTCTCTAGAGAGCCTGGCACATTGCTACTGAAGTTGAAGGGCAGAGAGTGGGAGAGCACTCTGTTGCATGCACGTGCGGCAAGCATCCTCACCTCTCTTCACCAAGACACCGTGTCCATACAGCAGTTGACAGAAATACACCGTGCTGGCAACCTTGCAAGACAGTTGTATTCGGGAACAAACATATGCCAGCAGTTTTCCATGGCTTGAGTAACTGTGGAGGCAGTAGAGGGTTAGAGGAAGGTAAAGATCAGCCGTGGCAATGCTATTCATCAAAGCTCTTTTATTCCAGAAACATTTATTGTGCATGTGCTGAAGTGCAGTACTGAAGATGAGAGGATCTTCCTGTCTGGCCCTCTTGGTGCTTATTGGCTACTACAGGATTCAGAGATTATATAACGAAAGGAATAAACATTGCCATGAAAACCTAAGGCTTCTCTGCATGAGCGTGGTAACTGTGACAGTATCTGGGAAACTATCCCTGAGGAAGTGATCCTTAAACTGATGTTGTATGGGACTCTCCTGGGGAGACACGGCACAAACGTCTCTTCACCCCAGGTAGGGAGACAAGGCCAGGCCCAAGGAATGATCCTAGCGAAGCCCAACTTGGTGAACCAATGAGTTCTTTATTGGGAGTTTGAACTGCTTAACAGCTGCATCCCTTAAAAGGCCACCCAGCAAGGTGACGTCATGAAAGCTGCACCCAGGGAGCTCTCTGACAGCTTGGAACATCCTCTCCAGTCAAGTCTATCTCAGTTGTTTAAATTCTGCAGCAACCGTTTACTGCCTCTGTCGCCTTGGAGAGGGGCCTTGAGGACATTGGCAGTCTCCACTCTCCAGGATTTGGAAAGTTAGTCTCATGCCTCCCTCCAGCAGGGAATGTTTCACAATGGAAGGCACTGACAGCTGAGTTGTCTGAATGCCAAGAGGAACCAACTCAATCCTGGGTTAATTAGGTCAGAAACAGAGCAAAGGATGAGCAAATTGTGATTAAGTATTTTAAGTTTTAAAAGACGTCATATAAACGTCTTTTGCATTTACACACACCATGATCTGGGGGTGCACAGAGGAATAAGACATTATTGCCCTCATTGTGATCTATAGAGGATGAAGGAAGCTTGGAGCCTATCATAGCTGTATTCCCAGAAGGCCGTGATTGCAAATCAAGCATAGTTATGATGTTGATAGACATGTGAAGAATGTAGTAGACAGGTATGCCTTAATAACACCACACCTCAGGGAGTTGAGCTTTCTCCGTATTCATTTGGTAGTTCATGCTCTTCTGAGTAAGGCAGCCTCTGTGTATCCCAGAGTTGATTAAACTTTTACTCTTGCAACCCCCTTTTGTCTAAAAACCAAAATGTATGCACAATCCTGGTGTGCAGTATATAGAATCGGCATACTAATCAAACATCTACTGATAATAACTCATAAAGAAATTCAGTTAGAGCCACTGCAGAGTTATCCAACTGGTCGAAATGTAGAGATGGCCAGCCCTGATCAGGACTTGAACAATGCAACCCAACACCTACAGCTCGGGGAACAGTGTGGACAAAGACCTAGAACTATTGTAAAGACAGAAGACCAAAATCTCTGCTGTGTGATAGCATCTTCTAGACATGACAGGGATCTTGGCCGTATGATCATCTAAACAAGATGTAAAGACAACACCAGTCAATTTTGCAATAAGATCGGAAAAATATCTGGCCCTACCCCAGATTAAGATCCACAGGTGATCAAGTCCTTGGTCGTTGAAAGAGAGAATCAGCTTCTTCAGGCATGAACCTCTAGAGAGTTATCCAGTCCCAATGGTCAGCCCTAAACACGTATGCACTGTGGCAACACTAGGTAGGTCTAATCGGTTGTATGCATGTGTGCATGCAAGTGTGTGTATGTGTGTCTAACCAAACTAATTACAGAAAAAGAAGTCATAAACTTGAGAGGGAGGGGGAGTAGATACAGAAGGAGTTGGAGAGGCAGGGCGGAAATAATGTAAGTACAGTACTCATGTACAAAATTCTCAAAAAAATGAATTAGAAACTTCCCTTAGAAACAACTCTTTGATAGGCGTGGAGTTTTACCATTTATTAAAGACTAAGGCAAATTCACATACCAACGAGATGACTGTGTTTGTTTACTTTCACATAAAGAATGAAGCCTTGGCTGGATATTTGGTGCCAAAGGACTCAGAGCGCCTACATTCAAGGTTTTGTGTATAGGCGTGTGCGTGTTTATGTGTGTGCATGGTGCACACGCACATGGACCAGAAGACAATCTTTGGTGTCTGTCCTTAGTTGCTGTCCATGGTTTTTGTGATATAGGCTATAGTGGTGACTGACCAAAAGCAACTTACGGGAGAAAAAAAGGAAGATCATTTTATCAGGGAGACGTGGCAGCAATGGCAGGAGTGGCAGCAGGAGCAGGACGTTTCGAGATCGTCTATATTCTCAAGCACAAAGCTGAGGGAGTGGGGGTGGGCAGAGAAGTCTGAGATGGAGGGCAGCAGATGAAATGGAAACGCAGTACTTAGGCATGCAATTTTCAAAAAATAAAACTAAAAGCTTGCTTTGAAACAACTCTTTGATAGACGTGTCATTTTATCATTTATTAAAGAGTAGAGCAGATTTGCATTCTAATGTGATGAATGTGTTTATTTTCTACTTCACTGGAAGGAGAACAAGGTTATGGATTCTCCCTTCTCCAATGGCACACTCCCTCCAGCAAGGCTACGCTTTGCTACGTCCTTCCCACACAGCACCAGCCACTGGGGACCAAGTGTTCAAATGCCTGAGTCCTCGAGGAACATTTCTCATTTCAACTACCACATAGGGTCTCTCACCAGCCTGGAACTCTCCAAGCAGGAAGCCTGACTGGCCGAGGAGCTCTGGGCATCTGCCTATCTCTGCCTCCCTGGCACTGAGAATATAAATACATGTTATTGTGCCCAACTTTCCAACACGGGTTGTGAGTCTTGAACTCGGGTCCTTTAGTTTGTAAGCACTTTACGGATGAGACTCTCCCCCCCAGCCCACGTCTTCAATGCTCTTTGATATTGTCTGACGATGCTGTTTTGCATACATATGAAATGAATATAGAATGAAAGAGGTTCAGGGCCATATCAAAAGTTAGAAATGCTGTCATGATCACAATGCAACAAACTTCATTGCACAATTTTTTTTTCGAAGATTGTCTTAGGGTTTCTATTGCTGTGGTAAGACACCATGGCCAAAAGCACTTTGAGGAGGAAAGGGTTTATTTCATCCTATGATTCCAAATGTCTGCTCATCACTGAGAGAAGTCGGGGCAGGAACTTAGGGCTGAGACCATGCAGGCTGCTGCTTACTGACTTCCCCTCCTCCACCTTCTTATACAACCACAGGCTAGTCCTGGTCACGTCAATCATTCGTGAAGAAAATGCACAACAGACTTGCCTCTGGATGGAGGCCTTTTCTCAACTGTGGCTCCTTTTTCCAGATAGGTAGCTTCTGGTAAGTTGACAAAACCGAATAAAGCAAAAAAAGAAAAAAAATCAGGACAAAATTTGTTTTTATTTACTTATGTGCGTGTCTGTGTGGGTGAATGTGAACATGTGTGTGTGTTATGTCTGTGTGGGTCTGTGTAGGTCTATGTGAGTACGTGAATCTGTGTCTATATGGGTGTATGTGAATACTTGTATATGGGTGAATGAATCCGTGAGATCCTAGAGCCTTCTCCTCCTCCTCCTCCTCCTCCTCCTCCTCCTCCCCCCCTCCTCCTCCCCCCTCCTCCTCCTCCTCCTCCTTCTTCTTCTTCTTTCTTCTTTTTTGAGATTGCATCTCTCCAAGTAGCCCCTTGAAGGCTCTCTTGAAACTCACTGTAGATCAGGCTATAGATCACAGAGATCTGCCTGCCTCTGCCTCCCAAGTGCTAGTACACACATTAAAGGCACGCACAGCCACACCTGACCCAAAGAATATTTTGAAGGTGCAGTGAAAGAGGGAATAAGCTGGTTCTGATGCTTCATAATGGAATGAATGAATAAGTGAGTCAGTGGATGGGTGAGTTAGTAAGTGAATGAATGAATAGATAAGAGTGGATGGGTGAGTTAGTGAGTGAGTGAGTGAATGAATGAATGAATGAATGAATAGATAAGACAGTGGATGGGTGAGTTAGTGAGTGAGTGAATGAATGAATGAATGAATGAATAGATAAGACAGTGGATGGGTGAGTTAGTGAGTGAATGAATGAATAGTAAGACAGTGGATGGGTGAGTTAGTGAGTGAGTGAGTGAATGAATGAATGAATGAATAGATAAGACAGTGGATGGGTGAGTTAGTGAGTGAGTGAATGAATGAATGAATGAATGAATGAATAGTAAGACAGTGGATGGGTGAGTTAGTGAGTGAGTGAGTGAGTGAATGAATGAATGAATGAATAGATAAGACAGTGGATGGGTGAGTTAGTGAGTGAGTGAGTGAATGAATGAATGAATGAATGAATAGTAAGACAGTGGATGGGTGAGTTAGTGAGTGAGTGAGTGAATGAATGAATGAATAAATAGTAAGACAGTGGATGGGTGAGTTTGTAAGTAAGTGAATAAAAGAAAATGTTACTGTAGAACTGATAGCCCTTGGGAGGTGACCTTGTGCTCTGCAGGGACTTTTAGCAATGTTCAGTGGTGTTTCTGATCCTCACAACTGGCCTGAGTGGCACTGACATCTACAGTGTGAGGACAGGACAGCATTATTGGCACAAAGATGTCAAAGGCGCTTCAGGACACGGTGTTTCTTGAGGTCATCTTCTGCAGGGTACATGTGAAGCAGATGGCCACAGGTGCTCTCGGTGCCTGTGAGTTTGTCTGCGATGTCACTGGTGCGACGACTGAGCAAGGTATGACCTCGGGCCTCTGTTCTAACTCGGTCTTTGTTTTGTACAATAAAAGCAAGGTGCACTGTGGTCAGGTGCTGGTGCACACCTGTTACCCTAGCGCTCTGGAGGCTTGAGAGGGAGGTTTGTGAGTTCAAGGGAGGCCTGGGCTGCACAGTGCAATCCTTTGACAAAGAAAATTAAGTAGACAGCAACACAGCTGAGAGGGTAAAGGTGCTTGAGACTAAGTCATCTTTGGACCCATGTGATAGTAGGAGAGAAACAAAGCCCACAGGGTGTCTGTCTGTCCTCTGACCTCCATACAACCCCTGGCACGTGCTTGCACACACATCCACACAGTGAATAATTGTTTTAAAATATTCAAAACATCAATAAACAAAAAATAAATATATAAAAAGGGACACACACAAACACACACACACACACACACACACACACACACGCACACGCACGCACAGAATCCCAAAATTCATGGCTAGTATTGAAATGATAAAATTTGAATGAGTTAAAAGCAATGTTTAAGGACATTTCAGGGAAATATAATGAGAAACTACAGCTTCATTGAACAGCACTGCTTCTCTTAACGAGCGTCTGCCTGCTTCTTAGCAAATCTCAGGGAAGAGGAATCCTAATTAGTAAAAAGCACTCACATTTAGGATGTGATTGATCTTTGCCTTTAAACATCTTACAGTATGAATATGTTCATGCATTAAAACTTCTCAAAGGTTTTTTTTTCATATTCATTAGTGACTTTTGTTAAACCTCTTATCTATAGATCCATGGTCAATACTAAATACATTAAATTAAAAATATAGAAAACATTTAAAGAATTTCACTTACTAAGATATTAATGTGCATTTACCAGGGCTCCATTTAGTACTGAAATATTTATTAATACATGAATGAATTATTAATCCCTTTATTTTATTCATTACTTAACATCCCAGCACTTTTGAAATTTAATTTCTTTGAAAACAAAATCTCGAAATAAGAGATTTTTGCCGTTTTGTGGAGCCTGTTATCATAGTTTATAAAAATATCTTTCTCCAAGGGGAAAGTTTATTCTAGAGGATTTGGCTTAGTTAGAATGGCTGAGCTGTGCTAAGCCTACCTATTGCGAGATGTCAGGTAAACATCAAGCATATAATTAGTGCGCAGAAAGGAAGTGGGAGAGAAGGAGCAGAACAGACAAAAGAGAGCACTAAGCAGTGGCAGCCACCACTGGGGTGTGGTTCAGTCAGTTACCAGCTTGGTTTCACAAGACTTCATAAAGCAAAATGTGGACGGCTCCTTTCTGCACATAAATTCTATATCCATTCTGTGTTGTCCTAAGTGGAAGTAACATCAGACATTAACCGCTGTTAGGCAGACTCTCTCAGCACCCATTCTTTGAGCACAACAGGTAACCCTTTTTCCCTTTCAAATAGTGGGTAGGTACGTAATTCACTGCTATTTTGTGCTAAGAATAAAGCTTAGTGAGTCGGCCAGGAATTAAATACTGTTCAGAACGGGATCAGGTTTATATTAAAAAAAAAAAAGGCCGGTGCAGCTAAAAGTCACTTAAGACACTGGTGAGAGCTATGTGTTAAGGAAACATGGCCGGGCGGTGGTGGTGCACTCAGAAGGCAGAGGCAGGCAGCGAGTTCCCAGGTCTACACACAGATTCTGTCCTTAAAATCTGGGGGTGGGGAGTGGGGATATGATGTAGAAAGAAAGAAAAGAAAATATATAAAGCCAGGAGTAGTATCATGCACCTCACGGTGCCAGGAAAGGGACTGGAGACAAAACCAAGTTGAGGCCGTGCTTCAGAGACCCTCTCCTTCAACTAGACCACACTTCCCGTTGCTCCATCACCAGCCCCCCCCCATAGACCAATAAGTTATTAATCCATCAACAGATTAGTCTATTTATGATGTCAGAGCCTCCCAAAGATCAGCCGCTGGACACTGTTGGGTTGGGGACAGTTAAGATATGAGTCACAGCGACTGGTAACAACACAGTGTTGTAATTTAAGCTTTACATTGCTGACCTTAAGGAGCCATTTTTAGTTTGCACCTTGAATGCCCCCAAAGTCTCCTATAGTGAAAGCTTGGTGCCCAGCCCATGGGGGCGCCCGCAGGTAATGTTAACTGTAGGAAGTGGGATCTGAATATAGGAAGTAGGGTGAGATGTGGGGTGAGGTGACTTTGAAGGATGTGATTTGTCCCTTGCCTCCCTCCCTACCCCGCCCCTGTTCCTCTCTTCCAGCATGCAGGGCACTGGGGATTCAATTCAAGTCATCAAGCTTGGCGGAAACCATTCTTACTCACTGACTTATCTCACCAGCACCTAGAATCATTCTCAATTAACTCTTCCCAGAAATCTGTAAGATGTCGGTTGCTTTGGGGAAGAAAAATATATTCTACGTCGATCTCAAATCCAATATGTAGTCAAGGATGGGCTTGAATTTCTGGGGCTGAGCTTGGGGATCAGGCCTCCTGATAAGAAACTAAGGTCAAAGTATTGTCTGTCTGTCTGTCTGCGCCTCTCACACCCGTACACCCGTGTGTGTGTGTGCTGGAAATGAACCACGTGGTTAGTCATAAGGTCCTAGTGCCTAGTAGGTTTTGTTTTGTCTTGGTTTTGTTGTTGTTTGCTTGCTTAAATGTGTAAAATGAATGAATTTCACAGAGGCAAAAGATCGTCCTCCCTGCCCTTGAGAACATCGCCATCTAGTGGGGGAGACAGGAATGCAAACAACCCAAAAGACAAGTTGTTACTCTCAAAGAGAGATCCTGGCTGACTCATTCTCCTGGGCGGGGTTGGGGGCGGGAGCAGGGGGCGGGGCGAGATCAGATTTTTCGAAAGGTGAATTTGGAAATTAGAAAAAAAATTCCAAAGATATTTCAGCTGGCTTTTGAAAGATTCGTGATGAGATTTTGAGTGTGAAAACAGAAACTTAACAGATGGTCAGAAATCACTTTAGAACGTTCCTGTTTTGTGCTGATCTGAAACCTGGAGGTTTATTTAAGTTTTCCACGGGCTTTTTTGATTTAGGCACAAGAAAGATAGGAAAATGGGCCAGGAAGTGTAGTTCAGTAGTCAGCCGTTTCAAATGCAAAGTCTCATCACCTTATTGGCTACTAGCAAGACAGTTGTCCCTGACTCCATTGTGGGGAAGGAAGAGACTGAATCCAGGAGGGCAAAAACACTTGCTCACTAGATGTCAGTCAGTGAGAGGGGAAATTGGAAGGCTGGCGTGGGAACACTCGGAAGAATCCACTAAGGGCAACGTCCTCAGCTTCGGAATTAATTTAACTGTGAACGTCTTGGTGAGGACAGACGTTAAGATTCAACATGGATCTACATCACAAACAGATCAGAGACCCCTAGGGCAGAGGAGTACTTACCAGCTGCTCCGGACTGCAAACCCTGGTCCCCTCACACAGGCAGGCTGCGATCTCGAGGTGTGCATGGTGGCTTTAATGAAGGTAATGGGGAAAACATATGAAAGGAGACATTTCTCGCCTTTAAGCAGACTGAGCAATCCTAATGAGTCCTAAATTCCTAAAGGAGATGAGGCCACTGTCCTGAGCCCAACCCCCACCCCCAGTTTCACACTTCAGATTCTAAAATAGCTGAGCTTCTTGTTCACACCAGCTGCTGCTTCCTGTTCACACCAGCTGCTGCTTCCTGTTCACACCAGCTGCTGCTTCCTGTTCACACCAGCTGCTGCTTCCTGTTCACACCAGCTGCTGCTTCCTGTTCACACCAGCTGCTGCTTCCTGTTCACACCAGCTGCTGCTTCCTGTTCACACCAGCTGCTGCTTCCTGTTCACACCAGCTGCTGCTTCCTGTTCACACCAGCTGCTGCTTCCTGTTCACACCAGCTGCTGCTTCCTGTTCACACCAGCTGCTGCTTCCTGTTCACATCAGCTGCTGCTTCTTGTTCACACCAGTTGCTGTTGTCTCCTTAGTGTTAGGTCACGATGTGTCTTCTGCACCCTCCTCCTGTCTCACAAACTAGCTAAGATCAGCTGGCAAGACCCAGCTCTCTCTCTCTCTCTCTCTCTCTCTCTCTCTCTCTCTCTCTCTCTCTCTCTTTCTCTCTCTGTTTTTGTGTTTGTGTGTGTATGCGTGTGCACATGCGTGTGTGTTTTTAAATCTAATAAAATTTCCCTGCCCTGATAGGTACCCTTAAGTTTTTTGTTTGTTTGTTTGGGTTTTTTTCTTTTGTTTGTTTTAACAGGATCTCATTGTATTTTAGCCCTGGCTAGCTTGGAACTTGCTATGTAGGCCAGGCTAGCCCACAGCTCACAGAGATCCACCTGCTTCTGCCTGATGAATGCAGGAATAAAGGATGTTCACCACTATGCTTGGCTTTTTTTTGGAAAGTTGCTGTTAAGGGTTTATTCTGTTTTATTTCCATTACATGTATGTGTCTGTGTGTGGTTATATGCAAGTCTGGGTGCCCAGAAAATACCCCAGATGCCCGATCTTGAGTAAAAAGAATGATATTGGACAGATTGCTGTTTCCGACTTAAAGATGTATTGAGAGCTATACTGATAAAAACAGTATGGTACCGGCACAGACATGTGGGCCAGTGGACCAGAATAGAAGACCCAAATATGAGTACTCATGATTATAGCCCTCCGATAACTGACAAAGCGTCAAAAACCATGCCAAGCAAAACACAGTGCCTTCAACACATGGTGTCTGGAAAATGCTGTTGACATTCAGAAGAATGAAATTAGACCTGTAGGGGTGGTTCTGACGCTGTCCTCTTCCCAAATTGGTTCTTTGTCTGTCAGTAAAGAAGCCATGGGCCAATGTTTGAGTGAAAGGAATAATCAGGACTTCCGGGTCCCTGGAAGAAACAAGACAGATGGAAGGGAGGAGAGTGGTGGCCTGTGGCCGCTTGCTCCTGTAGGCGGATGGTCAGGGGTGTTCAGCAGGGACTAGCCACTAAAGTTTAGGTT
Source organism: Rattus norvegicus (assembly GCF_021556685.1). Classification (NCBI taxonomy): domain Eukaryota; kingdom Metazoa; phylum Chordata; class Mammalia; order Rodentia; family Muridae; genus Rattus; species Rattus norvegicus. Next base: position 99,342,717 of record NC_141546.1, read on the forward strand.
AGGTGGACGATGTGGAGATAAGACTATTGTTAAAGGCACGCTTTTCCAGGCTGCAGATAGTAGCACCCAACAATTGTGCCAAGAAGGTAAGTTGAAAAAGAACAACTGTGTGTGTGTGTGTGTGTGTGTGTGTGTGTGTGTGTGTGTTTTATCTGTGGATTCGAGGGAAACTGGGTAAGGGCTGGTAGTGCAACCTGTTCCTGGGTGTTTAGGTGGGATAGCCAAAAGCTACATGCAACATAGATCCATATCTATCACCCTGAACAAAGATTAGGTCCAAGGGGATAAAGGCCTCAATCTGAAACTCAAAACACTAAATCCACTAGAAGGAAACATGGGCAGTACCTGTGGGACACATGTGTAGGGAGGAAACATGGGTAATTACTGTGGGACACATGTGTAGGGAGGCCTCCCTGAACAGGATTCCACTTGCCAAGGAATTACAGACAACGACTGGTAATGGGGACCTCCTACAACTAAAAGGTTTCTGCACAGCTAAGGAAACAACCAATCAAGAGAAGAAGAAGGGGTTGGGGATTTAGCTCAGTGATAGAGCGCTTGCCTAGGAACCGCAAGGCCCTGGGTTCGGTCCCCAGCTCCGAAAAAAAGAACAAAAAAAAAAAAAAAAAAAAGAGAGAGAGAGAGAAAAGAAGAAACTCACAGAATGAGAGCGCATACTCCCAGATACATGTCAGAGGATTAAGATCCAGATGATAAAGAAAAAGAACAATCAAAAACCCAAAGGGTTTAGGAAGCCAATGACCCAGTAGTAAATGGGTTAGGGATCTAAACAGAGTTCTCTGCAGAAGAAATAAAAGGCTAAGAAATGCCTCAGAAAGTTCATCATCCCTGGCAAGGATGATGTAATTAACTAAGGAAATGTAAATTAAAATAACTGAGATCTCATCTCACCCCAATCAGATAGCTAAGATTAGAAAGTAGAAAAATAGACAACAAGCACTGGTGAGAAAGCCAGATCGAGAAAGAAAAACTTATCTGATGCTGCAGGAGCACAAAGTGGTACAGCCTCTAAAGAAATCAGTAAGGAGAATACTTCAAATCCTAAAAGCTAAATCTATCATAGGAGGCAGCTACACAACTCCTTAGCCTGTGCCCACACAACTAGACATCCTACCCCACTGACACTCCCTTAGCAATGCTCATTACTGCTCCATTCACAGCAGCCAGGAAAACAGCCTAAGGTCATTTAACAAAGGAATGGATGGTGAAGACGTGGTACAAATACAAGTGTCATGTGTCACAAATTAATACACGTGTCCTGCTCAGCTGCCTTCAGTCGCAAGCCACAACCCATGGTTATTGTCATACCTGAAGTCCCATGTTCAAGTACAATTCCTTCCAGAACTTTCTCCTTCTGTCCTACCCTTTATTTCTCATTTTCCTTCCAGAACTTTCTCCTTCTGTCCTACCCTTTATTTCTCATTTTCCTTCCAGAACTTTCTCCTTCTGTCCTACCCTTTATTTCTCATTGTGAAAATTGTTCACGAGAATTTACCATCCAGCCACCAAACACTGGGGCTTTTAATTAAGAATCTTTTATGGGTCTTATTTTTGGTTAAACCGAAAAGCACCTGGCTTTCTTGGCCATACTTATCTAGAACATATTTTGATGTTCCAATGAAACCAAAATTACTTAAACAGTTGGAAGCATCCAAGTAATTCACCTAACCTTTTCTGAATTATGCTAGAGAAAAAAAAATATCCATGGGATAAAAATGCTTTGGTTTAGCTAAGACTTATGGAAATGTTTTCTCTTTAATTCGGCCATGTCACGTCAAGATTAGATTCCGCCTTAGTCACAGGAAATTCCAAGCAGCGGAGGCTGAAACGTGTGGAGATCTATTTGTTATCTGTAAGAAATCCAGATGTGGTCATCCAAGCGTGGGACAACAGCTCCGCCATACAGAGGAGATTCAATTTCTTGTATTCTGATTCGCCCCAGTGCCCAGGGTTTCGTTGTTAATCTGTCATCCGCACTCCTGAAAGCAACTCACTGGGACGGACGGAAGGACGCACGCACGCACGCACGCACGCATGCACGCACGCACAGTGGTAGGGGGATTACTTAGGAAAGGGAAGGTGATCACCTGAGGTGGGAAGGAGACAAGAGAGGGTAATGGGAACCCATATGATCAAAATATATACAAATTCATTAATGTAATATGTTATTATATAATTAATATATGCTAATGGAAACATGAAAGGATACTGAAATGGTACCATATTCTGGATAGGAAACAGGGAAGGTGAAGGAGAGACCTGTTTTTCCAACCTATCTGTTCTTTTTCTTTAATATAGTCATTTCTTTATAGTTTTTTTATTGGGTATTTTATTTATTTACATTTCAAATGTTATCCCCTTTCCCAGTTTCCCCTCCAGAAGCTTCCCTCCCCCTGCTTCTAGGAAGGTGCTCCCCCACCTACCCACTCCCGCCTCCCTGCCCTGGCATTCCCCTACCCTGGGGCATTGAGCCTTCCCAGGACCAAGGGCCTCTCCTCCCACTGATGTCTGACAAGGCCATCCTTTGCTACATATGCGGCTGGAGCTGTGGGTCTGTCCACGTGTTCTCTTTGGTTGGTGTTTAGTTCCTGGGAGCTCTGGGACCTGGTTGGTTGACATTGTTGTTCTTCCTATGGGGTTGCAAACCCCTTCAGCTCCTTCAGTCCTTTCTCTAACTCCTCCACGATCTGTTCTTCTAAGTGAGCTTCCTGGAGACCCCAGCCAGCAGCCTAACAACTCTGTGCTCCCATCTCATTGGCCAGAGCTTAGTCACATGACTGCACACAATCAACAGAAGATGGGAAAATGGGTTCGTTTTCAAATGGAGGATCATAACTACCTTGGTAACATAATGTTTATCTTGTTAAAAAATTTTTTGAAAAAATAAGGGCAAGGGTGAATGGGTCGGTAGATTGCTTGAGAAGTCCCAAATGCACTGAAGGAAAAAGATGGGGTCTAACGGTCCCACCCGACACTACCTCTTGGCCCGCCATGCTAATGTCTGTTTTGCTTTTTTAAAAAGTATTATTTTTTAATTTTATGTGTATGAATGTTTTGCCTACATCTATGTCTGTGCACCACATGTGTGCACTGGCCACGGAGGCCAGAAGAGGGTGTCACAACTTCTGAAACTGGAGTTATAGACGCTCGAGAGCCACTGAGTCCTGGGAACTGAACCAGGTCCTCTGAAAGCACAAGCGTTGCTCTTATCTGCTGAACCATCTTTCCAGACACTTGTGGCTTTTTTTTTTCCTTTTTAAGACATTTCTGGGAGTTAGAAAATGGATTGAAGGAGCTGAAGAGGTTCGCAACCCCATAAGAACAATACCAACCAACCAGAGCTCCCAAGGACTAAACCATCACCCAAAGAGTACACATGGACAAACCCATGGCTTCAGCTGCATATGAGGCAGAGGATGGCCTTGTTGGGCACAAATGGGAGAAGCCCTTGGTTCTGCCAAGGCTGAACCTTTCAGTGTATGGGAATATCAGGGCAAGGAAGCAGGAAAGGGGGGCTGTGGGTGGGTGGGTGGAGGGAAAGGGGATAACTTTTGAAATGTAAATAAAAAATATCCAATAAAAAAGACATATTCTGCGTGTGTGTGTGTGTGTGTGTGTGTGTGTGTGTGTGTGTGTGTTTGTGCTCGTGCCCATCACACCCTGCTTCCTGTTAGGGTTATCTCTGTACACCTGTTTTCAGGGATGGACTCTCTACAGGGTAATCAGGCATCCACAGATGTTAGCTGAATCAAAAGCAGTTGTGGAACATCCTTGTTTCTGTTCACTGTCCTCAAAGCTGCCCTCAGCAAAGTTGGAGAGTTGGGGGTGGTAAGGCCTCTGCATCTTTTACCTTTATTGTCCCTGGTAGTCTTCAGTGTTTGAATGCGTACATCCCAGTTGGTCCCGCTGTTTGGGGGAGGTTATGGAATATTTAGGAGGTGGGGGTAGCTGGGAGAAATATGTCACTGAGGGTGGTGAGCTTTGAGGATTTACAGCCCCATCTCACTTCTAGTTTACTCTCTGCTTCACAATCCTGGCCGAAGATATGATCTCTCAGCTTTCTATTCTGTTGCCATGACTCCCCCACGATTATGGACTGTCCCTCAGCAAACTAAACTTCTTAAGTTGCTTCTGCTTGTGGTGTTTTACCACAGCAACAGAAGAGTAGGAATACAGTCAGTTGTCTTCCTTTGTCCCCGTGCCCTCGCTGTGCCCTCACTGTGCCCTCCCCTTTTCACCTATCCTTCACTCTGGGGTAGGTCTAGAGCAGCTCCAGGTCCCTTCCTGGTCTCTTCTCAAAACCTACCCATTCCTGGGATTGACAGAGCTCTCATCCCCTGATACCCCCACGGCAGAGGCTGAAGAGATGGATCGGTGATTATGAGCCTCTCCTACTATCATGGAGGACCCAGGTTCAATTCCCAGGACCCACGGGGTGGCCTACAACCATTTGAAACTTCTGTTCCGGGAGCTCTGACACCATCTTCCGGCCTTGCTGAACGCTGCATGTATGTGAGGAACTCACGCACATACAGGCAAGACACACACACACACACACACACACACACACACACACACACACACACACATAGAATTAAAGAGAGACAGAAAGAAAAGAGGGCCCAGAGAGGTGGCATGTAGTTCATGAAGTTGACCGGCAGGAGAACAGACACAGACCCAGTCTCCCTACTCTAAGTCCCTTGCTTTGTGACTCACTTTGCTTCAAACCCTGCAGCTTGGATCCTTTGTCCTCCGGCTGCCATTAGGGACTGGCGAAAGACTGCTGTTAACCAGGTCCTTTAACCATTCCTGTTCTAACTTCAACCATTGGTCCTGTAACTCCTGGAGGAAGACACTAGAGAATGGTTAAAGTAGTCCCTGCCACTAGCCCGCTGTTTTGTGAGTCAGAGAATTGTTTTTGTTTTTTGATTCTTTGTTGCTGTTTGCCTCTCAATCCCAGGCCGGGATATGTAAGAGCTACAAGTTTCCTGACACTGAGCACTTAGTGGCACTCTCACACACAGTCCCCCCACCCCACCCTCCCACTCCCGCTCCACTCCACATAAACCAGAACTGCAAGCAGGGAAGAGCTCAGTGCCTGAGCCTACTGCTATTCCTGTGAAGAGTGTCTGAAGTTCCTCAAAACAGTCATGAATGAAGCTTTTCAACACCGCTTGGAAGGAAGTCAGAGAACTTCGAGTCTGAGGCTCAGCCAGCGCGGAAATGAGATTCAGCGAGTGCCACAGAGAGATATATGAATGCCCCAAGACAGAACAAAAGCCAGCAGAACCAGCCAAGCACAGCCACTTCACTCAATGCGTTTACCCGAAGAGGAACGGGAACGCTTCCCAAGCCATGGCTTTGTGTTTTTCCATGAAGTGTCAGATTCTCTGTGTTCATCGGTGAAGCTGCAGACCTCAATTTAAGTTTCATTTTATTTTGGCACCGTTGCTGGATTTTAGAGACAACCTTATCAGATCTGGATTATATCAGAACGTGGACCGAGTGATGTTCTGAGGAAGCATTGCAGGTTTTCAAAAAGGGAAGATTTTATTTATTTATTTATTTTTATTTATTTTTATCCTATGTGTGTGAGCGTTTTATCTTCATGTATGTATGTCTACCACATACCTTTCTCTTCTCCAAAGAGCTTAGCATAGGGTGTGGGATCCCCTAGGACTGGAATTGCAGATGGTTGTGAGTCACAACAGGAATGCTGGAGAAACCTCTGCATCCTAATGGCTAAGCCATCCCTCCAGCCCAATGCCCTTTTAAAAGATGGTCCCTGAAAGCCAGCTGCCTTTTCTACGGTTGTGATTATAGAATTATAGGTCCCCGATACTTGAAATACCTTACAGTAAATCTATCCAACATATATCTTATGGGTGAGCTGATGTGATACAAAAGTCATCTCATTTTGTAAAAGTTGCCCCAGTTTAGAAGCAGGAATTAAAAGTAACAGTCAGGGTACTCAGTTACCATTTGTGTCAGTGTTGGGCCCAAGTGTTCAACAGGCCTGACAGAAAACAAAGGTCCATACCCCATCTGATACTCTAAAAATTATTTCTGGGGTTGGGGCTTCAGCTCAGTGGTAGAGCACTTGCCCAGCAAGCTCAAGGCCCTGGGTTCGGTCCTCAGTTCTAGGGAAAAAAAATTATTCCTGTAATATCCTCTGCCTAATAGAAACTGGATCCCACCTGTTTCCTTTAGGAAATGAATACCCACAGGCTTTAGCATAAACACTGAAACCAATATCCGTTTTGCCTATTGTTTTTTTTAAGTTTTATTTTATATATGAGTTTGCTGTCTTCGGACACACCAGAAGAGGGCATCAGATGGTTGTGAGCCACCCTGTGGTTGCTAGAATTTGAACTCAGGACTTCTGGAAGAGCAGCCAGTGCTCTTAACCACTGAGTCATTTCTCCAGCCCGCCTTTTTGTTTTTATTTACATTAGAAAGTAGGTTAAATGGGCTTCAAGAGCTTCATCAGAGAAAGAGCAATTTTTTTTTCATTTACAAAATTAGGATAACACTTTTTTTTGAAGTTCATCATGGTGTAGTACACACATATAATCCCAGTGCTTGGACATTGAGGGGGATTGAAAGTTTGAGGCTAACTTGGGCTATATAGTCCTTATCTCAAGCAATCAAAGAATCAAGACTCTTTGAAGACATTTGTGACAGTCTAATGAGACAAGGTATGGAAATGTACTTTCAAATCCAATTGAAAGACTCAGGTTAATTTATGTGTATATACTTCAGCAAATATGTATCAAGGACTCGACTTGATTCCATCCTAAAGATCAGGTATATAAGGGGTTAAACAGAACCCCAGTCCTCCAAGAGTAAAAACGGTGATTTCCTGATTAAAAAAGAAAAAGTAAGGAAAAGTATCCGGTCAGCCATCCTGGTTACGTTCTGCCATCAGTGTTGTTCTTTCTCCCCTAGCATTCTTTCAATTTTAGTTAGCTGAGTAATTGCTTCACTTGGCCTGTGGTAGTCACTAGCTTTTTAGTTCTGTGGGGGCGTGTCCTCTTTTGTCCTGAAGCCCTGTACTTAGAGTGTGGCTGGTACAGAAAACACTAACCGATATTTGTTGGGCAGTTGAACCAACGGATGAAAAAGCAAATGGATGATTAAAACGCATGATCCAATACAGCGCAAGTCATACTAATACATCGGGCTCTCACAGTGCCCTGGCAATTAATAGGAGGAATTAATACGACCCCTTATGGAGCTGCTTTCCAGAGCTTTGTTACTTAAGACACTGTCTCACACACACTGCAGCCCACGTTAGTGGCTTCAACAGCCTGAAATCCACCTGCCTCAGACTTCTGAGGTAGGAAGGAGGGTTACAGGTATGGCGCGGCAGACTTTTTGGAGGGGTGGTTGGGGTTGGGGGAGAGGTTCAGTTGTATATTGCATGCTGAGAATAGTCGTGCACATTAAAAAAAATATATACGAAATTCTCAAGGCACCTATATTTTCGCAGGCACCTGCCCACACTCAGCTTAAACAGCCTCCTCAGTGAACTATCTAGGTCGTGTCCGTAGAAGCGCACCAACAAGATTGTTTGGGTGACTCGATGGCCCCCGCAAAGTCCAATTAGATCACCTTTGGAGGAAGGCCAGAATGACTGGACAAGCTCGCGTAAGGGCGAGGACCTAAGAGAGCAGCCAGGCGCCACGTCTGACTCTCGGCCACAGCACCGCGAGTCACATGTCCCGGACTGCACCCTCCCTCCGCTCCCGCTCGGCCTGCGCACGCGCAGCTTCGGGGCGGGCTACGCATGCGCATCACCCTCGCCCCGCGGGGAGTGCTGACAGCTTCCGGTCTGGCGTCCCCGCCCCCCGGGTGGCTGAAGCTTTCGGGTCTCGGTGCTGTCAGCCGTAGGGTAGAGTGGGCCGGGCGTGGCTAGGGACCACGAGCCCGGCGAGGCGGGGTCCCTGCAGCCATGGCCTGCTCCATCGTCCAGTTCTGCTCCTTTCAGGACCTGCAGTCCGCGCGCGACTTCCTATTCCCTCAGCTGCGGGAGGAGACCCCCGGAGCCCTGAGAAGGGACCCCAGTAAGTGTCCAGGCGACCGGGACGCGGCCGAAAGCTTCCCCTCGGCGTCCCGTCTCTCTCAGCCTCAGCTTTCTGCGTCTCGCGTCCTGTCGCCTGTCTGTCACCGTTCCCCACCCCCTCCTTCCCAGTTCCAGCTTCACGTCTTCTCCCTCTGCCCACCACCTGCTCCGGGATCGCATCCCCTGCCCCAGTCCCTGCCTAATGTCAGTCCTCTACCCTGTGCTTGTCCCCAACTCCCATCCCACTCCATCCCTGGGACTGTGGCCTTTGCTCTGCTTAGCATCCCCACCCTCTTCCATCACTCTTCTGTCATTCGGATTGACGGAATAAATGGCCGATTGGCAAGTGAAGGGCTTTTTAAGGTGGTGAGTAAACTCCCAAATAAGAAAAGTAACCTCTTAGGAGGTGAAGAGAAGCCAGGGTAGGTTCTAAAAATTACAGCCACATGGTCTAAGAAAGTTAATTGGCGTTTATTGAGGTGAGAAACAGCACCTGTTATTACCATCAAAGAATGTTAACAAGCCCTTCTTCAGGAGTATAAATCCCAAGGCTGGGTTATTAGATGCTGTATATTACCTGAGGATTTATTATATGCGCCTTTGTTTCTCCTTTTGAAAGAGGGTACCTTGTGCTGCTTTTTTTATTTTTAATATGAAAACCATTTTTGCTCCTTAGCTTTGCTACTTCGTACTATAGCAAAGTGGTGATATAAAACCCAGTAATAAAAATCCTCTCCCTTTCACAATTTAGAAGCTATTGCAGGGCACTAGGAAGATTCGGCCTCACACTCAAGGTCAGCTTGGGTCTGTCTGAAAAATGACTGAAAATATCAAATTAGGAATGAATAGTCTGTTCCAGTCATTGCTGCTACATGCCACTTAAATTTGGTAGTTTCCGTCTTGTTGGACCTGTGATTCCCTGGTAATATCGCACGTGAACGAGGGTGCCCTAACATGCTACATGGCTTAGCAGGCATGTGTGTTGAGAGAGAAAGACAGCCATATCTGAAATGCTTGTGGTTTGTCCAAGTGAGCAGGTAAAACTCGCACAGTAGAGACATCCAACACTTGCTATGGCATCGGGAGTCAGGACATTCATTAGTTAATTCATTTAAAGTGTGAAGTGTGGTTTCAGTCTATAGGATTGCTAAATATTGTGTTTTGAACTTGCTACAGAAGATATAACCTTAGAGACTAAAGTTGGAGAGTCTGATAAAGGTTCTTGGAAAGGTGGAAGAGAGTAGCAGAGAGAAGCCAGGTGACGGAAATGTTTTGGAAGCTGAAGGAGAGGATATGATCCCGCTAAGGGGTGGTCAGAAGTTTTGAAAATGTGACAGAGGTCAGATAGGACTAAGAAAGCGCCCACTGGTGTGGGGAAGATGACAGTGACTGGGACCCTAGCACTGTTTTTAGTGGCACAGTGGCCAGAAGTGTGGGTGTAGGGCGTTGGAGGAATCGGAAGGCGGATAGTGAAGAAGGTTGTGAAGGACAACTGATGTGGGGTGAGAAACGGGATGTGGAGAAGAGGATCCCATCTCTGTACTGTTGGCCACCATCCCAGTCCAGGCCACCGTGTCTCAGCCTGGGCCTACTTCTGGGCCCCTCTTAGCTTCTTCTAATTAGCTTTCAACAATAGTCCTGGTAAACTTTAGGGTGTGTGTGTGTGTGTGTGTGTGTGTGTGTGTGTGTGTATTTGTATTTTCTCACATTCTCCTCCTTATAATCCATACTGGTTCTTATTGTACTTTAACTTAAAAATCAATAATTCTGGGGGTTGGGGATTTGGCTCAGTGGCAGAGCGCTTGCCTAGGAAGTGCAAGGCCCTGGGTTCGGTCCCCAGCTCTGAAAAAAAGAACCAAAAAAAAAAAAAATCAATAATTCTGGACCAGTGAGAAAGCTCAGCAGGTAATAGTACTTACTTGCAAGCCCGACTACCCAGGTTTGATCTGAAGAGCCCATATGATGGAAGGAGGGCACTGACTCCTGCAAGCCCCTCACCCCTGCACATACACCATGGCACAGGCATGTGTTGGTGAGTGCACACACACACACACACACACACACACACACACACACTAAATGTCTTTTAAAATCTAAATTCCTGTGAGGGTTCTAAGACCCTTGAGGTCTACTTCCTGCTGCTTCCTTTTCTGCCTCTCTGCCCATTGGCTTTGAGACAGAGTCACACTCAAGCACTGGGTAGCTGTCCTAGAACCTGTTCTCCCGTCCAGCCTCTTGAAGGCTGGAATGCAGACCCAGCCACGCTTACTCGAACCTGAGGCTTTTGCTCTTGCTGTTAACTGGGCCTGGGATGTTGTTTACAGATTTCTGTGTGCTACTCACGTCTTTTGAGTGTCAGCTTAAATGTCAGCTCCTCACAGCAAACCTTTGCTCCAACCTCTTATTCTCAAACATAGCATTGTGTGTCGTCACTATCTCTGCACTGTCCATGTGGTACCTCAGGACTTATTGTGACTTTTGAGCCTTAAAATATGGCCTTGAAACTGAGAGTACGTTTTTAATTAAAAGCCAAGTGTGGATTATGACTGTAATAGTTTTCCTGGTACAGGGAAAACTGTAAAAATCAGAACTCTACAGATTAAGGACATAAAGTGAACTTGTCTGTGAGCAAGGCCATACAGGGAAGAGCAGAGCCAATCCTAGTCTAGCCAGCTGGGAATGCAATCACCTTGCATCTAAATGAACTTGGACTCTGTCTATAGACTATTGCACTTTTAAATCAGATTCTTCGGTTTGTACTTATTGCCATTATTATGGCTGAAATCCACTCATTTGGGAAGTAAAAAACCAGCAGCCCCCTTTCAGAAATTAAATTTAACTTGTGTTAAATGAAGCTTTAGTTTACAGATAAAAGTTGACGCCATAACTCTTATACAGATAGTGTGCTTGACTTTCTTAGAATGACCCCGGGCCACGGAGCTATCTTTACTAAGCGTCCAGTTTGGCATCACAAAAACTTCGACTTAAAACTTCTGTTACAGTGAAAATTGTATAAAGTAAAGGTGAAGCTAGGAGATACAGGGGCAGAGCACATATGTGGCAAGGTCCTGGGTTCAGTTCTCAGAACCAACTGAGAGCAAGGTGACGTTAGCAGAGCCGGTAGGTAGGATCTGACAGGCTGCTGATGGCCGGCCGCCTCTCTTCGCTTTGCTGTTTTTAAGTTTTGCTATTTTACTGGGAAGCAAGATTCCTGCAGGCATTTTAATTTTTCTGTCAGATACAGAATTCATTTGTTAGCATAATTCATGTCAAGAGGAGATGTAAAACAAAAGATGTAGTTACTTGTGAATTGTGGAAGCCTATCACTTGACTTAACCGTACTTTAATAGTGCTTTCGACGTGTATACCAGCTGTAGACGACAACTGCTACCTGGACACCCAAACCCACAGACCATAACTCAAATGGCTTTTTGTTATTCTGCATCATTGATTATAAGACTATAGTTTGTAGCTTTAAAACATCTTGAACTCTGGTGCGGAGAGATGGCTAAAGGTTAAGACCACTTACTGCTCTTCCAGATGACCCAGGTGTGATTCCCAGCATCCACATGGTAGCTCTCAACCACCTGTAATTCCAGTGCCAGGGGACCCAACACCGTCTTCTGGCTGTTGGGGACACTAGGCACACAAGCAGGCAAAACAGACTCATACATAAAATAAAAACATAAGTAAATAATGAATGAAAGATCTTGAACTCTCCTGTTTCCCAAATGTACCGGCTGGTTTTATGTCAGTTCGATGCAAGCTAGAGTCATCAGAGAGGTAGGGGCCTCAATCTAGAAAATGCTCCCTCAAGAGCTAGCTGTCAGGCATTTTCTTAATTAGTGATGGATGTGGGAGGCCCAGCCCACTGTGGGTGGTGCCATCTCTGGGCTGGTGGTCCTGGTTCTGTAAGAAAGCAGGCTGAGTAAGCTACAGAGGAGCAAGCCAGTAAGCAGCATCCCTCCATGGCCTCTGCATCAGCTCCTGCCTCTAGGTTCCTGCCCTGTTTGAGTCTTGTTCTGACTTCCGTCGAAGATGGACTGTGATGGAAGGTGTGAGCTGGGTAAACCCCTTCCTCGCCAGCTTGCTTTTGGTCCTAGTGAGCTGGGTAAACCCCTTCCTCGCCAGCTTGCTTTTGGTCCTAGTGAGCTGGGTAAACCCCTTCCTCGCCAGCTAGAATTTGGTCCTAGTGAGCTGGGTAAACCCCTTCCTCGCCAGCTTGCTTTTGGTCCTAGTGAGCTGGGTAAACCCCTTCCTCGCCAGCTTGCTTTTGGTCCTAGTGAGCTGGGTAAACCCCTTCCTCCCCAGCTTGCTTTTGGTCCGTGTGAGCTGGGTAAACCCCTTCCTCGCCAGCTTGCTTTTGGTCCTAGTGAGCTGGGTAAACCCCTTCCTCGCCAGCTTGCTTTTGGTCCGTGTGAGCTGGGTAAACCCCTTCCTCACCAGCTAGAATTTGGTCCTAGTGAGCTGGGTAAACCCCTTCCTCGCCAGCTTGCTTTTGGTCCTAGTGAGCTGGGTAAACCCCTTCCTCGCCAGCTAGAATTTGGTCCTAGTGAGCTGGGTAAACCCCTTCCTCGCCAGCTAGAATTTGGTCCTAGTGAGCTGGGTAAACCCCTTCCTCCCCAGCTTGCTTTTGGTCCTAGTGAGCTGGGTAAACCCCTTCCTCGCCAGCTTGCTTTTGGTCCTAGTGAGCTGGGTAAACCCCTTCCTCGCCAGCTAGAATTTGGTCCTAGTGAGCTGGGTAAACCCCTTCCTCGCCAGCTAGAATTTGGTCCTAGTGAGCTGGGTAAACCCCTTCCTCCCCAGCTTGCTTTTGGTCCTAGTGAGCTGGGTAAACCCCTTCCTCGCCAGCTTGCTTTTGGTCCTAGTGAGCTGGGTAAACCCCTTCCTCGCCAGCTAGAATTTGGTCCTAGTGAGCTGGGTAAACCCCTTCCTCGCCAGCTTGCTTTTGGTCCTAGTGAGCTGGGTAAACCCCTTCCTCGCCAGCTTGCTTTTGGTCCTAGTGCTTCATTGCAGGAGTAGAAACCACAACGAAGACACCAGTGTTTTCAATTAACAGTAACTGTTAACAGTAGTTAGAAAGCAGATACCTATTTCAGACATGAGATCTGATTTCACTACTGTGTCGTCCTCAGGGGTAAGCGTGAGCCCCATTACACAGTGGCACAGTTGTTGGTGAAGCTGTTTTATAGTTTCTGAAGCTTATGCTTGAGTTGGGAAGAAAAGTAAATCATTTCTTAGTTTAGGTAATAGTTGTTTCCTGTTGGCACGCTTCTAGAAAAGAGAAGGAAGCATCCGGTAACTGCCAGAGCCACCAGAGCTAATGGCAAGTCAACTGTTTACTGGAACCTTTAGTGGGCTTACTTTGCATCATGGGATATAACAAGTATATTGAATATCAGCTTTTTATACGTGGTAAATATTATTGTATGAGATCTGCCACAGAGAAGCAGGCCATTAGTAGAAATTTCAACAGTTACCAAATGCCCTTAAAAGAGGAAGAACTTACAGAGAAGTTTTTATCAAGAGGAAATGGTCACTCGAGTGTTCTTCAGCCTCTTCACTTGGTTAATAACATCGAACACCTCCTGGGAATTCACCTCCTGGGTGCATACTGTTCAGTTAAAATCCTGTCTGCAACTTTGAAATACACAGCTAGTAACATCACCTGTCGTTACTGTACTGGTGGGTAGAAAACCAGTCACTCCTCCCGTCACTCACACCTCCTCTATCTCTCCCATGGCCACTGTCAAATCTGTGCCAGCCCCTCCCTCGGCACTCCTCCACCCCCACCCAGTCACTGTCCTCACACCTTTACCAGCCTCTGCCAACCACTCTTTTAGCCTCTCTGCTTTTATGAAATAAATGTTTTCATTTATTTGTTTTGAGACAGGGACTGGCTACTTGGCTCAGGCTGGCCTAGAGCTCACTATGTAGTCCAAGTTGCCTTTAAATTCAACAAGATCTGTCTCAGTCTCCCATGAGCTGAGATTATAGACAGGAACCACTGTGACTACATAAACTTTCCACCTTCCACATGTGAGGAAAATACACGGTGTTTGCATTTCTGTATCTGACTTAACTCATTAGCACTATGCCCTTCCTGTCTCATCTGTATTGCTGTGAATGAGAGCTCGTTTTTAATGGTCAAATAGTGCTCCACTGTGCATGTGTATTCATTGATCTATCAATAGGTCTCCAGGCTAATTCTGTATCTTGGCTATTTTGACCAGAACGACAATCAACTCAGGAGTATACCTCTTCAACCTGCTGATTTCCTTTGCTAGAGTTGAAAAGAATTCTGTGCCGTTTTCTCTGGTAGCTGTACTGTCTTGTAGTGACTTAATTCGCACCACAAGTGTTTCTCCACGTCGCCAGTCTTCCATTCTTGTTGCAGCTTTTCCATAAAAACTCCTCTTATCATGGTTTTGATTTGGCAGTTACTGCTGTTGAGCAGTTTTCCGTACACTTCCTGGGCATTTTGTCTATGCTGTTTACCCATTGTCTATGCTGTTTACCCATTGTCTGTGCTATTCACCCATTGTCTATGCTGTTTACCTATTGTCTGTGCTGTTTACCCATTGTCTGTGCTGTTCACCCATTGTCTATACCATTTACCCATTGTCTATACCATTTACCCATTGTCTATACCATTTACCCATTGTCTGTACCATTTACCCATTGTCTATACCATTTACCCATTGTCTATACCATTTACCCACTGTCTATACCATTTGCCCACTGTCTATACCATTTATCCAGTGTCTGTACCATTTACCCATTGACTATACCCTTTACCCATTGTCTATACCATTTACCCATTGGCTATGCCATTTACCCAGTGTCTGTACCATTTACCCATTGGGCCATTTGCTCATTTTTAATTGGATCATAGTTGTTATTTTGCTATTGAGTTGTTTGAGTTCTGTACAATCCTTGGTTACCATAGTTCTGTCATTTCCTGGCTGTTACTCCTTGGATTGGTTTTTGGTTTTGTTGTTGTTGTTTTTTTTTTTATCTTATCCCTCTAATATCTTTACCTACAACAATGTTCTGAAGTGTTTCTCCTATGTTTTCTAGTAGCTTCATAGTTTGAACTCTTACACGCGTCTGATTTATTTTTTATTTGATTTTTATATATGGCTGTTGTATAGAACTGTTTTTAAAAGCTCTACGCTTTTATTTTGAACATATTAATATTAGTTTGTCATTTGTCTTTAGCTTTACTAATGGGAAAGAACTTAAGGTTTTTTATTTTATCTTTCTGTTCTTTAAGACATCATACTTATATTCAATCTACTCTAATTACACACACCCCCCAACTTTTGAACTTCTCCCTGATCTCGCCATGTCCTTCCTCCAACCTCATGTCCTTATTTTTTTTCTTTATAGCCCACTGAGTACAGTTAGAGCCTCCCATATGCACATGGGGTTAGGGCCACCCATTGTATTATGGGAAACCATAGGAGCTGCACGCTCTGAAAGAAACTGACTCTTCCTCTCTCAGCAGCCACTGAGTGCCTGTTGCTTTCTGTGGGGTGAGGCCCTGTGTCTCTTGCTCACCCATGCTGGAATCCTGACTGGCGTGATCTTACGCAAGTCTTGTGCAGCCACAGTGGCTGCTTGCTTTTATTTTGAACTGTCTTCTGTTTTATTGTCATACTTATTGATTGCTGTCCATTTTAATGCCATAGATTGTCTCTGCCAAGTTACTCATCTCTCAAGAATGTGACAGGAATGGTCTTAAACATTTTCCTCCCAATTGAGCTTTAGAATTTAATATGTTTTAAAAATCAAATCCATACTGGGATTTTAATGAGCTTATATTCATTTGGAGAGGGTTGGCATTCCCATGACCAAACATTCTTCTTTCATGCTAGATTTATTGAGTGCAGTAGGCAGACATGATCAATACTAAAGACACATGTCTGAAATGAGAGATGTGATATATGACTACATGTAAAGTGATTATTACCATCTACCTAGCGCGTCTATCACGTCACATCCTATCTTTGGAAGACGCGGAGGACAGGACACTTTCGTTTTACTTTTAGCAGTTGGACAGTGCAGCACGTCCCTAAGCTGTATGTTGTTCTTCTTTCAGAAATGCTAACTATGAAGCAGAACACGATGATAAACAGGCACATCTATATTTTTCTTTACTGTGCATTGAAACTGTTACAGGTGCTCAAGTGATACTTTTAAAACGATCAGGCTTCGTTTATGTGCGCTTGAAACAACCCCCCCCCCCCCCCGCCCATAACTATGATACAAGATTTGGCTACTATTCAGAGGATTCATTTTTTAAATATAAAAAGTGATTTCCACAAGGAAAGTATTGAGTATTGGGGAAGGTTAAAGAAGGAAGATGTAGAACTGAGCCTCTAGACAACGTAGAGATTAGTTTCAGTCATTTTACGCCCTTGTCACATTTCACACTGGCAAGTGTTCCTCAGCCTTGGTGGGGGAGGGGAGTCCCTCTTCTGTGCCATGCATATGCCTCTGCACATAAGACTCTACAGAACACTCTTAGAGCTGGTAAATACTGAGCAAGGGCCAAGGTACAGCATTACACGTATTTAAGAAATAGCTTTCCTTTATACTGACACAAAAATTAGGGAAACAGCATATTCACCGTAGTCTCAAAAACAAACAAGATTGTTAACCTTAGAATAAAGGTAACCATTGAAGTGATGGACCTCTATGGGGAACTTGAAAATACCGAAGGGAGAAGCTGAGGAAGACACTGGTAAGTGGAAAACCTCCCATGCTGATGGATTGTGAAAAAACCTGTAGATTCATTGTAACCCTGTTCACAATTCCAGCACCATCCTTCTCAGAAATAAAAAACCAAAAATCATAATTCACATGAAAGCACAACGCACCCTGGCTAGCTGAAGCATCCCTGAATAAGAGAATGATGAAGAGGAGCTGAGGAGCTGCCACACTGGGTTCACAGTTACCACAGGACATAGCAATGGAGGAGCCGCACACTGGGTTCACAGTTACCACAGGACATAGCAATGGAGGAGCCGCACACTGGGTTCACAGTTACCACAGGACATAGCAATGGAGGAGCCGCACACTGGGTTCACAGTTACCACAGGGCATAGCAATGGAGGAGCCGCACACTGGGTTCACAGTTACCACAGGACATAGCAATGGAGGAGCCGCACACTGGATTCACAGTTACCACAGGACATAGCAATGGAGGAGCCGCACACTGGATTCACAGTTACCACAGGGCATAGCAATGGAGGAGCCGCACACTGGGTTCACAGTTACCACAGGACATAGCAATGGAGGAGCCGCACACTGGGTTCACAGTTACCACAGGACATAGCAATGGAGGAGCCGCACACTGGGTTCACAGTTACCACAGGACATAGCAATGGAGGAGCCGCACACTGGGTTCACAGTTACCACAGGACATAGCAATGGAGGAGCCGCACACTGGATTCACAGTTACCACAGGACATAGCAATGGAGGAGCCGCACACTGGATTCACAGTTACCACAGGACATAGCAATGGAGGAGCCGCACACTGGGTTCACAGTTACCACAGGACATAGCAATGGAGGAGCCGCACACTGGATTCACAGTTACCACAGGACATAGCAATGGAGGAGCCGCACACTGGGTTCACAGTTACCACAGGACATAGCAATGGAGGAGCCGCACACTGGGTTCACAGTTACCACAGGACATAGCAATGGAGGAGCCGCACACTGGGTTCACAGTTACCACAGGACATAGCAATGGAGGAGCCGCACACTGGGTTCACAGTTACCACAGGACATAGCAATGGAGGAGCCGCACACTGGGTTCACAGTTACCACAGGGCATAGCAATGGAGGAGCCGCACACTGGATTCACAGTTACCACAGGGCATAGCAATGGAGGAGCCGCACACTGGATTCACAGTTACCACAGGACATAGCAATGGAGGAGCCACACACTGGATTCACAGTTACCACAGGACATAGCAATGGAGGAGCCGCACACTGGGTTCACAGTTACCACAGGACATAGCAATGGAGGAGCCACACACTGGGTTCACAGTTACCACAGGCTCACAGTAATGAAAACAGTTGAGACAGAGCTAAACACAGATCAATGCAATGGAGAGCTCTGAGCAGCTGTCAGTTACCTGATTTTTGACAAAGATGTCAAAAATGCACACTGGAGAAGAGACCTCATTTTCATCATATGATATTGGGAAAACTTAGTGTCTACACATAGAAGAACAAAACTAGATCCTTAACTACCCCCACAGACAAAATCAGCTCAGAATGGATCAACAGCCTCACAGAAGACCCACAACTCTGAAACATTTAGGAGAAAATGTAGAGAATATCCTGTAAGATATGTACAGCTCAAGGACTTTCTAAAAAGGACTCTGGTTGCTCAGGAAACAAGGCTAATAATTGGTGAATAGAACCCCATGAAATTAAAATTTTCTATTTAACATAAGTAACTGAAACTGTCAATAAACAGGCAGCCTACAGAGCAGGAAAAAAACCTTTTCTTAGCTACAGATCTCACAGAAGATTATTATCTAGAATATACAGAGATCTCAGAAAACTAAGGACATGAAAACAGGCAGAATGGTCTGAACAGTCCACAAGAGAACAATATAAGTGGCCAAGAAACCTTTTTTAAAGTGTTCATTATCATTAGCCATCAGGGAAATTAGAATTCAGCTTACTCTGAGACTTCATCTCACTATAATCAGAATGGCTGTAATCAAGACAACTGTTTGTGAGGGTGAGGAGAAAGAGGAACCCACATTCACCTTGGTGGCAGTGGGCATAAACTGGAACAGCACTATGGGATCAGCGAAGGTTCTCAGAAAACTAACACTAGAACTATCACATGATAGACTATAGCACTCTGGGCTTTAGTGAAAGGCCTGTATACGAGGATGGACACGCACATCCATTCCACTGTTGCTCAAGCAATGGAGAGAAAATAGAACCAGCCAGGACACCCACCAACTCATAATGCCTAATAGAATTATGACACATATGTATAATGAAATTATCATTCAACACAAAAGGAAAATGAAATTAACACATTTTCAGGAAAATGGATGAAACTGGAAAATATATGGAGTGAAATAACAAAGGCCCAGAAAGACAAATACCACATGCCCTTCTCATGTGGATCCTAGATTTGGATTTTTAGATTTCTGTATTTAAAGTGGAGTGAGAGGCCAGGAAACAAGGCACTGAAAAGTGGGTAAGCCTTCATTGACACAGATTTTTAACATATTTCTCAGGGCCATCTCTTTGGCATGTTTTAAATTGTAACATGAAGAGATATTGGGTCTCTGTAGGGGCAGGAGATCTAAACAACTGCTGCTTCCGTTTGACTGAGTGAGTCATTTGTGAATTGAGTCAGTTTCTTTTTATAACGATATAAAGGAAATATAAAATCCCTTTTATAGTGTTGTGCATTCAACAGAGATTATGTTCTTTAACTGAGCTCTTTGGAAAGAGCTTTTTTTGGATCTGGTATCTAGTAGTGTGTGCTACTTTTTGAATGAATGAATGAATTAGTGAGTGAGTGAGTGGTTCCTGTGGGGCTTTTATTCTGCAAGGTCATTTTGATGTTCTGGCAATTTGATACATGCATAATTTTATAGCAATTTTTAATGTGAACCATGGACTTTAATTTCTCATTTAAAAGACAATGCATTTTCTAAACCGTTATGTTGTTTTTGTGATTTTTGGTTTTTCAGGACAGGATTTCTCAGTGTGGCCTTGGCTGTCATGGGACTCACTTTGTAGATCAGGCTGGCCACAAACTCAGAAATCTACCTGCCTCTGTCTCCCAAGTGCTGGGATTAAAGGCATCACCACCATTGCCTGGCTTCTAAAATGATTAAGTTGACTTAAGTTGTCACAGTCAACCCACAGTGAGATTGTTTGTATTGGTGACGTAGTAAGAAGAATGAAGGCAGAGTTTAATGGATGATATTGCCAAATGTTTCCCTTGTCTTTGTCCATCCAGAGGATCTGATGCCTTCTTCTAGCCCCTATGGGCACTCACACACATGTGCACATATACTCACACATAAAGATGAATAAAAGCAAAAAGGAATAATGATGGTGATTATTCACAAGTGTGTGTGTGTGCTCGTGCATGCGCACGTACATGCACGTGTATACCTGTGAAGTGTCTCTCTTACAGTCACAACACTTTCTGTGCACCATAGTTAAGTGTTCACCTCCTACATAAGATAGATTCTTTAAGACCAAGGAATGCCTTTGTACTTTCCTTAGCTCCTCCTACAAGGTTGGGTACATGGTATTTAACAGCAATTGCTAATTGACTTAATTGACTTGTATCTGGAAATCTGTTGGCCATGTGATTTTAATCAAAGGGTGGTGTTATTTTAGGACTTAATATATGCCTAGCAGTGAAATTTGGATTTTAGGAAGTAATTATTTGGCATTTAAGTGCTGAAGATTAGACTGCTGTTAGTGCAAACTAATTGAGCAGTGATTCCAAGTTCCAGACTGTAGCACTTGGAAATCATCTCTGCCTCCTTTGTTTCAGCAATTTTTAAAGCCAAGTGTGTAAGTGAGCGTTCTCATTGCTGCTTTCTCTAAATCTTCACGATCCTGTTCATCTCCCATGCTGACTTTGTCCCAGGGTTTGAAAGCTGATTGCTTACATATATTCTATTTTTACTTCCTAGTTGTGTTTGATGGCTACATCATGATGAGAACTAGCAGTGAGAACTTAGCATCAGAACAGAGCCCCTCAGTACTCTGCTAAGTCCTCCTGCAGCCCTGCAGTTCTCAGAGGTACTATTCAGGGAAACTAAAGCTTACAGATGAGGTAATTTGCTTCCTCTGAGGTAGGAAATGCTGCATGTGGGATTTGAACAAGCACTAGGTACTTCGTAATGCGTTCATAAATAAAAAATTGATAAAATTCAAGCAAAACATCTGCAGTGTGAGTCTCAGGCCTGAGTTTTCTGGAACTTCAATTGGTTTTTAACTTAATTTGGGATGATAGAGTATCTCATCCTTGTCTCTGATTGCTTGAGAATGATAATTTTATTGCTTTGAGTAAATTCTGAGCAAATTATATAAAATCAACATGAGTGATCCAAGGGATGGTGCTTTCCAAACCCCGAGGTTTTTAATTTCTTGTTGCATATTTTAGTGAGCATGTTTTAATCTAAGGAGACTATCCCAAGTGTAAGAAATAAGATTATCAGAAAAGGGTGGAATCGGGAGCTTGTCTTGTTTTAGAATTCAGGTTGTCGCCACAAGATACCTTGACCTATCAAGACACAACAATTCAGCTGGGCAATGATGGTGCATGCCTTTCCAGCACTCTGGGAGGTAGAGAGAGTTTGATCCCTGAGTTTGAGGCCAGCCTGGTCTGCAGAATGAGTTCCAGGACAGCCAGGGCTATAGAGGAAAAACCTGTTTTAAAAACAAAACAAAACAAATCAAAAAACCTAAAACTTAAACAAAAAAGAAGAAAGAACAATTCACTTTGAAACTATCTCTGAAATTTTATGCATTTGTTGCTGACTGTCCTCAAATTTGGCTATGTAGTCAAGGCCAGCCTTGAATTTCTGAGCTTCTGATCCTCCTTCCTCTGTTGCCCAAGAACTATAATTATATGCATGTGTTACCATACCCAGATTAATTTTTAAACTCAGCTTCACATTTGATTAAACATGGATCTACTCCATGTCCAGTATTTAAAGATTTTAGTAGCTTGTACACAGTTTTGCTAGACACAGATTTGTAAATCAAGTAGGTTCTGTACTTCCTGGTTCATACTGTCTATGACAAATCCTGAGGTAACAGTTTACGCAGTCACATTCTCCCTTAGCATGGCCATCATACAGAGATTGCTTCTGCTCGATGTGGCAAGCATCTGTGAATCCAGCGCTTAGGAGGAGAGGCAAGCGGATCCCTGAGTTCAACGCCAGCGTGCTCTATGTAACAAGTGTCAGAACAGCCAGAGTTCCGCAGTGAGACCCTGTCTCAGAAACAACAAAAACCAAAAAACCAAAAATTTTTTTCTGTTATATTTAGAGAAAAAAATTAAAAATATGTTAAGCTTTTTAATTTTATGTTCTCTCTTTCTAGGTAAAACATCAAACTGGGAAGATGATAGTTGGGGAGCATGGGAAGAAACAGAGCCCCAAGAACCTGTGAGTCTTTATAAAGCATGCTTTGCTTTTATTTTTGTGTGTGGATGGTGTGTGTGTGAGGTCAGAGGGGTCAGTTCTCTCCTCCCACCTTCAGTGGGTCCCAGGCTTTGAGCTCAGGTTGTCAGGCTTGCGTAGTAAGGCTTTTAACCACGGGGCCATCTTGCTGATGCTCTGCATGGGTTTTGAGAGTGACACTTTCCTTTTGGAATGATAGTGGCATATTTCCATATCAGGCTGACATTTAAAGAAAAGCTGTCACAACCGTTTTTATGTTTAATTAGTAGTAACTAACTAGATTAACATGCTTTAAAGATCTTAATGACTTGACAAGCAGTCGGCCCGGTAGCCTAAGCCACAACACAGCAAGACTTTAAACCTTGTAATTCATGATGGATGTGTCATTGGCTGTGGTCCTGGAGGGCCACATCAAATCCAAGGGCTTAGCATCTGACAGTGCCCTTCTTGCTACATCGTAACATGACAGAAGATGGATGAGGGACAAAGAAAAAGGGAGGAAAAGAGAGAATGTGTGCGCGCGCACGTGCGCGGATGTGCACATAAAAGAAATCCAAACTTGCCTGCCCTCATAGCGGTACCCCTCCTGTTATAACAGTCCCATCCCAAGCGCAGCATTCATTTGCTCACTCTGTGACATCACTTCTCATTAGTTCTCAGCTCCTCATTTTATGTTTGGGGTTAGGTGTCTAACGTGGCACTGGGGACTCAGTGGGTCCATAGCACCGGGCGATAGAGAAAGTCACTTGCTTGGGATTGTTTGTCCCTCAGCTATTCTAGATGCTTCTGCCTGCTCTCTCAGAGCGTCTGTTGTGCCTGTCACATTGCGGGCCCTTTTAGGTGCTGAGAATAGAGCAGTGACCAAAGTAGACGGAGTCCCTGTGCATCTTAGCATGGCCTCACCTGTGAGTCACAGAAGATAGCTTGAACTGCTTTAGGCAACGGAAAAGTTCTGTGTTTGGTCAAGTGGTTGAGCTCTGTGTGTCATCAGGCCCTTCATATCTGTCTGTCTGTCTGGCTGGCTGGCTGTCTGGCTGGCTGGCTGGCTGACTTGTTTCTGTCACAGGCAATGTGGCATCATTGTTTTAACCAGAGGGAAGAAAATACTTGGACCTTTGCTTGCTCTTCTGGGGAAATAGCTTTACTTAAAAGCCACTTACAACTCTGCCACATCATTTCTTGGCCATGTGACATCCAGAAATAACTTGTTTCTGAAGTCATTGACTTGTGTGTGGAGAGACCTTCTCTTCCATTCTGTGATTTGCGTAATTTCTCGTTTCATACCATGTGCGCGGTATTTTTATTTTGTTCTCCTTTTCCCTTGGTTGTTCTACTTTTTTTTTTTTTAGCTTTTTGTTCTAGCATAGCAGTTAGTTTCAAAACTTGAGTTCCAATAACTTCATTATTTTTTCTTGTTTTATTGTCTTTAATTTTATCTTTGTTTTCCAGCTTCTTAAGATGACATCATAGATTACTTATTTTAAATCTATTTTCTCTTGTAATGTAAATCCCTATATTCTTCTGTGCACTCACAGGTTTTGATGTGTGTTTTCAATTTCATTTAGTTCAAAATATTCTCTGATTTCTTTTCTTTTTGATTTTTTTTTAAATCTGTTAGCTAGAAGAATGTTCCTTAATTTGTAGATGCATTAGTCTCCTTAAGGATGAGGGGTACTCTCCCTGAGACCCTGAAGCCTTTAGGGGAACCACAAATCCAACATGTACTACTCATCCAATATGTACATGTAAATACCTTTGGAAAATTTTAATTTATAAGTTAGATACAGTAAGATATTAACAACCATAAGCAATAATGAAGTGGAAGCATTTTAACAATGCTGTAATGAAATCGCCAGCATCATCCCCTTTGCATTGGGGGTCAGTATTAAGTAGAATAAAAGCTCTCTGCTCTATGATGTCCAGACTGTTGCTTTGATAAGCAAAGTGACTACCGAGAGATGGACGGGTGAGTAGCAGTGTGCTGGACAGAGGCAGAGTTCACAGCCTCAGGACCCCAGGCAGGTGGAGTGGGACAGAGTGAGGCCTCACTGCATAAGTCAGAAGAGTACATAATTTAGAACGGACGATGGCTCATTCCTGGCATTTTCCAGTTATTTTAGACCATGACTAGCTTCAGATGACTCAGATCACAGAGGAGACCTGCAGATAAGCAAAAACTCCCAAACTGTTTAAATCTGTAGAGCCCACTTTATAGTGTGATATACGGTCTGTTCTAAACGATGTTCATCTCTGGGAAGAGTTCTGCTGTTGATGGGGAAGGGTCTCACATTTTAGTTAGGCTGATCCGTTCATGTCTTCTGTGTTCTTCCTGATTTCCGATCTTTCTGTCGGTGAGGGAAGAAAGTGGAAATTTCCATGTGTTCTTCCTTCCAGCTTCGTCAGAGTTGCATCTTGTGACTTCTCCGTAGCTCCTGCTCAGAATGTGCAGTGTCCCTGCTGATGTGTAGTAGTGTCTGTCCTGTCTGTCCTCATACAGGTGCTGTTCCTCTGTGGCATCTCTTTCCAAGCCTTTCTGTTTTAGCTGACTTATGGTTCTGAAGCTAGTTTGTGTTTTTAATAGATAGTTGGTACCATTTGGCTATTTATTGTATATTCCTCGTCACTTTTTAGTTCCTGTATTAGTCAATGCTCCCTAGGGGAAGAGATCAAAATCAAAAGAATGACTATTATTAGAGGGGACTTATCAGGCTGCTACATGACATGGCCTGGGTGTCCAACAGACTCCTGGGAACGAAGAGCCTGTAGCTCCTCAGCCCCTGGCTGTCTCAGCTGCTCTAGTGGTGCCGAAGGCCTGGAGAGCTGCCGGAGAGCCAGTGTGTCAGGTCAGTCTTGAAAGCCCAGAGAAGCAGGCTTCTGGTATCCGAGAAGGCTTTCAGCAACGGAGTGGGGGAACTTGCCAGCAGGAGCAGAGACAAACAGCGAAGATAAAGCTCTTTTCTAGGACCTCTGTGTGGGCCGCCATTGGAAAGTGCTGCTCACGGTTTAAGATGGGCCTTTCCACTTCAGATAATGAAATGGAAGCCAATCTCCTGCTCAGTGCTCAGCCATGAGGTTCTTCCCGGTTCTAGTCAGTGATAACCAAGATTGGCCATCACAGTGTCTTCTAACTCTTACTCCATTCTGTGTGTTAAACAAGTATCATTTCGGTCACTCTGATTTGTATTGTCACATTAAATGTATACTATATTGACTTGCATACAATGTAATTCACTCTTACAGTATTCACCTGTGTACAGCATACAGCATTCTCTAACTACCATTGCCATCGAAGTCAATAATATTTAATTACCCTAAGAGAACCCCCATAATGCATTACTGGTCATTTGCCAGTCTCTTCTGTTCCTGTCGTCCAGTCACAGCTGGCTGACTTGCTGTGTAAGGATTACCTGTGAGACTCACTGGCTCCTACTCACTCCCAGTTCAGACCCGTCACGGCTTTTACCTCCATTGTTTGTGGTCTGGAGTCTTCCTCCTTTTCTTTATTTCTCTCACGTCTATACCAGCCGTGTCACTCAGTAGAGGTAAGACTGTTACTTCAACTACTTTCTGTGATTGTGAGCAACTCTAATGGCTCATATCCAGAGACACAGCAAGTAGCAAAAAGAAAGACTTGCCAGATACTTGAAAGTCAGAAGTCAGAGCCCTGGCCAAGGAACAGGTATTGTCACCCACAGGAGGGCAGAGTGGAGAGGAGGCCTTGAAGGCTCCTGCCAGGAGCAGACCTAGACTTCCCCAGAACATAACTGGATTTTGTCCACATTAATGCTGATGATAACAGTGGGAACAGAATGTCTTGCTGTCCACTTCCTCTTCAGTGGTGTCGAGGCGCTGCCTCTGTATGCACTGAGGCTGTCCTCAGTTGGCTGCCACTGGGCAGAGGCCGAGTGCTGGAGGAAGGTGAGCTTTTGCTCTCGTTGGTCGGCCATCGGAGAGCTAGTCCGTGGTGAGGCAGTGGCATGAAGAGAATCCACAGAGAGCTTGCAAAGAGTTAGTGTGGCAGCAGCCACCATAACTGAGTGCTGTGCCCCAGAGGCAGCCTGTCTCCTGAGCTCAGCAGGAAACAGTATGCACCTGGGGCTTTGTATTTCTATGCGTGCATTGCTTTGCAAGTCGTCTGCCATTTTGATGACTTGAAAGAAGGAAAGGCATTTGTAATTGAGAGACCTAGTACCAGAAGTCTGGACAAGCCTTTTTAAGAATGAAGCCTGTTTGCTCTTTTGAGCTGTCAGCTGTAACACGGGCTTAGAGAATGCTCGGGACTCAGTGGAAGTCACCCATGAGGAATTGACAGCAGCCAGGAGAAAAAACAAGTGAAATGCCTTGAAAGATGGTGATAGTAAGAACACAATGGAAATGGAGAGTACGGCATATGGCAAGGCCGGTGAGGAGGAAAACTACAGAGAGAGTGTGGGACTATCAGCAGGGAGGTGCTTGTGTCCTGGTCTGATCCCTGTACTTCTGGCACTCTGTGAGAACCCCTGCTGTCCCTCTAGCTCATATAGAATAGAGTAGAATATCAAAGAGATTGGCACTGTCACCTCTGTGGGGCAACTCTGGACACAACTGTGTCCCAGGAACCTCTGGTTTCAGTGACTTTTCTCTCTTCAAAGAAGACATTGCACCCACTTTGAAGGATGAGGCAGATAAAAAATGATGGCAAGAGGTTCCTTCACTACAGAGGGGTCTGCTTCCTCCTGGGAGAATCATCTTAGTCATGCTGAGAAACCTGTTTATAGTTCGGGAGATCTGGGGCTGTGGTCCCCATCCACCTTCGAGAGTCCGTTTGTCAGTGTGGACAGAAATCTCCAGTGACCGAGCAGCCATAACCTGAGTTGGGGTACACTTTCACATGAGCTTAACCCACCCCTCGCCTCCTCTGAGTGCATGAGAGATGTGCCCCTGAGCCTGGCAGAACCAGCTCCACTGTGGGTGAGCGGCCTGTAGAGAGGGACAGACTAGGCTCTCCACGAGGCTTCGTCCATTTCTGCTGCTGTTAGTGAGGTTCCTTCCCTCCTATGCTTCCGATGGCTCTGGGACACAGTGGAAACCTAGTTTTATTTCCTGGGCTTGTTTCTAGAGGCTGTCTAGTTTTTCTTACCCTAACTTATTGGTAAGGCATCTTTTCACTGGTGCACTGAGTGAGTGGTAGGAAGGATAAAATTGGCTGGCTCTGTTGTAACCAGATGGTAGACAGGACAGGAAGTGGACCCAGGGCAGTCCTGGTCCAGGCCTCCGCTTCAGTGGTCAGCTTGGGAAATTTCTATTCAAAGAACTTTGAAGTGGGCTTCATCTGTTTTACAGAGAGGAACAGAACATGGTCAAGGGCAATCTTGATTTACCAGACTAACAGGGCATCAGAGCATGCTGATTTAAAGGGGCCATGTTTATAAGCCAGAAATTGGAATATAATTCATGGTGATTCCATGTTCTTACAGTATCATTCATTTGAGATAATTCTGGAAAATCTCTAGCTTCATAGCACTCCTTCCTGTACACTTTGGTATCATCCACTGCCCAGGAGACACAGCCGACTTAGTTTAAAGGCAGAAGGGGGCTTTTAAGCCATGCTAAGCATCTGCTTCAGACCCTCCTGAGAGCTGACCACAGAGGGTCTCTTTCCCAAGGCTGGTTCTCACTAGGAGCTTGGATTTTTGACTGGGAGGTTGACTTATGTCTTCAATGTCCTTTCTTTCAGCACGGATGTGAGCGAGGTGTAGTCTAGTCATTCTCAGTGGGGAGTGCTTTTGTCCCTTCTGACAGGGGTGTGGACAGTCTTAGCTTTCCATTTGGGGCAGCGGTATGTCTAGCGGGCAGAGGCTGAAGATCTTGCCAGGCAGTTCTAGCAGAGGACAGTTGCCCACAGCAAAGCATAGTCCCTCAGGCAGTCAGAGGTGCTGAGGTTCAGAAGCATGGCTTGGTGCGGAGCTCTTACTGTTGCTCTCCAGTCTCTGCCTTACTGTTCTCCATTATTTGTTGCTCTCCAGTCTCTGCCTTACTGTTCTCCATTATTTCCTGGCCTTTTGGAGTGGTGGCTTGAAAGCACTGATCTGATCTGTCGGACATTGACCTGGTTTCAGTAGACTCTGGTGAAGCAGTTGTCTAGTGTGAAGAATGCAGTTACATTGAGTGCTGGCCAACACAGGTGGCTTTGGGCTGTTTTGGATTCTTGTCCTCAGAGTAACAAGCAGTCGGGTCCAGTGTGGATGGCACTGTGGAGGCCGGCGTGCTGAAGAGACTTAGTCTCTGCTTATCACCTGCAGCTTTTCCTTCCTCGCCTGTGATAGCTTTGGTTCTCTTCCGCATTCCTCAGGGACTCTGGTGAGGCCTCTTCTGCCACTTGTGTAGGTGGGAGGGGAGGGGAAGAGTGAGGACCGGACTGGATAAATGTAACTTCCAAGCGAGCCGCCTCACTCTTGCCTTCCCTTTCAGAGGACCCTGGTGGTGCTCCACAGGGCAACAAAGGCTGCATTTTAGCTTCCTGTCCTGTCAGTTTAGCACTCAGTTTTCCAAGGTCCATTCTCAGCACTACAAAAAGGGACAGAGAAAAAGGGTTTCAGCTTCAGTGAATGAAGCACAAGGCCACAGATTTGATTCTAGTCCCTCCCAACCCCCAAGACAAGCAGTTTTAAATTGGGTTTTTACCAGAGAGAGTAAAGGTAAAATTCACATGGTTAATTCACACTCTTGAATGTATATGTATACATGTGGTATGCCTGAGTGTGTAATATATATTCCATGTTTGGGCATATGTGTGTGTGCACATATATGTGTATGCACATGAGTGCTCTTGAAGGCCTGGGTTGGCATCAGGTGTCTTCCTCAGTTGCTCTCCACTGTGTTTTTTAACCCAGCGCTCACTGTTACGGCTCATCGGCAGGCCTGGCTGGTCAGCTTACTCCAGGGGTCCTGCCTCCACCTCAGAGCGCTGTGATTAAAGGCAGGCTTCCATACTGCCAACGTTTACACACAGTCTGAGGATCCGAACTCTGATCTTCATGCTTGCACAGCAAGCACATCGGCCACTACACTGCCTCTCAGCCCCCTGCTACTTCCCATCAGTTGTGTGCTTGTGTCTACTTTGTATTCATTTAAAAAACCAAAGACTGAGAGACAGAAAACTAAGACATGAATGCGTGTGTGTTGTTGATTTTTTTTTTTTTTTTGGTTCTTTTTTTTTCGGAGCTGGGGACCGAACCCAGGGCCTTGTGCTTCCTAGGCAAGCGTTCTACCACTGAGCTAAGTCCCCAACCCCTGTTGATTTTTTTAAAATGGAGTTCTGTCCTCTGTGTATATTCTAAATTGTTGGACCTGTAGTATGTTAGCAAACTTTAATCTTAGGATAGTGTAAATGCTCATTAATGTTTTAATCTTTTATTTCACTTGTGGTTGGCATTGGACATCTCTTTATGTTTTCCATTTATAAATATTTTGGTGAGTACATGCTATTTTTTTCTAAAATCTGATAGCAACTTTAAAGCCCTTAGCATTTGATTTAGTGCTAAGATCTATTCTACTTAAACCGGATACTCATTGTTACTATTGATTGCTTGTCTTAGTCTGAGAACTACATGGCAGTCTCTGGGTAGATATTATTTGGTACTTTATTGATCACATGGAACCTGGTGGGGCAAAGAGGTTTACTCTCTACTGTTAAATATGTGCTCAGCACACAGTGGCGCATGCTCGTTAGGCTTGCAACCCCGTTGTTATTCTGTGCTAATTACAGAGAACTCGAGTGTTACACACAAGTGGAAGGGTTGCCCTCTCTGACACTAATCACCATTATCATTACCAACACCAGGGTTTGGCCCATGTTGGCCTTTTCTGTTTAGACCAAAGATCGAATGGACAGGTGAGTGGACACGTGTTCTATAAGTAGTTTAGACATAAATAACACTAGAATTGGGATGCATTTTCCTGTTGGGTCCAAGGTCCTGGGCTCAGTCCTTACTACCAAAAAATAAAACAGGGAAAGTAATAACAGACAATCTTAAATTAATTGATTGTAAAATAAACTGTAAAATCACTGACTTCCTCGAATTTTAAAAATTGAGAGTCAGAATGTAAGTTTTGTTACTAATTTTACTTGTAAGAGGGCTTTTTAAAAAACGTATAACCAAATTAGAGAGTTGGTGCTTTGCCCCATTTTGATTGTGAGAAGACTGTAAGATCTGTGAGACTGATCTTTCCACTGTGAGGCAGCTGCAGGTTGACTGGGGGCTGCATAGCTTCACCATCTCTGCCCTTTCTGTGTAGTATTCTGAGCTGCTCTGTAGAGTTTAGTTTGGAGTTAAGTCCCATTGTACCTCCCCCAAGGAAGGAAGGCAACGGAAATTTGAAAAGCATTAGGCATAACATAAATTAGAAGCAGACTACCAGGAGACACAGTGTGGAGATCTTGCTTTGTGTGACCTCTCTTGCTTTCAGAAGATAAAAGTGAGTATCTCTGAGTCTAGGTGGCCATCTTAGAATGGCTGTGAGTGTGCCCCCAGGCCCTGAGAACACTGGATGTTACTGGCACCCCTAGAATGTATAAACAGCTTTGAAAGCTAGCCCAGCAAAACGTGCGCACTGCGAAGCTGCTGCTGGCTGCTGCTGGCTGTTTCATACAGCAGTGGTGCCATCAGCAGACACCGGCAAGCGGTGACTCATCAGCGTGGGGCAGCTGTGTGCACTTGAAGGCTGCTTGGTCACAGTGCTGTAGGATCACGGTCAGACACACCTTGGAAGAACAAGTCATCTGACAATTTTGCAGCCTGAAAAACAAAGAAAGGAGAATGTTAAGTGTATGAAGCAGCCTGGGTTAGAGCCGGTGCCTTCTCCAGGGGATCTGTGGCAGCTCCCTGATTTGTTCAGGTGAAGACATTTCCTGTGGTCTTAAGGGAAAAGCCTGGGCGTATAGGCCACACTGAAACAGCTTTCTCTGCTCTCCCAGTGGGCCCACCTTTATAGTGGCAGATGCACTGCTAACCTTTGTGTCTGGTTTTGTGGGAAACTTTGTTTAACTGTGGGGTACTTTGTTTTCTTTATTTTTAATTTCCTACCTCACTTGGGAAATTAACCACCTTTTCAGTTGGTGGTGTTATTTTAGGATTACTAGTTTCAAGGGGGCAATATTAGTGTCTGTGTTCTCTTACTGTGGATAGCTTTTTTCAGAAACTTAATTGGTAGGCAAAGGTCCTCAAGATACAAAGTGAACACTGAGCCTGCATCCTGCAATGTGAACCAAAGCCTTGGGCTTGGGTTGTTGTTCTGTACAGCTCGTTGCCTGTTGATAAACTGAAAGTACAGCTTTGTGGTAAAGCTAGTACTGGTTCATTATGGTCCAGCCTGGGGTATGGCTTTCTTATTACTCCTATCCTGTTTTTTGTTTGTTTTTTTTGTCAAATTATGTCTGCTTTGACTTGTAGCATCTTTGAAAGTTCTGATACAGGAACTCCTGCAGACACATCTCTGTTGTTCATGAATGGCTTCTATTCCTACTGCTGCTGCCTGTGCCTTGAGCTGGATTCTTAAGAACCCCTGTTCCTTTCCCTCAACTGGTCACATTTCCATTAGGGGAAAAGTGAGAGCGGGGTACAGTTTACCAAAGGAGCTGGGATTGCACATAGAGGCTGTCACAGAGTTTCATTGCTAGGAATACACCATGACCATGACAGCTCTTATAAAAGAAAGCATTTAACCGGCTGGCTTACAGTTGAGAGGTTCAGTCTATTACCATCATGGTGGGAACCATGGCAGCTGCAGGCAGACACGGTGCTGAAGAGGTCGTTCAGAGTTCTGTGTCTCGATCCACAGGTAGCAGGACAAGAGTGTGATGATGGGTCTGGCTTTGTCTTCTGAAACCTCATAGCTCACCTGCTGTGACACACTTCCTCCAACAAAGTAGCACCTGCTACAGCAAGTCTACACGTCCCGTAATGCCACTCCCGCGAATCAGTGCAGGCAGTATATTAAAACCACCGCAGAGGAGAAAGGGGAAACTGTTTTAAAGGTGTGGTAAAAAAAAAAAACAAAAAACTCAGGAGAATCCACTGGCTTTGTTGGGTGTGGTGATGTGTGTCTATAATCCCTGACCTATCACTGTTTTTTAATCAAGTATTTAATATTTCTCTGTGGTTTGCTCCCTCTCCAGGTTACCACCTGAAGGTGGGGTTTCACTTTCAGGAAGGCACCCAGGACTTAGACTCAGTACCATAGGTCTCCGTCACCAGTCGGGAGTCTATAGAGTGTGATAGCCTCAGCTCACAGAGGCCGCTTTGAGGAGCTTCAGATACTGCGTGGAGTAAAGGACCATGGTCCTGTAGAAACTGTGGATCCCAGGAGAATTGGAGTCGCAGCTGACTTTTCTCTGTGGAGATAACTTTCTAGTTATATGTTTTTAAGAGAGTAAGGTAGATACAGAACTTCATTTAAAAGGAGCTTGTCTAAAATATGAATTTTGCCAGTAATGTCTTCTGTTTTCAAGAATGTGCAGCCTTCTTAGCCAGGCTCCAAGTCTGTTCTTATTCCTAACGTGAAGGGAAGCGTATGTAACTGTACCAAAGGCTGCAGGCCTTAGAGGTAATCCAGACATTTTCCCTATCCCCTATTTTAAGTGTTCTTTTGACAGAAGACTATGAAGCCATCAAAAAGAATAAAGAAACTGATTGTGGTGTGAAGAAAGTACACATCTATTCTATGTGCCTTCTCTCAAGGAGAAAGGGAAAGAAGGACCGTGAATATGTCTGCTTGTATGTGCAGAGTATCAAAGGAAGTAACAGACATTAATGTATCTCACTGTAACAGACATTAATGTATGTCATTGTAACAGACATTAATGTATCTCACTGGTTGTCTTCAGAGTAGACCACTGGGTAGCTAGAGCCAGGTAGCTGAAAGGTGTGTGTGTGTGTGTGTGTGTGTGTGTGTGTGTGTGTGTGTGTATGTGTGTGTGTGTGTTGTGATTTTCATGCCACAGTACCTATGTGAAGTCTGTTTTCTCCTGTTAGGTGTCAGCTCTGGAGAGTGGACTCAGGTCCTAAGGCTTGGTGGCAGGCACCTTTGTCTGCCCCAGCTGTCTTACTGACCTGAGGGTCTTTCTCCTGACCTTTGTAATGCCTAGTGAAGTTCCTAACACTGAGTTGCTACTGGAGAGTGACTTTCCCGTGGTACCCACTAATGCTGTGCTCTTTCTGTGTGAAGCCTTGGTGTTAGTTTTCAGAACAGACGTGTTACTTGGTGGCTGTCACTGACATATTTTGGTGTGGAAGCATTGGGAGTATTTTTTTCCTCTTCCTTAAACTCAAGACAGGCAGGCACAGTCGCAGTGTTCTTTAAAGTTTTTGCAATTATAGTAATTGCACTTTTATGCATAGGAAGAAGAAGGAAATACTTCTAAAACACAAAAACATTCCTGGCTTCAAGAATGTGTTTTATCCCTCTCTCCAACCAGTGACCTTATGGTCATAGCCCGGGAGCAGAAGGCCGCATTTCTAGTGCGTAAGTACCCTTCTCCATTCTCTACGCCTCCATTTGAACGCACAGATTGAAACAAAATTAACTCAAACCATGGTATTCCTGTTCTGTATTACAGGTGGTTCTATGATTTATGTACCATGTTTATTATATAAATGGAATATTTTCCTCTTGGGGTATGTGTATGTTGTGTGTGTACATGTGTATGCAGGTGACTGTGCATGTGTGTGGAGGCCAAAGGTGGGTGTTAGGTGTCTTCTTCTGTTGCCCTTCCCTTTAGCCTTTGAGACAGGGTCTCCTGCTGAGCCTGGAGCCGAAACTGGCTTCCCAGTAGACCCTGGGATCCTCTGTCTCTGCCTCCCTGGCACGGAAGTGCCTGACTCTTTTTTTTCTGTGATGTGAACGCTAGGAATGGAACTTGCAGGCCGGAGTTTATGGTCTGAGCCAGCTCCTTAGACACAGAGTGCTTGGCGCTGCTTCTGCCAGGTTTTTAGCTATCCTGTGACACTTGTGACGCAGTGCTGACTAACTGTCACTGAATTCTTGCAAGGTATATTCAGTCCTGAAAGAAGCTGGAACTGGCCCTGACAACAGTAGAAAGGGACTTGGTGGCAGTCAGAAAACTCACAGTACTGTAAAGTCTCACGTGGTTCCTAAGTTTTTAGCTCATATATTTTTGTTGAAGATTAAACTTAAGATTTGGAGGTACATAGATTATGAAAAACCTAGAACAAAGTAAGATTATATATAAAATGTCTGTTGGTTGTCTTACAGAGAAAACTAGTTCCCGTGGCATAAATCTAATATAAAACTTTCCCCTGCCATTTGCAAGTAAAAACAGTCTTATAAATAATGAAGCCAGTAAGGTGGCCGTGAGCACTCGTAACTGGATTCTGCAGGAACTCCGAAGAGAGGAGTAAGCTGCGGGTTAACTAGAGGACACAGAAGGCTGGGAGACAGACGGCTTATAAAGCGTGCTTTTACAAATTTAAAAACATATATTACCTATAGTAAATGCCGGCCAGTTCCTACAGAGTTGTATATCCTACAGTTTTATATCCAACTTTTTAGAGTGGAAAGATCAAAATCCACAAGTAAGTTACTGGTTTCGTTTTATCTTTTATTATTTTTTTCCAGCAAAATGGAAGCACAGTGATAAAGGGAAGGAGGAAATGCAGTTCGCTGTCGGTTGGAGCGGCTCCGTAAGTGCAGAGGAAGGGTAGGTGCGAGCCCACTGGGTGGTTTCTTTGTGTGTTAAATCTAAGAACTGGATGTGTTTGTAAATACATCTATTTCATTGCTTATAAACTGTGTGTGCGTGTATATATGAGTGTGTGTGTGTGTGTGTGTGTGTGTGTGTGTGTTATCAAAACTTTTCCTGGTTGTAGAGAACTATTTGGTTAGCAGATTTTGTTTTATTGCTCTTGTTATTTTTTATAAACTAATAAGAAAAATATTTTAAAGATTATTTAATTTTATGTGTATTAATGTTTTGCCTGCGTGTGTGTATGTGCAGCAGGTATGTATCTAGTACCCTTTGAGGTCAAACAAGGGTGTCCGGTCACCTGAGAAACAAAGAGACTCACTCGATGCCCTGATGACCTGGCCTGGTCTATGGAGCTGCATGCAGATTGGCTTGAGCAACTTGTGTTGGTTTAAACAAAGTCAGTGAGAGCTGTTTAGGTCTCAAATCTTTTTTCTCTGAGCCCTTAATAATATTTCAATATTTCATGTCGGGGAAAAAATCATTTTTGGGAACAACCATATTATGTCCTTAGAAGTAGGATAATGGAGGACTGGAGAGGTAGCTTAGTAACATCAGTTGTTGCTTCTGCAAAGGATCCAGGTTCAGTCACTCCAGTTCTAGAGGATACCTTTTTCTAAAACCTCAGGCACTAGACATGTGGTACACATAATACTTGTAGACAAAGCACTCATATGCATAAACTAAAACAAATCTTAAAATCTTAAAATAAATAGCTTATTAATCAGTGCATGTAAAACGTACATGAAGAACCCAGGCAGGTGGCAGGTAGTGAGTCCCTAAGCCACAGAAATCCGTGTGCTGGTTCCTTCTGCTCTGCCCAGCCTCAAACAAGGAGACAGGGACGCTGGGAAATGGGTCCCTGGCAACCATGTGACCTTTTCTAGGTTTTTTGCCCAGTGATTATAAAGTTTTGCTTTGTCTCGTGTCAGTACAAAATGAAACAACTCATTGCTTTTGGCTATGTTACATATTATATGTATGGATTTACTGTTTTATGTCGAACAAAAATGATCCAGAGTGTCTCAGCCAGGGTTTCTACTCAGCAATGAAACACCATGACCAAGAAGCAAGCTGGGGAGGAAAGGGTTTATTCAGCTTACACTTCCACTTTGCTGTTCATCACCAAAGGAAGTCAGGACTGGAACTCACATAGGGCTGGAACTTAGAGGCAGGAGTTGATACAGAGGCCATGCAGGGTGCTGCTTACTGGCTAGCTTCCCCTGGCTTACTCAGCTTGCTTTCTTATAGAACTCAGGACCACCAGCCTTGGGATGGCACCACCTACAATGGACTGGCTCCTCCCCCTTCGATCACTAACTGAGAAAATGCCTTACAGCTGGGTCTCATGGAGGCATTTCCTCAAGGGAGGCTCCTTTCTCTGTGATAACTCCAGCTTGTGTGAAGTTGACACACAGAACCAGCCAGTACACACAGGATGTCATTTTGCACCTACCACCTCTTAACAATAAACTATAGTAAAATAAATAAATAATCCAGGCATGGTGGTCCACACCTTTAATCCCCAGCACTCAGAAAGCAAAGATAAATGAATTTCTCCTGAGATCCAGACCAGTCTGGTAGTGAATGCCAGGCCAGCCAGTGCTGCACAGTAAGAGTGCCCCTCCCCCCTTCCTCCTCCCTCCCCACTTTATTGCTAAGCACAGAGACTAAGCTCATGATTTTGCTTTTGTCTGTAGGGAGTATGTAACCAGTGCTCTGTGCATCCCGCTGGCAAGTCAGAAGAGGTAAGGATGAGGTGGGCTTCTGTCTCTTCTGCTTTGATGGCCGAGCCATTATAATCATCAACTCTGTTTGAGCAGGAGTTCCACTGGGCGCCCTGACTGGACCTGCATTGTAGTGGGCTTTACGTCTGGTTATGTGCGGTTCTACACTGAGGTGAGTTGGGTTCCCGTAGCAGACAGCTAGCTAACTGCAGTGCTGTGCATCTCATCACACCGACCTGTGACTTCATTACCAAGAATGCCTCTGTCTTAATATGAATGCCTAGAAATACGTAGACAATTCTTTATCAGTAGTTCTCAACTTTCCTTTTTTAAAATTAATCATTCCATTAATTTACATCTCAAATGATATCCCACTTCCCGGTTATTCCAGTCCACCAACCCCCATCCCACATCTGCCCTCCCCCCTCCCCTTTGTCTGTATGAGAGTACTCCCCCACCCACCCACACTGTCAGCCCCACACTCCATTTCCCTATGCTGGGGCATCAAACCTCCCTGGAACCAAGGGCTCCCCTTCCAGTTGCTGTCAGGCAAGGCCATCCCTTGCTACATATGTATCTGGAGCCATGGATCCCTCCCTGTATACTCTGGCTGGTGGTCTAGACTCTGGGAGAACTGGGTGGTCAGGCCAGCCTATATTATTCTTCCAATGGGGTTGCAGTCCCCCTCCGCTCCTGCAGTCCTTCTGCGAGCTCCCCCCAGGTTCCCTGAGTTCTGTCTGATGGTTGGCTCCAAGCCTCCACATCTGCATAGGTCAGTTGCTGGCCAGACCTCCTCAGGAACTGCCACACTAGCTTCCTGTCAGCAAGCACCCCTTGACCACAGCAACAGTGTCCGGTTTGGTGTCTCCAGACATGATGGATCCGGTTGGCCCTTCCTTCAGCTTCAGATCTCAACTTTCCTAATGCAGTTGCTACTTCATATCTGTAATTTTCTACTTTTACGAATCAATGTAAATTTCTGTTTTTTGATGGTCTTAGGCTGCCCCTGTGTAAGGGCATTCAACCTCTAAAGGGGCCGTGACCCACAGGTTGAGAAGCACTGCTTTATGCGTGGGAACAGGACAAGCGAGGAATTGTCTGTGGAAGAAACAGAAGTAAAGCTGTACTCTGAAAAGAGAGGACCTGGTGTCCTTGGGAGACCTTAGGGGAGTGGTACTGTAGAGAAAACCAGTAAAGCTCTCTGCTTGTTTCTAGAGTGGAGTGCTTTTGCTTGCACAACTATTGAATGAGGACAGAGTGCTTCAGCTTAAATGTAGGACCTATGAAATCCCAAGACACCCTGGAGTGACTGAGCAGGTAATATTAGAAGTATGCTCTTTACCTTGTAATAGTGTAAAGTGGCTGGGCTGGGGAGAGGCCTCAGCAGTTGAGAGCACTGGACGCTCTTGTAGAGGACCCAGATTTTTTCCCAGAACACACATGGTGGCTCAAAACCATCTGTGACTTCTGTGCCCTCCGCAGACACTAGGCACTTGTGATACAGATGTTCATTCAGATAAAATATCCACATTTATGAAATCAATTAGGAAAAAAGCAACAATAGCATTGTTTTGAAGCAATTTTCTTTGCTCTTTTGTGGGAAAATTAAGAGATTTGTCTTGTGGCACAGTTACCTGAGCTGGCATGTATATTCTCAAGAGGTAATTTGTAGCTAAATTGAATGCCAGCCTTCGTGCTTTATGAATGCAGTATTGTATTGAGATGACCATCTTAGTTGGTGTTCTCTTGTTGTGTAAAGACACCAACACCATGGCAACTCTTACAAAGGAAAAGCTTAACTTGAGGCTGGTTTGCAATGTTAGAGGTTCAGTCCACTATCACCATGGATAATGCCTTAGATAACGGGCATGCAATTTAACTGATCAATGGGAAAAGAGAGGTTACATTTCTAGTAGTTAAGAGAAAGGTGAGG
Source organism: Rattus norvegicus (assembly GCF_021556685.1). Taxonomy (NCBI): domain Eukaryota; kingdom Metazoa; phylum Chordata; class Mammalia; order Rodentia; family Muridae; genus Rattus; species Rattus norvegicus. Next base: position 99,381,409 of record NC_141546.1, read on the forward strand.
GAAGATTTAAGTGTAGGGCTTTGTACGTGGTAATAGAAATGCACTAGAAAACAGAGAGGCTGATGGATAAACAGAGCAAGCGAAGTTCCCATGAACTAAAACGGAAGCAGACGTCAGAATTGCTGCACAGGGCTAGAGAGGCTCCGAGAGAAGCAGGTAGTGCGGCCACAGGCCACCGGAGCTGGGAGGGGCTGGACCCACGGAGGGTGGCTATGGGTCTCTGTTGTTTTGGGGCTCGGTGTTTCTTTGTGTAGCTCTTGCTGTTCTGGAATCCACAATCCTTCCCACTACTGTTACGGGCATAGCTCATCTTGCCCTGCTTGAAGTTGGATTTTTAAGTTACTGAGGCAGGAGATTGTGACAAAAACCAAAATCAAACCTTACCTCTGTGCTTACTAAAATGGAGAAAATAGGATTGAAATGAAGCTGTTGACGAAATGCCTGCCTAATGTACAAGGCTTAATTCATTAATGTAGCATTGATTAATTAATGTAGCATTGATTAATTAATATAGCATTGATTAATTAATGTAGCATTGATTAATTAATGTAGCATTGATTACAGCGTCACACTCAATACTGTGAAACAGGCCAAAGGTGTGCACGTTCATAAATAAGTGGATGGACAGATGGATGGACGGACAGACAGACAGACAGACAGGTGAAATGTGGCTGTGGCACTGGTTACTAGAGACTATACACACACACACACACACACACACACACACACACACACCCACACCATGTATAATAGACAAACAAATGTGACTTTATTTAAGAATGAATATTAGGACAGGCCTCTGGTTTCAAGTGAGCGTCTGTGAGGTGTTGAGTTGTTTGATTTGTTTGTTTGTTTTTTGTTGTTGCTGTTGTTTTGTTTTGTTTGACACTTAGTCTCTTTGTGTGGTTCTGGCTGTCTGAAAACCAGGCTGGCCTTGAACTCACAGCGGTTCACCTGTCTAATGTCTCCTGAGTGCTAGGATCCTGGGCATGTGCCACCACATTCGGTCAGCTTCTGTTCTTAACACTTGACTTACATCTTTGTAATGGGTATTTCTTATGAAATTTTTATTATTTTCACTATTATGCTGAAACTATTTCCTATATATTTAAAAGCTATATTGGAGAGGAAGTCAAGTCTTTGGCCGGCGGAAGGCACTCTGAAGTTAGCTCCTACTTCCTTTTGCAGATTTTTTTCTAGATTGTTCCATTCCGCAGTTTACTGTTCAGTCATAGCATTTAACTAAATATGATTCTCAGTGTTTTTAAAAAGGAAGATGTTTGTTGTGTCTGTTTAAGAAAAGGTTTTTTTTTTTTTAAATTTCTACCCAGAATGAAGAGCTGAGCATCTTATATCCGGCTGCCATTGTGACCATTGACGGATTTAGTCTTTTTCAGTCTCTTCGAGCTTGTCGAAACCAGGTAGCAAAAGGTAATTTTTGGCAAGAAGTGCGTTAAGTTCTGGTGATGATAGTTTTATTCGGTGTGGCTTCCTCCTCACACAAGCAAGGCGTGTCTCCTGCAGGGTAGATTGTTTATAAGCAGGGGCGGCGCCTCTGTGCTGTGGAGTAATTTTAAGTGGGTGTGGTACCCCGAGAGCAACAGGTTCTTTCCATTTAACTCAGCAACATAGCTTGGCTGGGGAGAAATGCTCACTGGGTAAGGATTTGCTGCAGCCAGTAAACCTCTGTGGTGTCCATGCAGTAAGAGCCTCTGACCCCATCACCTCCCATTCACTGAGGATAGAGGCACCAGTGTGTGTTAGCACGCTCCCTCTCAGGGCAAAGAGGTGGCCCGGCAGCTCAGCCTTTGACCTCTTTATTGGAAACACTTATCAATCAAGAGATGCTGGAAGTCTAGGCTGCACGTATGAGGACTTCATTATTAGAGGTAAAACCGCTTGGATAGTCAAGAAGCCTCATTGTGGTAATGGAATCAGCAGCAAGGGTGTTCCCTCAGCACTCTTCACTCGCTAATTCATTATTTCATCCTTGCAAGACAGGTCCGTCACTGAGCCTGGAGCTCACTGGTTCAGCAAGATCAGCTGGCCAGTGAGCTCAGGGATCTGCCCGTCTTCTCCCCACCAGCAGTGTCATCTGACCCAACTGTAGGCACCACACTGGTTTACATGGCTGCTGGAGGGAGTTCTGGACCCAGGCCCTCCTGTTTGTGTGGGATACTGATGGAGCTATCTTGCCAGCTCCCTGAGAACAGCTTCTGTAGGATATGTTTGCTGCTTAGCAACAATAAGGACAAAATTCTAAGTCTAAATTTACATAAGGTGCAAAACAAGCAACTCCTCCTAGAAGGAAGTGATCCTTCATTGCCTTTAGCATTTCCTCAGTGGACAGATTGTCTCTCAGCAGTTTGTGATGGGGAAATTCTCAAGTCCTAGCTTCATGATTCCGTCCAGGAGTCCATACTTTCCTTAGATCAGCATACTTTGAATTTTATACTTGTCTTCATTATCTTTTAAATTGTTTAAATTTAGCCCATTGTGGCCTCATTACTTTCAGATTGGTGAGATAATCACCATTTTTGGGGGCCAAGGATGAGGATAGACTGTGGTATGTGACCCTGTGCTCTTCCAAATAAATAGATAAATAGTAACCACTAATATATTTACCAAGAGAGAAGGACCAATTTCTGTGGTAAGACAAGGGTCTTTGACGTTGTGCCTTTGTGTGCATTGCCATGGTGTGAATGCATCTCATCTCACGCCTTTCTTACTACAGTGCTTCATTATCAGTTGACACTTTAGAACACTACGTTATAAATTAGATGTCTTTGATAAAATGTCGTTCTACCCATTGTCATTGTGTGGACTGTCTGATCTTTTTGACAGCTGCAGCATCAGGCAATGAGAACATACAACCACCACCGTTAGCTTATAAGAAATGGGGTCTACAAGATATTGACACCATTATCGATCATGCTAGTATTGGTAAGCATTACTAGTTCTATTTTTACTTTTATTCTTAAACTTTTTTATTAAAGCATCTCCTTTATTAGAAATTGACATTAATCCTTAAATGAAAAAGAGATCCATTGCCTTTGGTGAGACACTGGGAAGTTAGTTCCAAATTTTCTTACTGCATTATAATACAGGACTCCCTGTATGTGCCTATCTGTCTGTCTATCTATCTAATATTATATATATGTATATATATATATGTATATATATAATATATATTATATATTATAATATATAATAAAGGGATAAAAAGTCCTGGCTCTGTCCAAAGGGTGAGGCTAGTTGGAAGATCCACAGAAGACTAGAGCCACTGTAGTAGGCTTCAAGGAGGAAGACGAAGGCCCAGCACTGAACGACCTGACTGAATGTGGCAGGACACACACACACACTGGCCTGGGGTGAGTTGCAGAGTCTGCTGGAGAAACAGCAAGTGCCAGGGGAGCTGGTGAGAGTGAGGCCAGGAACACAGACAGGGACCTAGCCTTGAAGGCCTCATGTCCTCACACAGAGGAGTGGGCCATCTCAGCCATCAAGAGCCACTGAGTTCATTCTCAGCAATTGAGCCCTCACATTGTCTGTTAGGAAAACCACTTTGAAGACAGTTGAGAGACTGGGAATAGTCGCTAATAGTCTAATGGGCACTCTTAGGAGAAGCTGGATATGATTGTACATGCTTATCATTGTAGCTGTTGTAGGAATACAGCAAATTCAAGGCCAGCATGGGCAGTGTGGCCGTACTCCATCTTCAATTTTAAACCAAGAAAGAAAAAACTAATAAGGAGACTGTTGTAATCTTAGCGAGAAGTAATGGGTTTCTGAATTAAGGTGGTAAAAGTGAAAATAGAGAAATACTATCTTAAAATCCTCCCAGTGTTGTAATGGATGTTAAAACTTGGAACAATGACTGGGCAGTAGTGGTGCACCCTTTATCCCAGCATTGGGAGGCAGAGGCAGGTGGCTCTGTACAAGTTGGAAGCCAGACTGGTCTATAAGTGAGTTCTGGGACAGCCAAGGCTGCAGAGAAACTCTGTCTCAAAAAACAAAACAAATAAACAAGTACAGCAGTGTATAAGTACATAGAAAAAAAGAACAGAAAGTTTCCTTGTATCCAGAGGCCCTCATCATTGGTGTTTAGCTCCCTGTCTGTAAGTACATAAGTATATATGCATATCGACATGTGGGAAGGCATGTTTTTATAATACCAACTCCTTTCACATCACGTTTACTAAGGAGACATTTGTCAGTCTCTGTCCTAACAGAGGACGAAAGACAGAATTTATGTAGAATGCTTGAAAGGTCTATTTACAGCGATGCTTACGGACTTACTATTGTGTAAGCACCAACGATGTCCGTACACTGGGGCTTCTCAGCAGCCAGCAGCTAACCACGGCCAAGCCTGAAGAGTTATGGGGCAGGGAGCCATCTTCAGACTCACAGATCGTGATGGCACAGGTGCCTCAGAGCAAGATACAGCCAGCTTTCAGGGAAGCAGCCTTTCTCTCTGGTCTCCTGATGGAGCTCCTATTGTCTGAGTTCAGCTAGAAGTCAGTGGGAACTGTCAAAAGCCTGCTCTAGGGAAGGCAGGAGTTATATGGAGGGCTGGCAGAAGGTATCTGGTGCACAGGCCTGCTGATTCCATCTGCATAGTCCTGGGTACCATTCTTGTGTGGGGTACTCTAATGAATTCTTTCTTGGTTTAAAATTGAAGATGGAGTACGGCCACACTGCCCATGCTTCAGTGTGTCTTCAGTTTTTTGCTAAGAGAAATGTTAACATACAATTTCCAAAGTGTTGAGTTCAGCCCAGGGTCTCCTCCCTGCTCTGTTAATTAGACTTTGGAACATTGAAGCTGGCTGGGGAAAATGATTGGATAGAAAACATTATTCTATTCATTTACTCCCCAGCCTACAAATAAAAGCAATCACAGTACAATCAACTTCATTTTCTGCATATCTTTACGTAAAGGTCTTAACTCGTTCAATAAATAAATGCCGATTACTCCCTAGGGACTGGTGCTGGAAACACGAGCCCAGGCGCCATCCTGGGGAAGCTTGTGTTCTGCTGATAGAGATGAACAGGACCGAGATGAGTAGATGTGGTGCTGCCAGAACAGCACTGTGCATCGTGGAGGAAATGAGCAGTTTAACTGGTCCAGAGCATCGACTGGGTCAAGCAACCCTTTCACAGGGGCCTCATAGCAGATATCCTGCACGTCAGATATTTACATTGTGATTCATACAGTAGCCAAATGGCAGTTATGAAGTAGCAATGAAAATAGTTTTACAACATGAGGAACTGTGTTAAAGGTCAGAGTTAGGGAGGCTGAGAACCACTGCTCTGGAGTAAAGGAAGGGCGTACAGAGATGTTAAGCACAGGCTTCTCCAGAGAGCACACCGGACTGAGCCAGGACGGGTGAGGAGGAGCCAGCTCTGGGAAGCTTTGTAGTCACAGCATCCTCAGCACAGGACAAATTGTGACTGTCAACCTCAGAGGACACAAAGCCACAGAGTATTTTGGTAGTTGAGGCATGTGAGGACTGAGAGAGCAAGCAGTAACCTGACGTTTGTCATGCAGTCACTCAGGCCTGCGTTTGAGAAATGAGAAAAGGGTTCAAGGTCTCACCTCCACTCTTCTCCCAAGCGGTGGAGTCACAGGTGGCGCCTTCCCTGTTGACTTGAAGCAGCTGCGTGGAGGAGCAGATTGTTCACTGAGAGAAGGGAAGATCCTTAAGGGGGCAAATCACGCTATGTTTTGCATGTTGACCTCTGGCACATTTCAGTAGAGCATCAAATAGGCAGATAGAGGTGTTCTGAGGCTCGAGGCAGGGGACTGCACATACAGATGCCTTGGGCGGGTACTGTGAGACAACAGCATTCAGGAGAGGTGGTTCTCTGGGCCCGGCAGCCTGCAGCTCTTTCTTGTCTTATTGTGAGCAGCTGGGGGAGACAGGAGGGCACAGGAGCCAGGCGGGGCAGGTCTGCCTCACAATAAATGTTTCCGTGACCTATTTTCAAAATTAACAAATAACAAGAAACAAAATCACAGTATGTCTCCTCTTCATCCCCAGCCAGTTCTGGTTGGCTCTTTGAGGGGCACCCTCTTTTCTTCCCTAAGTTCTGTGTCTGAACATTTTTGCTGGGTGTACAACCGTGACCTCCCATCTTCACTCCCATCACCTCAAATCTCCACTTCACAGAGGAGATTTCCTCTCCTGACACTTGCTCTTTTCTCACCCTTCACCTGCTCCCCGTCCTCCCAGTTGCACTCTGGGACTTTGCCTGCTCTGCTGTGTGGGCCTCACCTCCCAGCCCCTCTCACTGCATCCTGTGCTGATCTGATTCCTCAGAGCACCCGGAGCCTTCTGCAAACACTGGGATGGCTGCTTCCCTGCTAGAACACTGCCCCCAGCCTCTCAGTTTTCCCTCGCTCAGTGCAGGCCCCACTGTGAAGGAGGTCCTCAGAGATACATAGATACGGAAGGAGACGTGGAAGTTGTCCAGTGAGCTTGACTTTATGGAGACCTATGTGCAGAGGGAATCCAGGGCAGAAGTTAGTACTACTGTAGCGACCAGGGCAGCCACATCTGACTGGGACACCGGTGCCAACAGTCTGGTCTGTTTAACATGCGATTGCAAAGGACTGGGTGTAGGAGGAGGTGCTCAGACAGTGGGTGGGCCTTGTGTGAACAGCTGTTTCTGTCAAGAGCAGAAACTTGGGGCACTCCAAGGCTAGGGTTTCCTCAGGGGAGCATGTGGAGTAAGATTGGTGCTAGGGCTTCTGGAGGGGATCTGAGCTGGATGAGAGGGATAGGAGACCCAAGTGTTGCTGATGAGGAGAGGAGACGGTAAAAAGTAATGTCACCTCAGGGAGTCGTGAAAGTGACAGAGGTCAAGACAGGCCACGCTTGCGAGCAAGTCAGGTCGGTGCTTCTAATTTATCAGCACTTTCTAATGTGGAGATCTGTAGTTTCAGAAACTACTTTTGACAGAACTAAGCATCTTAAAACAAGTAAAATAATAGTTTCCATGAAGTCATTTTAATGTATTCAAACTGGGTTTTTATTCTTTTTCTTTTAATTATAAGGCATTATGACTCTGTCGCCGTTTGATCAAATGAAGACTGCTTCCAATATAGGTGGATTTAATGCAGCAATTAAAAACAGTCCGCCCGCCATGTCCCAGTACATCACTGTGGGCTCCAGTCCGTTCACTGGCTTCTTCTATGCTCTAGAGGTACGAGCTCCATCCTGGGCAGAGCCGCTCTGAACTGTTTAGTTTGCCTATAAATTAGATACAGTAACATAGCTTAGAAACACCCAAGGTAAAACCAATAAACCCTGGTCTCTGAAGCCCTGATTTTGACAGCTGAGTGTTGTTTCAATATTGGTGCAACTGCTGGTTGTTAATTACATCAACCCTCCAGGGGTTAGAGTAAGTGAAGAAGTGGGAGACAGAACATGCTGCCCGTTACAGTTGATACACGCTTTGAAACTGTTTCCCGAAATAGAGAAAAGTTAGCAGTTACATTCAGAAGCACTTCTCACTTAAAGCCTTATCTGGATGAGCTGAACTATCTTTTTATTTTAAACAAATATATATTTCCTTTTTGAAAAGGGCAGGGAAGAGGCCGTTTTGTACAGCTGGGAAATCCACAGCACAGTTAGACGATGTCATTTGTCTTACTGGCCTGGGTTTTCCGTAAGCTACAGTTTAAAGGTTGGTTACAGGCCAGCAGCAGCTCAGCACAATGGGAAGTTCTTGTGTTGGTCTGCACTGCTGAGGCCAAAGTACTTGACAGGAGCACCTTGTGCCACAGTGGGCCTTATTCTCAATCCTATCATTGATTGCACATTGTTGCTGCTACTGAGGCTGACACCTCCGGGAAGCACTCCTGGTGCAGACTTTGGAACCTCCTCTAGAAACAGGCTTCATCTGTGTTTTCTCTGTGCGTCTGTCTGCAGGGAAGCACTCAGCCTCTGCTGTCTCACGTTGCACTTGCTGTTGCAAGTAAGCTGACCTCCGCCCTCTTCAGTGCCGCTAGGTAATGCGTTTTCGCTTCATCTGAGTTGGATCTGCCTTGACTCTGCCTAGACCTGGGGCTCTGCTCTGAGACCCTTGAGGCTAGTGTTCATCTGTGTGCCCTCTCCTCAGTGGTTGGCTTGGTTGGAAAAGCAAGCACGAAGAAGAAACTGTCCAGAAGCAGAAGCCCAAGATGGAGCCAGCCACCCCGCTGGCTGTGAGGCAAGTCAGCCATGCTTTTCCCAGGGGCGCTGTGAGGCAAGTCAGCCACGCTTTCCCCGGGGGGCGCTGTGAGCAGCTTATCATACTCACCTGACTCCTGTGACTCGGGCTTCTGAGAATTTCTCCTCACGTGGGATTCTGTTTTCAACTGGAACTTGAGTTCCCTGAGGAGGATGAGTCTTCCGAATGCTGGCTTGGATCTCCTTCCTGTTTTACTGTAGAACGTACCAGTGTATCTGAAGGGTGCAGCTTTTCTTGTTACTTTAATTTTTTTGGAAGAGATGGCTGGCTTTTTGCTTGGCTTTCTTTCTTTCTTTCTTTCTTTTTTTTTTTTTTTCTTTTTTTCGGAGCTGGGGACCGAACCCAGGGCCTTGCGCTTGCTAGGCAAGCGCTCTACCACTGAGCTAAATCCCCAACCCCTTGGCTTTCTTTTTAATTGTTGCTTATTACCTGATATAAAATATCACCGTAAAGGAAGTGATATTCCAATTCCTGTTCTTCACCTTGAGAAAGCAGACAAACGAACTGTTAGTAAAATCAATTTTCTGAGGTTTATAGGTTTGCACTCTCTAAGCAAAGGTTGCAGTCACCTTTCTTCTTGGCAGTTCTGGGACCCCCTTCATGTGGGCCAAGCACTGTACCACCGAACTGTGTGCTATCCTTTTCTCTTCATGCTATAACACACCTGAATTCTGAATTCACTCAGCAATCAAGAAATTGGTCAGATGGCCTTCTGTGTCTCAGATCCACGGGACAGAGTTTGAGCTCAAGGCCTTCTTCTTGAAGCTCCTTCCCTTCCATTTCCTATTTACTCCTGCTGCAATGATAATTCACAGAAGTTGGTTACAGGCCAATAGCACATTAGCAGAAACTCTTTAGAAAAAGAAAGGTCTTCCTTAGACAGCAGGTTAGTTGTTTTTGTGTTATTCAGGTCAAAACATTTGACAAAAACAACTTAAAGCAGGAAAACTTTACTTTGGTTCACAGTTCCAAAAGGGTTCACTCTGTCGTCAGTTGGTCCAGTATTCTTGAGCAGACTGTCATTGCTGTGTGAACACGTGGCAAGGAGAGCCGTTAACCTCTTAATTGAGTCCAGAAAGATAGGCTCCAGGAAAAGGCCAAAGGCTTCCATAAGGCCATAAGCCTTCCAGGGCATACCTCAGTGACCTACAGCTTTCATTTAGGTGTCCCTTTCTGATTTTCACAACCTCCCAATAATGCCAACATATTATAGATCTGTCAGAGGATTCATCTGTTCAAGGTCAGAGCTCTCATTTTCTAATCTGGAAACACACCACTGACAGCCTGGGAATGTGCCTTGTGGATGTCCTAGTCATTTCTCATAGTTCCTTGTCATTTCGGACATCAGAGTGAACCCTCACAGATAGACGTATTGGCGTGTCTAGCACAGAGCACACAGTGGGGACTGAAGCAGAAGACGCCTGTGCTGGAACAGTGTGTCCTGCCGTGCAGTTGGTTGTGTGTTCTCTGTAACGAGACTCTTGCTCAAACCAGGAAAGACAGGGTAGTGCTGTGATGGGGGACTGTTTCTTTTCTCTGTTTCATGGTATAGGCACAGTGTATAATGGAGTTTTAATCCAGGCGAGGTTCATACCTTTTCATTAGAAATAGACACAGTCTACTTTATTATCCTGCATTTCTAGCTTTCGGTGTGATTTTAGCTTTTGTTTATTTTTTAATGACAGATTTGGACTTCCGGATTCTAGACGCCACGGCGAAAGCATATGCCTGTCTCCTTGTAACACTCTGGCCGCAGTCACAGATGACTTTGGCAGAGTTATCTTGTTGGATGTAGCCAGAGGAATTGCAATACGGATGTGGAAAGGTACTTCTACAAACATGGAGAAAGCTGCCTTGCTTTTTAGCTCAGTACTTGAGCAACGTTCTCATCCTTTAGCTTTTGGTTCATAGCAGGATTCAGCTCTCTCTACAGCAACTCAGGTCAGCAACAGTTGACTGGTAGTGAGTTGATACATCTCAGTTAAAGCACTGGCTCTTTGCTTGGTTAGCTCGGATTTGTTGTTTGTGCCACTAGGTTTTGCAATCAGGGCCTTGCGCATGCTTCCACTGAACTCTATCTCCTTCTTAACACAGGCACGTTCACCCTCTTCTTCCTCCTCTTTCTCCTCCTCTTCTTCTCCCTCCTCCTCCTCCTCCTCTTCTTCTTCCTCCTCCTCCTCCTCCTCCAGTCAATTCTGTTCGTGTTGGGTTCCTGACCCTACCTGTCATCACATGACCTTTCCTGTTATGAGGCCACCATTGCTGCTGACATTGCTGTGTTCTCTAGCTGCTTCAGTCACCTGTAATTCCCACGGGTATTAGTTATAAGAGGGCCACCCCAAGCAAAGCAGCATCCACTGTTTGTGCTTTCTCTCTCTGCCGCCTGCTCTCCCTCTCCTGTAACACCGAGGAGCTTGAATATCAGGATGGCTACTTTATGTCTTGATCATATTTTAGCTAGCCAATCTAGTACTCTCCCCAGATCTGTTTTTCTCCTTAAGGAAGGAATTTTCAAAAAGAGGAAGGGAAGGGAATGGGAGCAAAGGCAGGGGCAGACTCAGAAAGCTTTGAGGATGTCTGCAATCTTTTCTTTTTAAAGAAAAGAGTGATCTGAGCAAATTTACATGGTAAAATATTAAAACCTGATGTTTTGGTGATAGGCTATTACTTTTTTAATCTTTTCTGTTTAAGGCCTCTAGTAATAAAAAGATAATGTACTTCTCTATCTTCCCTACCCCCTAAATAGTCAGTAGTGCCTGAGGACCTATGGAGCCCAGATGAATAAACTGACTAGCTCCCTTTCTCTGTTGGCAAGGGTATCGGGATGCACAAATTGGATGGATTCAGATTGTAGAGGACCTCCATGAACGAGTACCAGAAAAGGGGGACTTCTCCCCCTTTGGAAATACTCAAGGGCCCAGTCGAGTAGCTCAGTTCCTTGTGATCTATGCACCACGAAGGGGAATTCTGGAAGTGTGGAGCACACAGCAAGGACCTAGAGTGGGAGCTTTCAACGTGGGCAAACACTGCAGGTAAGCTGCAGGGCCAGCATCTGCTGGTCCTGAGAGGAACGCAGGAGAGCACTCCTTAAAGCAGCAGTAGATGATGAGACCTTGGAGAATTGCAGAGTGCTCTGTCTGTCATGTTTTCCCTGTGAGTGCCTGACGTAGAGTTGAGAATTATGTATTATACAGGGAAAAGATATTACTGAGAATGCCACGGTCGGCCACTGACTTCAGTGGGCTTGCTCTAGCCATTTGTAAGCCATTTTTCTTATGCTGTGAAGACCCCAGAGGGAAGACCGCGGAGTCTGTCAGTGACGATGCTAAGCAGGGCATCCCCTTGTTTGCTATTGCACTGTGGGTCTGATGGTGCTCATACAGCTTCCTAGAACCTGAAGTAGACCCCTCCAGCCGTGGTAGCTCCCTGGTATCCGTGGTTATCTGCCTGGTGGGTACCCACGTAGATGAAGATGTAGCTGCGATCAAAGCACCTTGTGGGGTTTTTTTCTGCTGCTGATAATCTTACCCGCTGGTATGTGATTGCCTTAGGCTGCTGTATCCTGGCTACAAAATCATGGGCTTAAACAATGTGACAAGTCAGAGTTGGCAACCTCAGACTTACCAGATCTGCCTTGTTGACCCTGTGTCTGCAAGTGTGAAGGTGGTGAACGTGCCTTTCCACTTAGCACTGAGGTAAGAGCCGCCGTGTGTGCTTGACTCCCCTGTGCACGGCTTGCCTGGTCCTTGACCTCAGGCTTTTTTGTTTCCTTGTTCGTTTTCTGTTTAGCATTTGGTGATTTGTTTGGTCACTAGATGATTCCTTTAGAGTTAAATAGGAAACAAGAGACAAGAGACAAGTTGGATTGCGTGAGGATTAGAAGGAACCCAGATCCTCATTCTGTAATAAGTTGTGTTTATTACTTCAGTGACAAGAAGAGTGAAAGAGCCAAGGACCTGCACTTAGTGAAGAAGCTGGCCGCCCTGCTGAGAGCAAAGTCCCCTAGGCCGGGTAGGTGCCGCTAATCAAATCACGGGACAGCACGGCTCACTGTGAGTGCCTCCAGGAACCCCACTGTCCGCACACAGCCTTTGCAGGATGAGGGGGGGTCGCGTTTCTCTCCGTGCTTGGGGAGGAGGACGTGTGCATCTAGGGGTTCTCACTGCTCAAGAAAATGATGCGGTGGGGATTGCGGGGCTGTGACCCCTGTAGGATGACAGAGAAGGCAGACAGCTTGTCTTCCGTGGAAACGCCTTTCTAGGATAAACAACATTGCAGTCTCATTTCCTCATTTTAGATTCATTTGAAGCGGAAATAAAGGAGTTGATTCTTGACATTAAGTATCCTGCAACCAAGAAACAAGTAAGTGTGTAGTAGAGAATTTTCCTGCTGAGAAACCGATGTCACTCAATCCTGAGAAACATTTTATTTTCATAGTCCCACGTAGGAGTGAGTACCTGTTGTTTCTCTTTTTTAAAAATCTTAAGTAATGTTACTGTATATGTGACTGCATGTGTTCTATACACACACATACATAAATCCGGAGTAGCGGAAACCGTGATAACAACATAGGCACAGGTGTGTGACTACTGCCTCAGGAAATGGAAGCTTCCAAGACCTCTGAAGAGCCCAGCTGCCCCTCCTCCGTCCCAGCCCACCTCCCATCCCTGATAACTGTGTTTCTTGCTAACACTTCATTTCTGTGTAACACTCAGAAGCGTCTTGGTGTGTTCTCAGTTTTCTACAGTTGGAGACATGTTGTCTGCTGTGTTCTGTGACTTGTTTTAGTGTTTCTGTGAGTGCCCATGCTGAGTGGAGCTGAGCTGTAGCCCTTTAGTGTGCACACTGCAACTCATGCTCACTCTCCTGCGGTCAAACCAGTTTTTTAGTCAACCACAGTGTGTGGTTTTCCTTGTTTCCCAGCACACGATGCCGGTCTCTACCGAATGTGCAGCTGACAGTGGGATTGCTGGGCTGAGCTTTGCAGCTGTGTTAGTTGTGCATCGATTCTCCTAGCTCACTTGTCCTGAGGAGAGACCCAGGCACACAGCCCCACCCTCCCCAGTACGCCAGGCTCGGTGTTGAGATTCAGGTCAGTTTTGACTTTACTGACCTGAAGGACTCAGTCCATGAAACGTCCCCTGACTTTTAAATGCCAGCCGCCACCAGTAGGCTGTTAGGCTTCTGACCAACTGTGAGTTATGTTTGGTAGGTGGCTCACAGACTCAGGCAAGTTCTTGTTACATACATGTTGAAACAGATACTAAAGACTCCTGACAGCCAGCTAGGTGCACGGGGCAGTGCCTCTGCAGACCTGTGTGCAGCCTCCCTGTCTCTCCAGGAGTCTCGGCATGCTACAAAGCCTTAGCTCCCTGAAGTCCCAAAGCCTCTATTCCTGCAGGAGTTTATGGAGGCTTTGGAACTTGGAATGATCGCACCACTGACTGTTAATGGTCAGCTTACCCTTCAGTGTTCCTCCCTGGAGGCCGGGAATGGGGCTAAAATTTGGAATTCTCTAAGCGCCTGGCTGGTTGCCATGGTAACCAGCCCCATCTTGTGACTGTACTAGGAACTGCCTCACTAAAACAGGAGATGTTTGTGTTCTCTGCTACGAAGCTGCAGAGGTCTCAGGAGTTCTGTATCAGGAACACGAAATGTTACAAGGGAACATTCTCCCAGTTTCTGTGTCCACAGGGGTTTTAGCACCCTTCTTCCAGGAGCTGGGGTCAACAGGAGAAACATTCTTTAGCACCTGTCACTCAGGAAATTATTGTTAGAAACCACAGGAGCTATGAGCCAGGAACCAAGGGCAAAGGCCAGTGTGCATAGTATTGTGTCACTGTGTCTGTGGGAGAAACCAGTGAGGAGTGGTTTCTGTTGGAGCCATTTTTAAAAAATACTTTATTAGCTGGGCAGTAATGGCGCACGCCTTTAATCTTAGCACTCAGGAGGCAGAGGCAGGCAGATCTCTGTGAGTTCAAGACCAGCCCGTTTTACAGACTGAGTTCCAAGACAGCCAGGGCTACACAGAGAAACCCTGTCTCAAAAAGGAAACAAACAAAGTGCTTTATTGTTTTATTACAGAGCAAAAAAGCCTGGGATTTTCACTCTAATTTTCTATTCCACTGACTGCTAATTGGCCTTCTCTTCCTCAGGACAAAAATCTCAGTTATTGAACATGGCGTTGTGCCGACAGTGTAACTAACATCTGAGAGTTTAGCAAGTCATGGGGAAGGCCTTACGCTGAGTGTTCTCTCTCGTGCCATCACTACCCTCACCATGCACCACAGACCAGCAGAGCTGGGAAGATTCTCTTCCTCCTTCCCCTTGCCACACCACCGAATCGTACATGAAAGATGGATTTTCTTTTTTAAATGCTAGAAGAGTCACAATGGCCTATTGCCTCATAACACCAGAGGAAAGGCAGAGAATGAAGACCTTGAGAGACTGAATCCAGTGAGGGGAGAGAGTGCACTCACCCAGTGGCCTGCCCTGTTGGAAGGACAGCGGCGGGTCTGTTTGTCAGTTTCCTTCTGTGCTATCGATAGCTGCCTCATTGTAGGACTGGCAGTCGTGTGAGTCATTTGCTCATTTAGACCTCTCAGATAGAGACGTCATTGTGTTATGAGACTGATAGTTATCTTTTATTTATCTGTTTGTAGATGGTTTTTCTGTGTAGCTCTGCCTTCCTGGAACTCACAGAGATCATCCTGCCTCTACCTCCCAAGTGCTGGGAGTCCTGTGTCTTACCACAGCCAACTTAGACTTGGGGTTTTAAACTCCTCGTCTCATCAGTTAAAATCCAAAAGGATATGAAAGGATAAATACAAACTTTAACTGTTCCTGACTGGTCGCTGCCTCAGGTGTGACGAGATATTTTAGAGCCTGTAACTGAAGACGGTTAAGCATCTGGACTGGTTGTGATTGTTGAGGACAGAGTGTGGACTGTGTCTAGCATGGCGGGCGTGGCAGCCTGCCACGGTCATCGCGGCAGATGGTAATGAGGTAGCAGCTTCATATCCGGCATGCCAGCAACCACTCCAGATAGAGGCCAGTTCAGACTGCCCTTGTTATGTCGTGTGGCTATTCTGTGACCCAGCAACCACCCTGTAGTTACTCGCTCTCTGTCTGGGCATAGGCTCAGTCCCAGACTACTTTAAATGTGACTCGAATTCTCATTTGTGTGGCTGCAGTGTGGGGTAGCAGAGATACAGGTGTATGTGTAAAGCTAAATTATTGCTGCATAATCACTAGAATCCTTCACTGTTTCTTATAGGCTCTGGAAAGCATTTTGGCCAGTGACCGTGTGTCATTTTCCTGCCTTAGAAATGTTACTCAGACTTCAATGGACACTTTAAAAAACCAAGGTAATAGATATTAAGTTTTCCCTTCAGATTCTATATCTCATTATGGGACTTATGACACCATCATGTTATATTAATATAGAGATGACCAACAGGTAGCTAGAGGAAATTGGCAGATGGACACATAATCGGGTGTTTACCCTCTACCCTTAATACTGGGAGCTTTAAAGATTGCCCATCTCACATATGCTTTTGATTTCCGTCTGAACTGACTCTGTGTGTTAACTGTCACTAAGAATAGTCTTTGCCCATGCCTCACTATTGTGAGGAAACATGTCAGTACAGAATGACAAGAAGCAGCCACAGGGAGGCTGACTGTGTTGTGTCCACTCCACCCCAGGCATAGGGAACATTTGGAAAAGGGGGACAGAAAGATGGCAGGAAGCAAAGGTGGGTGGGCACGTAGAGGAAGTTGTCTGGCTACGACAGAGCTGCTGCACCCACCACTGTGGCTCCTTGCCCTAAACCTGTCAGCATGAAGGTTGCTGGTCCCCGCATTGAGGGTGACAGGGTGTAAGCTCCACCCCTGCCTGAGGAGCTATTGACAACGGATGCCTTCTGGAGGCGGGAAAGTCAGTTTTCTCTAGGTCTGTGGGCTCCTAATCATTAGCTCACACACACTCCCGTGGGTGGCCTCATACCCGTGATGAGTATATGAGAAGCAGAAATTGGACTCAGTGAGTTATTTAAAGGGGGAAAGGCATACCATACTTAGAAAGCTCCCATTCCTCAAAAGTCCTAATAAAATATCAAAGTTCAACGTGACGTTCCATAGCTCCTATTCCAAATGCCTCCTATACTTTGTCTGCTAATTTTGTTATGTGATATTTTTATTTATTTGTAATTTTTTGATAATAAAGTTTCTAGAATTTAAAAAAATGTGGATATGAAGTTGGGAAAGAGTGGAGGTGAATATGCTCAAAATGTATTATGTGCGTATGTCAAATTCTTAAATAATTAATAAAAGTATTTTAAATATTAAAAAATAAAATGATATGCTAAGAAAATAATTAATAATAGAAAATTTTAATGAGCAGCTGTTATTTTGAGAGAGTTGCAGGACATTGTGAAAGCCATTAGGATGAGGGTAGTGAGCTAACGGTATGCAAGAACCAAACAGGGCTGGGGTCATGGCACAAGCCTTCAATCCCAGCCCTTGGGAGGCTCTAAGTTCAAAGGCCAGCCTGGCTACATATTACAGGCCAGGCCGCTCTACATAGGAGACCCAGTCCTACAAACAACAATAAAACCCAAACACATTTTCTTGCTGTCTTTGGCGTTTGCTTTGCCTCCTAGAGAAGAGAGGTCTCTAATGGGGACATTCTTAAGTGACATTTTTCCTGACTGGGATAATGGTCAAGAATATTTATTCTTTGGAGTGATGTTCTGCTAGCGTAGAGGACCTGCGCTCTCTCATCCTTTATGAACAGAGAAGGGAGTTCCAGAATTCACAGCCTATCATTCCATTAGCAGGGCTGAGTTTTGGTGCTGACTTTTATTTGTTTAAACTTGTCTGAAAAGAATTACGTTTGAAACTGGGTTCTCCACATCCTTTTCAACTGAGCTTGCAAAGTTAACTGACTTCAGATTCCTAATAAATTGAATTGTGGTGTGCAGTGGATTGAATCCATCTACTTGTGACTTTCCCTAACAGTAGAATCTAAAGCCAGATTATATTTAATTCCATTTATACTTAATCATGCTGAAGGCAGGCCACAATGACTTAAAGAGAATTCATATCGAGTTTCCGCAGGACATTAAGCACCTAATTTCGAGATAATTTTCATTCTTGACATTTTCGGTAGATATTGAAAGCCCACTCTTGGTAAACAGTGGATGCCTTTAGTGCCCATGTCTTAGTGGAAACAGCTCACTGAAAAGGCATACTGTATTATAAAAAGTTTTTCATCCCTTGAAAGCATTAACAAAAGATCTGATATTATCTAGAGAATAAGCCAAACCACAAAACGAACACTAAAAGACAAATCACAGTTTCAAGTTCTGTTGCTAAATCCAAGTCCTGAAATTTTTCAGAGTTTCTTACACTATTTTATAATAGCTGTGGGAACATAGGTAACACATCTTGTTATTCATTCTTAAATAAGAGTTCTTCAAGTTTTCAATAACTGCCCTGGCAGAGAATATATATATATTTGTTTTATGTTAGCAAGAAATAACTTAAATTATTATGCATAATGTGCTCGGTAGGGAATCTTTCCTCAGCATTAATCTTGAGCAAAATAAAACCTCATCAGTGGATGTTAGTGGAAGTCTACTCAGGCTACTCAGGCTTGCCAGGCTGCTTGGCAGTGCATTTGTCACAGTGCATAGTTCCTGTGTGAGCCTAATTGTCTTTGACCTGGTAACAGTCAGAGCCAGGCAGCCTTATGTGTGCACATCCTCAGAGCCAGGCAGACGTAGCCTTAGGTGAGCACAGCAAGTGTCTGGTGCTGGGGCCAACAGGATAGTTAGGATTGACTCTTTAAATAGAAATACCACATGGTACTCTCTTACTCTTACTGGCTGCTTCTTCTCCCTTTACTAGAAACCCTTATTTCACTTAAAAAGCTAGACATTTTACTCTATTAGAAAAATATCTCTGCTTTCATAATCTGATAGGTTGAGCATATCAACATTTAACCTATTAAGAAATTGCACTTTTAAGAAATTATGAAAGTCTTTTTATGAATCTGTTAAGTATGTCTAATATGTTTTTCCTCCACCTTTTAGAGCTTGAGTCTGTCGATGAAGGACTGTTACAGTTTTGTGCCAGTAAATTGAAATTACTACATCTTTATGAGTCTGTCAGTCAGTTAAATACTCTTGACTTTCACTCAGATACACCGTTCTCTGATAATGTGAGTAACCACAAGTGTCACGTTATGCACAGTTATCCCCATGAGTATTTTTAACTTTTAAGCTTTTTGAGTAAACAACAGAAAATTAAAGGTTTGGGGTGGGTGTCTTGTTTTTAAGAATTTAAAGGTTTGTTTTTTCTATCAGGCTTCCTTTCTGTCCCTTGCTGCTTAATTTATATTACTATGTATTTTATGAGAATACAAAAATATTAAATCTCATTGTCAGTTCATCTTTACTGTTTTAAACTCCTTTGATTTTTCTTGACATTTTTTAAGGTGATGTCATTCACTGTCCTGTTGCTGTGAAGAGACATTGTGACCAAGGCAACTCTTAGAAAAGAAAGATTTAACTAGGGCCTGCTTACAGTTTCCGAGGGTTCCACTGACATCCTTTATGATTCTTTTTATGTTCTATAACACATATTTATTAGGGCCCAGCTTTTAGAAAAGTAAATAGTACTCTAAAGAGACTGGTAAAATGGCACTGTTAGTAGTGTGCAGTTTTCAGGCTTAGTTTACTTACATTGTATTGTATTTTTGAAGTGTCGTTTAAAACTAACAACGAAACAGTACATTATCTCTGTCCTATTTCACACTGATTTTAAAAGCCATCGCTGCTCATCAGCCTAGAATCTCAGTTCTGTTAGTGGGCTAGCGTTTGTGAGAATTCAGAGAGACAGGGTCTTCTCTTGCTCACAGGATTTGGCTGTGTTGCTAAGGCTGGATGATAAAGAACTCCTGAAGCTCCGGGCCTTATTAGAGAAATACAAACAAGAAAACACCAAGGCCACTGTGCGGTTCTCTGAGGATGCAGATGGAGTGCTGCCTGTTAAGACCTTCCTTGAATATCTAGACTATGAGAAGGATGCACTGAGCATAAGGAAGACCAGTGAAGAGGAATGTGTGGCCCTAGGTAGGTGAAGCTCTGCCATCCCCCACACGCCCTCCCTGAAGTCCACAGAAGTCAGGCCACAGAGCCACAGCAACTCTCACTGCTTCTGTTTTGAAATTCAATGACCAAAACCTCAGTGTACATACTTTTCTTGGTCAGTGATGCATTCTGGGTGTTCATACACTATGTCCTACAGGTTCAATCGCATTAGTAAGCCTTCCAATAAAGTGTGGGGGCTGGAGAAGTGGCTCACTCAGTAAAGTGTTTGCCATGCAAACATGGGGACCAGAGTCTGAAATCACAGTCTCTGTGCAAAAAGCCTGGCATGGTGGCCTCTGCCTCGAATCCTAGCACTAGGTAGACAGAGATATGGGGCTCCTTGGAGCTCTGTGGTCAGCCAGTCTTTGCCTGATGGGGAATTCCAAATTCAGTGAGTGATCTGTTCTTAAAAATAAGGTGAAAACATTTGAGGAGGACATCCTACATTGACCTCTGACCTCCACCTGTGTGTATACTCATACTACACACACGAGAGAGAGAGAGAGAGAGAGAGAGAGAGAGAGAGACAGACAGACAGACAGACAGACAGACAGACAGTTTTAAGGCATAATGACTTAGCTTATCTTCTCCTAAATCAAATTTAGACATTAAGTTCTTTTTGGGGGCAGGGGAGGTGTGGAAATCTTTAATCCCAGCACTCAGGAGGCAGAGGAAGGTGGGTCTTTGTGAGTTTGGTCTGGCCTGGTCTACATAGTGAGTTCCAGGACAGCCAGGACTATATAGAAAGAATCCTTCAAACAACAACCACACATTTTTTCTTCCATACTGTCCTGCTCCTCTGGAGTTCTGGTTTATAGTCAGTGAGATTTGTTAATATGAACAGTCGTCCTCGGTAACGTGTGTTTGTTTTGCTAGGCAGTTTCTTCTTTTGGAAGTGTTTGCATGGAGAAAGCTCCACTGAAGACATGTGCCACACTCTGGAGTCTGCTGGACTTAGCCCACAGCAGTTACTGGTGAGGTTTGCTTACTGAATCCTTTGCAAATGTCACATAGAAGTGTGTTAAGTTTAAGTCATTATCTTAGTGTGTCAAGAATATACATTAAAAAGCCTGAAATGGGGGCTGGGGATTTAGCTCAGTGGTAGAGCGCTTACCTAGGAAGCGCAAGGCCCTGGGTTCGGTCCCCAGCTCCGAAAAAAAGAACCAAAAAAAAAAAAAAAAAAAAAAGCCTGAAATGATCAAAGGAAATTGCAATTGCTATACCAAGATTGTTTTATTTTCTTATAATTTCTGGGCTCAGATAAATATAGACTCTTAATGAGTGAATACATTTATAGTAGACTCTGGTCATCAGTTGTTATATTAGAATGACAAGTGCTCTTAAAACATTCTCAAATGTAAATGTTCAAGGACAGAATCTTTACACACCTGTGCTCTTCAAGTCCCAGCATCTCAGAATCGTCTCTTATGTTTTACAAATCTTAGAGATGGTGTAGAAAGGTTTTCATGCTCACCAACGTGATTTTGTTTAAAATATGTTTTTCATAGCATGTTAGGGAATTTAGAATGGGAGTCTGATAGTTCATACTATGTCCCTGTGTCTTTGGCAAAAGCAAGACCAAGATAGCGCCTCCCTCGGTCCCTCCCAGAACCTGCAGCTGCTGCTTTACTCAACAGCAGTGTCTCAGTGTTGTCCTTCCTGGCAGCTTAGATGGGAAGAAATGTGCAACCTGAGGGGGGGTGGAGTCAGGTACCCAGCAGGTGTTGAGAATCTCGTAGATAGACACTGTACCTCAGGTGATCCCCACATGACACGATAGACCAAGCACCCAATTAGACACTGCATCTCGTGCACACCCGAGCTCCGTGGGAAAATATGGAATCCCTCCCCCCAAATACTACTTAGGCTGAAAAAGATTTGATTTTATTTCAGTCTCTGCTCCTAAGTGTTTGGCTTTCGAAGGAAAAAGATATTTTGGACAAACCACAATCTGTCTGCTGTCTTCATACCATGCTGTCCCTGCTGAGCAAGATGAAAGGTAGGAGACCAGTGCATTTTGTGGGCCAGTGTCCCCAGGGTTTCCACTTTGGTGCTTAGAAACAGAATGTAATGTTGAGAATACCACACAAAGATAGGAAGGATTTCTCTCATCAAAAGGAGACTATAGTGTGGAGAACACACCAGTGAGGTGTACAGCTAGGGGGTAGATCCTTTCAATACACAAGGCCCTGGTTTGCATCCTCTGCCTTGTGAATACATGCACATGAACACCTGCACACTAACACCTGCACATAGACACCTGCACACTAACACCTGCACATAAACACCTGTACATGAACACCTGCACATGGATACCTGCACATGAACACCTGCACATGGATTCCTGCACATGAACACCTGCACACCAACACCTGTACATGAGCACATGCACATGAACACCTGCACACTAACACCTGCACATAGACACCTGTACATGAGCACATGCACATGAACACCTGCACATAGACACCTGCACACTAACACCTGCACATAAACACCTGTACATGAACACCTGCACATGGATACCTGCACATGAACACCTGCACATGGATTCCTGCACATGAACACCTGCACACCAACACCTGTACATGGATACCTGCACATGAACACCTGCACATGGATACCTGCACATGAACACCTGTACATGAGCACATGCACATGAACACCTGCACCCTAATACCTGCATATAGACACCTGCACATGAACACATGCATATGGATACCTGCACATGAACACCTGCACACAAACACCTGCACATGAGTACATGCTCATTAACACCTGCACATGAACACTTGCAGATGAACACCTGCACATGAGCACATACACATGAGCACATGCACTAGTTGGAAGCTTGCTGTACGTTTGCAATGTGCTTTAATATGAGACATTGAAATTCAGCTGTCAGAAGATATGTCACCAGAAAGCAGTCTTTTGGAGAAATAATATTTTGCCTATTTTGGTAGGAGAAATGGCTCAGAAATTAAGAGCGCTCATTGCTCTTGTAGAAAAGCCAGGTTCAATTCACAGCACCCACATGATGGCTCACAACTGTCTGTAACTCTAGTTCCAGGGGATCCATTGCCCTTTTGTAACCTCTACAGACAGCAGACTCATATGTGTACACAGACATTCATGCAGACAAAAACCCATATGCATAAAGTAAGTAGTAAATTTTTAGAAGTTAAGCATGTTTATATCCTAACATTCTTTTTTCATAATGATGAAGATACTTCAGATAAGAATTTGGTATTGATTCGGAAACGGCATAACTAATAGGATAAGGAAACAGAAGAGAAATGTTCTGAATAAAATCAGTTGCAGTGTCTTAGTGTTTTTCCTGATGTGCAAAGACCAAAAGCAACAGGGAAAGGAAAGGCTTATTACTTCCAGGTACCAATCTGTCACTGAGGAAGCAGAGACTGAAGCAGAGACTGGAGGAGTGTAGCTCACTTGTTTGCTTTTTCTCCATGCTCAACCTGCTTTCTTCTACACCTCCAATCACCAGCGGAGAGGTAGCACCACCCACGGTGTGCTGGGCCCTCCCACATCAGTCATCCATCAGGGAAATGAAATGCACCGGGTTGCCTACTGGCTGAGCTTACGGAGGCGTTTTGTTAATGGAGGTTCCTTTCTAGCGGATGACTCAAGTTTGTGTCAGGTTGACTAAGCCCTAGCTAGCACAGTGTTAATTCTCTAGTGCATTTAGACATTCGCAGGACGTCTTTGAGGGGTGTAGTATGAGCATAAAGGAAGGAACATGTATAGTTCACGCCCGTACTCACAGGGTAAGATTTTACTGTTTGCTTTGCTTCTTGTCTCTGTAGTGGCCATCGATGAGACATGGGATTCTCAGTCTGTGTCCCCGTGGTGGCAGCAGATGCGCATGGCCTGCATTCAGTCAGAGAACAACGGAGCTGCCCTGCTGTCTGCACACGTTGGGCATTCTGTTGCTGCGCAGATGTCCAGCAGTGCCACAGATAAGAAAGTAAGTGGGCAGCCCTGCAGCTCTGCTTTACCGCTCCCGCTGGCCGATGTATGGCTTCCATTCTAGGGTGGGCAGCTTGCGGCGTCCTGGAGCATGGCGTGTGGAATGTGTGAGGAGTGTGAAGTAGCTGTGATGAGAAGTGATGCTTCCCTCACCAAGGGGTCAGGGCCAGACTGGACCACTTCCTGGTTTATCCAGGGTCTACAGCCAATGACTGTCTCATCCTCCTCCTCCAGACCCAGCACTCAGTCAGGCAGACCCGCGCTTTCTACCGAACTTGCTGTGTAGGTTTCCCCTACACAGTTTGCTTTTCTTATATTTCCTGTTAGGTCAAGTTGTTTCTCCTGGTGGGCTGTTGGGTTAACCCTGAGGGGTCTCTAGTGGTTTATATAAACACGGTCAGTCCTGGAGGTTATGGGGAAAATGTGACACTACCAGATTGAGATGTTTGCAGTGATAGCATTTGCTGGTACTGTCAGTGCCCTGAGGAGAGCAGCCTTTGCCAGAGGCCAGAGACTCTAAGGTGCACACTGGTCGAACCTGAGTCTGCAGTCTCATCCAGTTGAGTTCTAAATCTATCAAATGATGTCTCTGTTGCTTTACGTTGGTACTGATGCAGAATCTGCCAGGTGGCTGGGGATGGGCTCAGAAGAGCACTTGCCCAGCATAGGTAAGGCCATGGGTTCGATCTCCAGCACAGCAGTGAAACCAAACACATTGCCCAGGGTGTGAGCAGGATATCTTCTCTCAGTTTTCCCAGATGGTTTTGGATGCTGATGCAGAAGCCCTCACAGACTCCTGGGAAGCCCTTTCTTTGGACACCGAGTACTGGAAGCTCCTGCTGAGACAGCTGGAGGACTGCCTCATACTCCAGACTCTGCTGCATAGCAGAGCAAGCCCTCCAGCTGCCAAAGCGTCATCTCCACAGACAGAGCCACTTCCTAGGCTTTCTGTTAAGAAACTGTTAGAAGGGGGGAAAGGTAAGCAGAAGATTGTCTGAGTGTGTGCACATGTGTGCATGTATGTTAGTCTGAATGAGGTAAGCTGTAGCTCATCTGAGTGTGTGCACACGTGTGCATGTATGTTATTCTGAGTATGTGCTTACTCGCTTCCTTCTTGTCACACAGGCTATGACCATGTAGCCAGGCTAGCTTTGAACTCAGCCCTCTGCCTTAACCAAGTACTAGGAACACACGTGTGCTTCTTAGTTAACATTAGACCAGTCCTACGTTTTCAGTAAATGAAATGTTTACGGAGTCTCCCATCCCTGGACCTGAGTCTGTCCTTCTCCCATCTCACCCACTCCTGGACACTTGAGCGCTGCTCATGTTTCAAAGTCTGAGTCTCCCTCCAAGAAACCGTTCCTGACTAGTGTTTTCTTTCCCCTCCTGATCTCCAGAGAGCTAATAACTTCATCCCTTCTTCCTCATTCTGTGTTTTTAAATGTTCCTGAAGTATGTTTTATGTTTCATTGCCTCATAGTTGCCATACACTTGAGACTTAGAGTGGCATTTTAATTTGTACATCATTAGCTCAGATCTGTTACAAGGCGCTTGTTCTGTGTCAGGGGCACCAAGAGTCCTCTGCGCTGTCTTTTTTGAATGTACAGTTAGTTGTGTAGATTCTCTTCTGTGCAGTAGACCAGATGCACCCTGGTGCCTATACTCTTCCCAGCCTCTGTTCATGGCTCTCCCACAGCTACCCCTGTGAGAGCAGCTGTGTACTTCTCACAGTTTCCTTCCCTGGTACGTGGCTTTCTGTGGGCGCGGCGTTCTGGTTCGAGGGGTTAGCGCCTTTGTTTTCAGCTTCCCTGCGCGTCCCTAGGAGGCACTGGGTACCAGAATATTTATACAAGTGCTTACAGCTTTTTAAGAGGGGTGTGTGTGTGTGTGTGTGTGTGTGTGTGTGTGTGTGTGTGTGTGTTCGTACAGGTACACTGATTTTGTACACATACATGAAGTGGGTGTCACGTGTCCTTAGTCAATCTCCTTCTGTTCCTTTGAGGCAGAGTCTCTTTCCAAGCCTAGGATTCAAACTTTCTAGGCTAGGTTGGAAGACAGCAAGACCAAGGGATCCTTCTGTCTCTGTCGTCTCAGAAATGGGCTTACAAGGGTGTCTAGCACGCCTAGCTTGTTACAAGGGAAACGAGCTTTGTATCCCAGGCCTCATGGTTGGGTAGTACCAACTCTCAGACACTGAGCATTTGTCCAGCCTTGTGTTTATAGATTTTTACTTAACTTGTTTTCTCATTATTTATAAGTTTGTAACAATTTTTTTCAATTGTAAGTTTACTGTAACCCTGTTGTTTGTCCCCTAAAGAAGGTTGGGGTACACTTTTTTACTATTAACCCAAAAAGTATAGTCAGGGGCATAGTTATAGAGGAACAGGTACAAAGTCATTTAGAAGCCAGACGTGAAATCTGACTTCCCAGCACCCTGCTGGGGTCGTTTTTCACAGACGAGGGTGTTTACCATGAGGCATCCCTTTTCTGGGAAACTCCATTTGAACGGAAGTAAGAGATAAGCCAGGCATGGTGGCACACATTAGTCTCAACTGTTCTAGAAGCAGATGGGGGGTGAACGTTTGAGTTCAAGTGAGTCGTAGTGGGTAGCATAGCAATGCTAAATTCCTGCCTCTACCTCCACCCCAAAAGATAAGAGCGAGGGTTGGGGTGGGGGCTAGTGTCTGTTATTTTTAAGTATATAGTTTTGTTCAGTAATGAACAGAATTTTTCAGATGTCTTGAATATTTTCAGCTCATATAAATGTTTGTATCCTCTTGATGAGTAAAACATAAATTATGACTAAATTTTACTCATATTTTATAACAGGGGAAGTTAGTTGTATATTAGATGTAATATGGGCTGGGTAAGTGTGCTTGCTGCCAAGCATGAGGTCCTGAGTTGAGATCTTTGAACCACAGAAAAGCTAAGTGTGGCTGTGCACTCTACCCACAGCTGTGGGAGATATGGCGGCCTGGAGCGCTGCCATCTGCACTCCAGGTGCAGGGAGACCCTGTCAGTGAGTCAGGCAGGGCTACAAAGCAGGACACCCGGCATCCTCCTCTGACGCATGCATTGTTTTAAATGAAAATAAACTAACATGAGGTGGGCATTAGTTCCAGGGGCAGAGCGATTGTCTGCTTGCACAGTCGTAGGCTGCATTGCCAGCACCTCGAGCTGCGTGTGGCAGCTCACACTTCCTCCCTCACTCCAGAGGTGGAAGCAGCAGCAACAGCACAGATTCAAGGTCACTCACCCTCAGTTTGGTGATTTGTTTGAGGCCAGCCTGACGCCAGACCCCTTTTCAAACAAACCACGAGAGGAACCTTTAAACAGTCGTGTTTCCTCCATCTGTGTCTGTAAAGGGTATTTTGAATTTATGGACCTGGCAAGTGTGTAGCATATAGGATTGATACACGTCCGTGTATGTTACATTGAGATTGTCTCCATGAGGAAGTGCGCCCCAGATTCCAGCCTCTTGCTTGCCCTCCAAGTTAGATGATAGGTATTAATGTGCTTTAAACCTCATGGCTTTGGCATCACCAGATTCAGGTTCAGAAGTGAATGTGCTGTGTATCTGCGTCCCCCACTCTGTGTTTGTCTCCATTTAGCACATTGCTGCTCAGATTTTACCAGGTTTCCTTTTCTTTCTTGTCTCGAACCTGTAGGTGGTATTGCAGACAGCGTGGCCAAGTGGATATTTAAACAGGACCTCAGCCCTGAATTGTTGAAATGTGCCAACAGAGAAAAAGACGTAGAGAATCCAGACGAGCCCAGAGAAGGTATTGCCCGAAGTCCCCCTGAGGTGTCAGAGGTGGAGACAGACCTAGGAGCCGTACCAGGTGACACCCGAATGATGAGCACTGTGGCATCCAGGGTGGAGTGACATTCTTGTGACCAAAAGGATGCTGTTCCCTCTTGTGTCTTCCAGACTTGCTCCGCCTAGCCTACGAGCAGTTCCCTTGTAGCCTTGAGCTTGACGTGCTGCATGCGCACTGCTGCTGGGAATATGTGGTTCAGTGGAACAAAGACCCAGAGGTAAAAGTCTGCATCTGCTGACTATGTCTGCACATGTGTGCACAGGGCAGGCTTGTCCTGGAGCCCACTGCTGTGTGTGTGTGTGGGGGGGGCGTGCGTGCATGTGTGTGTGCGTGCGTGTGTGTGTGTGTGTGCGTGTGTGTGCGTCTACTCAGTTTTGAACCTATTGATGGCTTCATGTTTGCTAGGCAAGGACTCCCAACACTGAACAACATGTTCCCCAGCCCTTTCACATTTACTTCCTGGAGACAGGACCTAGTTAAGTTGCCCTTGCTGGCCTTCCTGAGCCTTAAGCAGTGTGAAGCCAGTGTAATTAGTACAGTGGCCAGCTGTGTCATTAAGTGTTGCTTTCTTACACCCAGGTTGATAATTTATTCAGATTTCAGGAGTTATATTCTCATCCCAGCTCTGTGATTCCTTTCGCCCTTGAGACTGACTGTGATTAGCACTCTGCATGTGGGACTCAGAATGATAGGGGACAAGGACAGAATTCTCATTCTGGTATCATTTTCTTGTTAAGGTTTAACAAAGGCAAGTCTATTGTTCAGACCCCTCTGCTAGTCTATTCTAATATACAGTTGTTATAGTAAAGAGCCTTTATGAAGAGGGAGGAAGGATAGATTTTATACGAGGAGGCAGCCTGAGATAAGAACCTCAAAGAAAGAATTTGGATTCAAGGGGAGCCATTTCCAAGATCACTTACAAAGGAGCTTTAAGAAGGAGGTGGCCAGGGAATTGTCTACAGGATGTTCATTGTCTTGTCTCATCTTGGAGTCGAGCCTGAAGGATTGATGCCTTCCTTAAGTGAAGAAGGGGCAGGATAATAGGTTTTGTGACCAGTGGTAAGTCAGCCATTCAACGGGGGTCCAAAGCCCTAGGGTACTTCAGACCAGGGTGCCACAGGAAGATCATGATCCTAAGAGTGTGGGAAGTGAGACCTTCACCGACAGTCGAGACTCCAGCGAGATTAACCTTGGACATGAGTTAGCTATGTACATAGTAGGGCTGTTTCTGGGTTATTGTTCTGACCCAAATATAAGAAAAGTAGTAAAGAGAGACATACTGGAACCAGCTAGGCTGGCATGAGGACCTTCACTTTGACTTTTCCCAAGGTGACAAATGCTGTTAAGGTTGTGTCATTTCATGCAGAAATGCAGGAGGAAATAAAAACTTTGCAGGTCACTGAGGACAAGGGCAAAGCACACATCTGCAAGTGAGGAGAGGACCTGTGTTCCAGATCACACTGGTGACGTGCAGTACTGCTCAGAGAGGAAGCAAACGGTACAGCACTTGGTTCTGCCTCACACGGTCCGCACGAGCACCTTCGTACCTGTTCCCATTCCTTACAGCCGTCCTAGTCAGAGCACACAGCTGGTTTGACTTTGGGAAACATCCCTGAGCCCTTTGTTTCCATCTCTTCTAAGCAGAGCAACCTAACACCCTACAGTAGTCGTCATCTGGAATCAGTAGAGAAAGAGGCATGCGTAATATCCAGTGTTCCCATTATTGCAATCGTTGGCCTCTGTCAGAGTGGAATGGCTTGAATAATGTCTGTCCTGTTTGTGTAGTTTTCTTTTTAACTATTCATCTACTTCACATATCACACCCCATCCCAAATACACACACACACACACACACACACACACACACACACACACACACACACCCGCTACCTTTAATTTAGTATTTTTAAAGATTTATTATGTATATAGCATTCTGTCTGCAGGCCAGAAGAGGGCACTAGATCCCATTACAGGTGGCTTGGAATTGAACTCAGGACCTCTGTAAGAGCAGCCAGTACTCTTAACCTCTGAACCATCTCTTCAGCCCCCTCCCTTTAATTTTAAATTGAATTACCTTTGGAGAATTTCCAGTATCAACATGTGTGGTTTCAGTAGCAATAGGCAGGCCAAAGGGGTTTAGCAAACATCTGGCTGGTTCTGTGAGCATGGAGTGCTGTTTGGGTCTGAGAATGTCAGCCTTTGTGGTTACAGAGTTAGCTTCTAAGGCTTCCCTCTGGTGTTCCCTAGTCCTCGCTCTAATTCTTTTCTCCTTACCATTTACTCCGGACACTGTCTGGTACGCTTGTTTTCCTAGTTATTGTCTTGTTCTCTCACTAGATCTGCTCACTGAAGATGAAGGTCTGGGTCTGTTTTATCAGTGTAGTGTTACTGGGCCCTAAGTCCAAATGTGCTGCATGATGATTGTTGGAAAAGGGAATTCAGTTTTCATACCTGTGAGAGTCAAGGATTGCCTGAGAGAGGAGTCATATAATGGGTAGACCTCAGGAGCGTGAATCTCCCTGTCAGCATGATCTGGGTGTGTCTAGAATTAATCATTAATTAGATTCAAGTTATCTTATCAAAAGTTATTTCTTACCTGATTTACAGAGTTCCTTTCATTTACCTCCTCATCCCCTCTCCTTATTTGTTTGAGTCACGGTTGAGCTAAACAGCTTAGCCTGGAACTCCCTATGAAGCCCATGTGGTCTGGCGTTCATGATCCTTCTGCTTCTGTCAATCTCTTCTGGTTTGCTTATTTGCTTTTTCTTAAAACAGGGTCTCACTATGCAGTACTGACTGTCATGGAATTTACTGTGTAGACCAGGCTGGCCCCAAACTCAGAGATCCACCTGCCTCTGCCTCTCAAGCGCTAGGATTAAAGGTGTGCGCCATCACCACCCAGCAGCAGCAGCTGCTCTGTTGCTCCTCCTCCTCCTCCATGTATGCGAGTGCTTTGCCTTCATGTATGTGTGTGGATTGTATACATGCCTGGTGCCCTGGGAGAATAAAGAGGGTGTTGGATCCTCTAGAACTTGGGTTATGGATAACTGGAAGTCACAACGTGGGTCTTCTGCAAGAGCGACAAGTGCTCTTAACCACTGAACCGTCTCTCTGGTCCCTTTGCCAAATTCTTAAGAAGGTTTAGGCAGAAATTTAGTAAGAAGTCTCCAGTTGGGGGCTAGAGAGGTGGCTCGGTGGTTAAGGCTACCGAGTGCTCTTCAGAGGCCTTGAATTTAGCACACAAGCACTGTGACTCCGACTTTAGGGCATTTGATGAGCTCCTCTGCCCTTCACAGGCACATACATAAACTCTGTCTTAAAGAAAAAGGTTTCCATTGCTATAGAATAACCTTTGTCTTCTCTCTCTCCTAAGGAAGCTCGCTTTTTGGTTAGATCCATAGAGCACCTGAGGCACATTCTTAATCCGCATGTTCAAAATGGTGAGTAGCAGGTGTTGAGTGCTCAGGAGCCCTGGCCGGAATAGCACGGGATCCGTCCTTGTCCATGCTCTCCCACACCTCACTGTGCACTGCTGTGTGCAAAGTGCCCTTGCAACTGCCTCCTCCTGGGCCTGGAGCTCGCGCTGCTGACTGCCAGCCGCTCTGCTGTGTGAATGAAAGCATGGAGTCATTATCTGTTTGGTTGAGGTTTTTGTCTTTTAGGACTTAAAATGCTTTAAAGTCCTTGGGGGCAGGGGCAGGTGGTTTTCTGTTTTGTTTTCTTGCAGTCTCAGGTTGCCTAGGCTACCCTGGAACTCCTGATTCTCTTGCCTCACCCTCCCAAAGGCTTGCATGAGCCACCATATCTGGCTACCTTGACATATTTCTAATATGTTGTTATTTTAATACTTGCATAAGAATTAAGCCGTTCTCAACAGTCCCTGCATTTCTTTTGTGAATTTCTGAAATGCACTGGGAGACCAGTGGGTACAGTGTCAACAGACACTTCCCAAGAGCTTTTCCTAACTCGCGGTCCCAGTCAGTGCATGCTTCATCTGACTCAGACCCTCACTGGAGCTGGAGAGCCAGGAGTGCTGGTCAGTCGCAGAGCCTCGTGAGCATGTGCGAGGCCCTGTGCTCCACCCTTAGCACAGCAGCCAAGCAAACAAACATCTTAAGGCTTTCTGGAGGCTGTGTGATGTTGTGAGGGTGTTACTTTTCCTTGTTACTTGTGATGAGGATTTTATACTTAGTGTTTATGCGTATTCTCTTCTGTCCCTTACCCTTTTATTTAAAATGAAAATTCTTTCTAAGAGGCAAGAAATAATATGTGGAGTCCACATAGTTTCCTAAGCTCGGGGCGGAGAGTTCTGTGTCCGGTGACGTTCGTCAGTAGCGCTCTGTTGACAGCTCGTTTCATTTGCTCTGTAGGCATCTCGTTGATGATGTGGAACACATTCCTGGTGAAAAGGTTTTCTGCTGCTACCTACTTAATGGATAAGGTGAGGTGGTCTTAATTTTCACACACTGATTTCTTAATTTAGTTCCCTTCATTACTTGGTATTAGAAAGGTTGCTTACACTGGGGTGTGTAGACAGTTGGTGGACTGTGTTTCTGGTTGTCAGTTGAACTGTGTTTTTCTCCTGCTCAGTTAAATGTACTTCCTTGGAGTAATATTTTACAATTACATAATTATAGTATTAAAAAATATAATTAAAATATATGTGTGTATATAATTTGTGTATGTATATATACTTACATCATAATTCCCTTCCCTTTCTTCCCTCTAGTTCCTATGTATACCCCACCTTGTTCTCTTTAAAATTCATCACCATTTTTTCTGTGCTTGTTACTACGTATATAACATGTACTCCTTAACTTATAAATACAACCCTCGCAGTCCATATAATGATATTATTGTAGGTGTGTTTTCAGGACTGGTCAGCGGCATTGGATAACCAGCTACTGTGCTCTTCCCCGAGGAAGACGTCTCTCCCACTCTGAGCTGCCTTAGTTGCCCATAGTTCCTTGTCTACGGTTGTGGCTCCATGAACTTTGCCTCTTGCACCTCAGCATGTCTGTTGGCCCATCCCTGGTCAGCTAAGGTTTAGACAGTGCTGTCGAGGACACTTCATGGGTGTAGCTTTTCTGCTGTTTCTAGGAGAAACAATCTCCCAGTAGACTCCCTATTTCCCCGGCTCTTAGACTCTCACTGTCCTCTCTTCTGCAGCCATCTCTGAGCCTTGGGTGACTGAGTTGTGCTGTAAATGTGTCAGTTGGGACTGGACTCTGCATTGTGATTTTCTGTAATGTTGTCTGTCAGAGGAGGTTCTTGGATGAGGAGTGAGAACTAACAAGAATAAACATTTAGAACGTACCTGGGAATTACGAGGTTAGCAATGCATCAGTTCCCCAGGTAGTTGGCTAAGTTTCTGGTGTCAGAGTGATTTCCCTCTCGTTGAGTGGTCCTCAGTCCCATTAGGGAGCGGTTGGTTACTGCCGAGGTGTGTGCCACCACTGCACCCTCAGGGCCATCCTGCCACGCTGGTTGTTACTGTGGCTGGTGGGGAGGTGCTGTTCGTTGTCTCCTTCCTCTGAAAGCTCACAGGGCAGGCACCTCTGGTGCCTTGAAAACTGTCCTCAGGAGGGAGCCTTCCAGATCAGTTCTAGCAGGGCCCTATATCTTAAGTATATATGGTGTCTGCAGCAGTAGGAATTTACCTGCCTCGGATGTGGGGGCTGGCTGGGCAGTCCCTTTTTTATTTTTAGTTTTTGAACTCTTAGCAATTCTCCTGTCTTGGACTCACAAGCGATTCAATTACAGTTGCACAGCACCAGGCTTGACTACAGAACCTTAACACTCTTATTCCTTTCCCTGTAGTCACCGTGCTATCTCCTTGAGACCTGGTCCAACAGGCCCAGCAGTCATTTACTCTGTTGTACTAATCTGAGTCGTTCTACATGGCGTTTGCCCTTCCCTGAGGTGACCTGTCAGGAGATGACAAAGCAGAAGAGAACACTGCATTAAGGAAACGGTCACTTTCAGTTTCCCTTTCTAGATTGATAGCTTTCTGGATTTAGAGATGTTGAAATCCTTCTGTGTGACAGGGACATGGCTCTAAGGAATAAAGAAGTTAGGCATGAAGAACATACTTTTGCAGAGAATGGTTTTGGGTTTTCTAGTTTGTGACCTACTTAGCACAGAGTTTTCTTAGCATATGTGGTAAGGTTCGGTCAGTAGTTTGCTACTCAGTATTGAAGATGCCGGGCAGGTGTTAGAGAAATTGCATTCTCAGGAATTCTGGCAGCACTGTGGGATAATACCAGAGAGTTGGCCTGGACTGAGCCTGCTGACCAGAGTCTGTCATAGGAATTAATCTCGGGTGATGAGGTAATCTCGGGTGATGAGGTAATCTCGGGTGATGAGGTAATGCTTTTCAGTGTGAGCCCCACTGTCCTCTGGACTACCAGGTTCTGTCCCAGAGGGTAGAGCTTCTGCCTCCCATTTAGCCTGTAGACATAAATAGTCACGCTGAGTAAGTGCTTACAGATCTGCTCTGGGGTTTCTTTGTAACCATTTAAAACTAGCACGTTTTCACCAATAAACAGGATTCTTACTAGGAATTTTAGATACACAGCTACTTTCCTATACAAACTGAGCTGGGCTTTACAAAGCCTTTGTTCCTATCTACCTCCCTTCCTCCCTTCTTCCTCCTTCTCTTCTGTCTGCTTGCGTTGTCATCATTCAGCCTCCCCCGCCCGCCCCTTTCTTTCTTCTGACAGGGCCTCACTGGCTGGCCTTGAACTTTGCATTCAAGATCTTTCCTCTTGTGGATTGGGGTCTCAGCTATGTGCTGGTATACCATACCTGCGGGAACTTTCCTTATTGGTTCAAAGTATACAATTTACGAAGGGAGGAGGGATTTTTATTAGCTGTATTTATTTCACTTATGTACATGAATATTTTGCCTATGTGCATGTATGTGTACCATATACAAGCCTGTTGAAACCCTAGATGGTTGTGAGCTACGGTGTGGATGCAGGAAATTGAACCTGGGTCCTCTGGGAGAGCAACGGTGCTCTTTACAGCTGGGTTGTCTCCCCAGTCCAAGAATTATTTTTGGAAAATAATTATTCATGAACTCAGTGTGCTATTTTTTGTAATACAATAGTTGAGTACTACCATAAAAAATTGCTCTGATTGTTGGTAGCTAGACAATAGTTAATTACTGCCGTGGGTATTTATAGCTACAATTCTGGTTGCTTTTTATTTCCTGTACCATTCTAATGCCTTTTAGTTTAAATTGCTAAGTATCATGTTTCCTGTCTGTTTTAGGTTGGGAAATCTCCAAAGGATAGGTTGTGTCGAAGGGTGAGTGAGGCTCACTGTTACACCTGTACTCTCTCCACACCGTGTCTTGCTGTAGGAGTGAACTTTGGTTCTAAATGTTGAGGTGACCTGGAGACAACAAAGATCAGAAAGAATGCTGCGTTAAGGAAGTGGTTGTGGTCTCTGGCCTCTCAGTTTCCCTGACTAGACAGCAGCTAGCCCGTGAGATTCCTCCAGCCCAGGTAGCCTTGGACTCTGGATGGGAAGCAGCGAGTTACCATTTCGGCCTGGGTCTGCTCTGCTCCAGCCCCTCACAGTAGACGCCTGACCTCCCTGCAGGCAGGCTCCTGTGAAGAAGCCTGTCGACCTCCCTCTAATCACAGCTCACCTCAACTGAGACTGACCCGCAGACACTGACTGAGGCTGTTGGTCAGCAGTGCTGCCGTCCTCAAAACTGACCTGTTCTTCTGAAATATCTCAAGTGTCGAGACACATAAATAGAACTGTTAGAGACCTTATTCCCCCAGCCAGTCACCACGACCGAAGATTTCTCCTACATCCTTCAGACTGGCTGTGTGACTGGAGCTAAGTACTCATGAGTACGCACGCAGACACACACACACGCACTCTCCCCACCCCCCGTATTATGTACTTTGAGGATGTGAATAATTGCTTGCTCACTGGCTTTTAAAAGATTATACAGAGAGGCAGTGGCCTCTCACACTGGCCTATTAAGGGGTCATGGGGAACTATTTCTGGCCCAAAACTTTGAGTCTAGTATTTGGTTGTCCAGTGGGGGATTCTAGTTTTATTCAGAGAATCCAGTTTGGTGCCTTCAAGGTACCATAACCAGCAGCCCAGACTGGTAACCTAGACCTTTCATGGTGAGCCTCACATGTGCATCTTACCATATTCCATGGTTAGCTGACTGGCAAACGTTCTGGCAAGTTGAATCTGTCTTTACAGTGCACAGACACTAAACATTACTGTCTCCCTCTTGCCCTTGGTGCTAGAGATGGAATCCGGAGTCTTACATGTGCTGAGTATACCCCAGCCACTGCACCGCACCTCACCCTGGAACCCTGATTTTTAAGATTGATGGTAATAATACTGATATCACACTAAACATTGATATCAAGTTGATACTACCAAACCCACTAGCAGGAATTTAAACATACAGTGACTTCAGATTGTATTCAGTGTGGAAAGTCAGGCAAATGGACACGATGAGCCCTCCCGTTCTATAGCGAGCACCTCTGATGCAGGCACATTGTGTTCCTTTTGAAAACAGGACGTAGGGATGAGCGACACGGCACTGACCTCCTTCCTCGGCTCCTGCCTGGACCTTCTTCAGACGTCATTGGAGGTAAGAGTTGTACACTAGCCATGTGGTGGGGCATGCAGGGAGGCTGGGACAGAACTGAAGGCCAGCCAGGGCTGTGCAATGAGACCACACACACACACACACACACACACACACACACACACACACACACACACACACCCCTTCTCAGTCTGAGTGTCTCTTTAGATATTAGATATTCTGAAAACCGTATAGTGTAAGAGATGACACTTGGTGGGTTATATGTCATATTCATCTGTAGGTTTTGGCTTTAGCCTAAAAAGTGATATTCATTTTCTCTGTCTCTCCTCTGACTTTCTTTATACTTTGTGGTTTCTCGGTTATCAATGGGGGGTGAAGACTTCAGGTTTGCACTTTGGAATGTTGCAGCTCAGAGTCTGAGTCTGACTCCTGACACAGACTTCCATTCTGCCCCTCACAGGCTGACATTAGCAGGGATGAAGTCCAGGTGCCAGTCCTGGACACTGAGGATGCCTGGCTGTCGGTGGAAGGCCCCACCTCTATAGTGGAACTGGCGCTGGAGCAGAAGCCTATCCACTACCCGCTGGTAGAGCATCATTCCATCCTGTGCTCCATCCTGTACGCCGCCATGAGCTTTTCTCTGAAGAGTGTGAAGCCTCTTGCCCTTTTTGACAGCAAGGTGAGCTCCCCAGAGGGTCCGGAGCTGCTGGTTAACAGGCACGTGGGTTTCCTACTGAATTGTATGTGTTTGATTTTTAGTGATTTGCAGGGCTGATCACTGAGAGGTCCCAGGTCCCTACCCCTTACCTAGTTCTGTTCTTTTACTTTACTCCCAGAGTCCTTCGGGGCTATGCCCTCTGCTGTTGGTCCTTTTCATCCTGCATGTTCTCCCTAGACAGACAGACAGACCTACTTGCTTCCTCTTGTGTATGTGTAGGTAGGACTTACTCGTACAGTTTAATGAGTATGCTTCTATTGGATGTCCTAAGGAGCTTGCATCTAAAACATATCTGCAGACACTCACCCCATCCTGCCCTGACTTAACTTGCTTCCCGTGAGTTCCATGGCCCGAGTAATTGACATTATGCCTGTTTGTGCACTTGTACACACTAGAGACCTGGAGGTGAACTCTACCCCAGCCCCATCTAGTCACTCATTCTGAACACTGTAGCTGGCATGGTGGTGTTGCCTGTAACCCCAGCACCTAGGAGGCAGAAGCTGGATGTGTGTTTAAGACCAGCATGGGCCACTTAGCCAATTCTATACCATCCTGAGCTGAGACCTTGTCTACAGAACCCAAACTATTTCACCTGAACATTGTCGTCCCTCAGTGTCCTCCCCACTTGCCTAGTACGGCAGACCCCTTCCTACCATCCTGCCTTCATTGCTCTCAAGGTCCAGCACTGAAGGAGCCATCTTCCCAAGCAGATAGGTGTCCTACCTCACATTTTGCAGCTCCTTGCAAAATCAGCTTCAAACTTCCCTGGAAAGGCTCTGGATCGTTGGGTGGATTACTAAGCCCTTCCTTTCTCGGGCGCCTGCCCTGAGACACAGGGTAACAGGAAATAAGGACTTCAGCTTTACTGCTTGCTGGGCCTTTGCAGAGTTGGAGGATGCAGCTTCAGCTCATGAGAAAGTAAGTGTTGCTTCTCGGGCTCAGCCTTTGGCGAAGGTCAAGCGATATCACTTTTCTCAAGACAGGCTTCCCTCGGTCTCTGTAGGAGCAGAGAAAGCGTCTCCCTGTGGAAAACTGCCTCTCTAAAGAGGGCATGCAGGGCAAGGCGCATGTTCAGTAGCTTCACGTACACTCACAGCCCTCAGGGTCAGGGTCTGCTCTTACTATTCTAAGGAAGTTCTGCCCATAAGACTCTGGAGCACAGGGACTGCCCACAGCCTTCCCTGCTCCACCCACCATCCCTCACTCACACATCCCACCATCGTCTGATTCTCACAGGCAACTGTTCTATGTGGCCAGTGTCTAGGTTTGTTATCATTGAAGCCCCCTCTTTAAAGCCCTGCCTATGACCCCGAAACCTACTTACTGCCTGAGACGTGTGTGTGTGTGTGTGTGTGTGTGTGTGTGTGTGTGTGTGTGTGTCTTGTCTGTCTGTCTGTCTGTCTGTCTGTAAGGCTGCTGGTCATTGGTCACACACTGGACAGATGTGTCTAGATGATGAATATGTGTGTGTGTCTTGTCTGTCTGTCTGTCTGTAAGGCTACAGGTCACTGGTCACATACTGGACAGATGTGTCTGGATGATGAGTGTGTGTTTGTGTGTCTGTCTGTCTGTCTGTCTGTAAGGCTACAGGTCACTGATCATACACTGGACAGTGGTTACCACACTAGATGATGATGATGATGATGTGTGTGTATCTGTCTGTCTGTCTGTCTACCTGTCTGTCTGTAAGTCTGCAGGTCACTGGTCACACACTGGACAGTGGTTACCACACTAGATGATGAATAGACTGCTGACATCTTTCTGTTTAAGCAAAAAGTAAAGGTCAACCACAAATTATAAAGTGATCAGCTTTAAAAATCTCCCTTAATAATCTATACTTACCAGGGCGTTTTTCTTTTTCCATCTTTCTCTTTAGGGAAAGAATGCATTTTTTAAGGATTTAACTTCAATTCAGTTATTACCTAGTGGGGAAATGGATCCAAACTTTATTTCTGTAAGACAACAGGTAAGTTAATTACTGGATTCTGTTCTTGTTTCTTAGAAGCAAATAGCAAAGCAGAAATATAGTTGTTTTTAAAAGGATGGGCACTTCAAGTGATTCCCAGGAGCTAATTTCCCTAGTGTGTGTTCCTTTATTGATAGCAAAACCATTTTCTGGCAGTGGGACGGCTCGGGAGGTGAAGACACTTAGTGACCTTAATTCCATCTCATGGTAGAGGAGAGAACGGAGTCGCCCACATTCATGCGGTGGCACATGTGCACATGTGTACACATGAATGCATGCATACGTGTGCACACACACACATTTTAAAAATGAGTAATTTTCATGTCATCTGTCTGACAAAGCTGGCTTGAAGCACTTTTAATTACTTTATTGATACTGGGGTTGCTTGTCCCGTGGCACTGAGTATGGAGGGCCGAGAGCAGCTCTGTGGGGTCAGTTCTCCTCCTGTAGATGAAGTCTTGGGATTGAACACAGGCACCAGCTTACACAGCAAGCGCTGGGCCACTGTTAATGGAAAGTACTGACGAGGCAGTGCTGTGCCTTCCTGTCTTCAAGTTCTTACTGAAAGTTGTCAGTGCAGCCGTTCAGGCCCAGCACTCCAAGGACA
The DNA here is from genome assembly GCF_021556685.1 of Rattus norvegicus. Classification (NCBI taxonomy): domain Eukaryota; kingdom Metazoa; phylum Chordata; class Mammalia; order Rodentia; family Muridae; genus Rattus; species Rattus norvegicus. The sequence continues at coordinate 99,420,489 of NC_141546.1, forward strand.
GAGACCCCTCTGCACGAGCAGCAGACACTCACGGCCAAGACCTCAACTGGACAGCTCTGGCTGTGGACTTAGCCCACCACCTTCAAGTGAGCGAAGACGTCATTCGACGGCATTATGTGGGAGAGTTGTACAGCTATGGAGCTGACCTCTTAGGAGAGGAGGTAAGAATGACCCGTGATGCTCGTGGGAGTCCAGTCATAAAACAGACAGCCGGAGGAGCAGGAAATGCATGAGGAAATAGTTGGATATAGTGATGTGTGCATTTGGGGTGTGGAGGCAGGAGGCTAAGAACTTTTAAGGTCAGCCTCATCTACATAGGCCAGCTTGGACATGAGACCAAGTCCAATGAAATCAACATCAAAAGAATAGGAAGCTGTGTCCAGAGTGTGCCTGCTGCCAGGTTCATACAGGCGTAGAGCAGTGAGCGGGTAAGGCCCTGTGAGGACTGAGCGTCTGCTGGAGCAGAGAAGCAACATTTCTGTACCAAGAGATGAAAGTAAATGGAGCCATGGGAGTCTCAGTGGGTAAAAGAAAGTGGTAACTAAGCAACCTCTCAAGAAGCAACCGGTCACTCACAAGCTGAGGAACAGAGGAGTCAAGGTCCAAGGCTAGAGAGCCAGTGTGGCTGCCAGATCTCATAAGCAATGAGTCAGGGTGAGTAGGTGTCCACTCGAGCTAGGAGTGACTCGGTCAGAAGTAAGGAGAGGAGGTTGACCATTCTCCAAGCCTGAAGCTGCTTCAGGGTACTCAGGAGCCATCAGATGTCAGAATCTAACATCATACCCTTTACTTGAAAATGAGATATATTGTCATATGAATTGAAAACCTAGGTAACAGAAGTTAGCTGAGGAGCAAGATGTGGGTTTATACTCTAGGTCAGATTTCAGTTTTCCTCTAGCCACACGCATGGTCATGTTGACGTAGTCTCTGCGCTGGCAGCCTTCCAGGATAGTGGCTCTTGCTGAATTGTTTCTCCGTGCTCCCCTCAGGCCATTCTTCAAGTTCAGGACAAAGAGGTTCTGGCGTCTCAGCTGCTAGTGTTGACGGGACAAAGGCTGGCTCATGCACTTTTCCACACCCAGACGAAAGAAGGCATGGAGCTGCTGGCCAGACTCCCGCCCACACTCTGCACCTGGCTGAAGGCAATGGTGAGTGGAGGGCAGCGTGAGCAGGTCCATGATGGCCGCCTCAGTGAGCTTTGTATGCTTTTACTGGGAGACCTTCCATGGTGAAGCTGAAGTTGGTAAGGTATTGTTTGGCTGCTTGAAACTAACGACATGGCTTCTGTGCCTGTCCCATTCACAGAACCCCCAGGATCTTCAGAACACTGGTGTACCTGTGGCAGCAACAGCCAAACTCGTGCATAAAGTGATGGAGCTCCTGCCAGAGAAGCACGGGCAGTACAGCCTCGCCTTACACCTCATCGAGGCTGTGGAAGCCATGGCTACCTTATGACAGTAGCCCACACTTCGGTGACCACATGAACCACTGCATGTCCTTTTACATAGTGAGATCTGGAACTTTGGAAGGTTTCTAGGTTTTTTGTATAATAAATAAATATATTACTTTAAAAAGTGCAATCCTGGCTAAATTCCCATCTTCAGAGAAGACTGAAGATAAATTATAAACACAGTAACTATCCTGTGACCACGGCAGATGCTTTATTATTATTTTTTCATTCAAATGAGCAGTTCTATTGTTAAACTTTAGTACTGTTGCTGGTTATAGTTTGCAGATCTTGTTCTTACCGTAGTAGTCTAGTTCATATCCAAATGATTCCTGTGGGGATTAAGTGTGTTCACACAGCTTCCATGAGCACGCTAGAGATGCAGCCCATGTCCCTTTAAAACATGCAGAGATGTCCTCGTGGTTGGTCCTGCCCTGGGTGCCTCCTGGCAGGGAGCTCCAGGTGCTGACTTCTTCCTGCCCAGGGCGCTGCTGCTGTCAGGAGAAATGGCTTGAGATGGCAGAGGAACCTGGGGAAGGACCTCAAGTCTGCTGTACTTGCCAGACGTAGGAATCAGAGATGCGAACAAAGCAGCAAGATCAATTATTATGTAGATTAAGATTTACTCTATTTTGTCAAGTTCCAAAATTGTATCCACATCAGGTAATTGTAAAAATGTATTATCTTGTAAGACATGTTAAAAAAAAAAAAAAAAAGAACAAAGCAAAGAAACTAGAACATTTAAAATCCAACTTTATTTTTCTTCCAAGTGTTCAAAATGTCTGTTTCTGGGACTTGGTCATGTTGTCTGTCCTGGAAGCAGGACAGGGCACTTTGTGCTGTCACAGCCTTAGCAAACCTACCTCAGCTGGGTGGAGAGATGCACCTCGAGTAGTTTGTACCCTGTAGTGCCTAGAGCAGTCCAAGGCTGACCAGTGTGAAACCCACCTAGCCTGCCTGTCAGCAGTGCACTGCGCTCTGCAGAGCAGCAAGGCCTTGCTGCAGTTCAGTGTCTCTGGAATGTAGCCATACAGTGTGGTTACTGCTGTCTGCCATGGATGTGTTGTTCACAGTGCTCATTCTAATCAAGGGAAGAAGACAACTCCATTAGAAGACTGAGAATATTTTTCAGGGACTCCACAATAAAGTGACACCCAGGCACATACAAATACGAATTCTTTTTCATTAAAAAGTTACATCTAAATAAGATTGTGACTGGCTAAAACTAACTCTAATTGTCAGATTTCAAATCTTCAAAGAAAAATGTTTCAGATGTTGCTCAGGTGGCTGAGGAGCCTGTCCGTGCTGGAATCTGTGATCACAGCTTGATTGACACACATACCATCCTTGACACAGTTCTGAGGAGGTCCCCTCACCCAGGACCTTCTGCAGCACTCTGGAAGGAGCAGGATGTGGGGAGCTTGCCAGGAAAGCCTTGTGCTGCAGGTACTGCTTATTGCTGATGAGGATGGTCTTTTTACTCTAATTCCATTATATATGGGGGGGGGGGGCTTGTATTTTTTGAGAATGAAACTGGCTAAATTTACTCTGGTAGGTCACATGAGAGACCAGAACACAGGTTACGTCTTTAGTTAGATTTATCACCCAAAAAATTTACAAAATGCATAGAATTTAAGAACTAAATCCTGAGTTTAACAAAAGCAGTAACATAGTCTACTACTTCACTAAAGGCTTTTAGAGTAATTCTGGTAAGAAAGGAAAATTAACATTCATGTATCCATTCTCTAACAACAAAGTGTCACAAGAAAAGGAATTAGGTTCTAAGGCAAGGTCAGTGTCCTGCAGTTTCCTGCGGTGGGTGGGGCGCATTGTCTGTAACCCTGGTATTTCCCTAGACACCCCCTCTTGTCATGATTACATTTGTCTCCCTCATTACTGAAGGTGTCTGTGTAGTCCTAGCTTCTCTGCTCCAGGCTGTGTTAGATGTGGAAGTGGAGGGCCAGGAGAAATGTAGACTCAGCAGTACACAATGCCCGGCTTCCAACGCGTCACACTTTTGCCAAGATTCACCTTTGTTAGAAAAGTTCATCTAAGGCCAGTGTAACGCCACCTGCTACATTTAAATAGCTTCTTAAGATATGATTGCTTGTGATTTAAAGTCATGGAAAGCTAAGACTTAGTAACATTACACTTACATTGATTATAGCATTCTCTTAGAAGTTGCTATAATCCATTGCATTAAGAAACAGTATCTTACAGTGAACAGTAGCATCGGAGAAAGCCCTGGACCGGTTTGGATGGGTTGCTGGGCAGCTAGATTCTGCTTAGTAGATTAGACATCCTTGGAAGATCAATCCAGTATTGGATCGTTTAAAAAATGCTCTATTACTTCTCTATTGTCAATGTACTCTAAGTAGTGAATTCTGTATATACTGCTATTTTCTGTCTGTTCATTATTATGAGCTTATGTATATTAGTGAAATAAACTGACGCTTCACGTTATCTCCTCAGCGTTCATACACAAACAAAGATGTCTCCTCTGGAGTAACGGTTTGGTGATGTTCTTTGCAGTACACCCAAAATCTTGCTGCTTTAGAAACTTGATGTTTGCTAGTGGGCAGAAGGGACTGACCCCTCACCTTGCAGGGGTGCGCAACTCTGCCACTCCTTGCAGAATCACACCCGATTCATTAGCCACAGCTTCTATACCACCGTCAGCTGGGAGTTCTCCAGAATGCCTTTATTTTCAGACATCACAGAACTTAAATACTGAGTCAAAAAAAAAAAAGTTTTAATAAAATATAAAACATTCTGTTGCCACATTGAAAGTAACCATATTCGGTGTCTGTCTCTGAAGAAGTCCATGAGTGTGTGTGTGTGTGTGTGTGTGTGTGTGTGTGTGTGTGTGTGTGTGTGTGTGTCTGCTCTGTATACGTGTATATCTGTGTGTGCATATATACATATATATATATATATACACACACACATATATACACACACACACATTATTCTTTCTGTAGTTACAAGAAATACTCTTTTAATCTTCGATTCTTACCCCATCTGTTACCATCTACTCCTCTACTCCCTTGGGTTTCTTTCTAGGGAACTTTCTGACAGTTCATTCCCTCAGCCAATCAGTACTGTTGGGAGCTTCTTGTTCAGAGCTGTTGACATCAGACTGCTACTTTGCACCAATGACCTCTGCACACCGAGGACAGAGAGCATCTGCAGTCTCAGCGGTATGCTTCCAACATCGCGGGCACTTCTCTCTGGCAGTTGGTACGACAATGACTTTATATGAAGATTCCTCACGAATGTCACCACCTTGAAAGAACACACAGTATGTCCAGTCACTGAGCTTGTACCACCAATCCTAGCGGTTCACTGGACGCTCCTTCCCAAGGCTCTCCTCCCTTCCACGATTCTCACACGGGTCAGGTTTTGCCCTAGAACAGGATCATACAAGATGACTGGAAAGCGGACGACTCAGACCAGCCACTCTCTGCCACGTTGAGAGCTAGCTCTGTCATTCCTGACCCTGCTACACAGTTGACTTGGGTTTTTTAAAGACAGTCTCTTCTATGTAGCCTTGTCCTCACAGAGATCCATCTTTCTCAGCCTCCTCAGTGCTGGGACTAAAGGTGTGTGCCACCATGCCTATCTCTTAACTGAGGATTTCAAAATAGCAAGTTCTCAAGACAGTGGCAATGCCACTACTCAAAGCTTCAGTTACACAAAAGGAGCCACAACTTTCTCCACTATTCCTACTAATGAGGATGAATCAAGGTGACAGCTCTGTAAACAGTGCACAGAAATCCTGTGATGAAGTCTACCCAGCCCTTTATAAGATGGCTAAGTAGTACTTTAATTAGGATATGCATAAAAAGAAATGTTCGCATTTACTAGGAAGGGTGGGGGTCTGAGCAGTGTTTGGCACTATGTATCAGAGGACAACATGAGGGGGAAAAGACTCAGTGGCAGTTACTCTGGAGTGAGAAGGAACTGTCCCAGCCTCCGCTTCAGTTCCCAGAGTCCTGAGAGCTGGAGCAGACAGCCTTGATATAACCTAGTCCCACGGAAAGCTGGGGGTGACATCAGCTATTCAGGCCCCACTCATTCTTCTCACCTTCTAGATTGATGACGAATGTCCCAGTGAGCTCAATGGCATCTGCACTTCTTTCCCGTGGCTCCTGAGCCAACAGTGTTGTCTGGGAGGCCATCATCAACTCATTCAGCTGAGATGTGCTAGAGGTCTCCTCAGCCTGGAGCATCTGGAATGCATGTGAAAGTTACTACTCCAATTAAAGACTGACAGTCCATTTCAGTTGTTGACCAGAGTGTACATTCGCTTCACTTTGAAAACTCCCCCAAACCCCAATCTACACGGTGTTTATTACACTTATTTTGAAATGAGGAAAGGAGTTCAGTCACCTTTGTCTGTTGAGCTAAAACTACCAACTTTTTAAGCTCCTCCTTTCCTATCAAGATTCCTCTATTAGCAGAGGGGTTGAGATACTGTTAAATAAAGACCTCCTTTCAGTGCAGTGCACTGGTGGCCATCAGCAGTACAACCTTTCCACAATGTACAGCGAGCCAGGCTATCTGACAAGCACTTTGAGATTTTTCCATCGTAATTTTGATCTTCAAGATGAGTTTGTGAATTTATATAAATATTCTTTTAAAAATTATGAGACTAAGATTGATTTGGTTTTGACAAGGTCACTCACTTAGTAATAGGTAGAAACAAGTCTCCCATTTGACATCTAGTCAGGATTCCTAAGGAAGTCTCATTTATGGTGGTGCCAGTTGATACTGGCTGTCACCTAGGAGACAAACCTCTGGATATGAGTTTCAAGGTCAAGTTTACTGAGGCAGAAAGCCCAACTGCAAGCAGCCTTGGCAGGTCAATGGTTACTACCAACAGCCTCCAAAGTCTTAAATACCACAGAGGCCAGCATCTGCCCCTATCTTAGCATTGCCAACGATGTCATGTACTCTAGTGACTTCAAGTCTCAGATCTTCAAATGTTTAAGTTGGGTTTACCAACCAAAATGAGATGGTTCCTTTTATTTTACAGATTTTGGTATTGTATTGTATGACACACACAGCCTCCACCCACCACACGCAGCCTCCACCCACTACACATAACTTCCACCCACTACACATACCTCCATGATCTCAAACAGCAGCCCGGGCTCGATCACTATGATGACGTCATACTCGGCAGCATTTTTTCCAGGGATGCTGCCAAGGAAGGAATCCCGCATAGCACAGGCACTCTCCACTGCCTCCTCCAATCCTGGCTTCTTCCAAACAGAGCTTGTACTAATCCAGCCAGTGCGAAAAACACTCTTGGGTTCTTCAAAAGTAAGTGGAGCCCGAGTTACACACAGTTCAGACAGTGTATAAGTCTACCCAAGCACTAAGGAGAGACAAGGCTCGTTCATCCAGAATGTGAAGTTCAGTGAGCCAGTCTGATGGTCCAGAGCCACAAGTCAAAGGCTCCTTTTCCCTTACACATTATAAACACACAAACATAAATCTCAAAGCAAAGCAGAACTATGAGCATGACTTATATTCATGGGACACAACAGTTCCCCATGCCTGAAACTGATGCATGACCCCTCCACCCTCTACCCATGCAAGTTTCTTTCTTGTTGTCTATGAAAATTAAATCAGGAGAGAAAAAAACTAACATGAAAGCATTCACTATAAAGCGTGTATTTATTTGAATAAAGCTTAAAATACATTTTGAAACATTATAAACACATTTAAAGATGTATTTATTTTATGTATGTGAGTGCACTGTCACTGTCTTCATGCACACCAGAAGAGCGCATCGGACTCCATTACAGATGGTTGTGAGCCACCATGTGGTTGCTGGGAATTGAGCTCAGGACCTCTGGAAGAGCAGTCAGTGCTCTTAACCGCTGAGCTACCTCTGCAGCCCAAAGATTTTTTTAAATTAATTTTTATTTTATATCCATTAGTGTTTTGCCCACATATATGTCTATGTTGGACTCCCTAGAACTGGAGTTACAGACAGGTATTGAGCCGCCATGTGGTTGCTGGGAACTGAACCTGGGTCCTCTGAAAGAGCAGCCAGTGTTCTTAACTAATGAGCCATCCCTCCAGGCCCTCATAAACACATTTAAGCAAAACTGATTTCTCAATATTGTCAAGGACTCCATACATTTCAGAATGCACTAGAGATGGGATGGAGCAGACTGTACCGAGGGACCCTCATCACAGCAACCCTGTCACTGTACCTGTGTGAAGCTCATAGCAGCCATGAGCAAGCCCTGCAGGCTCTGTCTCCCTACCTTTAACGTAGGGGATGTGCTGGAACACCTCTTCTGCCAAGTGAGGAAGAACGGGCGCAAAAGAACGGACCAACACATCCAGAATTTCCGCCAATGCTGTCTGACAGGAGCGCCGCTTGGGATCCGTCTCGCTTTCACAGTAGAGCCTGAAAGAATAGCTTGCTCAGTGGCTGACACACTGGTCTGGCCTTCGTACATCCATGCTGGCTTGACACCTGGCCGTCTGTCCTAGTTCTCTCTCTCAGGGTGTATCTGCTGTTTTCTCATGTTTTGCCCAACTGTGGATGTTTAATGTGGACGACAGTGTAGATCACTGACTTTGAACGTAATAAGGTGACTGACCACATCTGAGTGACTGTCATGCCCAATGCTGCCCCGGGTGACTGTGAAAGCTAGTACCGTTACAGAAGTGCCTGGCTAGTCCTGGGTCTGCTCTCAGGATAGCATGTGTCGTCTACCAGCAGCTAACTCACTGTAAATAGGCACCCAGCACATGAGCAGTGTATATTGTGATACAGCGTCTCACTGTGTGGCCCTGGCCAGCCTGACATAGAATCTTTGTAGACTAGGCTGGTTTTAAACTCAACCCCCCCCCCCCCCCCCGCCTCTGCCCCAACAGAAAGTTAGTGAGTGAAGGGAAGCCTGACACTCAGGCTTGACTCCGTATCCCAGCTGTGACTCTGCCCAGCTGCTTACCATGCTCACTGTATCCTGGACACTGCTGACAGACACTCGAGCATCCCTGCTGGGGACTGTACACAGTCACACTTACCTATCCTTGACTATGCTGAAGTAAAAGCTGGACAGTTCTCTGGTGTAGAAGGCTTTCAACAGCCTGACAACCTTTCCAAAGTCATACTGTTTGTATGAGTCAGTAACCTAGAGAACAAAGATGGTGAATGTGACGACTGCAGCAGCAGTGAGCAGAGCAGTACAGCAGGGACGAAGAAGCTCCTCCCAGCACCACCTCAGAGATGCTGCAGAGGCGCGAGAACCGGTGTGACCCCTGGAACTCCCGTAAGTCCTGGGTAGACATAGCTCGGCATGGAGATCTCTGGAGCAGACTGGCTGCAAAGGCTATCATGGGGATGAGCTCTGGGTTTTCTTTTTCTTTGATAAAACTTTCCCTTGAAATTCTGACAACTGTTTAGCGGTTTTCTTGTTATTTTTACCAATTTGCTATTACATTTATTTGTGGCAAGGGGAGAAGGCCTGTGCCACAGATCACATATGGAGAGCAAAGTTGTTCTTCTTCTTCACTGTGTGAGCAGAGTCTTACTGTGTGGCCCTAGCCAGCCTGACACAGAATCTCTGTAGACTAGGCTGGTGTTAAACTCAGAGGGGACTCTGCTCAGGTCATCAGGCAGCAAGCACCCTGACCTCACGAGCCATCTTACCTGCCCATTTGATTTGATTTTGTTTGATCGTAAGAACCTGCCTCAAAGGATAAGGTGGAAGAACAGGATCAGCCTTATGCGTCTGTCAGTTCACACACACACACTTGCACAGGCACATGCACATACATGCATACCACATACACATACACACGAAAAAAAAATGTTTCAAAAGCAGACAGAATGCTAACGTGTCATTCTAGAGGCACAACTGCTCACACTAATCACTATTCTGCTCTGGGAATGACAGCAGAGCATGATCCCAGGAAAGAAAGATCCGTGTCTAATGGCTTGTTTTGTGTGAGAACACATGTTCATGTATGTGTAGGTACACATGTGTGTGGACACCAGAGGTTAAGCTCCAGCCAGGGACCATGTACTTTGCTATTAAAATAGTGTTTCTCCCTCGTCTGGCCCTCAAGTGTGCTTCTCTGATGGGCTGCTGTGACTCAAGGCCCACCTGTCTTCAATGTCCCAACACTAGAACCCTGACGTTCTCAATGTGATGAGGGTTTAGAGATCACACTCAGGTCCTCCAGCTAGAACAGCAACCTCTTTACCCACCATGCTACTTTCCCAGCCCTGGTTGTGGTCTGGGTTTTGAGTCTTCGATGCTGAAGAGGGAGCTCGTTCCCACCCAGCTCTCTCCCGCCTGTGAGTCCCGAGTAATGGCCTCACACCACTTTTAAGTTTCTAAGGAATTTTAGGCCATGTGTTTAATCCCAGTACTCAGGGCGGGCAGAGGCAAATGCATCAGAGTTTGAAGCCAGGATGGTCTACACAGCAAGTTACAGGCCATCCAGGGGTATACAGTGTGACTCTGTTTCAAAAGAGACATATTGCAGAGATCCGGGGTGAAAGGGAGAGAAAGTTTTAAACTATGCACCTTTAAATTGACTAGTGTTTGTATTTGCTCATGCCAACAGGCATGAACAGAGATCAGAGGACAGCTTCTGAAAGTTGGTTCTCTCTCTCTACCACACGTTCTAGAGTTCAAACTTCAGTCATTAGGCTGCTATCAGCTGAGTCATCTCACTGGCCCAAATCAAATCATTATTAAAACAGCAAAGAGTGGAAGGTGCAGCAAGCCACTAGTGTCCCTCACGGATGCCCTCAACCAGTTTAACTGAGTGAAGATGTTCACGGACACCTCTGACACAGGAAACACTGAAGAAATACCGCCCAGTTTCCGATCTGATCCCTGGCTCTCCTGTGACCTTGGACAGCCACATGTGCACTGTGGCACAGCCCTTGCCACACCAAATAGTCAGATGAACTTCCTTGAGTTGGTCTTGTCTAGTACTTGTCGGAACGGAGAAGTAACTGGTTTGGACAACTGCCCCGGGACCAGCAGCTGTTGTGATAGCTGTCCTGGCTCTGGCCTGTAGCAGAGAAATGTGCGGCTATTGTGATGGCTGTTCTGGCCCTGGCCTGTAGCAGAGAAATGTGCGGCTGTTGTGATGCTGTCCTGGCTCCCTGGCCTGTAGCAGAGAAATGTGCAAGAGCAAAGAGCTGGGAGCGTGGGCAGCCTTAAGAGTACTCAATGGGCCCTTGGGTGGGAGTCCAGAAGGGCGGAATGGCCAGAAACCTGAGGACGATGAAGAACACTGGCTAAGGCCACTCATGCTGTATTCTGGCAGAGAGCCCAGCTGCACGCTGCTCTTGTCTTAGTGACTTTACAAACTCGTTACATTTTCTATACTGGTGTTTTGCCTGATGTATGTCTGTATACCACTTGTGTCTGTATGACGATGTCTGTACCTAGTGGCTGCAGAGGCCAGAAGAGGGAGTGGGATCGCTGGAAATAAAGTTACAGATGGTTATAAGCTAACACATAGATGCTGGGAATCAAATCCAGGTCCTCTGGAAAAGCAGTCAGTGCCCTTAACTGCTGAGCCCTCTCTCCAGCCCCTGTACTGGTAATCTGAGTGAGGCTAAACTCAAAAGTGATTGAATAAGTTGTCTGCCAGAGGAAACTTCAAGACAGCATAGTATCCATGCTGTGCTGTGCACACGGTTACTGTCTGCTGCTGTCAGCCACTCTACAAGAGTGTGCAAAGGTACACAGATGTGCAGTTGGTAAGGAGAGATTCCTGAGCAAGCATAGGACACAGAGAGAGCAGCAGCTGGAACTGTTAGATCTGAGCCAGGAAAGGGAAACAGGTCAGTAGGACAGGTGCCCAAAGTCACAAAGCAGCCACTGGAGGCTCCAGTTTATGAATGCGCAAGTTCATTTGAAAGGAGAAAAGCTGGACAAGAATCCTGCTGAAAGGCTCAAAGTCAACTGTATGGAGAAGTGTTTCTTAGGCTCTACCAACAAAGCACACAAAAGCAGCTACAGTTGTGGCACACAAGGCAGACGACACCTTGAGTTGACAGTAGAACTTGGCAATATGGTTCTTCTTCATGGTGCTGGTTTCCCAGGCACAAAACCCCACAAGAATTACAGAGCCACAGAGGCTCTAGACACTGAGGCCAGGCAATGTATGAGAGGATCAGATGGCCGCAGGGAACCCAAGAGGCACGAAGTTGTGAAACCTCACCACACACAGTACACAGACCAGCGAGAGACCATCGAGGACCCAGGAGTCATCCACACAATGATCCTGAGAGAGAAGCGTGCTGTGAGGGGAGGCTGGTTCCCATGGTTCTCACCAGCAGGCAGCCCTAAGAGGCCGAGAAGGAGAGATGGAATGGCTGAGAAGGTAAAGGTGCCTGCTACCAAGCCTGACAACCTAAGTTCGACCTCTGGGACTCACAGGGTGGAAGGAGAGAACCATGTCTCATAAGTAGTCCTCTGACCTCCACATGTGAGTTCTGGCACACACACACACACACACACACACACACACACACACACACACACACACGAACACACAAACTAAATGTTGAAAAAAAAGCAAGACTCCAGCAAAGACATGAAAACACTTCATGCCTGGTCACCCCAAACTCTAGAATGCAGTGCTGCACTTTCCGGGGTACAATAGGGATGATTTCCAGTGAGTGAGGTCCATTCACTGCAAGTTGTGGGAAAGGCACTGAGGTTGCCAAAGCCTGCTACTGCACACTGACCTTTGTGGCAAAATCCTGAATTAGGTGCAGCATATACTGGTCTATGATGTACATATTCTTCACAGGAACAGAAGCCGTCTCTGGGTTAAAACCGGCCAAATTTCCCAAGAGAAAGCGGAGGGTGTTTCTAAGCTGTTCACAGTGAGAGAAAGCACACAGTTAAAGACAAGTCACAAGACTTCTCTGTTTCACCAGTTACTTTATAACCATGATTTTTTTTCTAAGTTCTGTTATTTTCTTAGTAAGGTTTTAAAATCCTATTATTCCTAAATAAGCCCGCAAAGACACAAGGGAACCCTCATTCTAATACCCAATTTTATGAAGAAGCAACCACTGGCCGGGTTTTTCGTTAGCTCTTCCCCAGCCTGTTTTGCTCATGTCTTTATTCACATATAGATGGATATATGCTATTTCATCTGATTCACAAAAGAAAAATAAATGATCTAGCTTGTAAAGTCACTGACTACATGGAAAGTATATATAATCTTACATCAGCTTATGGTGTAGTCTATACATTAACCAAATATAAAGACATGTATGCTTCTTCTTCTGTTTTGTTTTTTGAGACATGGTTCCTTTGTGTAGCCTGGAACTCTCTTTGTAGACCAGGCTAGCTCAAACTCACAGAGATCCTCCTTAGTGCTGAAATTAGAGGCATACACTACCATGCAGCATGTAATTTCGTAGTGTTACTATTTTAAACAAATTAACACGGGCATTAAAGACAGCCACAGTTTTCATGCACGTCTCCTAACTTTGCTGAGCAGGTCTGACCTTGCTGATGTCATCTCTGGCAGCACTGAGTACAGAGGGGCCAATGGTCACCTCCGTGAAGACGTTGGATTCCGCTATCCACCAGCGCAGGATGTCAGCTCCGTAGGGAGGCTCTTTGCTGTGGTCCTTCATTGAAAGGCGAAATGTGAACAGAATAGCTTTTGATTTATGTCAGTTAGAGAAACAAAGGCTTTAGCTAAAGTTTCCTTCAGAGACTGGAGTCTGTAAACACAGGCTGTGTAGGCACAATACTGACACACCCACCACAACATAGGCTGTATCTGAAAACATGAAGACTAGCAAGATAATCCTGTCTCACACAGATGGGAGACTCAGGCTTGTCCTGGTGACTGTGAGATGTGCAGGCCACACTCATGAGAGCCCCTCCAACCGCCCCAGTTACCAGTAACCCGATCTGATGGACACTGTGTATGTCCTAAGAATATAATTATGCACACTCAGAATTTGTCATCTCATTTTTCTCATGTTTCCATTTAATTATAAAACTGTAGTTTCATGTAATAAAATCTGATGCCTTGAGGCCTCCACATACATGTGTACACACAAGTTCATGTTTAAAACATTACAGTAACCCACCCATTATTCTTGGCCTTCAATTCCTGGGACTACTGGAGACTTAGTTGCCGATGTAAGAACCTGACAACAGAATGAAACGCATTTCAGTCAGACACCTACTTTTCCTCCACTGATGATAGTGTCAGGGTCAATGACGTTCCCGAGGGACTTGGACATCTTTTCTCCTTTTTCTCCGAGTGTAAATCCATGAACCATCACTGTCCTAAGAGACATGGGGACCAGCGTGAGGGACCATTTTAATCACTGGGAACGTCTTGACAGACAGTGGGTGAACACTTGTTTCTCAGTATTCGCACATCAGAGCGTTTGGCAGGGAGTCCTCAGCTTAAACACAGCAAAGTAGGTGTTCTATTTTCTGTACATCAGAGCATTCCCCAGCCTCTAATTGCTAAAAACAAGAAAATAAAGAGCAGGATAGACCCTCCCCCCTAAAACTAACTTCCAAAGGACAACTTAGGAAAACAGCACTTTCTACCATGGTTGGCTTTTAACAGTGACACAGAAATAGGCAGTGAGGTGTCTCGGGTGGGAGCCGACTGCAGCAGAGCAAACCCTTAGGCTACCCCAGCAGCTGTCTGTACTCCACCCCAGCAGGGTCTCAGTCACTCAGTCACTGTGGGTCCCACGGCAGGAGATGAGCTCAGGCCGCCTGCTCTCACCTGCCCACACTGTCCCTCCCTGCGCTACTGGTGGCCCTCCACACAGGGGAAGATGCTGCCTGCAGTGCCAGCTAATCCACTCAGCACCACCTCATCTTCCAGGAGGGCAGGCTGCCGAGTGACGGGCGCCACACACAGCTGTGTCTCTCCCCTTTTCTTTTTCCCGTACTGATTTTATTTGTTTTTTGTTGTTCTTTTTGGGACAGGGTCTGCACATGGTCCAGGCTGCCCCTGATCCTGAGGTCCTCCCATCTCTCCCTCCAGAGTGCTTGGATTTGCAGGATGTATGTACCTCCACAACCACACAGGAGGCGACCACGCAACTTTCTTACAAACTGCCTAACGCAGAAGGTGAACCTAGTGTTGGCCAGCCTGGCTGCCCCACAATGCACCTCTTTAGGACACTGACGCTGTGGGTCTCTCCTCCCAGACACAAGAAGAACAGTGTTCCAGCTCACCAATGGCTGGCTCACGCACCTATGCCCGCAAGCACTCATGGCAGGCACTCGGGGGATCACCAAGCAGGCTCACTTTGCTCAGAGTGAGCACTTACCTGAAAGGTGCTTTTGACCTTGTGGCCACACTTGTCAGTAACGAAGACTGGAACCAGCCCCCGAGCTGGTCCTTCCCCTCCAGGTACAAGTCTGCCCTCTGCTCAGTGCCTGAAATACATAAACACAAACCCAGCTAATCAGAAAACGAAGGCAAGTGTGCCAGTGTTAGGGACACCAATGGGACGGGTTCTTTTCTATGCAGTCAAACCCACGTGATGGCAAACATCTGACCAGGCAGAAGGCTAGCACAGGTGTGCTGGAAAGCTGCCTAGCATGCATGGAAGTCATGTGACAGGCAGAAGTGAACAACCGTTAAATCTACCCAAGGCCCAGCACGACTCTCGCCTTTACTGTGCCTGGTCACCATAACCATGTGTGGCCCCAAGAGCCATTGTGAGTCAGACGCTCTCCTGCCGAGGCTGGCAGTGAATGAATGCTGTCCTACACAAGGTACCACTTCCTGCACAGCACAAAACACTTCTTCCTGCTTTTCTACAAGCAGTGCCTCTCACCTACACTGTGCAAATGTACGAGAACAAAGGGCCTAAACCTTAATTAATGCCTCACGTGTGTTCAGGAAACAGAATTAGAAAACAATATCAAAAACTATTTACAAAAATGTATTTAAATTAACATTTAGCCAGTATAATTCTTTTTTTTTTTTCCTTTTTTTTTTTTTCGGAGCTGGGGACCGAACCCAGGGCCTTGCGCTTCCTAGGCAAGCGATCTACCACTGAGCTAAATCCCCAACCCCTAGCCAGTATAATTCTTAGTCTGTAAGCATGAATTTATATGTTTGACTTTCAAACTGCCTAAACTGAAAGGTCTAAATGAGGAACCCCGTTACCTGCTAGGACCCTCCCACCACAGCCCCACAGCACAGCCCGGTTTGCACCCACAGACTTCCATCACGTCTGACGTCCCTCCAGCCCACAGACGGCAGCAGCTGCAGAGGAGCTCTCCTTTCAGAGTTCCCAGCTGGCGCTTGGGCTGTGAGGGGCTGGCCGACGGCTTGCTCCTGATTCCTCACCCAACTCTCTCGTCTCAGTACACGCTTTCCTTCATCCTACGTCTACCTCTTTCCTTGGCATCCTCTAAGGCGCTCCCTCTCTGCACACGTCTGCTCCCTCTGCACACGTCTGCATACAACTCCCTCTGACTCCTGACCTGCTCATCCTGTCTCTTCAGCAATGAGTCGAAAACTTACCCAACTGAAAGCAAGAAATGTGCGCAGCGCCGGAGAGTCAGGAGGGCACACCTGTGCAGAAGGATGGGCCCAGGAGAGCAGAGGGCCACATGTGCACTCTGACACCGTTAACCACGTGACCACTGTCCTGGCTCTAGCTTGACCTCTCGTGAGAAACAATGGGGTCAGGGAAAGTCCATGGTTTCCAAGCTGGGCAGCTCGGGGCTGCCAAGCAGGCCAAAGGGAAGGTACCGCTGGTAAAGAGGGAAAAGATAAGAACAAAACAAACTACCTTTTTGGTGGAATTTTAGAGACAGAGTGTCCTAGAAAGCCCACGCAATCCTCAAAGTCATGATCCTCCTGCCTCGGCCTACCGAGTGCTGTGATTATAGGCACAGACCACCAAGCTGGTTAAAGGTTCCCATGCTAATCTTAAGGAGTATAGGTCTACATAAAATTTCCTCAAAAAAAAAAAAAAAAAGATTATGTTGAGAAATCACAGGACTAAATGATCTCCCAGGTCTTTCCAGATCTGAACTGTAGTAGTCTGTGCTGGTCTGAGTAGGAATGGCTTCCACAGGCTCACAGATTTGAACACTTAGTCAGCAGTGGATTAGAAGGATTAGAAGGATTGGAGAATGTGTGTAACTGGGAGGTGAGCACTGAGGGTTCAAAAGCACAGCCAGGCACAGGCTCCCTCTCAGCCAATAATCAGGAAGCAGTTCTCAGCTAGTTCTCCAGCACCATGTCTGCCCGAGTGCTGATAATGGACCAGCTCTGAAACTGTAAGCCAGCCCAGTTAAATGCTTTCTTTTCTCAGTGTTGCCATGGTCATAGCATTTCTTCACAATAGAAACCCTAACTAAGACACAGATGTTCCAGGTAAACAGAACACAGCTGTGGAGAACAAGCAGAAGAGCCGTGTCCATTTTGCTTTCAGACTCCATTCTAATCAGAGGGGAACTTAGTTCTAGTACCCAGGTCCTGGGCGAGCTGTCTAGCTTCTGATATTCATCTTTTGCTCCCCAAAACACAATGGCTGCTCTAAACACAGAACAAACAGGATCTGACTGGATGACAAATCTACATTCTGTACCAAGTGACGCAGATCAACCCCATGGGAAAGCCTCTATGCCTAAATCCTGTCCGGTGAAAAATAGAGCTTGGCCCAAGTGCTTGTGGCTTTCAAGTTTAAAAGCTCTGCGACATTCTGCCTCAAGGTTGCGTTCATCTCCCAAGTGTGCTCTGGGCACCTGATCGATCAGTACTGCTTGATTACAATAAATTCAGCATTGACCCGGTGTTTGAGTTGTGCTGGGTCCAAGCAGACCCCATAACAAAGCAATAACCCCACAAAGGTCACCGTGGAAGATCTAAGTGAACAGCTCTGTATTGCCAGAACTAGCACTGGTGTCGTGCACGTGTCCCTCAGAGGACAAGTCTCCAGACACAGCCCTCTCCTTCTGCCTCTGTGTGAGCTCCAGGAAATGAGGCAAAGGTAACCAGGCTTGTGAGGCAAGCACCTCTACCCATTAAGCCATCTTGCCAGCCCTCTAATGACAGCGATTACCTAAAAGAGCAGCTCGCTATGCGACTGGAACTCTGCTTTTCCAGACGGCCAGAACCCAGTTCCCGGCACTGCCTGACCCTCCAGCTCCAGGGGATTCAGTGCCCTCTTACCTGCATGGACACTTACACTCACAAGCACATACCAACATACAGACACATGCGCGCACACACACACACACACACACACACACACAGAAAAACAATAAAAATGTATCTTTAAAAAAAAAGAAATTGAGCTGGGTGTGGTGGTAAATGCATTTAATCCCAGCACCCAGGAAGCAGGAGGCAGAGGCAGGCAGATCTCTGAATTCAAGGCCAGCCTGGTCTACAAAGTGTGTTCCAGGATAGTCAGGGTTGTTACACAGAGACCCTGATTTGAAAAACAAACAAAATGGAAAGAAAAGAAAAACTGAAACTAATTACCTTGAAGAACACAAGACCACGAGGTTCCACTGTCAAACCAGATGTCCAAAATGTCCTGCCCTGGCACGTACTCCAAAGCACCGGGGCCACCAGCCTAAGGAGAGACAGAAGAGAGCTGACCTCCAGAGAGAGGCCACACAGTGCACAGGAAATGTTCAGGAAGTTTAAAAAAGTGAAATGCAGCTATTAAATCCACATTTATAAAATAAACACTAAGACGCACTTCACAACCACTGAACACAGCCCCCTGAGCACGGAAAGCAAACGGCCACACGTCATGGCCACTAGTGTAGCAACGATCCCTTTTTCCTCGTCCAGTAAGATGGCGACAGGGAACACACCACCAGGGATTGCTGGGTCAGAGCCCGCACAGCCCTGCTGAGCCAGCACGAGGGACTTCTCTCGTGGCACCACCTGCCTGGTCACCTAAGACACTGGGTCCGCTGCTGTGTTACAAACTGTGTTTGACTGCACCTGCCTCTGAGTCTGCAGTTCAATTGTTAGTTACCTTTTTCTCAAAGAGTCGCTCACACTGACCTGAGCTACAACTTCCTCCGGGAGAAGCTTCTCAGCGGGGAGGGTCCACCACACATCACTGCCGTGCTGCTCTACGAGTTTGATAATATGCTCGGTGGTTTGGCTGTCAGGAAAGAGGCAGGGTCAGCAATGTACTGTGACAGACATTTGTCAGTGACTGTCTCTCCGACTTCAGCAGAACCTCACGTGGCTGACCTGACTGACGCCATCATTTTATGTTCAGTACACCCCTACACAGGAAAACAGCGCCCTCCTCACCTCCCATGTCAGTCCATACTGTTCCTATCCAGGAAGTCGGCCCTCGTTTCCTGCCAAATGAAGCTGCCACATCCTATCAGTTCTACCTGGCTCTCAGAGCACCTTACTGTCTCAGCACCAGCTATGTAACGCCTACCCACCCATTCCTCCCTCACAGAGAAGCAGCCCCACCCCACCCCAACTCTCACAGAGAAGCCAACTCCTCCCCCAACAGAGAAGCATTCCTGTACTGCTGTCAATCAGCATCCCTCTCAGAAACTTTCAAGGCTCCGTCTCTGCCCATGACACTCCATCCCCTGGTGTAAGAAGTGGCCCATACACCACACAGACACTGAAAGCACACAGGGAGGCTCACACTCGGACCTCCTGCATGGCCAGGACTTGAGAAGCAACGCAACTGATCTGCTCAAACATGAATGAACAGTGTCGTAAGCATGAGCCCAGGTGCCCGGTACTACAGCCGGTGACAAAACAGACCAGACCCCCTGAAGGGAACAAGGTATTCACTACTCGGTAGTGTGGACCCAACTGGGGCCCACACACGCTCTGTACACTTCGAGCCCTGACCTACAATCCAGCCCTGGTTGTTTTGAGACTGTCCAGCTATGTAGCCAAGGCAGGCCTGGAACTCACCATCCTCCCATCCGATGCTGTCCAGCCCTAATACTTATTTTGCTGCTGACACCAGGGCCTCCTGGAGTTGTTTTCTGTTTAACACACACGGGCAACAGCGCAGACCCCCATAGCTTTGGGTGCAACAAGTGGTAAACTGACTCACCAAGTGACCCTGGGCACGGCCCTGGGCCTCTCAGCACTTGTGGGTTCTCACTTGCAAAACACAAGCAGCAGAACATCACCAAGAGACGTGACAAAATGGACCTAGTAAATGAAGTGCCCACAGGAGCACTTGCCATTTTAACATATACCTAATATGTATGTGAAAAGTCTGGCGGGACACTAGTGGCCCATTAAAGGTGGCGCATACCTTAATCCAACCCTTGGGAGGCAGAGGCAGGTGGATCTCTGTGAGTTCCAGGTCAGTCTGGTCTACACTGTGAGTTCCAGGACATCCAGGGCTACACAGAGAAACTCTGTCTCTAAATACCAAAAGAATTCGGACTGAGTCTTTGAGATAAATTTGAATGGTTCTATGTTGGTTTTGTCCCTCATGTCCACTTACATATTCATGTGTTTGCGTGTGTTTGTCACTACACTCGGGGGGGACAGTCTTGGAGGCTGGCTGCCTCTGGGAACCTGGAGCTGGAGCTGTAAGCAGTTGAGAGCTGCTGATGTGGGTGCTGAGAATCAAACTCTAATCCTTGGAGAGCAGCACGCACTCTCAGTGAACGAGCTTCAGCTCCCACATTATTATCTGAAGATTAAAATCCTCAGGAAGCCCTGTCTCTGAAGCAGCTGCCTCTCCCCTCCATTGCCAGTGCAAGTGACTGCACACCCACCAGAGTTACAGGAAGGACGGAACCGAGAACAGGGAAAAGTGAGTTCCAGATCTGCGCCAGCAGACATCAGTCACACTGTGCATTACCAAATATCCCCCATTCCCAGCTCTGGTATGTCATGGATCAGTGAAGCTGTTTGTAAAAACTGCAAAGGGATGCAAATCAAGTAGGTGATATAAATTAACATACCCTATGACCTGAAGTCTGAGACGCCGCTCTAAAGACTACGGTGGGGACGGAAGAGGTGCTTCTGAGACTGAGAGGGATGGCTGCTCTTGCAAAGGAGCCAGGCTCAGCTCTGAGTACAAGGAAGTTATGTCACAACCAGATTCCAGTTCTAGGAGATGCAATGCCCTCTTCTGTGACTACTAGGTACACATGTGACACACATGTACACATGCACACACAAAACGCAAAATAAACCTTAAAAAGGGAGAGAGAAGCAAAGGCGTAATGGCACACACCTTTAATTCCAGGACTGAGGAGGCAAATGGAGGTAGATTTCTGTGAAATCAAGGACAGCCTGGTCTACATAGTGAGGCTAGCTCAAAAAAATATTAAAGTGATACTCTAAAAAAAATTGACTGAATGTATAATGCTACCAAAATGTTGAAGAATTTACATATAACATGAATATAAAAATCCAAAACTGGCACAAGTCCCGATGGCTAGGACATTCACTTTAGATGACTTTAACGGTGAAGATAAGCTTTCTCTAGGTGACCATAAAAACTTTTGCAATAAGTAACTAGCTGTAAGACAATAATTCTTAGTTACACATTAGTTTTTATATAGTGTGCACAGAACACTTTATCAGTTAAGAAAATCTGAACATGCAGTAATAGAAAAATCTAATGAAGCCTAATGCCCCAAAGAACAAAAACAGAAGTACCAGCAGAGTGCACTCAAATACACCCACACTTACAGACAGCAGCCATGCTTTCACACCTGCTACACACTTTCCCCGTAAAAAGAGACGCGTCAGGAGACAAGTGTCATTGGCCTTTTGTGTTACCATTAAATTGCCAAATTTGGGCAAGCAATGAAAACGTTTAAATGTATTTGAAATAAACAGGTACAGATAACCTAGAAGGGAAAGTAAACTGTTTGCACTTCATATTAGCATCATCAATAATGAACAGCACAGCACGCTCAGAAGTTCTGGGACTGGACCTCTCGGGAGCTTGTGAATAAATAAATGACAAGTCTGGAATGAGGTCTTCCAGGTAGGGGGGCCATCCTCTCAGGCAAGAGCTGTTTGCATGGCTGAGTCTCCTCTGTCACACACACTCCGGGTGAACTTGCATTCTACTCTCTGGAGCTGCTAAGCCAAGGCTCTGACTGCACAGGCAGGGGACTCCCGGGCTGTGAGCCAAGGCCGAGGCAGGGAAGAAGGGCGTCTCAGGAGATTAGTGTGCTGACAGAGCAAGCAGAGTTCAAAGAACATACACTATCTGGCTTACTGGCTGATAGCAAGAGGAAAATATGATATGTTTTTAAAAATATAAAAAAAAATATATAAAAAGAAGATTACGAACATTTTTATTTTTTTAAGTCTTAGTAGCTAAAGAAAAGTGAGAAGCCTAACATGATATATTCCATACCCATCCGTAACAAATCAACTCCAATGAACTGTTTTTCTTATCTTTAAATAAATATCAGAAACTCAACAATATTTTAAAACTGTCGATTCCTCTTGCCGTCTGCACTTTGCGTGGACCAGAATCCCACACTCAGGAGACGAATTGGAGGGTCACCAACCCTGTGGACAGTAGAGCTACATGGTCTGTGTCTCAGGAAAACGCAGGGACAGGAAGGAGCACAGCTCAGTAGTGGAGGACTGACTTCCCACCAAAACAAAACAAAAAGCAACCACCTCGAAACAGCCAGATGCTGGATGTGTTCTGGTCTCTGGATTTTCAGTGTGGGACCCAGGCAGCCAATAAGAGCAAAGCTATGGCCCTAAGTCTGCAGGACAGCTCCTCTGTACACGATTTAAACCCCAGCTGTGTACTATGCTGGCTTTGAACCTATGGTTCCATGCACGGTACACGAGTGCTTCCCAGCGGTTGTATACAGAGCCCTATCTTTTGTATATCATTAAGTCTCTTGACACACAGTTAAACTGGACACCTTACATGCATATCTTTGTACAGGATTCATTAGTCTTTTTCCTTCCGACAAACACTTACAAGTGGAATTTTTTATAATGAAACTGAGGTCATGCTTTCAAATACTGCAAAAGAATTTCTTAAGGTTTGTCCTTGTAAATACAAGAATTCTCTTTTTTTATTAATAATATCCATTACTTCAGCACACAATTGACTTATGACCTAAAGATTAGTATAAATTACTGTTGATAAAAGTGGGTGAAACCACTTATCACTCTGTAGTCTATTTCCATTTTAATGCTGTATTTCATAGAGCAATAAGTCACACCATAATAGGACTTTGTACTCGACTCAAAGACCTTAACTGTCACGCATTCCGTGTTCCTGCTTCGGTTTCCATCAGGGAAACCCAGGCATTGGAGCAGCTCTGGCAGCAGCCAATCACCCGGGCTCTGCTATCTCTGCGTGCGCTATTTAGCAGGGAAGCAGGAGGCACTCGGGACTTCCAGGTGAGAAAGAGGAGGTCCCCCTGCCCTCTCGGTCCTCTGCTCTCCCTCGGTAGGCAAAGGCACAGGACAAGGTCTCTGCTGGAAGTGACTGAGAAAGGACGAGGTAAGAGGCTCCGTGTTCCTGTCTGCTCATGGAATGAGACTGAGAACACAGTGGAGGCTCAGAAGGAAGCGCTGTACTCCACGCAGTCCTACCCGCAGGCTGTAAGCCAGCATAGCAGGTAATGATTTCGGGTGCTTTCTTTACTTAGCGAACATAAAGTCTACGGGTTTCCAGAAGCTGCCTCCAAGCTGCCTTACCACTTAGGCCAACAGTGCTGGGTGACAACATATGCCTAAATTAAGGGAAGAAATGTCATCAATGGCTTCCTGTCTTTCCTAGGTGGCCAATGTTTCGAAATTTTATCCATTTTATGTTAAGAAAAAAAAGTACTTGTTTTTACTAACCAGGGACTAGGTTTTCACTTATATAATTCATATAATTTTATGGGGACCATATTACAGATTCAGGAAATGACCAATGATATTAACATTAAAAGTTCTTGAGGAAAAGAAGCAAACATAAGCTATAAATGAAATTAACATGTCGGAGTCCAGAGTTTGAATTCTGTCAGCCTTTAAACTCATTTAGGCCATGAGTAATCCACGATTTTCTTTGGAAAACAAGTAAGTATGTTTAGAGGCAACTTGCAGACTATCATCCAGGAAGCAGAAGACCAGACATGGCGGCCCTCACCTGGAATCCCAGCTCCCAGGAAGCTGAGGCAGGACTGCAAGGTACAGGTTAGGTCTGGACCCAAACTGCCACCACTCCCACCACCTACACACACAACAGGAGGTAGAAGGGGGCTGGGGCTAGCTCTGGAGTCTACTGTATAGTTCTTGCCTGGGATGTACCCAACTCCAGGTTCAACCCTCAGAAGCATACACACTGAGTGACTAGTGCTTTAAAGCCAAAGCAGTTCTCCGTCAAGCTTATGGAGTCATCACGTGTAACAGCAACTCCATGTGGACTGTGCACAGATCCCAGTGGAGCTGCTGTTACTTTTGATGGCCTCCAGCCTGCTACAAACACTGGAGAGGAAGAGCAGACATTGCTGGGTGGGATTATCATTTGATTCAGAAAGAAATTGATGACCATCATGCTGTTTTCTAACTAATAAATAATTAAGAGTGTAAATGTTTTAAAATCCAAGTGCTCTGTCACCAGAAGGACCCAACCGTGAAGCCTACGGGGCTCTCACCATGACCGGTGTACAGGACAATGACCTATGATTTGACAGACAGTGTGGCTGCGTGTGTCTGTCATTCTGTAGGCCAATATTCTGTATGTCTCTCCTCCTTACAAACCAGACATCGACTAACACCCTTTGAGCACTGTGCAGCAGACCATGGGAGTCTGTAGCATTAGCAGGAAAACATGCTGAGGAAATAAAATGAGACAATGCTAAGCAGACGTGTGTCTCTGTGTGTCTGACAAAGTTGACATCTATTTCATCTAACTCCCTGACTGCTCAACCTGTGTACATTTCAACTTTGAAAGTAATTG
Organism: Rattus norvegicus; assembly: GCF_021556685.1. NCBI lineage: Eukaryota > Metazoa > Chordata > Mammalia > Rodentia > Muridae > Rattus > Rattus norvegicus. The sequence goes on from NC_141546.1 coordinate 99,444,869, forward strand.
TCAGTTCCACAGTCTGCTGAAGTCTCGGGGTGCAGCTCAGGGGTAGCGTGTGTGGTGCTGAAGTCTGGGGTGCAGCTCAGTGATACGGTGTATAACCCTGAAAGGGCCTGAAAGGTTCAATCAAGCCCCTGCACACAAAACAAACAAAAGCCGACCTTATTTTCCTTTTTAATTTTAACACATATACTCATCCTACCTCAGTCACTTCAAGGCAATGCGTCAAAGTCCTGCACTCTGACAATCAGGGACTGAGAAACAATGGGCTTTTAAGCTTACTTGTGCCGATTTATCAACTATAATCATATCATTCTCAATGGAGGTATTAAGATAGTAGTGGAATGGAACTGACCAAACTCTTATGCTCTATAAGAAGCACACAGCGACGGTAGTGGACCTGTTATAATACTCAAATCGTCTTACTACTCTAGCCTGTACATGCTTACCCCGAAAAAGACTTCCGAAAATCCTTAATGTACTCAAGATTCCTTCAGCCTGTCCAGGCCAGCTCCTAGTGACTGCCTTTCTATCCCTCTCATAACCCTGGAGCCACATAGTTCCCATGCATGCACATGCCCTGTATGCACACACATGCCCTGTATGCACACACATGCCCTGTATGCACACACATGCCCTGTATGCACACACATGCCCTGTTTGCACACACATGCCCTGTTTGCACACACATGCCCTGTTTGCACACACTGCACCCTGACTCCTGCTGAGCACTCTTCCCTGCCCTCAGCCAGGGGCTTAGAACAGAGTTCAGTGGTCAGGAATGTGCAGGGTCTTTATAATTCCCAGCACAAAATTATTAAAAATAACAATAAACCTATCCCTTATATGATCATACATGACTTCTTAAAAAAAAACAAATTAACATTTTTTAAAACTTTAAAATCCATACACTCAGTATGATACTATCAAGGGCATTCAATCATGTCAACAGTGAAAACCAAACCATCTCAACAATGCCAAGGAATCCCAAGGAAGGGCTGCCTAGCCTGGACTACAGCCTCTCAAACTACCCATTACTTATTGCCTCTGCCCCTCAAAACTGCTGACTGGATCCTCAACTAACAAAGCCAATGCTCAGCCAATATCGCTGATGCCATAGCATAATTTAGGAAAACCTCATTAACCAAAATAAAATTAAGTCAAAGCAACCTTAGGAAATGAAAACCTAGAAAGAAATCTAACAGAAGTGATTAGCAGTCCCCTTTCTACCTCTAGTAACAGCAACAAGGGCTGGGTATGGTGGCCCAGGCTTCAATCTCAGTGTGTGCACATTAGGAGGTGGGGGAAAGGGAGGGAATGAACAAACACCAAAACCAACAGCAACAACCTAGAAACAGAAAGCTCCAACAGCGCCATGCGATCATCATGGGGTTGAGGGCACATCAGCCTTCTGAAAACCCTCTTCACTCTCTCCGTAAATTCATGCTCCTGCCTCAGTCTTGCTCACTGCTGGATCACCCAGTCCAGCAAGTCTGACTTTCCAGGAGAGCTGAAACATGCTTCTAATCCCAGCACTAGGGAGCTGAGGCAGGAGGACTGCTGTGACTGTGAGACTGTGGCAGAGCAGCCAGTGCTACAGTGAGACGGAAAGAGCTAAGAGTGAGGGGGACAGCAGCACACATCTGTAATCTTGCTGAAGAAGGAAAGGCCATCTCAAAGCCAGGGAGCACATGAACAGTAACAAGGGATTCTTAATGGTAAGCACCATTCTTCCAAGGAAACAGAACCCATTTTAAACAATAAAACACAGAAAAGAATTACCTGTTGATCAAATATTCATCTTTTGTCTTATGATGAAAGACAGGGATTGGAACACCCCAGACTCTCTGCCTTGATATGCACCAGTACGGCCGTCTGTCCAGCATGTCCATCATGCTATTCAGTGCTGCTCCGGGAATGAACTTCACTGTCTTTAACGACTCCTGCAAGTCATTCATCAGCAGGTCAAGTGGGAGAAGCAGAACATACTTTAAAGAGCTGTGCTGACTTTTCCTAATCCTGCTCTCCATTCCGGGTGTCCATACCATTCACAGTCCTCTCCCTCCCACTCAGGCAAACAACAGAAAAGCAAATACTTTTGACAACAAAAAGACAAAGACTTTTGACAACAAAACCCCATTTCACCTCTGTGGAGAGCAGACAGTGGGCATGTGCACTAACACACTAGTTAGGCTAGGGAGGCTAAGACAGGAGGCCTGCCCTACAAAGTGAGTTCCTGCCAGTAAGAGGTACATAACGAGGCCTTATCCCCCCAAAATCATGCAAATAAGCAAACAACATCAAAGAATATGACGGATCTTATATTGGACTGAAAAAACAAAACAAAACACTTCTACCTGTCGTACGCCCACTGCACACATGTATAGAAACACAAACTTCTGCACTGAGCTCTGCTGAGGACTCTAATTATCAGGCCAGTGAATAAGCAGGCTAATGACACCAGTGCTTCAGATGCGAGCTGTGAACAAAGAACCTGTGTATCGGCCCAGCTAATAACTGTGTGAGCTTTCACTCAGTAGTAAAGCTCTTTCCAAAATATCCGTTGGTGAACGTAAAAATGAAAGAGCTTGAAAACACGCTAAATGTTTGCAACACCAACTATAAAAATAGTTGATTCATCACATTTTAAAAAGTGATGTGTGGGGTTGGGGATTTAGCTCAGTGGTAGAGCGCTTGCCTGGCAAGCGCAAGGTCCTGGGTTCGGTCCCCAGCTCCGAAGAAAAGAAAAAAAAAAAAAAAAGAAGAAGAAGAAAAAGTGATATGTGTATGTGCACTTGTGCATGTGCATACAATGCTGCCGAGGGCAGAAGGAGGCATCGGAACCCCTGCAGCAGGGCTACAGGCATTTATAAGCATATACATTTCAGGCTTCTCATATAACGTCTATGAGAAGCCTGAAGCAGGTGCCGGGAACCAAACTCAGGTCCTCTGACAGAGCAGCTCTAAACCACTGAGCCATTTCTCCAGCCCCAAAACAACTTCTTAAATGGACCAAAATTCTGTTTTGCTTCCCTCTTTTCAGCAGTCTTAATTTCAAGGCAACGGGGATACAAAACATCCCATTAAATGTGTATCATGTGGCAGTCACTGCTGAGGAAACCAACTTGCTCCCTTTGGTAGACATTACTGCCTTGCCCTGGATGAAGGGATATAGAACTGAGGTCCTAGGAGGTCATACCACAGATGCCCTCAGTCTATGCTACTCCTACAACACTGGACACAGAAGTGACCCGAGGACCCACTCAGCCTCCTTCGGCCTTGTTTCTACACGTGCATACATGGAAGAATCAAGTATGAAAGCTTTTCAGACCTAAGAGCATATAATTTTAGGAAAAGAAATCATAATAAAAATTATAAATCTTCTCTCCTTCAGTCCCACTACCTCACCAACACACATAAAGACACACACACACAGACACACACACACACACAGACACACACACACAGACACACACACACAAAGACACACACACAAAGACACACACACACAGACACACACACAGACACACACACACACACACACAGACATACACACACAGACACAAACAGACACATAGACACACACACAGACACATACACACAAAGACACACACACACACAGACACACACACACAAAGACACACACACACAGACACACACACACAGACACACACAGACACACACACACAGACACAAACAGACACATAGACACACACACACACACACACACACACACACACACTCATTTTTTGTGGTGGCAATGACCACCTCAACCCTTAGAGCAGCAGCCTTTCCTACCTTAGCTGTAGCCTTGATATCCATGATATTTACAAACCACTGCTTGCTGGCCCGAATCAGCACGGGTTTCTTAGTTCTCCAGTCACAGGGATAGCTGTGCACAATGCTCTCTTCTTTCAACAGATTCTTGGTAGCCTGAAGCATCTTTATAACTTAAAAAAAAAGTCCTGTCAGACATAACTTAAAAGTATGCCTAACAGATGCACAGCACTTGCGGCTTCTAGGAAGAACTGAACCCGGGCAGAGGGGCCGGAGAAGCCCCACCCCAGGCATGGAGTGAAGGTGGCAGGGGCACCGACTCCCTGAGACCTGGATCAGACTGCAGACTGCTCCACTCCTAACTCCATGAAGACAGAGAGGCACAGCCTGTGAAGACACAGCCTGCCTGATCAGCTATTTGCAAAGCTTACTGAGAGAGTGGGACCCTGATTCACAGGCACTGTCTCCCCAAGCTTGGTTTCCATCCCTGACAAAAGCAATATGCTAATTATCTCTGAACCACCTCCCAACAACGAACTTTACTTCTGACCACTATCCTGATTTGCACAAACAATTAGAATAGATCTGAAACTAAGTATCATAGATCCAAAGCTTCATTTTGAACCATGGCTAAGCAAATGAGGTTTGTTCTGACTGCAAGGATAAAAAGTGACCAGGGTTCCTGCTATTGGTTTCTAGTGGGTCACTGTGGAGGTTTACTGCCTCCATTATCAACAGATGACGCCTACCCACATCGGTCCCCTCTGTAAGCACAGATGACACTTACCCACATCGGTCCCCTCCGTAAGCACAGCCTTGTTCTGAAGTTCAGGGCCGGCAGCACTGGTGAACATTCCTTCTTCATCCACTAAACAGTCCTGCAATGTACCATTTAGAACAGTTAAAACACAGACACACGTTACCTTACAGCAATCCATGGTAAAACAACATACTTAAAGCATCTCAAACAATCTACCTTTTCTCTACTTTAAAAACCGGGATATTTCTTCCTCTATTCCTGAAGTCTATATAATGAAACCACCGAAGACAAAGTGTGTCATTAAAGCACATATGTAGAGTGTAACACTGGGAAATACAAGGATTCCAAACCTCTCTTGAAGCAGTCTCTCATTCAGAGATCACTGGCGTACATCCCTCTTCGCTTGTATCCCTCTTAACCAAATGGCAAAAGTTGCCAAGTAAAGTGTGTAAAAGAGCTCAGGAGTTTACAGCGTGTTCTGACTCAGCGTCAGTGCAGCCATACTGATTTGAGACTACTGTGAAAAGGATGTGAGTGGCAGGAAAGCAGAGGAAAGCAACCGCACCAATTCTTCAGCTTCCCGGGAAGTAACACTTAGGCCTCGGCCACGCCACAGGCTGCTAAGTATGCGAAGTATGGAGACTGTCCACCTCAACTACAAACTACCTATTTTCTCAAAACTGCTGAGGATCATCTGAGCTGTTGGGAGAAATGGTTCTGGGCCATGTGTGGGTCACAGCCATCTGTAACTGCAGTTCCAGGAGATCCGACACATGCTACACATGGGTACTAGGCTCACATGTGCTGCATCCACACATAAAACAAATAAAAATAATTTAAAAAACATAGTGTTGGACTTGCTCAACACCTGTCTGCCCCAACCTCCGACGAGTAACAAATGCACCTCTGCAAAGCACAGTAAAGGGCACAGGACGGGACAGCAGGTGTGATTAAAGCCTTCATGTCAGAGGACATGAGTCAGGGCTGATTCTGGGAAACCTTCCTTAACTCAGTACGGAGTAATAACATCTCAGGATGCCGCTAAAATGTAATCACCTCACGATCTAACTGTGATGGCGGAAACTGTTATTACCAAGACACAAGAGGTTAGTTACGAGCAATCATTTTCATTCTGCAAGGCGAATAATTAAAGGGAAGAAAGAGGACAGTACCATAGGGAGGCTGTGCTGCGATGCTACGCTGTAATCTTCCATACCGTGAGCTGGCGCTGTGTGGACCAGCCCTGTTCCTTTGGCCATAGTCACGTGAGTGGCAGGTAAAAGAGGAGACACTTTATCGGGAATTAAAGGGTGACTACAAGTGCCACCTTCCAGATCCACACCTACGGGTCAAGAAAACCATTACCAAGTGTTCTTGTGAAGGGCTGGGGCCTCCCATGTCTGATGCCTGGGATCAAGCCCCAGTTATTTTGAAGAGTTGTTCTATTTGACAGTTCTACCTCCTTAAGCTTGGCAATGTAAGTCACATCTTTTTTCTTTTCTTTTTTCTTTGGGTGAGGTAAAACCTTGCAGATCTCAAGCTGACCTCAAATTCAGCAGGCAGCTGGAGATGACCTTAAATACCTGATCCACTGCTTCCACCTCTCCGTTGCTGGGGTAATGGCTGTGCACAGACATCGGCAGCCAGATCGCTAACAAAATGAAACACAGAGTACAGGACTGGCCGGACTCAGAACTAGCCTACCTGAGCTACGATGCCTGGTAAGCTACAGAATGCAGGCAATTACAACCCAGTGGAGAGCACCGCTATGGGGCAGCACTGTGGAGAGCACCACTATGGGGCAGCACTGTGGAGAGCACCGCTACCGGGGCAGCACTGTGGAGAGCACCGCTATCGGGGCAGCACTGTGGAGAGCACCGCTATGGGGCAGCACTGTGGAGAGCACCGCTATGGGGCAGCACTGTGGAGAGCACCACTATGGGGCAGCACTGTGGAGAGCACCGCTATCGGGGCAGCACTGTGGAGAGCACCGTTCTCAGGGCAGCATTGTGGCAATTTTCAAACAGTTAAGCATAATACTGTCTCACTATAAATAATTTAAAATATTACCATTTTATTTTTTGTTGTCTATTACAGCAAATTCGTAATCAGACTGAGTCCAAGAAAACTTAACAAGGTCCTGTCTCAGGACAAAGACAAAAAGGAGCTGGAGGTAAACTCGCTACTTGGCATGAACAGTGGGTTCTGTAACTTCCCTATTGCCCATGGAGGACCAATGGTCTTTAAAGCCCTAGCTTCCCTCTTGACTCTTTCATAACCCCTTTTAGTTCTTACAGGGCTGTATGTTTATTCTTCTAACCGTCTTATACCTGAACTGGTGAAGGGAAGAGGATTTTCTTCTTTAGCTATAGGGTCATTCTATTTTTTAAACTATATTTACTGTGATGTTGCTTTTCAACAATTCAAAAGACATTATCATCTCTAAGAATCACAATTAATTTTAAATATCCCCAGACTTCCACAGTTAAATAAAAACTAGTCATTGCACTGAAGTCCCAAATTATTACTCATAACTTCTGATAGAAGCATTATCTTTGACACCAGGCATGGTAGCCCACATCTTTAATCTCAGCACTTAAGAAGCAGAGGCAGGCAGATCTTTGTGAGTTAGTCTGAGGTCAGTCCAGTCTACACAGTGAATTCCAGGACAGCTTGGTCTATATGGTACGACTCTGTCACAGACAAACAACATATGCTTCTTTATTTCCCCCTGGAAACACAGATGTCATGTTTGTTTCAACTCACAACGGGTAATGTCCAAGAAACTATTAAATGCCAATCAACCCAATATTTTAATGACTGACGGTTGGACAATGTCTACCCATCCTCACCTGAAAACGTTGCAGTAACATCAAATGTTGTTTCCAAGGCAGAAGCAACAGGTGATATTTTATCTTCAGCCAGGATGTAGAAGTTTCCAGAAGCAGAACATTTCACAACAGCGTACCTGAAGATGACATTCAGGGCAAGTCACCCATGACGGAAAGAGACAAGGCACAGTGAGGGACATCATTTTACAAAGATGGACTGCTAGGTCAGAGATTAGTTTACAAGTGCCAGCTTCACATGTGTTTCCCTTTCAGAAGGAGCTAAAGTCGTCAAAGGTCGCCTCCTCTGGAGTGCAGTGAAAGCCACATAGCAGCACTATATGACAGTGCGCCGCACTTTAACACGGTCGTGAGAGTGCAGTAAATTTAACACGAATCCTACTTATGGACAGATTGACACACACGGCACAGGACGTACTTGGCCTCCGGCATGTAGCATATAGCCTGATTGGCAGGAACTGTCCAAGGCTGGGTGGTCCAGACTAAAGCGCTAACAGGGGATGAGGCACCTGTGGAAACAGGGTTGTGAGCATGAGCAAGCACCGTAGCCCCGTCATGTCCAACGACCCAGCTCCAGCCAAACCGACCTGTGAGAGATTCCAGCGTAGGTGGAGGCTTCAGGAGAGGGAATCTCACATACACCGACCGACTAACATGCTCAGGGTTGTACTCAAGCTCTGCTTCAGCCAGCGCCGTCCTGGGATTTTAAGATACCGCACATAAGCATGTGGAAGCTTCGCAATGTCTTCAACCTTTTAATTAACAAGGAATGCATACCTCGATGAGGGAGACCAATACACTGGTTTGTAAGATCGATAAACCAAGCCCTGTAAAGGCAAAGACAGGATATTTGTGCTGATCGGGTTTTGTCAACCCGATACAAACCTATACAGATGTAGGAAGAGGGAATCTAACTTGGGAACATGCCTCCTTCCGACTGGCCCATAGGTGGGAAAAACAAGCTGAGCAGGCCCAGGGCACCAACCACTAAGCAGCACCCCTCCATGGCCTCTGCTTCAGCTCTGGACACAAAGTTCCTGCCCTGCCTGAGTTCTGTCCTGACCTCCCTCGATGATAAAACTGAGGAGACGTGGAAGCCACAGAAACCCCTTTCTTCCCAGGTCGCCTTTCCCGCTTTCATCACAGCAAAAGGAACCCAGGGCCACGCTGAGACGGAGGTTTCTGAGACGCGCACCATAACATGCTAGGAAGAGGGGTCTACTCCGTTACCTTCTCGTACATTTGCTGAAATACTCTCAGCTGCTTGGCTTCATACTTTGGATCGAATGTGTAATAGCAGTTACTCCAATCCGCCATCACTCCCCAGCGGGCAAACGCCGATTTCTGCTTTTCAATGGCTGCTTGAGCAAACGACCTGGCTGGAAAGGGTGAGGGAGGAAAAGGAGAACGCCCCTGAGAAACTGCTTATTTTTGAAAGGTCTCGCCCTTTAACCCAGCCTGGCCTAAATTCACTATATACCCTAAAAAGTGGCCTCAAACTCAAAACAATCCTCCTGCCTCGAGTACCAAGTGACAGGATTAGGAGTATAAGCCACCAGGCTGACATTTGTAGTCTTAAACATGATTTGCTCTGAGCTTCTCTAAGTGTAGGTGCTATGCACCATTAGACTAGAAAAATCCCTGCTGACCCAGGCTGGTGCTGGCCTCTACCACACTTTGTAGGGATTACTCATCCTCTGACTGTGGGAGCCCAGGATTTTCCATGGGCAGTGGTGGTACGTGGGTTTAATCCCAGCACTCGAGGAAGAGGCAGGCAGATCTCTGAGTTCAAGGCCAGCCTGGTCTACAAAGAGAGTTTCAGGACAGCCAAGGCTACATAGAGAAACCCTGTCTCAAAAAACAAACAAAACAACAAAAACCTGAATCATATACTGTCTTTAGTATCTTTCAGAGTATGCACCTCATATTTACTCTGCGTGGCTGTTTGGTTTTTACTTAGAGACAGTCTTGGACTGTAACACAAGCTGACTGTGGACTCGTGATACTGCTAACTTGGGCTTCTCACAATGAATTTACAGGCATGCACTACCATAGCCAGATTTAAGACGCATGTATTCTGGAACTGATTTTAGGCATCAAGTTCCACCTGGTGAGGTTGGAAGATGTGAAACTGAAGGCACAGCCAGGAAACCTCCAACACTCCCCTCTAACTGCCGAAGACCAAGTCTCACAAAAGTCATTTTTTAAAAATCTGGGATTACGTGGAGGCCCATGCCAAGGATGCTGCCATTCAGAAGGCTGAGGCAGGAGAATGGAATTAAGACCGTGAGGCCTACCTGGGATAAACAAGAATCATCCAACATGTCTCACTATAGACCAGAGTCCCTCTGGCAGAGCCTGGTCTGACAGGAAGGCTGACCACTCAATGACATTTTAAAGTGAGAACGGGAAGAGCTTACCTTTCTCCCTGATCTCCATGGCTGAAAGAGTCTGGGTGTTTACCCCGAGCTCTGATAACACTTTTGTTTCAATGGGCAAGCCATGGCAATCCCAGCCAGGCACAAAGTGTACCTTGGAACCTCTCATCATATGGAATCGATTGACAATGTCTTTCAAAATCTGCAGGGATGAAAGCACAGTCACCAGCAGAAAGCACACAGCTCAGGGCCTCAGTCTTTCGACAAATGCTATTTTAAAGCATAAAGTTTGGTTTTAAAGTATTTGTATAAATAAATCTACTAATTAACATGCAACATTCACACAAAAATAACAAATATTTGAATTTCATATTAATGCTATCAAGCGGGAGGGGGAGTCAAACAAGAGAATTATATGTGAAAATCTTTATGCCTCAAAGTCCATCATTTGTCAAGCTGGGGGAAAGTCTCGGCCCACTCTACTTTTTTTGGTTGTTTTTGTTTTTTCTGTATAACAGTCTCGGCCATGCTGGTCTCTAACTCAAGAGATCCACCTGCCTCTGCTTCTCGAGTGCTGGGATTAAAGGCCACCGTGCCAGCTTCCATTCCACCTTTTACAGAAACACTTCTCACTTTCTAAATTCTAGACTATAAATAAGTCAGTTAGAAATCTTTATCATGCTTAAGGAAGAATTAACATAGGTAAAGCGATGCTCAGACCTGCAGAACAACACTGCTCCCGGAGCACAGAACCCCATGCTCACTGCTTTGCACTGAGAAGGCCCCCAGTCAGCGGCAAGCACGTCTACACCTGAATCACCCTGCTTACACCACTTTAGAAAGGAGCAGGGGGGGAGACTTAAAAAAAAAGCACTATCAGCCGGGCCTGAGAATGTGGGTCTGTAATCAACCCCAGCGTCTATACAGCACATGAGCTAAAGTAGAAGGATCCCAAGTTCAAGGCCTGCCTGCACTACAGCCACATGGAGGCCAGCCTGGACAACTGAGACTTTGTTTCAAAACAAAAAAAAAAAAAAATAAAGAGGCCTCTGCACATGGCTCAGCAGCAGAGCGCTTCTCTAGCACGCACAAGCCCCAGGGTTAAATCCCAATAAGGATAAGGGGGAAACAGTCTGTGAGTATGTGTGTGTGTGCATACAAATACATAAGTATATATACACATATAAAACTGCTACGGGGGGCTGGAGAGATGGCTCAGTGGTTAACAACACGGACTGCTCTTCCAGAGGTCCTGAGTTCAACTCCCAGCAATGGGTTACATGGTGGCTCACAACCATCTGTAACGGGATCCGATGCCCTCTTCTGGTGCATCTGAAGAGAGCCACAGTGAACTCACATGTGTGAAATAAATCCATCTTTAAACTCCTCTCCTCCAAAGACTAACCCTCCCACCATCTTCCCTGTCGGCTTATAGAAACTCGGGCCTAAGTGTTGCAAAAGAACGTTCTCTGAAGCGTCCATGACTCTGTCTCTCTTAACACGGTAATTATTAAAAGTATAGCGGCAGGGCTGGAGAGATGGCTCAGAAGTTAGAGCACTAGGCACCTGTGGGAGCTCACGACCGTCTTGAGCTCCAGTTACAGCACATCTGCAAACTTTCTTCTGGCCTCCTCAGGCATGGAACACGCAAGCACACGCACAGGCTAGGCACCCGTACACATAAACTAAGCCTCTGTTGGAAAGGCTTCGCCAGGATGCTTGCTCTCCTCTTCCCAGTGCTGCTTCCCCCACAGCTGTCATCACTACCCAGCACATTACATGGTTTACCCATTCGTCTTCCCAAGTAGAGAGGAAGGAAGGAATACGACTTTATTATTCACTACTCAGAATACAGAAGAATGTCTGACACATACACAGGAAGCATCAAATACGATGGAATTAAAGTGTAAAGAAACAAAAAGCTGACAGGAAACTCCAGCAGTGTTAGTGTTCGTGCAGTATCAAAACTGTGTACAGCTCCTAATGTATTTAGTGAGAGCTGCAGACACAGAGATGCAGGAGTAGGAGCTCATCTCCCCCGTGTTCCATCCTGGGTTCCATCCACAGACCCCATCACACACACAAGATATCCGGAATGCAGTTCACCGTTAGAGTACTTACCTAGCTCAAACAAGGCCCTGGGTTTGATTCCCAAGCACCAGTGACTACATAAACTCACTAATAATTCATGTATTTACATATGCCAATGTAAGTTTACATGATTAACATACATGTACAACATATGCTTCTTTGCAGAGTATTTACTTCTGAGTTTTATAACCTAAATTATAATTACCTTGTTTAAGGCATGCCCAACATGAGGGTCACCATTTGCATAGGGAGGGCCATCGTGAAGGCAAAATTCCGTCTTTACTTTTCTTTCTCTTTGCCAGGAATAAAGCTCTGAAAAGCCACATTTCTGTTTAAAAAAAAAAAAAAGCTAATGTTTACATAACACATAAATACATGCTGTAGACTCTTATCAATTCTTGGTTACCACTTATCCCACTCCAATCCATTCGGCCCAGAAATATAACTGGAAAACTCTCTGGAGTGAACTAGAATTCTCTTAACACTTTCAGAAGTCCTCAAATTCCCCAACAACACTTTAAAGTGTAAACTTTTATGTGGCGTGGGGGCTCTAAATTCTCTCAGTATTCACTATCTCAATCCAGCCCTGCTGAAAGTCTCTTCCCAGACGACTCGACCACCGAAAATATACTGGTAATTTATTCTGGCTATTCTTTGGCCCCAATACTTCCCTAAAACCAAAGAATATTCAGGCTAACACTATTCACTTAAGCAGTATTCCTGATTATCAGGAATATTTTAAATACTCTAGTGTACGGACACTAACAGGAGAAGCTCAGCGGTAAGAAAATTCAGTATGCTATAGGTGACAGATACAGACTACACAGGGGACCCAAAAAGAGCAGCTACTTTGTCCTTCAAAGGAATGATGCCACTGAAAAACCTAAATGTGTGTCTAAGGTGGGGCTCAACTTCCCTTCTTTGCTAATACTTTTACTTTTTAACTGGGTTTTTTAAATTTACATTTCAAATGTTATTCCCTTTCCCGGTTTCCCCGTCCATAAATCCCCTATCCCATCCTCCCTCCCCTTTTATTATTTTTTTTTCTTTTCTTTTTTTCCAAGCTGGGGACCGAACCCAGGATCTTGCCCTTGGTAGGCAAGCGCTCTACCACTGAGCTAAATCCCCAACTCCCCCTTTTATTATTTTTAAAGTTTGGCTTTTATGTTTTATTATTTGTGTGTGGTACATGCGAGGGCAGGTGCCTGCAGAGGTCAGAGGCACCAGATCTCCTGAGGTCGGAGTTACAGGTGGTTGTGAACTGCCAGACTTATGTGCTGGGAACTGAACGCCGATCCTCTGCAAGGGCGGTAAGCGCTCTTAAGCGCTGAGCTACCTCTCCAGCCCACACTAGAATTTTTATTTATACATGCTCACGTTGGCTACTTTCTGACAAGAGACTGGAAAAGTGTGCAAAGACAACTTGGAGGAAGTCGGAAGGTGCTCTGTGCCGCGTGGGGCTTTGCTTTGGAACCCGCCCCCTTGGAGCCCGCTGGGAATCCCAGAGGCCTGGAAGGCTCATGCAGAGCTGGCCCACCCCGCCCTGCTCGGGTGGCCGCGTCCGGTACCTGCTGGATCTCCAGCTCCATGTCGGACTGCTGGTGGCCCAGCAGCTTCATCGGGAAGTTGGTCTGCGGCAGCAGCACAGTGTCGCGGTATCTGCCGCTTTTCGGGCTGCTTTGGGGGCTGTCCGCTCCGGCTACGGAGCGTACCACGAGCCTCCTCGTCATCCCCAGACACCCCAGGCGGCTGGGAAAACGGGCTGGCCCCCATAAGCTCCCAGCCGCGGTGAGCGCCGCCGTTCCGGGTCCGTGAGGGTGCAGCCCCCAAAGCATGGTGGAGGACCGGGCGGACCCTCCGCACAAGGCCCGCGGCTGCTGTCCGGGATATAAATGTAGGGACCCCTTGAAGATCTGGGCGGCGAGGAACTGCGCACGCGCTCGGGGGCGGAAGGGGCGGGGCGCGGGCAAGGGCGAGGTCTTCCGGGTTGGAAGTCTGTAACTCTACATACCTTCCCCAAGGTCTTGCAGGAATAAAGAAAGGTGTTTGTGGGTGCGTGCGTTTGGGTGAGTGGTGGTGGGGACACTGTCAGTCAACTTTTCCCAATCATATACATTTAATTAGCTTGTCCAGGGTCAAAATCATAAGTACCAAAGTTAAAGTTCAGTGGTAAAGCAGGGGTTTCTCAGCACTTGGATGGCAGAACTAGTCGGATCTCCGAGTTCAAGGATAGTTCCACAGGACAGCCAGAGGTACACAGGTTAACAACTGTAATATTGCCATTCCTATGGTACACTTTAACAAAAATGTATAAAAGGTGACAAAAGGTAAACACAGGCAAACCGTAAAGAATATAGCCAACGAATGCAAAAATATGCTCAACTTTGTGAGTCAGGATGACACAGTGTCGTGTAATAGGTTAGAACAAACACGAAGTTCGGTAACAAATCTTGGTGAAAAAGTGTACTGCCGGAGGTAGTATACAGTGTGTGATGCCTTCTCATTTCCATGCATTTGTATGGTGTGCATGTGTATGTGTGCATATTTGCATGTGTGGGCGCGCGCGCGTGTGTGTGCGCGCCTATGAAGTCCTAGACTGACGGTGGGAATAATCGTCCATACTTCTTCCACCTCATTCAAGGAGTTACAGTCTCTCAGTGAAACGAAGAGCTGGTCCATCTGGTTAGTCTCTCAAAGCACCTGGCTCGGGGGAGGCGGGACTTACGCACCTGGAATTATACACGGTATTTAAGTGTTTTGTGAATTCCCGTGTTTGTACCACCATCTCCCCAGCTCTGTAGTGAATGACAACATTTAGAATGCCGTTCTTCTCTGAACTGCACTTTCCTGTCCCGGAGCCTGACTGACAGCTGTCAACTCACAGCAGCAGGATGAAAACCCCACCCTCAAACTCTTCAGAACTAGCTGCATTCTATCAACTGGCTGTTTTCTGGGAAGTCCTATGAGAAGATATGTAGCTTGTCTTAGCTACTTTGTGGGTTCTTCTTTTCCCATGCTTTATTCTCCCAGTTTCACCCCCCATGGCTAGGTAGGAGAAAAACAAGGATAGAAGATGATGTGTTTATAAAAAGATAAAGAGAGGATACATCCCGGGTTTCAGCACCAATGTGTTTGTAAAAGGATAAGGAGAGGGGAGATGTGCTCTATGGCGGTCTGAGGAAAGAGGGTGCCTCAGCGGGCCGATGCTGAGACATCCCTCCCCACTGAGGGACCAGCCACACTATGGTATATAGTATAGAATAGAGTTTATTCAGGGTGTGGGGAGGGGAGTTAGAGTAGTAGGGTAGAGAAGGAGAGGGAGAAGTAGAGAAATAGAAGAGTAGAGGCCGATCATGAGCATGTGGAGAGAAGAGGGGAGGGGAATGGGGAGAGAAGGGACAAAGGGGGAAGAGGGTGAGAGCAAAAAAGAACAAGAGAGCAAGAGCAAAAGAGAGGAGGGGCAAGCAGCCCCTTTTATAGTTCCAGGCATACCTGGCTATTGCCAGGTAACTGTGGATGTGGAGCTTAGACAAAAGAGGGGAGCTAACAGAGGGGAGAAAAACAGAGAGTCCTGAATCTTATTTCTTCTTTGAGCACAACTATGCTGCCCCTGCCCCAACTCTTGGGGCATTCTCATTTATATACTCTCAGAAAAGTTCCCAGAATTACAAACGTCACCTAATCACAGAAATTATCTGCAGCTGGCAAAACCACACCTCTGCTAAGGCGGGAAGCAAATCATAATCAGTTGCTTTGGACAGTCTGAAACAGCTCCATATCCCCACACCTGGGATTAAAGCAAAAGCTATTTGTTTTTCAAAGGAATCACAATTCCATAGTTCTCACTATAAAGATCCAGTGAGCTCACGAAAGAGGCATACTACCCAGAGTGCCCTTGGACTCTGCATCTCAGTGGCTAAGCTATAATCAGGAGAGAGATTGTATCTGGCCTTATTTATGTCAATTATTACACCGTTACAATGTAATTACAAAAACTGATGTATGCGTCTTGTAAAAGTTTTTAATTTACTTATGTGTATGAGTCTTTGCCTGCACGCATTTATGCGCACCGTGTGTGTGTGTGTGTGTGTGTGTGTGTGTGTGTGTGTGTGTCTGGTGCCGGAGGAGGTCAGAAGACGTTGTGGAACACCATGGAACTCCACGGTTTGGATGGTTATGAGCCTCTGCTGGGACCAAACCCCCGTCCTCTGGAAGAACAAATGCTGTAAACTGCCTTCTGGGCCATCTCACCAGCATCCAGTATATAGCTTTAAAGGGTGTGTGTTATAGACATTTCCCCCACACATGAAAGGCATGTCTAAACTCAGAGTAAACGCAATAAACTAAAGAAGTCTTTTCCAACCGTAGCTGTATGTAAATGGTGTGTGTGGACATTTCTCACTGGTGAGAATAAGAGTGTGTGGGGGTTTGTTTATGCTTAGAATCCAAGTACATGAAAAGCTCAGGTAGGAGGATTGCCAAGAATTCAAGGACAGCCTGAGTGAGACCGTGTGTGTGTGTGTGTGTGTGTGTGTACACATATACGGATGGACAAATGGTTTGCTTCTAATAACTAATAAAGTTTGAGAGTCGCAGAAAACACATAGAAACAAAATCTATTCATTATCATCCTAGTAAAATAATGATATGAGATTTTTAAGAAAAAAGAAGTGTTGCTTTTATGAAAAGAATCCCATAAAGGAAAGTCACTAAAAACCAAAGCCAAGCCATCATAATAGCTGTCAGGAAGATGTGTGGCTCAAGGGTAGCCTGAGATACCTAAACCCCAAGTCAGGGAGGAAACCAAGCAAAAACTGTTGTCTCCGTGAATTCAAGACGCTAGGAACCAGCTACCCTGGAACTCGGGCTTTGACGGCAGGCGGCGTTAACCTGCGCAAAACGCTCAGAAATGGGTTTTCCGACTGCTAGGAGCGCGCGCGCGGGGAGCCATGTGCGCCTGCGCCGACCTCTCGCACGCGCAGCCGCGGTCTTTCTCTGCACATTGAACTGGTGGACCTGGAGGCAGCCTGTTCTGTGACAGCGAGCCACCAGGCCGGACATCGCTTAGGGGACGCCAGGCTGACTGTAAGTTTCTCTGGCGGCCGCGCAGAGCCTCAGGCGACCCTAGTTTCTAATTCAGGTAACTGCACACCCCTGGCACAGATTAGAGGAAAGCCAGGGGTTATAGCCCCGAGCACCCGTGTGGCTACACTGCTTCTAGTTCAGACGCGTCTAGGAGCTTGAGTGGCCACATGTGGACCATTTCTTTCAAGCTGGAATAAACTCCAGGGTTATTTCGCATCCTAATTTGGAAACTTCATAAAGCAAAGATTCTTTCAGTTTTCATTTCTGCGCATTAGTAGGCTGTCGTGATTTATTCACCAGGAATACAATAGCTGCGCCGAACGATGTATACGTTTTGTTTTTGTCAGAGGGCTCCAGTAGGGAAGTTTCCTCGATCCTTGCAGACTAGGCAAATGCTTTAATGTGTCAACCTTAATCACTTCTCGTGCTCTAAGTTTGCATTTCTTTAAAATTCAGTAGATTGAGCATTTCGTGTACTTAGTGATGGACACCTTTCTTTTTCTGGGAACTGCTTGTCAACTGTCCTTGCCCCAAACAAAACAGCTCAAGTATCAGTGGATGATACAGAACTTTTCCTCTCCTTTAAGCTGGTATGAACCGGTTTTGCTTGCGTCATTTTGGACATGGAGAAGCTTTAATTTCTGTGTAAGTTCGTTAATACACCCAGTTTTTATGTTTTAGTGGCCCTTTTCAAGTTTATAAAGCCATTCCTATACTTCTTGTAGTTTCTATCTTAATTTAAATCTACTGGACTGAGAGAGAAAAACTGTTAGGCTGGCTTCAAAACCAAGGTACTCTTACCTCAGCCCCCTGAGTTTGGGGATTATAGTAGTGTGCTCCCAGCCAGGACTTCCTGGGACACTGAACAACAACAACAAAAGCCAGCATTTCGTGAGTGTGTGTGGTGTGTATGTGTGGGGGGGGTGTGCACGCTTGTGTGTGTGCATGCACACATGTGCCACAGGTGTTTGCATGGAGGGTGGAGGGCTATTTTGCAGAAGTCAGTTCTCTCCTTTCACTGTGTGGATTTGAACTCAAGCACCTTCACCAACAGAACTGTTTCACCAGTTTCCCTGGAACAGACTTTAATAAGAATGCAAGAAAGATCCAAGTGTTTTGAATGCTGTTGCCATTTGTGTATGAGTGGCCTTCTTCCTTTCTCTCTTTTTTTTTTTTTCTTCTCTCCTTTTTCCTTTAGACAGGATCTTGCTGCGTAGCCCACCTCAAATCCAGGAACTTCCTGCTTTCCTTCCCAAATGCTAGGCATGTGTCAGTACATTCGTCCGCTTCTTTCTTGGGTTTAAAATACCACCCTTAGTATGTTTGCATTCATTTCTGGAGTTTTACTGAGAGAGATTGTTCAGTTGGTAGTGTTTGCCTAGCATACATGAGGCCCAGGGTGCGCTCTCTCTCTCTGTCTCTCTCTGTCTCTCTCTGTCTCTCTCTCTCTCTCTCTCTCTATATATATATATATATATCATATTTATCTGGCTTTTTGGAAGTTGGGGTATATGTGTACATGCATGGGTGTTTGGAGAAAACACTCCACTTGGTAGCCAGCGCTAGCATGGATCTTACTATGTAACTAAGGTTGATGTGTTACTCCCAATCCTCCTGACTCAGCTTCCCAAGTGCAAGGACCAGAAGCAAGGTCACCACACCCAGCCCATTAGCTGATTATTATATTCCGATAACTGGTAATAATAAGGGGATCTCCATTAATTGTTCAGAATTTGCACCATCACACTCATTTCTATCTTTCCAAATACCTTGACCTTCAGCACTGCCGAACCAGGTTCCAAAGATAAGTTATTTTAATGCTTTTGCTGGGAACATGCTGGACACTTCTGAATCCTAATCGGCATGTTCACCATCCTTACATGAATTAAAGATAAAGGACAGAGAAGGTTTGTTGTTGTTGCTGCCGCTGCTTCTCCTCCTCCTCCTCCTCCTCCTCCCCCCCTCCTCCTCCTCCTCCCCCTCCTCCTCCTCCTCCTCCTCCCCCTCCTCCTCCTCCTTCCCCTTCTTCCTCTTCTTCCTCCTACTATGAGAAGAAACTGGTCATTTGAGCCTTGCTAATTTTCCCTTGCTACCATTCTTTGTTTTTGTCTGTTCGCTTGTTTTGTTTTGAGTCAGGGTCTTACTGTGCACACTGGCTGGCCTGTACTTGGTTTCTAGCCAGGCTGATCTCAGCCCTTTGAGGTTCCTGGCAGCCTCCTGAGTGTTCAGGTCACAGGCATACACCATTGTTTTCGACTTGTGTTATTTCTTTCCTTCTAGAGTAGCTGGCAAGTATTATAAAGATTCCTCACAAGCATGGAAGTTAAGTTAATTTCCTTTTTATTCAGTGTGTTTCTGCACTGCCTTCCTCTTAAGGCTCAAACCTAGAATGAATGCAGAAGAACCTCCTTCCCATCAGTCACTGTGTCCTCCCAAGGGTCAGAATATCCTTTGTATCCATTGCTTTCCTCACAGCGAGTGAGAAGCAACATAGGGAGAGGGTGTGTCTTATTTTGGCTCCTGGTTTACCAGAGTCCCTCACAGTGGGTAAGACATGGTGGCTGGGACTCCATTCTTGGTGGTGGAAGCTTGCCTGTGACTCCTTACATCTCTGTGGATCTGGAAGCAGAAAGCCTGACTGGAAAGCAGAGAAGCGGAGCGGGAGTCAGTGCTGGACCATAGTGAAACCTTAAGGCCCACTGTCCAGCTGTCCACTTCCTCTAACTAGGCCCAGCCTCCTGTAGGTTCTACCCCAGGGTCCTAACACAGCACCAGCACTTGGTGAGCATGTATTCATTCAGACACATGAGCCCTGGGGAGATAGTTACATGCAAACCATGACACTCTCCTAAAAGACACAGCAGGCTTTTTAAAAACTGTTTTAAATTATACGTCTTAGATTCTATGTATGTGACTGTGTCTTAATTCCGGACAGCTATTGGTCACAGGATGGTTTTCAGTACTGCACAGTAGTTTCAGTCACATTGTTTCTCTCCCATAAAAAGGATTTATGAGCCAGGCCGTGGTGGCATTCTCTGGAGGCAAGAGCAGGCAAATCTCTGCGTGTCTGTATTTAGAAATGTACTCATGAATGCAGGAGCCCATGGAGGTCAAAAGAGGACATCTGGTCCCTTGGAGCGGGAGTACTAGTGTTTGTGAGCAGCCCCATGTGGGTTCTGGGATCTGACCTCTAGTCCCCTACAAGAACATCTTAACCCTTGAGCCATCTCTCCCGCCCCTCTCCTTTTGTTTTTAACACTCCTGTGTATCCATGCTGAGCAGCCAGAACGAAGGAGACATTAAATATGTTTAGCCAGTTTGTGGGCTGCTTATCTGTAAAGTCAGAGCCTTCCACGCAGTACTTAGTAATCACAGCAACTCTGTACTAATACGTGGTTTTTCTGATT
This sequence comes from Rattus norvegicus, assembly GCF_021556685.1. Lineage (NCBI taxonomy): Eukaryota > Metazoa > Chordata > Mammalia > Rodentia > Muridae > Rattus > Rattus norvegicus. The sequence goes on from NC_141546.1 coordinate 99,465,210, forward strand.
TATGAGTTCATGGATTGAGAGTTGAAGTGGCTTTCCTAAAAGTCGACAGCTAATGTTTGGCAGGGTGTGGCCATCGAGAGTTGACTCACTCCGGAGTCTGTGTCTTTAATATCTAGCTTTTGAAAGGTCATGAAGAAGTAGTGCTTCAGGTAAGACTCAGAGGAAAGATGGAAAGAGGGAGGACGCGTGTAATGTGAGCTGCTGTAAGGACGTTAACTTAGTGGCTGCTTTAGCCTTGTTTGTAAGCCACCTGTCACGACAAAAGATAATTCCCGCTTGGGTTCCTGGGGAAGACTGGAGCAGATGTGGGAAGGCTAGTAAGAATCTCTGTACACGTTTATGTCATAGCTTTTCTTTATACCAAGAACTAAAATTGTATATATTTCTTTTAAAATTACGGTAAGAAAACTATTAGGGCCAGGAGGAGTAGTAATCTTTCTATTATTATGTCTTACAAACAGATGCTCTCTTTGAATTGTAGTTCATAAGCATAGCGTGCATTTATTAAGGGAAGTAGTGAGCAGGCAGCCTGGAAATGTTCTGTGGGAAGAAGAAAATGCTGCATATATCTGGCAGGCTCTAGAGGAAGTGAATTAATCTTGCCTGAAGCCTGACAAGGCTCGAACGGTTCTTGAATTGGCTCAAGGGTGAAGGATACGTATGGGAAGCTATAGCGAGAGAATTACTTCTCCATCACCACTCCCACAAGTTCAACTCTCAGCGGTTAGCCATTCACTGAGTGTGGTTCAGTGAGAAAGAACTTGACTGGGAAGGCCTCTGGTGTGATTTCCCAGCATTCCTCCCGCTCCCCCAAAAGGTGCTGGGTGGGGTTAGTAATCCAGAACTACATTACCAGTACAAAGTACATTAGATAAATGTCTGTTCACAGATAGAAAAGGTGGGGTAAGGCCAATGAAATATTTATTTTTTAAATTATCACTTCTGGATTTTATTTGTGGCGTGCCTTAGTCAGTAATGGTTACACCTTACTTTATCCTGCCTGCAGTGTAAAGAAAATCCACTATAGCTTGATTACAATATGAGAAAATACCCTAGATACCCTTTCATTTTCATCTTAATTCCCGACAGCTATGGCCACAGGATGGTTTTCAGTACCACACAGTAGTTTCAGTCACATCGTTTTTCTCCCTTTTTAACAAAGATTTCTGAGCCAGGCAGTAGTGGCAGCTGACTTTAATCCCAGCACTCTGGAGGCAGGAGCAGACAAATCTCTGAGTTTGAGGCCAGTCTGATCTACAGAGGGAGTTCCAGGACAGCCAGAGCTACACAGAGGAACCCTGTATTGAAAAGAAAGAAAGAAAGAAAAGAAAGAAAGAAAGAAAGAAAGAAAGAAAGAAAGAAAGAAAGAAAGAAAGAGAGGGAGGGAGGGACAGAGAGAGAGAGAGGGAGGGAGAAAGGGAGGGAGAAAGGGAGGGAGAAAGAAAGAAAGACAGACAGACTGACAGACAGACAGACAGACAAAGATGTCTGATATGACCTCAGCCAGCCCCACTGGATACTTCAGAGTGTCCTTTATAGTTTCTGCTGAAGCTAGGCATGGTGACACATATTTGTCACACCAGTGTTCAAGAGGCCAGCCTGGGCTAAATAGTGAGGCCGTCACATAAACAGAGAGTGGGGAGGCCTAGCACTCTGGAGGCTGGGCAGTTGGGTCTCTGAATTCAAAGCCACCTGGTCTACACAGGGAGCTCCCACCTGCCAGGGCTACATAGTGGCCATCACATGCAGTTGGGGTTTTGGTTGGTTGGTTTGGTTTTCATTTGCTTGTATTTAAACAGTTTGCACACAGGACCTTGAGTATGCTGGACTGCAACTAAGCGCTCTTCTCCTGAGAGTCCCTTCCCTTGCTCTCCCCTCTCGTGCACTTATCAGCTCTAGTGTTCAGAACTTCAGCTCATCAAGGCCAGATGTATTTTAGTTTTAGTTCCTAAGACTTCCACTTTGCGTGATGCACACCTCACACTCAAAACTTCTTCACCTGCTGAGTTCATTTCTCCAGGCTGCGAAAGGCTTTGTGGACTATGAACGAGTATTATGGGGTTTAAGAGAGTTAATTTCAAAATTGTGCCTTTTCCAAGTCTTTTTAGTGTGTATTTATTAAAGAGCCTGTGCCGTTAGAGGCAGCCCCAGGCATCCAGTTAATACGTGTTGGCTTGAATTCAACTATTGGATACCAGTAGCTGGTCTCTAACAAAACGTCTTTCTTTTTTCCTTCAAGGTTGATCATGGCTTCCAGCCACAATGTGTTGATGCGGCTGGTAGCCTCCGCATACTCTATCGCTCAGAAGGCAGGAACCATCGTCAGGTGTGTCATCGCTGAAGGAGACCTGGGCATCGTGCAGAAGGTACTGCAAATCTTGTCTTTTCTGCAGTCATGGTGTTCCTCATAGTAGGTAAAGATTGTCACATTGTAGACCAACTGACGATTAAAATAATGGAGATTTTTAGTTTGGATCTCTGCTTTGAAAATAGCTCCAGATTTTATCTAAGATCTTTCTATGCATGACTGGATCTTTTGACTGACATTTAGCTCCAGAACAGATCCCAGTGTTTCATAGAAAACCAAGCAGTCTTAGAACATGTGGCACGTTTGTGAAAATGCATGTTTAAATAAGTACTTATTTCATCCCAGCACTTGGGAGATGAAAGCAAGAGATCAGAAGTTCAAGGCCAGCCTTCACTATATAGTGAGTTCGAGGCCAACCTGAGCTATGTGAGACTGTGCCTCAAGCCCACCTCCATTCTCACCGCCCCCCGAAATCAGGATCCAAAGAGCAGCTTTAACATCCAGGGTAAACTGAATTGGGCATAGAATCAGCGACTGATCACTCAACAGACTTTTCTCTAACAGAGCAAAGCTTGATTCTCTGGGGCTGACACTCCCTGTGAACAGCGAGAGACTCTTTGAACTCATAGGGGGCTGGGAGTCGAAAAAAGACAAAAGAGGGGAAAGAATCACACACACACACACACACACACACACACACACAAACACACACTCGGTAGATGAAGCAAGATGAGTTGCAATGACTTTGCAGGTCCATACATACATGCCTGCATACATACATACATACATACATACATACATACATACATACATAACATTCACACATTGGGTGGAGGGGGCAAAGCTCCAACCAACTCTACATATACATGCATGTATGCATACACATGTTTGGTGATGGAGCAAAGCTCCAACGATTAAGCTCTTGCAACTTTATATTTTCTCACAGCTATCCGTCCCAGCAAAATCTTACCAGCAGTATACAATGTACAATGGGATGACATTCTGTTTTTCTTCTAGTGAATGATTACAGTGAGTATACATAAGAAAAACATGTCCCCTATACCCTCACATGATCAAAGGTTTTATGTACTGAGGATTAAAAAACAAAACAGTTTATTCCCAAAAACCTACATACATTTGTCACTAAGTAACTTGTTATAGATTAACAAAGTCTAAGCAACCAAGGTAATTTTCTCAGCCAGTTTCTCTTTATTGGAGGCTGCAAATTGCAGTCACAAAGAAAGGATCAATCATTTTATTATTTATCTTAAAAAGTAATCTTATAAGTCTTAAAAGAATCACAAATCTAAACTTTTATATAAAAACAATCTTTCATCTCTACTTTAAATCCTCAGGCTGCATTAATAGTCTACTCATTACCAATTTTTAATTAAATTCTATTAGGAAGCTGAGGACAAAAATGGATACCAGATCATCAGCCCAGCTTTAGCAAGAGATTCATGTTGGTCATATCAGTCAGGCTGCTGTTCTTGTTCCTTGACCAAACCAAAAGAGCCTCCTCGTTCAACTATTGAGAGTGCACGCCGTGGGCTGGAAAGATGGCCCAGAGGTTAGGAGCACTGACTGCTCTTCCAGAGGTCCTGAGTTCAATTCCCAGCAACCACATGGTGGCTCACAACCATCTGTACTGGGATCTGATGCCCTCCTCTGGTGTGCATGAAGACAGCTACAGTGTACTCATATACATAAAATAAATTAAAACAAAGAAAGAAAAAGAGTGCGTACCTTTCTAAAATTCAAATTGTTTTCTAAGATTTTCTATATCAGAGCCACTGGCAAAACATCTTAACCTCACTTTATTAATAATCCTCTTCAAATGCTTTCTAAGGGTGGCGGTCATTGCTAACTATCTACATCTTTACGTTCTTCCCAAGGGTGGTAATTGAATCATTAATCTGATCCAGCAGCAATGTTTGGAAAAGGTCGAGCGCTCTCATTGGAGTGCCAGTGATGTTTCCCAGTGAGGGGCTGGCAGCCCCTTAGAATCTTCCACAGGAGATTAGGAAGGATGTGAAGACTGAAAGAAGAGCATGAAGTAACATCCTCGGAACGTGTAGTCCTTGGCTCTGTCTCGGGGACTCTGCCTCACCAAGGCACACACTAACATCCACCATGGTTGCACTAATTCCATGAATTAGAATTCCACGAGTTCTAAGGCTGTTTTGCTGTTCCTCTTGCACAGCCCTCAGCAACAGGAATTCTTTCTAATACGTTAAAGAATCATCTTCAGGATGTCTGGAATTTTATAAGGATGAGTGAGAGGAAGTTACAGAGAATACTCTTCATACCCTGATAACAGAGTTTTAGCTTCACTTTGAAACAATAGAAACCTATTTCTTTTTGTCTGTGTGTTTGGTTTTGGTACTGAGACAGTTTTGCTGTGCTACATTGGCTGGCCTGGGATTCACTTTGTAGACCAGGCTGGCATAGGACCTATGGAGGCTGGCCTGGGATTCACTTTGTAGACCAGGCTGGCATAGGACCTATGAGGGCTGGCTTGGAACTCACTTTGTAGACCAGGCTGGCATAGGACCTATGGGGGCTGGCTTGGAACTCACTTTGTAGACCAGGCTGGCCTACGACTTCTGGTGAACTCGCTGCTTCGGCCTTTCAAGTATGGGGTTAAAAAAGAATATGGCACCACACTGGTGTTTCCTAGCTCTTAGCCCATTTAAAGCAGGTTGGTATCTAGAATCCTATAAAAGAATCTCTCAATTAGAGAGGAAAATATTCCAAATAATTTAAAGCTCCTTTGCAAGCTTGAACTGTTGTGGAAATGTATGTAGTTCAGTGTAGAGTGCCTGCTCAGAGTGTGTCAGGTACGTGTTCGATCTCCATCAGCACATACACACCCTGTTTCTAAACTGTGTTTGGTTATTGGTATACAGTGTCACACTGCAGCACAAGCTGATCTCAGATTCATGGCAGTCCTCCTGCCTCAGCCTTCCATGTGTTGATATTATAGTTATGCAATGCCATCCAGCTTCACTTCTCAGTCTTAATTGCTGTTAAGTCTCCGAGAAGCAGCAAGGGACATCACTAGCCGATTCATTTGGGGTTAAGCTCTGTGAAATCTAAAATATGAGAACACAGTGTAAATTATATGACCATGGTGTACTAATTGTCCCTAGTTGTATTTCTGTTGATTTGCTTTCTCTGCTACAGACCTCAGCCACTGACCTGCAGACCAAAGCAGACCGCATGGTACAGATGAGCATATGCTCTTCCCTGTCCCGGAAATTCCCGAAGCTGACGATCATCGGGGAAGAGGTGAGACGCGCCGTGCCGTGCAGATTCATACCAACCTGCCATTGAGTCGGACGCCGTGGCTAGCCCTAGCCATGGTGCTGGTGTTTGAACACAAAGTGATCCTGTTCCCTAGAGAAAAGAATCTCACTTTATAATGGCCCACTTACAGGCTAAATCTCCATTCCTAGTGATGGGAGACATGGTCACATTGTAGTGAATATGCAACTTTAAAACCGCACAGCGGGCTCAATGGTAGAACACTGCCTACTCTACCTACATGAGGCTTCTCCAGTGGGAGATGTCTCAGTAATAAGACCATGGGGCTCACATATGGGAGGCCCTGGGATTGAGAACTCGCGGTGACCGGGTTTGGTTTGCCTACCTGCCCTTCCTTTCAGAAGTTAGACTTGTATACCTAAAACTGAAACAGTGGACTGTGTCTTGGTTTTGTTTTTATTAAGTTAGCTCTTTGACAGTTTAGTGCACGTATGTAATACAGTCTGATTGCCCATTCCCCATACTCTTGGATTCCCCTCCTACCCACCCCTGCCCCTTTCCCAAATTCATGACATTTGCCTTTTTTCCTTCCCATTAGTGTAACCGGGATCATTTGTGTGACCATTTCAGTGGGACCATCCATTGGTCATCAGTAGTACACAACTGAAAGCCATGGCTTCCCCTTCCCCTGAGTCAGTCTGGAGGAAGCATCCACAGGGAAGGACAGGGCTCTGCGTAACTGTCGGTGCACTCATTCCTTTTCAGACCCCGCGCAGCAGTCTGCGGTTGTTAGAGTTCATGATTGCACCAGCTCTTACCCCAGGGATGACGTTTTGCAGTCCCTTCCCCATTTTCCAGCTCTTTCTGCCCCCTCTCCCACAGAGCCAGGTGAACCTTAGAGGGAATGGTATAAATGTCCTATTTAGAGCTGAGCAGTCAACTGTAGCTCTGTCTTAGGCAGTCATTTATCTCTCCCTCCATCATAGTTCACTAGAGAGAGAACCCTCTCTGAATAAGGCCAAGAGTGGGCATTTACTCTGGGAATTTAGAAAGCTGTTTGACACTGTGTTTAGTAAAGCTGTAGAGTTTAATTCCTAGATAGGACTCATGACATCCCTTTTTATACATTGAGTGGATTTCCAGACATGGAGTCTGTTTAAAGCTGTAAGCACGGGTTCTCATGGTGGAGTAGACCTCAAATTCAATCAGTGCAGGTAGTTACCCCATTAACAGTGATGCCACTGTTGTACCAGTGGGCACAGCTTGCCTGACAAAGGGACCTGTAGTCTCTCAGGTGCACAGATGCGCGATATTTCCTTCCCCGTCTGCAGAGAACCTTCTAGCACTGTGAAAGTGGCCAGCCAGCAGGGAGAGTGACTGACTTGACTTCTGACCTCTCTGTCTCATGCACCAAAGTGTGTGGTGTCATTAGCAGTAAGGTCTTATCATCTAATGCTCCTGGGCACCGAGAAATGACAAGTGCCTATATTGTTTTAGGGACCTCTAGGATCTCCCTGATCAACCTATAAGAAATCACTACACACACAGCATTTGGGGTTTTTAATGAGCCATAATTTAAAAGGGTAACAGTTTCTAGGTATCTCCCTGCCAACTTAAAAAAAAATCCTAGTTATTATGAATAAAGTGACAATAAACAGATAAATTAATTCCCAACAGTGAGATGTCAGGCCTCCGGACAGTAGTATCTGGGCCATGTGCTGGGCTACAGTAGCTCTGTTCTTAGTGTCTTTTTTCTTTTCTTTTCTTTTCCTTTCTTTCCTTTTCTTTTCTTTTCTTTTCTTTTCTCTTTTTCAGAGCTGGGGACCGAACTCAGGGCCTTGTGCTTGCTAGGCAAGCGCTCTACCACTGAGCCAAATCCCCAACCCCGAAGTTGAACACTTTTAAAAAGTTTATTTTCATTCCTATTACTGTTGAGAATTCTCTGTCTATTCTGTATCCCATTTTTGCTGTTATTTGTTGACACAGGGTCTCTCTATGTAGCCCTGGCTGTAGACCAGAGTTATCTCAAAGCTCACAGAAATCCATCTACTTTTACCTCCCAGGTGCTGGGATGAAAGGCATGCAGATTTTTAAAGTTATTATTATTTATTTGTGAGTGTGTGTCTGTGTGTCTTTGTCTGATCTGTGTATGTGGACGGATGTTTTGCTTGCCTGGATATTTCTGCTTCACATGTGAGCCATTTACCTGCAGTGGCCAAAAGAGGGCATCAGGTCCCAAGAACTGGAATTACAGATGGTTGTGAGCTGCTATGTGGGTGTTGGAGAGCAAGCCTGGATCCTCTGGAAGAGCAGCCATTGTTCCTACCTCCTTAGCCAGCTCTCCAGCTCCTGGAGTTGATTTCTTGTTCAAGCCAAGAAAGAAGGGTCAAGTTTCATTCTTCTACATGTAGACATCCAATTTTCCCAGCACCATTTTTTGAGATGCTCTTTCTTCCTGTGTGTATTTTTGGTGTCTTTTTCAAACGTCAATTGTATGACATTAGTTTGGGCTTTCCATTCTGTCGCACTGATCTACACGTGGGTTTTAGTGCCAGCACCTTGCCCTTTGTTACCCTGGCTCTGTAGTGTGGCTGGAGATCAGATACAGTGATGCCTCCAGCCTGGTTATTTTAGCTCAGGATTGTTTTGGCCGTCTGGGCCTTTTGTGCTTTGCATCATTCATTATACCGAGCAGGGAGACCTTTCTCCTAGTCTCTGCCTTGACTTCTTTAGAGTTTTTTTTCTTTTGAGACAGAGTCTCACTATGTAGTCTTGGCTGGCCAGGAACTCAGTGTGTAGACAAGGATTTTCTCTGATCTTAAAGCTTTCATTGTGGAGGTTCTTCACCCCTCGCTTGGGTTTCCTCTGAGGTGCTTTGTTTATTGAGGCTGCTATAAATGTGACTGTTTCTCTGGCTTCTTCTTCAGCTTGTTTGCCATTGGTATAAGGATGTCGTGTTTGTGCCCTGACTCTGCAGAAAGTATCAGTGATTCTAGGGGCTTTCTGGGGCGACTGCAGGGTCCCCATGCAGGACGTTATATTCTCTGTAGACCAGAACACGCCAACTTCTTCATTTCCTAGCGATATGCTCCATTGTGTTCTTACTGTTCTAGCTAAGACTAACACCATATCGACGGCCCTGTCTCATTTCTAGTTTAATGTTGGTGTTTGTTTGGCAGGGTCTCATCATTTAGCCCAGGCTGGCCTTATAGCCCAGGCTGGTCTTGAATTCTTCCTGTTTCATCCAACCAAGTGCTGGGATTATGGTACACTGGGCTCCATAAAAAGGTGTTGTTTTTGTTTGTTTGTTTGTTTGTTTGTTGTTTAATGTTCTTTTCTCTCTGCACTCACATTGTCCCTCTGTGGTGCTGGAGATCGTACCCAGAGTCTGGTGTGTCCTGGGCAACTGCTGACCACTGAGCTGCATCCCAAGCCCCTTGTGTAGCTCAACACCCAGGTCCCTGCATTCCAAAGGAAACTGGGGAAACAGAAATGTGTAAAGGAAAATGGATTTATTTACAATTTTAGGTAAACATGGACGAGGAAAAGATTTTGTGTTCCTTCTAGATGTTCCTGAATCGGGCTTTAAATGCAGCCTGGACCCAGCTGTGAGGCTGTCTGTGAGGAGGCCATTCCGGGTGCCACACTGCACACTCAGGATGGAAGCTCCCGGGCAACTCTAGCTGCTGATGTCATCTCCTCCAGCTCCTGCTGGTCTTGTACTAGGCTTGCCATAAAGGCTCTAAACCTGAGGCAAACAGAAGTGGTTAGGCACCCAGTTGCTGTGTATCCTTTTAGGGACACGATGCATTATGGGAACAGACAGCTTCAATGGTGTCACCTTGTCTCTGCTTCAGGACCTGCCTCCTGGAGAAGTGGATCAAGAACTGATTGAAGACGGGCAGTCGGAGGAGATCCTGAAGCAGCCGTGCCCATCGCAGTACAGTGCAATCAAGGAGGAAGACGTAAGGTCCATCTGCATGCATTGAGCTCTCAGTCTGTGGCTGCTGCCACTGGGAGGGAATACAGTCTGTCTATAAGACAGAAACGTGTGCTTACAAACTAGGGCAGCCAGTCACCGAGTCTGTCAGAGGCAGCAGAAGCAGCAGGGTTCAGGTGGATGTGTGACCACCCTCAGCTCACTGTCTTCTGTAGATCTCTGTCTTCTAGAATCTTATTTAAAGTGGTTTTAACAAGAGTCCTCGCCGTTAGGTCGATTTGGTAAGAAAGCATTGTGTGGGCGGTGGGGCTTTGAAAACCACAGGTATCTTCTCAGTTGGGCTGGAGAGGTGGGTGGCAGTTAAGATCCCTGGCTGCTCTTAGTGAGGATCCACGTTCAGCTCTCAGCAACCACATTGGGTGGCTAACAGCTCCAGGGACCCTGCTTTTAAAGTACTCAACATTGCACCTAGAGAATAATTACTATGAGGAGTAAGTTCTGTTCTGTGGGAAGAAGCATAAAAGGATAACAAGACGTGCCATCAGAACCCACCTCTGTAATGAGAGGGAATGGGAGGACATCCTGAATCATGTTAAGTCCTAAGCCAGAGGAATTTCTCCTTTAGTCTAGCATCCAATTTGTAAGCCATTCCATGTTCCTAGGTTACTGAGACTTGTGTCCTTAAGGTGATCAAACCTTGTATTTATGTTTTAAATCAGTATGTACAGGCCAGGCATGCTGGCACAGACCTATAGTCCTAGCACTCAGGAGGCAGAGGGAGGTGGATCTGTGCGTTTGAGGCCAGCCTGGTCGGTATAGTGAGTTCCAGGACAGCCAGGGCTATGTAGAGAGCTCCTGTCTTACACACACACGCACACACACACACACACACACACACACACGCACACACGCACACACGCACACACACACACACACACCACATACACACATACGCACATCAGCTCTTACATATTTACATATAGATGAGTAACAACTTTACATTGTTCAAACTATTCTAGTGCCTTCCTCCCTGTAGTGCCATCTAGAGCTAAGTTAGATCATGATTTTGTGCTTTGTGTCCAAGTTACAGCTTGCAGTGGGCATTATCAGCTAAGCATTGTAGAACTTGCAAGGGTTCCTAAGTCGGTCTTGTTTACTGTAAGAGGACTTACTCCGTGATGATGAAGCCTTTTCTGACAGTTGAAGCTGAAGGTGCTGGCTTACGCCTCCACAGTGACGTGTTCACATGTCTCACATGTGTTCACATGTGTTCACATGTCTCACATGTGTTCACATGTCTCACATGTGTTCACATGTGTTCACATGGGGTGATTGAATCTCTTCGGTTCTCTCTGAATTTCACATACTTCATACGGACATTCCCTCTCTCCCCCATTTTTGTTTTGCAGCTTGTGGTTTGGGTTGACCCCGTAGATGGTACCAAGGAATACACTGAAGGTCAGTGTCTCTCACCCGCACATACTATACTAAGGCAAGGCTGTGACGCACAGATGTGATGCTCCCGTGACACATGACAAGTTGCTGTCGGGTTCTGTCTGTTGTCATACATGAGTATAACTAGAAGAGTTCATCTTCAGAAACCACCTCACATACTCTACCAGCTCCAGGTCTAAGGTCCCCCGCTGGGGAAAGTCATCCCTGTAAACTTTCTTTCCTGAGGGACTGTGCTAAATCTATGTTTTACTGGGCTAGAGAAATGCTCCACCACCCCCTGGTTCCATAGCATCCGCTCACCTGAGGTGGCAGGGGTAAGGAAAACCAGAAAGCATCGGGTTAAAACCAGAGGCATAAAAGTCAGGAGGAGTCGTGTGATAGCTCACACCTGTGATCTCGGTGCCCTGATGAGTTTGAGCCCATCTTCAGTGATGCACATGGTAAGCCCTGGGTCAGCCTGGGTTGGACCTTTTCTAGGCCAGGCAAAGCAGGAGTCAGAAGACCCTCAGTCTCAGGGCTGGACTTCCGGTTTTAAAAGCCTAGAGTTGTAGTTCTGATTTAAAGATCTGCACCGAGAACTTGTGAGGCTGAGGCAGGAAGACTGTGAGGTCAGCCTGACCTTCACAGTGAGTTCCAGGTCAGCCTGAGATAAAGGGGCAGCGCGAGGCCAGAATGACCTCCAAAGGTCTTTTATTGGTCCCCAGCTTCGTGGAACTTTCTTATAACTGCCAGGGAGAATGTTCTCAGCCCTTGGAGGGGATAGAGTGAGTGACTGAGTGGGGTCTGTGTATGTGCTTGTGCATGTCTGTGCTTGCGCGTGTGTGTAACAGAAACATATACTGTGAGGGTGCATATGTTCAGAATGCATATGTACTGTGTGAGAGTCAGTGTGTTTTCATGTGTGTGCATGTACTCATGTGTGTTTGTATGAGTATGACCCATGCATATGTACTCTAGGGGGTATACTTATGTACTCCATGCTGTGTGTGTGTGCTGAAAACATCTCTGAAGCCCATTGGGAAACAGGAAATCTACCAGAGAGCTTTGTTAACCACTGACTCGGGTAAGGGGAGTCCTGCATGTAACAGATCACCACTGTCACATGTCACAGATCACTGCTGTCATACATTACAGATTACCACTGAGTGATCCAGTGCCATGTAATGATCTCTAGTCCCAAGGTTGGAAAGTCTGGGGAGGAACTCAGTCTGGTCTGGTCCTGCATGTCAGAGTGCACTGATGGGACAGAAGGAGCAAGAGTTGTCTAGAGGTGGCTTTAATGGGTTTGCAAACTATTAAGGAGAGTGTGGTATGGTTATTGATTCAATTTAGTGGCTATGATCCCCACTTCGTCCTTCAGTTTTCTCTGGGCTTGTGCACTTGCCTAGAGCTGTCCATGGGTGAATCACTGCAAATCCCCTCCCTTTACTACAAAAGTGGTGAGCTGTCAGGTATGGTGCACACCTGATCTCTGCCCTCGGGAGGTGGAGGCAGGTGGATTTCTTGAGTTTGAGGTCAGCCTGGTTTACAGAGCAAGTTACAGGACAACCAGGGCTACACAGAGAAACTGCCTGGAACAAACAAAAAGTATGATGATGATGGGGAAGAAGAGGAGGGGGAGGAGGAAGAAGAGGAGGAAGAAGAGGAAGAGGGAGGGGAGGAAGAGACTAGCAGCTGTTGTTTGACGTACTGATGGTAAACCAGAACCTGGGAGAGTGACTTACTTACTTCTCTCCTTCATAGGTCTTCTTGACAATGTAACAGTGCTCATTGGGATTGCTTATGAAGGAAAGGCCATCGCAGGCATCATCAACCAGCCATATTACAACTACCAGGTACTACTGCCAACGGCACAGGGATGTTGGATATGTAATTACAGGGTCTGCTGAGGCCAGAGGCCATCCCATCCAGGTGTCATCTCACCCATTTGCCCAAGCAGCCACTTGGGGACAGGCTCCTCGGGGCACAGATTTCCAAGCTGCTGTTCAGCTATTAAACTAGAACTTTCTGAAGGTATTGGGGCCAGGATATAGATGGGGTTGAATAGACTGTATGTACTGAACTGTTATGTACTTATATTCAGTTGCTGTAGTTCTGAAATTACCCATTTTGTTCTTGATTAGCATAGTCATCAAGACACCTGGGTTACAGGTACCTCTTAAAGCACATTTGTAGAAGCAGACCACGTCAACAAAGAAGAGCTGTTAGCCATGTTGCCTTCCAAGAAACACCGTGCAGTGCCTGAAGCATGTCAGTTCAGTCAGCCAGCTAGTGATGCTTGTTGCTCCTTCTTCCTATGTTTCTTCCAACCTGCTTTGGCTTCCTGCTGTGCTTCAGAGACACTGTCTCCTTTAGAGACAAGAGATTAGTAAAATTTCAGAGCAAGAATATATCATTGAATTTTGAAGAAATCATTGAAGTCAAATACTTAGTTTCATATTAGTATGGAAGTTGGTAAACTTTGGAAAACAAACTAAGCAGAGTGTGGCTCTCACTTCTCAATGTCCGATTCATATTGGTTTAGTTGTAACTAAACTCACTTAGCTACCTGCTGCTTGTATGATTGGGAATTTGATTTATTGCTTGGGGTTTCTCAGAGTGGCTTTGCATGGTTGGGTGAGTCAGACCGAAGTGCTCAGGTGTTCGTCCTTCTAATGTGGCACTGCTGTCTACACAGTAGCACATGTGGGCGCAGGTCTGTAATGTTAACCATAGTCCTTAAATGAAGGGTAATTCCTAGGGAAAAGGTTTGCATGGGCCCTTTCATCTAAATTATCGATGTAAGTACTTAGGAATTGTTAATGATTTTCATCCCTTGTGTCTGAGACTAGAAAACTTGTATTCATTTTCCACAGAACAATGAAAAGGAGAAGCTCAGGGAGCACAGGAATGAAGCAAAGGTGAGACACAGCTAGGACCGGTTCCAGGTCTAGGGAGGAAAGAGGCAGGCACTGTGGCCCCGTTCTGTCCTGGGAACCAGCTCATTTCCTCCTGCTCTGGGCTCTTCTTCCTCCTCCTAGTGCTGCGTTCTCTCACCTTCTTTGTGCTCTGTGTGCCTTAACGTGTGTTGCAACAAGTAGGGACAGACGGTTGGCTGCTGCTGCGGCTAACGCTGACGATGGATAGTCATTGGCGTAGCTGAAGTTTATCAGACGCTCACTGTGATTCACAGGTGTCAGCTCCTGTACTACTGACCACATAGCTGTGCATACTAAAGAAAGGGACACTGAGTGACCCGCTAGTGCAGGCTGTAACCTCAGACACTCAAGAAGCCAGGGCCAGATCCTTGTAACCTCGGGAGGCCTGGGCAACAGAATGAGCTCAAGAACAGCCAGGAACTAAGTGAGACGGCAGTCACAAAGTAAATGTAAAAGAAGGCTGGGAGTGTGGCTCAGCACCGTCGAGTGCTGCCTGCCCAGGCTGTCTTCACCTCAGAATTCTCCTGCTTCTACCTCCTACACATTGAATTAAAGCTTCATGAGCGTGAGCTACCATGCAGCCCATGAGAACTTTCCAGACTCCAAGTCTACAGTACAGTCTGGAGGGAAGAGAGGAAGCACACTAACATCCCAAGCAGCTAATCCTTAGTTTTGGTTCCCCAGTGCCCCATGGCAGGAGGCACAGTCAGTATTTGGCCTTCTCAGAGAATGTCTCCCCGAGAAGAGTCTTCCCACCCGTCTGTTTCCCATACCTAGAGAGTGCCGGTGTTCAAAGGCCTGGCATTTCCTTCCGACTTGGGGGCCACACAAAGAGCTGCCTAAGCTCTAATGTCCTCACAATCGCAGCAGGGCTGTCACCTAGCTCACTGCAGCCCATGTGCCCTCTACCCACACTGTTGCCTTCTATAGATGCTCATCACACACACATTCCTTGCCAACCATCCCCCTGCCCCAGACTGTTTCCCAGGGAACACAGCCTGTAGCATAAACTTGTTTCATCCTGCAAACAACCAGTGTACTTCCCTAGAACAAAGGAGCAATGACTTTGAAAACATTTGAACAAGTCAGCTCAGGGTGCCCTATGTCTGCTTTGATTGACACAGCAGCACTAACCTGTGGTCCCACCTAGTTGAGAGGAGGAGGCAGGAGAATCATTTCATGGCCATCCAGGGCAATGTAGTGAGACCCCCCCCCCATCTCAAAAACAGTGCAGGGCAAAAGCAGAAAAGCTGTTCAGAACTGCAGAGATGGCGCAGGGATTGGGAGCACTCGCTGCTCTTGCAGAGGGGCCAGCACTCACATGACTGCTCGAAGCCATCTGGAACTCGAGTTTGAGGCACATGTGGTACACACAAATACGTGTAGTCAAACACTCATACACATACATTAAAGGAAGTCTTTTCCAGGCCAGCCTGATCTATGTGGTTCCAGGTCAGCCATGGCTGCACAGTGAGACCATGGCCCCGGAAATAAAACAGCACAAAAGAGCTGGACTCTGACTGGAGCTTCCTAGGCTCTCCGGTTCCAGGTCAGCCATGACTGCACAGTGAGATCATGGCCCCAGAAATAAAACAGCACAAAAGAGCTGGACTCTGACTGGAGCTTCCTAGGCTCTCAGTTTACTAACGGACTCTAGGTCTCACTGTTAACAATAATAGTATCTACTTCTGGGGTAGCTTTGAAGATCAGATGAACTAATGCGTGCATAAAGAACTTAGAGCTCAGTGTGGCTCTAACACATCCATGTCCAGCGTCCCAAGCCACCCTCACTGTACGCTGCCCAGGCTAAGAAGATGCTGGGCTGAGTTTGTTGTGTTAGCATCAATTTTACAAAACACTAAAATATGTTTCTACATGAAATATTTATTCAGCAATGTAATGGAAAGGTCTTTGCGCTCCACAGAGGAAAACACAGACTAAGAGGATATTGTCCTTGCCATTCCATCAGAGCCGTTATCATTAAAACCTTACCCCCATCTCCATGTTCATGGCCTTCAGCAAAACTCAGCCTCCCCTAGGTAACACGGCCCCTATTGTCCACTTCTGGAACCTTGGTATCTTTTAGAAGTGGCCATTTTCCGCTAACAGACAGACCGTTGGCTGATTCTAAAAGAAACAGCAATTGAATTATAAAGGTCACCTTCCTGAGGGTTTCTTTAAAACTGTTGACCAAAGCAGTAATGAGGAAAGCCAAAGTACTGTCAGGACAAACTATTTGTCTATTTACTGCCCTTAAAATTTATACAGTCACGTGTTTTTAACTTTTGGAACTAAAAAGTATGTCCTATATTGCAAACTAGGTAACTTCAACTAAGTATAGCTGGCTGACTGTTCCCTTTGTGGCTGGCATCTTTCCCCAGTGACAGTGAGCCTTGTTGTCATCTCACACAGGCAGGACCGGACGCCGTGCTGGGCAGGACCATCTGGGGAGTCCTGGGTTTGGGTGCCTTTGGGTTTCAGCTGAAAGAAGCCCCTGCTGGGAAGCACATCATCACCACCACCAGATCCCATAGCAACAAGCTGGTCACAGACTGCATTGCAGCCATGAACCCTGACAACGTGCTGCGAGTGGGAGGAGCAGGAAACAAGGTACAGAGACGACGTGCCATTGGCTCTGAAGGATACATACGTCATTGAAATACCAAGCTTACAAACTAGAAAGTAACTGAGCCTGGTGCTGCAGGCCTGTCAGCGCTGCTCCTCAGGAAGCCAAAGCAGGAGGCCACAGGGCCAAAGGTTAGAGCCTGCCTGGGCAGCTCAGTGAGACTCTGTCTCAAAATGGAGCTGCAGAGAGGGCTGGGGACTGAGCTTCGTGGGGCGGGGCACTTGGCTAGCAGGTTTGAGTCCAAGCTCAGTCTTGAGCTCACACAAAGGAAGTAAAATCAAGTGGAAAGGAGGTTAAGTATTAATAGTTTGCTACCGAAATCACATTTACAATTACAGAAATGTAAGATAAGGGGTTGAAATTATGTCTCAGTTGTACAACACACATTTAGCATGAACAATACACTGGCTTGGAACCCAACATGAGGGGAAAAAGGAAGAGTTTAAGGCTCGGGCCCCATCTCTTTCATATGTGATAACACCATGTTGCTTGCCAAGGAGCTTAGCTCCCCAGAGCACTCCAGGGGTTCCTCCTAGACCTTCCTTCTATAGACGCTGAGCATGGGCCTGCCTCTGCCCTCTGCTCCTCCCCACTCTTTCAGCCAGGCTTCCCGCCTCCTCAGAGTGTCATGATGTCATCCTGGTGACACTGCTCAGCCCCTCAAACTCATCAAGTCCAGATGGAGTTCCTCATCCTTCCACTTGCACCCCACATGATACTTGAGTGATGCCTCCATTTTCATAATTTCACAGCCAGATACGGAGTCTCCTTCCTTCCATACAACCATCAACCTGGCCCTACCTGCATACATAACCAGAACCTTCCCTGATACCTCTCCTTCTGCCTTCCTATGTGGCCAGTTGAGACGTGCCATTGTCCCTCAGAGTACTACTGGAGCCTCCTCCAAACTGCAAGGCAGTTGATGCACACAGCAGCCTAGTGTGGTGCTACAAGCCTAACACTGGAGAGGTGGGGACAGGAGAACAGGGACTCGGGTTATCCCTGGCTGAAAAGCAAGTTTGAGGCCCAGCTTGGGCTACTGGAGCCTCTGGGTCAAACCAAATAATACCATCAATGTAATGGTTCATAATTGAGTGTGGGAAGGAACAGTAGATAAGCATCAAAGCCCCTGCAAGGACTTGGACTGGTCAGTGCCACCCAGCTGCCGGGCTTGGCCACAGTGGTGTGTTGGACATGTCGCTATTACTAGGTATTGGCTGGTTTAGAAATTTAAAAGAAGTACTTGTCCACTAGCGACTATTCATATCCTCAAGAAACCCATGTGGATGAGAAAGCTTGATCTCCCTTGGGCTATGGATTGTGGCCTGTTGGATTGTACTTCTCCCCTGTAGATACCATGTATCATTGTGCGCCTGTTTTATTTTTATAATACTGCTATCGTTTACCTGCTTAGGGCTTTAATCTAAGTTTGACAGGAATTGATGAAATGTCTTTAATAGGCCTGAGCAGTTTTCCTTTTGGGCAACTCAGCCATTACATAATGGGGGATAACTGCTATTTTTGACCTTGCAGATTATCCAGCTGATTGAAGGCAAAGCCTCTGCTTATGTATTTGCAAGTCCTGGATGTAAGAAATGGGATACTTGTGCCCCAGAAGTTATCTTACATGCTGTAGGAGGTTTGTGGCTTTTGTATTGTACTCAGACATCATTTCAGCACTTTTTGTTTTTGTTATCTTATGTGTATGGATGTTTTGTCTGCATGTATGCCTGGACATGTAGACATACATGCACATGTATGTGTACCACATGCATGCCTGGGTAGAAGACATGCATGTTAGATCACCTAGAACTGGAATCACAGACAGTTGTAAGCCTCCTTGTGGTTACTGAGAATCAAACCCACATGCTCGGAGAGAGAAGCCCGTGACTGTGTTTAATGGCTGAGCCATCTCTTCAGCCCTCAATTAGCATTCTTTACCTAGACTCCCAGAGTGCAAATGTTGGAGGGAAGCCTAGCTATGATCTGTCCAAACCCATCATTCTTACCTCAGCAAGGAGCATTTCCAACTAACCTAATTTTCTTTACATTGTTTGGGTTCATGTTTGTACAGTTACTTAACTCTTATTTCGTTGGTTTTGCTGTTTGTTTGTTTTATTAAGACAAGGTCTCACTGTGTCCCTGGCTGCCCTGGAGCTCATTGTGAAATCCAGGCTCAGAAAGTCAGAGCACTTTTCCGAGAACATGAATTCAGTTCCCCGCTATCTGGTGATTTACAAGTAATAGCTCCAGCTTGGAGATGCCCTCTTCTGAGTTTTGCTGGCACAGATGTGTGAACATGCAAACACGGGGGTGGGGGTCATAGCTCAGAGGTAGAGCACCTGGCCAGGATATGAGGCCCGAGTTCTATGTTATCTTGACACAAGCTAGAGTCCTCTGAGCGCAGGGAACCTCAGTGAAGAAAATGCCTCCGTAAGATTGGGCTATAAGCAAGCCTGTGGGCATTTTCTAAATTAGCGATGGGAGAGGGCCCAGCCCATTGTGGGAGTGTCACCCTCCCTGGGTTCTAATAGTCCTGGGTTCTATAAGAAAGCAGGCTGAGCAAGCTAACAAGCAGCACTCCTCCATGACTTCTGCATCAGCTCCTGTCTCTAGAGTCCTGCTCTGTTTGAGTTCCCACCTTGGCTTTTCTCAGTGAACTGTGATTGAGGCTAAATAAGTCAAACAAACCTTTTCCTACCCAAGTTGCATTTGGTCTTGGTATTTTGTCATAACAGTAGTAACCCTGACTAAGATGGACAGGCAGACAGGCAGGCAGGCAGGCAGGCAGGCAGACAGACAGACAGACAGAAAACATTTTGGAAAGTACACCTTATAATAAAAGAAGTAGATACCAAGAAATTCAACTGTGTAGCTGGAGAGATGGCTTAGTGGTTAAGAGAATAACTATTCTTACAGAGGACTCAGGTTTAGACCCCAACGTCCACATAGTGGCTCACAACCATCTGTAATTCCAGTTCCAGTGGGTCTGGTGCCCTCATCTGACTTTTAAGGGCCCTAGGCACTCATGTGTCCACAATACACACATGCAGGCAAAACCCTATATATATAAAATAAATCTTCATTTTTTCCTAACTCTAACTCTAGTAAATAAATCTTTTTTGTTTGTTTTGGGGATTTTATTTGTTTGTTTGGCTAGTTTATTATGGTTTTTCAAGACAGGATTTCTTTGTGTAGTCCTGGCTCTCCTATAACTCACTTTGTAGACCAGCCTGGCTTCAAACTCAGAGATCTTCCTGCCTCTGCCCTCCAAGTGCTGGGACTAAAGGCATGTGCCACCAGCATCTGTAATAAATATATCTTAAAAAAAAATAAGAAGTACATGCAGACTTGAGAGCATAGGGCTCAGAGGTAGGGCTCACATCTGGTACTGGAGGCACTGGCCTCAATCTCTAGTTCGAAGACTGAGGAAAGCAGGAGGACATTGGGTGGAATAGGCCTGTGATCCTAGAACTCCTGAGGCACAGGCGAGACCACTGCGAATTCAGGAGTAGCCTACCCAGTAAGTTCCGAGCCAGCCAGGGCTCTATAGTGTACCGTGAGAACTTGTTTTAAAAATAAAGTCAAGCCTGTCAGGAAAAAAAAAAAAAGGCTGCAGACATAGCTCCGTGGTAGAGTGCTTGCCCGGTATGTGCAAAATAAGTTCAGTCCCCTGTAGAAACATTCTACAGATTCATTTAAGAATATAGTTCAGTAGTAAAACTTAATGTGAGCCCTGGGGTTCAGTTCTCTCCCATCCTGTGCCCCAAAGGAAAACCTTTGAAGCATCATGACCCAACTACCCACTAACTCTGTGTGGTGTTCTTCTGCAGGGAAGTTGACAGACATCCACGGGAATCCCCTGCAGTACGACAAGGAGGTGAAACACATGAACTCTGCTGGAGTTCTGGCTGCACTGCGGAATTATGAGTACTATGCAAGCCGCGTACCAGAGTCTGTCAAAAGTGCACTCATTCCCTGAAGGGGTCTCACTTACTTACCCAGGGGCCTCGGTTCAAAGTAACATATCTTAGAACTGATTAACTGATTGAACAATTAGAACTCCACTTGCATTCATCATTGATCAATGATTTATTAGTAGGTAGGGATAGAAGATGGAATTAAAGAATTGTCTTAGGTATATAACACAATTGTCATTTCTCCTGCCTAAAAAAAAAAAATTAGCCAAGTGGTAGCACTTATGACAGTCATGGCCATTCCAGTGGCTGAGCTAGGAGGGTTGCTTGAGCCCAGGGCCCCGAGACTAGCCTCCTTCACATAGCAAGACATAGCCCAAAAACAAAGAAGAAAAACAAAAAAGGAATTTACACTTGATCTTAGCCAAAAGGCCGAGAAGCGATCAAAAAAGGAATTTAGTTTTACCAATTAGCTAACTAGACCTGTTTTGTTGTTGATGTTGTTGTTGTTTGGTTTTTTGAGACAGGGTTTCTCTGTGCAGTCCTGGCTGTACTGAAATTTACTTAGTAGACAAAGCTGGCCTTGAGCTCAGTGATTCCCCTGCCTCTGCCTCCTGAGGGCAGGGATTAAGGGCTTGCCCCACCATACCTGGCAGAAATGTTACTGTTTTTAAGTGAAGAAATGAAAAAGGGTTAGTTCTGAATGACAGTCCAGGTCATTTGTGGAATCAACATTCCTGCTGGTAACCAGATTTCTTCAGGGCACAGTTACTCCAGAATTTCAGTTTGTTTTCTTTTCATGGTAATGTTTTAAATTTCTGATTCCAAATGAGAATGCATATAATATTATTTATGTTGATAGATTTATGGGGAAAGTTTGTCCAAGATACTTAGTCCTATCTCTTTATGTTATATATCAGATTTTTTTCAAAAGTATTTGAAAATTATAAATACTGTGAGGATTAATTTATTCTCTTGCCATTAAAAGCTATCATCAGAAAGCTGGGTAATTGCCTTTATTTCTTCCCCTGAGAGAATGTACAATCAGCTTGATTGTCACCTTCAGTAGACTGAGAAGAAGCCCAACCTACATCAGGAAACAGGGTTCCAGGAAGGACGAGCTAAGCTGAAAGTATGGGCGGCACCATCCCCTATGCTGGAGCATTGATGGGGTGAAAGGGGCTAATAAAGCCAAGTGGCAGAGGTTCTGTTTCTGTTGCCTCAAGGTGAGCTGCTCTGTCCACCAACCCTCCTGGCAGCCCCCAACCCCAACCCCTGGAAATCTTTCCCTCTGGCGCTTGTCATAGCAACACAGGAGTCTTCTTTAAATGTAATGTTCGTTAATCTTTGGGTATTTCATTCAGGCAAAGGTCTGTTTTGATCATAATTACCACTCCCTCCCACAAACACATTCAAACTCTTCCTGTAACTCCTCCCAGATCTACCCCCACTCTCACCACTTCCCAACCTCTTGTCCTTTTCTTAAAATAACTGAACAAGTCCAGTTTATGCTGCCCATGTACTCTGGTAAGTGGCCATCGACTGGACTGTAGTCAACCTACCAAAAGCTGCACCCTTAAAGAAAGCTAGCTCTTATTCCCCCCAGAAGCCAGCAATGTCAGTAGCCCCTGAGTGGTGGGTGCTCAGCAGGAGCCCCTCACCTGCCAAGCTGGAATGTTAACAGGTTTGATCTTGTTCTTTGTGGGGTTTTAGGCAATCACCGTGCTGTGAGCTCATAAGTGCAGAGGTCCTATTTGATCTTGATTCTCCCTGACCTCTGACTGTTCCAATCTTTAACAAAAGCCCTAATACACTATCCTAGTGTGATGGTGTTTTGTTTTGTTTTGTTTTGGGCTTTTTTTTCCCTTTTCTTTCTAGTGTGTGTGTGTGTGTGTGTGTGTGTGTGTGTGTGTGTATGTGTGTATACTTTTCCAATGTTCTACCAACTAAGCTATATCCTCCCCACCATGGCTTTTTTTTTTTTTAACTGTTTTGGTCTCTGTTCCTTTAATAAAATTTCTGGTTTTGGATGAAGCAGGTAGATTGCATACTCAGACTGTTTAAGGCCCTGGGTTTAATTACTAGAGTAGTAGTTCCCAAAACAACTGCATGACAGAATTGCCTGAGAATTTTTTTTCAGTGTACTAATTCTGATTTATTGATTTATTTTGCTTTTTAATAAGGCTGCTTTGGGGACTAGAGAGATGGCTCGGGGGTTAAGAGCACTGACTGCTCTTCCACAGGTCCTGAGATCAATTCCCAGCAACCACATGGTGGCTCACAACCATCTGTAATGGGATCTGATGCCCCCTTCTGGTGTATTTGAAGACAGTGACAGTGTACTCACATACATAAAATAAATAAATCTTTAAAAAGAAAAGAAGGGTACTGTGGGCATGTGGATATGCCTATAATTGCAGTAACTTAGGAAGTGAATACAGAAGGATGAAGAGTTCAAGACTAGCCTGAGTAGTACAGGGAGATACTATTCTTTAAAAAAAGGGGTGGGGGAAAGGGCTGGACAGATGGGCCAGCGATTAAGAGCCCCTGTTGCTTTTGAGAAGATCTGGATTTGGTTCCCAGCACACATTACCAGGCAGCTCACTATCTCCTGTGACTCCAGGGGGTTTGACTCCCCATACCTTTTGGTAGCTGCACAAATGGTGCACATAACTTATGCAGGCATGCGTACACACAAAAATTAAATGTGAATACATTTTATGCTGTTCTTGGGACTTTGATGATCACTGTAGTGTAGGACTCACTGGGATTATATCCATGGCTTTTCTACTGGACTGTCAGGATCTAGTAAGAGGAAGGCATGTCAGTGGCTTTGATGGATTGGACCACTCCCTCATGACTTCTGTATCATAACCCTCCTCCTGATTTCCTTTCCCTCCCTTCCAGCTGCTTGCACTCAGTCATCCTGCTCTCTCCTTGTCTTCCATCCCTTGGATTTCACTGATGGCTGAGGTTGTACTCCAGGCTCTCCAGGTTCTCAGGAGATTATCTCATACCTCTAAAACGCTTCACATAAGGTCTTTGCCCAGACATACAAATGTAGATCTCAACCCAATCTCAGTGATTTATGCTTGACTTAGGGTGCTGGGGATTCTGTGAGACTAGCTGTGGCAACAACAAAATCCTGTCTGCCACTAACAACAATAAGCACAAAATAGGTATTTATATTAACATCCTCAAGCCCTAAGCCTAGTAACCATGGCACCCCAAAGGCGGAGGCAGGACAATCCTGATCTGGAAGCTCACTTTTGCTATGTTGTAAGAACCTGTCTCAAACATATAGCAAAACTCTCTATGTTCGTAGAGCCTACTTTGATGTCCTATAGCCCTCCCCAAGTTGTCTCTCGACAGTCTCTTAGTCTTGACCCCAGTCTTATTTGACAAAACCACATCAGTCCTGAACTTGGCAACGTTTGAACATCACTGCTCCAGTCAATTTTCTTGTTTTCATTCATTTTCTTTCTTGCTGGAATACAGTTATTAACAGTGAAAGAAACTTAATTTTTAACATCTGAGGGCCTTGGGCATGGCCCAATGATAAGGAATACTTGCTGGTCTCGCTGAGACCTGGACTTCACTTCTAGCACACATCAGATGATTCATAACCACCCACAACTCCAGGTCCAGGAGATTGGATGTCCTCTTATACCTCCAGGGTTACACACAGAGAAATAAACATACATTTAAAAGTTGTTTGTTATTTTAAATTATGTACATATGTGTGGTTTGTATGTGTGAGGGCAATACCCTGGAGGCCTGACGAGGGTGTTGGAGCCCCTGCTGCTGGAGTTACAGGTGGTAGTGAGCTGCCTGCGGTAACCTTGATAAGAGCAAGTGCTCTTTGTAAAATTTTGTGTGTTGGCATTTTGGCTGCATGTATGTGCATCTGGTACCTGCAGGGGCCAGAAGAGGGTGTGGGGTTATCCCCACGTGCTTCCTAGTTTTATGTCATCTTTACAGAAGCTAGAATCATTTAGGAAAAGGGATTCTCAATCGAGAAAATGCTCCCACCAGATTAGCCTGTGGTGCATTTTCTTGGCTGATGATTGATGTGGGAGGACCCAGCTCTCTGTTCGGTACCACTCCTGAGATGGCAGTCCTGGGTTCTATAAGAAAACAAGCTGAGCAAGCCCTGAGGAGCAAGCCAGTAAGCAGCATCCCTCCACGGCCTCTGCATCAGATTCCCGCCTCCAGGTCCCTGCTTGGTCCTGTTCTCCTTCAGTGATGGACCGTTACCTGGAAGTGTAAGATATAATAAGCCTGCCCCTCCCACCTAAGTTGCTTTTGGTCATAGTGTTTTATCACCGCAACAGAACTTCTAAGACACCATGGAATCTCAGTTATATATGTTTGTGAGCCACCATGTAGTTTCCAGGAACCAAACCAGAATCCTTTATGAGAGCAGCCACTACTGTTGACTGCTGAGCCATTCCCCAAGCCCACCCGCTAGGTAAACAGTTTAAAGTCTGGGGCTGTACCTCAGTGGTGGCCTTCCTAGCATGCATCAGGCCTTCGGATCCAGAATGGGGTTGGGGGGGGGCTTATTTTTGTGACATGGCCCATTTTCTGCAGGCTCTGACATGAAACCCAGACTTATCCAAAAGAGATACTTGCTTGGGTGGTTGGCAGGGGAGGATGGGGGGTGGGGGAAGACGCTCCATTTTCCCTGCCTCTTCCTTTACTTGGACACCTTTTCTCCATCATTGTTTCTTTAAGTCACACCAACAGCTTCCTGACTGCTCCCTGCCTGGCTGTGAGTCAGCTATAATCCATCTGTCGCATCACCTCCAAAGGCTTTGCTAAAAATCAAGTCTGGGGCTGGAGTAATGGCTCAGTGACAAAGAGCACTGGCTGCTTCCAGAGGACCATGGTTTGATTCCAAGCACTACGGCAGTTCACAGCTGTGTGTAGCTCCAGTTACAGGGTATCAAATGCCCTCTGCAGGTACCAGGAACACACGTGGTTCTCAGACATACATGCAGGAAAAACACTCATACACATGAATAAATTTCAAAAAAAAATCAAGTCCTCCAATATTCAAAGTCTGCTTGGCTTTGCTTTTGCTTTAAAATAATCTTGAGGTTCCAAATAATGGTATGTGATGCTCTTAATGTCCTGGAATCTTCCTTGCCCTGCATGAACTCTAATTATATACCACATCCACGCTCAACTGTTCCATGTCCCCCTCCCAGAAGACTATGTGTACTCAAACCTAACAAATATTAATGCAGCATTCACTTTAGGTTAACCAATTCATACCAATAGATACCTGATGCTGTCCATTCTCAATAGTGGGTGTAGCACTGACCGGGAGTCTGTTCCTTTGCAAGCTATTTCAAATTGTGTTAAATTCTGTAGAATGAATCGATTAGGAAGGTGCTACAAAGCAAGTGAAGTGGGAAGGCTAGAAGGGAGTTTCCTCTAGGAACTGTACCTTCCCTAAGCGAGTGATGTCTAAAGAACAAGACAGGAGTTCAGCCACGCTTTGTGCTAAGATTTCATGTGGGAATTGCAGGCACAGCCCTTAAGAGAAAGAAAACGCAAACCAAGTCACTGTGGCTATAGTGAAGTGAGTATGAAAAGTGTTGTAAAATAAGGTTGGGGTTGAAAGACCCCCGGAGTTGGGGAGACCCTCACTCAAGTCTTGGGCTGACGCAACCCCCCAAGAACTCACACAAGACCGTCCTTGTTGTAATCACATGAGGTTTATCGATAGCAACCAGTGCACTGGGGTCGAGACTCGTATCCCACGCAGGGGCAGTGGAGTTCGACCCCGAGAGGCTGGGAGAAGAGGTATTTAAAGGGAGAAACCACAATCCGAGGGGGCAGGGATGGCGTCATTGGAAAGTGTGTAGAATAACAGTGAAAAATCACAAGGAAGAACTCTCTGTCCCCCAAGATTGTTTCCTAGGAGAAGCTGTCTCCTACTTCTCAGATTGTTTAACTTCATGGTCCGCTAGTTGCTAGGAGAAGTTGTTTCCTGCTTCTCAAGCTTGTTCTCTAAGATTTATGGTCAGCTAGTTTCTGGGAGAAAGCTGTTGAGCTGGCCAATGTAATTATCTATTCTATAGCCCTAGGAGAGGCTTTTTGGAACATACAATTCTGGGGCCTAACCTGTTTTTTTTTTCTGCTCTAAACTTTGTGTCTAGGGGGGCAACTTTAAAACTTTTTATCTTTCAGGGGTAAGCTAAGTGCTTCTTTAGGGTTTGAAGTTAAAATGAGGCTGAGCATGGTTTGTATTCACAGCACTCAGAGGCTGAGTTGGCAGCATCTCAAGTCCCAGGTGAGCCTGGGCTATCTGTGGAGACATGTGTGGTTACACATGGCTCATATCCTGGCACTTCATAGTGGGGCAGCATGGACAATAGAAACATAAGTAACGAATTAACCTCCGGTTATTTCAAATGTCTTTTTGTAAGTATTAAATCTAGAACTTCAGGATTAGACAAAACCGAAATGGCCTGTTTGGGAAATTTGGCAGTTAGCCACTTCTGATCTCTAAGGTCAGATAAACTGGTTCTGTTAACATTTGACAAGTGACACTCCCCACCCCCTTTATTTTTAACTTTTTACTTTCAGCCAGATCTACTGCAGTTTAGTGGTTAAACTCAGTCCGAAATAATGGAATCTTGTACTTTTATTTACTATAGCTCAGACTTTGGCCAGAATTTCTCAAGTCTTTAAAGGGCTAAAAGGAATGTTGACATTTTATAGTCCAGGGAACCAAGGAGAGAATGGAATGTGAATAGCTGATGAAGCCTGGTTCTGTGAGGAATTCCCAAAGTCACTGCTGTCATTGGGGGATACGATCTTGTTGCCATATAACTGCTTTTGCTCCAGGCTGTACTCAACAGGAATGGGCAGGGTGAATTCAGGCTCACTTGCGTTTGGGAGTAGTTTGGTCCCTTGCCATAAAGATTATAGATTGGTCATATCATTTCTGGAATCCAAGGTGACCGTGGGAGAGTATGACTGGGGGCAGGGGATCAGGTCAGAGAGGAACAAAGTGGTATTAAGTGCGCTGGCTAGTACCTTCTTTCATTCCATTGTAGAAGTAAGTACCTTGTGGACTCTGCAGAATGGCTGTATATAAATGTAGCCATCTCTGGTAGCTGGTTCAGAGTCAGGGACCCAAAGAAATAACTACCCTACAGTTACATGAAAACACTGACACATTCCCGAGGTTATTGGAAAGTAAGGGTAGATATGTACTGCTTCTGAAGTCACTCCTGCTCCTGGAACTCGAACCTTTGAGAAATGCCCTGGGCAAACACATGCATCACAGAAAATTTGGATTAAAAAAATCCTCTGAGAGATTCTTTTTTTTTTTAAAGATTTATTCATTTTATTATATATATAAGTACACTGTAGCTGTCTTCAGATACACCAGAAGAGGGCATTGGATCTCTTTATAGATGGTTGTGAGCCACCATGTGGTTGCTGGGAATTGAACTCAGGACCTCTGGAAGAGCAGTAGGATGCTCTTAACCGCTGAGCCATCTCTCCAGCCCCCCCTCTGAGAGATTCTTACTCAGTACACTCCAAAAAAAGGATAACTTAGGACAGCACTGTGCTTTTACCTTTGCACCTGAGCAATCCAGGCAAGACTTTGCAAGTGTTCTACTCTTGAGATTCTAAACTCTCAGTCTTCAAGTATTTCCTGAAGCCCTTTGCCAGTCTTTTAACCATGACTCTGAGTATTTGTTGGTCTGATCATCTGAGGCAGAATTTCTATATCCCTCTGACTATCATCTATCATGAGGATTTATCTGAAATATCTAAAGAACTCTTATTTACTAACAAAAATAAATTCTTTAAGATAGTGTTTACTGAGTAGCTCAAGATGGCCTTAAACCCTTTTGCCTCAGGATTACTGGTTTACAAAGGACTCTTCAGAGTTTGTCTGCCTGTCCATTTCCTCATTTCCATGTATGCCAAGTGCTCTCCCACTGGAATGTATTCCTAACACCAATCACTCTCTATAGTCTTTAACTTTTTCTTTCTTTAAGTTCTTTGAGACAAGGCTTCAAATTCTATGAGGCCAAAGATGACCTTAATCCTGTTATCACCAGGGGACGTAGCCCTTAACTGCTGTTGGCAGACTGAAGACCTCCTCAGAGGAAGCCAAGGGGCCAGAGTGAAGTTTATTATGTGATTAAACATGGGAGTTGACAAGTGCTCCAAAGAGGAAGCACATCACGGTCACACTTCACGGTCTTAGCAATAACACTGACGTTATTTTTAAAGGTTATTTAAGAATTTGGTCACAGGTTGATCCTGAATTGTACTGTTCTCACTGTAAACACAAGAAAACAGTATCGTGATGTTCGCAGACTGTCCTTAAGCTCACATGCACGTAGGCCTCGAGCCCGTACTATTTTATCTCTCTCATTTGAAGATGCTTCTAAATATAAAACATTGTCAATATTGGCAGGCTTCACTACAGATATTAACATCTAGAATTCTTGATTCTCAGGGGCGTGAGGTCCAGCAAGCAGCTCCTTTTTCTCCCCTTGTCCCCATAATTTTCTGTATTTCTATCCTGCCTCCTAGATGCTGGGATTGGACATGAACCACACAAAAAATGTTTGTCTAAAACATTTCCTTTTAGACAAAAATGAAGAAACGGAAGCTCCCCTATCCTCAGTGTAACTCGTCTACTTTGTGCATGTGCTACTGCCCAAGAATAGACTAGTCTATCGTTCGCCTGCTTCCCTCACTTAACGACGAGTCTTAAAGTCTGTTCCTTTTCTACAGCGGAGTAGCACCTCACTTGCGACCTAACCTGATGCAACTGGAGCGTGCGATTGAAGGAGGAGCCGGCGCACCGTGATTACGATCAATAGCGTTTTCCAGACGTCAGTGTCCGCGGGCGGGGAACCGAAGGAAGGTTTAAGCGTCGTGGGCGCGCTGTGATGACGCATGAAGTAGCATGCCTTGACCTCTGCATTCGTGGCTCGTGGAGTGGGGCGGAGCGAAGGTGCCTCGGCGGACGCATATTTATGACGTTTTGCAGCGTGCGCAATGACACTAGCGGTCGCGGCCTGTGGGGTGGAGTCAAGGCTGCGGTGCCTTCGGTCGCGCGTACACGTTGCATCTCCTAGCTTCCTCCTGAACCCCGTTTTACGTTCGCGGCGGGGAAAACAGCCTGACGAGTAGACTGCAGCTCCTGGGAGATGGCGGCGCTGTGCCTTACGGTGAACGCCGGAAACCCTCCACTGGGTAAGGGCGCCGCCGATCCGCGCGGGTTGCATCAGCCCGAGGGTGCGGGGTAGGTTCCACGGCAGTCATGCTGAGGAGACTCACGCCCCGGGACGGGCCTGCTATACAGGGAGCCCAGCCCCCGGAGGCTCCGGCCTCTGTCTGCTCTGGGCACGGTCTCCCGAGGCCCGCCGTCCCGGGCGTGGGGGGACAGGACGAGAGCCCTGGCGGGGAGACGCGAGACTTCTTTCAATGCGACTCTGCCAGGGTCCCAAGCGGCTTCTGAAGTGGAACTTAAAACTCAACTGTCTGCGTGTAGCGTCCTTTTAATGCTGTCTCCCAGTTCTGATCAGGAACCTCCCATCCCTTCCTCGCGTCTCAGGGGAGATCTGAATTCACTTGCCCCACTCTCCCTTAGGTTGTCGAGTTAAAGTGAACAAGGTCAGCACTTGGAATTTTAGCTGAGGCTGCATTTGCTTGTGGTCGAAAGCAGTAATTACGGAAAGCCGTAGGAACGCTGCGGACTGATGCGACCGGCTGTTTTACTACACACCATGTGGACGTAGTAAAAGCTCAAGAAAACGTAGTGTTTCGTTCCATTTGGAGTTGAATTTTCAAAGTGGCTAACGCTATTGTTAGGATAGTTTAAGATTTCTGCCTTTTCGTTTCTTTGGGAAACAACACAAAATCATTTGACCATGTAGACTTGGAAGTACTTTCTACTAGTCAAAAAGCCAGCCCTTTGAATACAATTGGCCATGTGGGGCTGATGAAACTTCTTGCAATCTCAACTTTGACAGCAGTCTGTGCCTATTGGAATGAAAAGACATTTGTTTATGTACTAATGCGCTGGGATACAGCTCAGCTACTTTGCATTGTAGGCAAGCACTTGACTGTTGATTCACACTCACCAGCCCTAAAAATAGAATGTAGTAATCATTTGAAATGTTTTAAAATGATAGCATTTTAGCATGTTCCAGTCCCAGTATGCTAACCTCACAAAAAAATCTATAAGCCCTAAAAGAAGTAGCTGTGATTTTTGGCACTAGATGATATTTATGACCTCGTGGCTAATCCTGGAGGCCTGAGTTGAGTCCTGGCTGCTGATTGCAGTCAAGGTTCCTTGGTTTGTTTTACTCTGTAAGGAAGGAAGAAACCTCACCAGTGCTGGTTGCCAGAATTTAGTGAGATTACAGGAGTTTTTTCACATTTTAGATGTTCAACACATAGCTAACCTATAGGGTTTTTTGGTTGTTGTTATGTGCTTGTGAGTTTTTTGTTGTTTTTTTTTTAAACATTGCCTTGAAAATCACTGCATGGGAACAGGAGATCTGAGGTCTGTATCCTTAGAACTCAGAACCAAATTCTGCTGGTATTCTGGAAGAGAGTCTTTAATTTTGTTTGCATTTTAAACTCTAATTCAGTTAAAGAATGTCTATTATTTTTCTGCTTATGCCTCTTTTATTTTTATTTTTTATTGCCTATTTAAATCAGATATCTATTCTCTTTAAGTAACAAAGTTGGATTAAATATCTAGAAAAAAACCCATCACATTCTGAGGATTTTAGGTCATTTTGTGTGTGTGCATGCATGTCTTAAAATAACTTTCAAACTCACATAGAGCTTTCCCCCATCCTACTTAAGAACATAGAGCTTATTATGATGCTTCTTATGTATCTCCTACAGGCGAGGAATCTCTACCTGACTTCATACAGGAAGCATAGGTTGATAGAATTCCGCCCAATGCGCAGTCTTCTTTGTTGTCCCAGTAGTTCCCAGCAACTGGAAGGACCATGCTCTATTTGCCTCCTACTGTCCTATTCGCCTGGCTTCTTTCAATGTGGAATGATTCATTAGCTTTCCCTTGGCTTTAATAGCTTTGTCTTCTGAAGCTGCCAAACTCTTTTTTATGTTTCCCTTAATTGAGTTGTTAAAATGTTTCCCAGCGGTTAGATTCAGGCTATCCATCCTGGGCAGGGATGGTGAAATTATTCCTGCTGTACATTGCAGCCCATCAGTTGGTGTCTGAATTTAACTTGTCCGTTCTAGCCTTGAACATTAAGGTGCCACCTCCCCATCATTGTGCTGTTGTCCCACCACTGTCCCCCAGAGCTTCCCCCTTCAACTAAAGGCCTTTTACTTTATTTTTCATTAATTAATTTATTTACTTTACATCCCAATGGAAGTCCTCCTTCCTCTTCTCCTTCCAGTCCCACCCCACAAACACCCTTCCCTTTCCCCTCTTCCCTTTTCAGAGAAAGGAAAGACTTCTGTGGGTACCCATCTGCCCTGGGCCATCAGGTTGCAGCAGGACTAGGCCACCAAGGCCAGACAAGCCTCCCAGCTAGGGGAAAGGGAAGCAGCAGACTCAGAGACAGGCCCTGCTCCAGTTGTTAGGAGATCCACATGCAGACGGAGCTGCACACCGGCTACATATGTGTAGAGGGCAACTGAAGACATTTTAACTGAAAGAACTCAGAGCCGTGCAAACATTTCTCTTTTCACGAACACCTCATTGGTTTGGCTTCCATTGTTCTATCCCGTCAATCTTGGTTATTAAAGTATGTGACCTTGCAATTTGATATTTCTTTTTACATGTACTAGCATTTTCTCATGTTAAACTCATAACAAAATATACTTGAAATATTTTATTTCCTATTTAAAATTTTTGAGAATTAGTTGACTTGGAACTTGCACATATCTAAGTTCACCAATATCAGTTGTATGTTTTAATATCCACTGGCATCTGTGTGCAGACATATGTGATATATAGCCCTCCATTACAATGATGCCAAATATTCCCATTACAGAACCTTCTCTCTGTCCCTGGCATCTGGTAGCCAGTTGCCTGCCTTTTGTTGTTTTGTTTTTCCTTTAGGATTTTGTGTACACTGATTCATACCATACCATATTCATACCATATATGTCTTTATATAGGCAAGATAGTGCTTTTGGGATTCATCTTGTTGCCTGCAGCAATAGTTCATTCGTTTTATATGCTAGACAGGATTCCCATTATGGATATGCCAAGATGTATCTCATTTACTT
Source organism: Rattus norvegicus (assembly GCF_021556685.1). Taxonomy (NCBI): domain Eukaryota; kingdom Metazoa; phylum Chordata; class Mammalia; order Rodentia; family Muridae; genus Rattus; species Rattus norvegicus. The sequence goes on from NC_141546.1 coordinate 99,497,911, forward strand.
GGATTGTCCTGGTTTGTCCCTCCGAAGTTTTGCATTTTTATAAAAGTATGTGACTTTTGAGAAGCCCCTTCTTGTCTCAGTCTGCTGTGTACAGCTTTGGGCCGTGCACAGGCAGGGCGATTTGTGATGCACAGAAGTTTACTGGCTCACAGCTCTTGAGGCTGAAAAGGCCAAGACCAACCGGTTGTAGTGGTGGTAGTCCTGCTGTGTCATAGATCCTTGAGGAACAGAGAGACAGCACAAACCCTCCTCATTGTATTAGTCCTTTCATGAAGGCTCAGATCCCCTTCACCCTTTGCTGGTTACTGAACCTAGGACCTCCAGCATGCTAGGCAAGCCTTGTTCTTTAGGTTTCAGGAATGATCTTGTATATCCCGGGCTGGCCTTGAACTCCTTATGTTCCTGCCCTGGCTTCCAGGATGCTGGGAATACAGGCATCGTGCTTGACTCTATAGGACCCTTTCTTAATACTGTGACCACAGCAACTAAATTTCAGCATACATTTAACAGGGGGCAGACCTGCAAACCATAGTCAACATAACTTAGGGAGGAAGACAAACACTCAAATCGGTACACTTGTTTTCTATTATAATAAGCCTTGCAAGATTATTGTGCTTTCTTTGATAGGGCTTTGTTCCCAGTGGAGCATAGCATTTACATAGGAATGAGTGTCTGTGCCAGTTTTTCATCTTAAGCAAATTAAAGAACATAGGACTGGTGAAATTACTCACTGTGTTAGGTGCCGAAAGACAGCATTACAAGGTGTTTTAGAATTTTAGACCTGGACCATTGGACCTGCATTCACAGGCTGACTGCTGTGTTTAGCCAGGGTACTGAGATTGCTGTTTAACCTCTGCAAGCCTCAGCTTCCTTTCTGCAATGGGTATCTACCTCTTGAGGTTGCTAAAGAGATGAAGTTGTGTGACCGTCAACATTCAGCATAGTACATAACATATTGTATTCAAATATAAAAGCCACCATTCTAATTTCTTACCCTCTTCTAGGGGAGGAAAGGAATTTCGTGTCACTAACTGGAAGCTGAGCACAGTTACTAGCAATTGAACTATCAATTGAACTATACTAACAATGGATTCTGATTGGTTACTTCTCTAAGACCCAAGATTAGACTGTATGATGGGCAGGAGTCGGGGCGGGGTCACATCTTACAGGACTTAACATTGGATTATTGATTCGTCCTTATTGCTCTGTGACTTGGGTTATAAATACTATCTTCTTTTTGAAGAGAAATAAATCCTTCATGTTGTCATTTTTAGAAGCTCTGCTGGCAGTGGAGCATGTGAAAGGTGATGTCAGCATTTCTGTGGAAGAAGGGAAGGAGAATCTTCTTCGGGTTTCTGAGTAAGTGCTTATTTATATATACCTCTTCTGTTCTGAACAGCATTTAAAAATACATAGCACCGAACTTTCTGGGTGTATTGTAATTGCTAATTAGGTGGATTGTTCCTAGAAAGATGTTTCATTTTGTGTGAGCATGTGTGTGTGTGTGTGTGTGTGTGTGTGTGTGTGTGAGCATGTGTGTGTGTGTGTGAGCATGTGTGTGTGTGTGTGTGTGTGTCTGTGTCTGTGTCTGTGTCTGTGTCTGTGTGCCTGTGCTCCTGTGTGTACATGCATGTGGAGGCTAGAAATCTTCCTGCCTTAGCATCCCGAGTGCTAGAATTACAGGTTTGCATTACCATGCCAGACTGACCTTAAAGTTAAAGGGGAAAATTGGGGCTGGAATATAGCTAAATCTAGTAAGAGTATTTTCATATTTTACTTGAACCCCTTAGTGGCCCACCACCATGAATGAATGAAAGAATGAAGGAAGGAAGGCAGGCAGGCAGGCTTTTTTTTCTTTTCAAATATCAGGTTAGACCTTGAGATCCTCACAAGTTGCTGTGAGTTTGAATGAGAGACTAAGAGCTTCAGGGCTGGTCCTGTCAGCCGTGAGCTGTGTCAGCGATGTTCTGTTCACCTGGTGAATGTGATATCAGAATCTACAGTCCCTCGGGTTGATTAGACTGTCCGAAGAATACTTTATATTTTACTTTTTAAACAGGAAATTTCCATTTATTTGGGAATGGGGTAGGGTGGGCCGGGGTGAGACAGACTGCGTCAGTTACCCAGGCTGGCCTTGTACTTTGAGCAGTCACTACCACAGCCTGCCGGATGCTGAGGTGATGAGCTTGAGCCTCCACATAGTGCTTTTGTAAAATAGGTATCAGGATGGCCCAACAGGGTAAGCTTTATGGGTAGCTGTGTTTCTAATGAGTCTTAAGCCTGCTTTCAACCACATTTTCTTTTAACGTCCAAAAGTTTAAGTCCTGTTCAGTTTTGTCCACTACAAATTCTGTTTTTCCAGACCATGTAAAGTTTTTTGATTTCTGCCTTCTGAAACTTTCCTATTACTTTCTGGTTTATATTTCCTTAGGTTTGTGTCCTGTAAGTAATTATTTACCACACAGTGTGCGAGGCTGGCTTGCTTGCTCACTCTCTCACTTGTCTATGCTGGTGGTTTCCTTTATTAACGTAATGTTTGGCTGTGTGGTCCACTGGCCTGAACTCCTGAACTCAAGCAGTCCCCCTGCCTCAGCTCTCTGAGTCTGCAGGAACCTGCCACTGTCTGCGTTTGTTAGCATTTTGTTGGGATTTGACTTGTTTTCTTCCCTTGAAAGTTGCATTTCTTTTTGATTATTACATTTAATAACTTAATTTAAAATTACTCTATTGTAAATCCCATTTATGTTTTTGTCACCACTAATAAGATGTAGAAACTGAAAGGTGGTGCAGGTACTCTCTAGACTGAGGCAGGAGGATCTTGAGTTCAAGGCTAGTCCAGGATATGTGAGACCCTATCTCAAAAAATAGAACAGCCTGTGAGTTAGCTCAGTGACTAACGTCTGTTTCCAAGCCTGGTGTACTGAGCTCCATTCTCAGTGTCCACGAGTGAGAAGGAGGGACCCAGCCTGTTCTCTGACAGACAGACTCCGTATGCAAACTATATGGTATGCTTGGACTCTAAATAAATATATATGTGATTAAAAGTAAATTTGTATTCAATATGAACCTAAAACACAAGATAAATAAATATAATTAAAGATGCTAAGAAACAAAAACCTAAAGGATGAAGTCTGCTGCGAAGTAAATTAAATTTAGGTGGATATTTTAGAGCAGATTGGAATTTGATAGAAACAGTACAATCAAATTAACACTTTTTTTTTTTTTACTATGTTAGAAAAATGGTAAATGTTAAGGTTTTCATTTCTGCATTTGTGACTCTTAGGACTTTTGATGAAGCAACTATAATTTACATAATGCTTGCTTCTAGGAGTGTGGTGTTCACTGACACAAATTCAATCCTGCGCTACTTGGCTAGAGTTGCAGCTACATCTGGGCTGTACGGTTCTAACCTGATGGAGCACACGGAGGTAAGAAAGGAGTATGTATGTTCCTGTATGTTTCGTCTTGTGCTTTCTCTGTTTGGGAACACTGTTGTGAATTGACATGTGATATTAGTCGTTATAAGGATATGAACAGAGCTTAATCATAGGCCCAAGGAAAGGAGTGTTTGTGCTTGGCTTGCTTTTTAAAGCAGAGACCTCTCTGCTGTGTGGCCCAGGCTAGTCAGTCAGCTTGTATCCTGTGCAGGTTCCTTCCATGTTTCTTTTCAGAAAGATAAGCTGGAAGAGTAGCTCGAGTAGACTTTTAACATTGTTGGCCTTGTGTGGGATCCCCAGCACTGCAAAGGAACAGACTTTGGCTCTTGGGGTTCACAGTCTCTGTCCAACCAAGTGTGTTGGGTCATGTAGTGCTATGTAGTGCTGTCTTCACCTGCCTGGCTGTGAGCATTTCCTGGTCAGATTGCACTGTCCAGCTCATGCCCCTCACTTTCAGTTACAGAGAAGACAGCAGGCCTAGAAGGAAGGGCTGGGTGGCTCACTCGCAGGTTTTGGGAGCTCATTTTCTTTCGTAAGTTAATGATTAATTACAACAGTAGCAGGTCAACCAACTTTCAGTGCTACTCTGTGGATGCAGTTTTTCTCCTGTTCTACCTAGTTACATTCTACCTTAATTTTTGTAAATCTCACACAGTTCCAAAAATAAACAATGACTTTTCTTTTGATTAGGTCTCACTGTATAGTCCAGGCTGGTGTCCACACTCCATCTTCTTGCCCTGCTAGGTTACAGCCATGTGCCAACACGGGGCCCAGGGTGAGGGGGCAAAAAATGCATTTTAATTATTGGCTTTTAAATATCTTCCAGTGGATTAGCTTCCAGGAGCTTAGTTAGTCCTTCCCACTGTCAGTTGTCAAGCAGGTTTCTTGTTTTTTCCGCCATGTGACCTTCCATGTACCTGGTTTTTTAAAAAAAAAATCATGGGGAAATAAACTGTAGAGATGACATTTATTTAAGTGACATATTAAACCCAGATTAACAGACTTAAACCCATGTAATGATACGTTGTATAATTTGATGTAAGAACATTTTTGTTCTGAGGAAGCCGAGAGTACTTTGTTTCTTTATTAACTGTGTGACCATTTTGTTTTGAGGCCTGGGCTCTGGGGTTCATTCTTCTTCTGTCTTTTGTTCACAGATTGATCATTGGTTGGAGTTCAGCGCTACAAAGTTGTCTTCGTGTGATGTGCTGACTTCGGCAATCAAGGAGCTTAACCATTGCCTGTCTCTGAGAACATACCTGGTTGGGAACTCTTTGACTTTAGCAGATTTATGTGTTTGGGCCACCCTAAAAGGTACCAACAGCTTCTCTTAAAATACTGGTGTTTTAATGTTTAAGTGGTTGCTGTTTTGAGTGGGGCTGGGAGTTATTTTTTGAGATGGGGCTGGTCTCGAGCTCTTAGGCTCAAGCAGCCATTCTGCCTCAGTCTCCCAAGTGGCTGGGACTACACAGATGTGTTGTTGTAATATTATAAAAATAAAAAAGTAACGGTTGTCTTTTACCTCGCTCGGTCTACACCTTGGGTGTCCCAAGATATCTGCTAGATATCTTGGCGGAAACACAGCCCAGCCGCACACTTTCCTACACTCAAACCCTCACATAAAAGAACACACAACACAGTAATCTTAGATCCAATTGATAAGATATAATTGCCCACTTAAACATACAAAGCCCGGTACCATCCATCCCTTAGGAACATTGATAACAACCTGTAAATACACAGAGCAGAATCTTAACGTCACCTGCCATGGCTTCTCTCCCTCTCCTCCGCCCTGTCTCCTCCTCTCTCCCCTAGTCTCCTCCTCTTCCTTCAAACTTCTCTCCCGCCCATCCTTCCTTCTCCTCCAATGACAGGCCTCCTTCTATCCTGTACCTGCCTCACCTGTGACATCATCCTACACAGATGCATCATGGTGACCATTCTTTTTGGTCATACACTGCGGTGCCAGATGAAAAATGAACACATCTGCCTTTGGTGTTATCATCCCTGCTAAAGAGATCCTCATCCTGTTTAGCACTTCTATCTAAGTGACTGCCTTACTCTCAACCATTGTGTCCAGCTTGGGACTGTGAGGGACAAATTAGGGAGGTATTTGCAGTGTTATTCTTTTCATGGGTCCCTTTTTTCCTCTTGTATAATAAATTTACAACAGATGTGATAATGTTCTTAACAACATGGGAAACAATTAACTTGAAAAACAAAACAAAACTTCCTGAGATATAATTGATATGTAAAATCTGTATTTAAAATTTAGAGTTTGAAATGCTTTGACATAATTTATAGTTGCAGTAATTTCACCACAGACAAGATTGAGTATACATAATGCACTCAAAATGTGCGGAAGTCTACAGAGTCCATCAGTCTAACAGTTTGATGGTGAGGTAGGAGTTTGTGGAAAAGGTGCGCTTATGGAAGAGGTTGAAACCTCAACCAGTCATGTACTACAAGTCAGTAACTTTGGAGTAAAGTTACATAGGTTTTTATGACATGAGATCACTGAGGTCACAAGGCCAAAAGAGAGGCAGCCTTTACAAATGTAATTTTGACTGTGTAGCTTCTATCTGATTGGTGGTTTTATATGGAGTTGTAATTTTTTTTTTCCCCGCCCCTGGAGTTGTAATTTTTAAAAGTACAATATCTGAGAAAGCACTGATCACTGGACATTACTTAAGATGATGTAGGCAGACTACTTGTTCTATGGAATCTTCGGACCTATTAAAAGCTTAAGTTGCATGAATTGGCTGGCAGAATTAGAAGTCTGTGATATACTAAGAACAACATTGTCAGTGTGTGGTAGAAATGGGGCTAAACAGTTGTATACTAACAAAGTTACAAAGTTGGAAGGGGACGGAGTTGGTGACCCTATAATCAACTACTTGGTTACCTTAGCTCGTGTTGTTTTCTTTAGTTTATCTACTGAAGTGAAGCTTGTTCTTACAACTGCATGTGTGGTGGGAGAACGGGATCCAGTATTGAACTTGACTGAGTTCAGCTGGAGAGTATTTTAGCTGCTTTGTTCCGAGTGTTTCAGAGACAGAACTAGGTACCCCAGGCCTGCCCAGCCTCCTGAGTGCTGAGCACTACCATACCTGACCTCCAGGAAAAGCGAGTCTTGTGATTTCTACAGCATACACTAAACTGTTAGGGTTTCATTGCAGAAGCCCGCCTGTAAGCTAATTTCATTACATAAATTAACCGGGACTGGAACTTTGCTTTAGATTTGCTGATTTGGTAAGGATTTAAAAAAAATTATGTCCTCTTACAGGAAATGCTGCATGTCAGGAGCACTTGAGACAGAGCAAAACCCTAGTCCACGTTAACCGCTGGTATGGCTTTCTTGAAGCCCAGCAGGCCTTCCGTTCAGTTGGTACCAAGTGGGATGCTTCAGCAAACAAAGCTACAGGGGTGAGCTTTTAAAGCACTTACATATTTTATGTGTTTATAGGTGCACACAAACTATGGTATCCACGTTAAGGCCAGAGGTCAGCTTAATGGGAGTCAGGTCTCTCCTTCTACCTTGTGAGTCAGGGACTTACTGTATATCTTCAAGCTTCGTAGCAAGTGCTTTACCTGCGAGCTATCTCTGTTTTTTGGTTTTTTGTTTTGTTTTGTTTGTTTGTTTGTTTGTTTGTTTGTTTGTTTGTTTGTTTTTAATGCTGATGTAATATTTTCTGGGGATAACATATTAGACACCCTAACATCAGGGTGTCTGCTTGTCATGGTCAGGGCTTGGTATTGGTTCTGTGGCCCTGCTTAAAAAAAACTTCAAAAAAGGTTATTTCCATTTAAAAAAAAAAGATCTTAGGTCTTATTTTGTTAAGTTTTAGATACATTTAACTTCAACTCCATAAAAAGCCCTGAACTTTATGTCTACAAGATTGTGTCCCCAATGGATGTTCTTCATCTAAACTCCATGTAATGAAAAATTTGTGTATTGTTTTTGTTGTTTTTTTGGTGCTGGGGTTGTGTCCTACTATCTAATGATACCCAGTCACCTATTTTATGACCAGACTTCTTCTTTATCCTCAACCTTCACTGAATTTTGAGCCACTGAGTTTTATCTTGGTAAATTCTGTAGGAGGATGACACAGAGTTCAGCAGAGAGGTCCTCCTTCCAGGCGACAAGTATTCTCTTTCGATCTGCTTCGCCTACTAGATAGTCTGGTTCCGTAGTTGATGACACAAGCTGGAGCCATCAAGAAGGGGCTACCTCAGTTGAGAAAATGTTTCCAATAGGCAAATGTTTCCTGTAGACAAGCCTCTGGGGCATTTTCTTAATAGATGATTGCTATGGGAGAGCCCAGCCCACCTGACAAACCCAGCTTAAAGCAGCTTAGCAAGCCACGGAAGCAAGCCAGTAAGCAGCAGCACTCCTCCATGGCTTCTGCTTCAGTTCCTGCCTCTAGGCTTCTGCTTTGAGGTTTGAGTTTCTGCCTTGACTTCCCTCAGTGGACCATTACCTGGGATATATGAACCAAATAAACTTTTTCCCTATGTTACTTTTGTTCACGGTCTATATCACAATATAGCCACCAAACAAAGACACTAGGCATGCATAGTGACATTTGACTCAGTGAAGGTTTTCTGATACAGTAAAATTTATAAACACTGCTAGTTTGGGTGTAGAGGTCATCGTATACTCAGATGCTTTCACTGAAACTCTTTACTCATCTTTCAGCTTTTCCCCCATCTAATCCATCAACAAGTTCTATTGTATTGAGACATTTTCTTACTATTGTTGATTTTATTGAGGTCCCATTAATTCCCGTGTTATTAAATACTATAATGTTTTTACAAAAAAATTATTGGTGTGTGGGTGTTTTGTCTGCACAGCATGTCTGGTGCTTGTGGAGGCTAAGAGTTTGCTGGAACTGGAGTTATACATGGTGTGAGCCTCTGTGTACATGCTAGGAATCAAACCCAGATCATCCTCAAGAACAGAAACTGGTCAAGTCATTGCCACCAGGGCCTTTCAAGCCATTAGACATTTCTCTGTGTTTTGGATCCAGTCTATCTCACCCTGTGTTCATGCACCCAGCACCTGTTGACTTGACACATTTTTCTCTTGCACACCTTTGTGTCTCTCTTTTAAGTGGCTCCTTCTCCTTGTCTGATACATTTCTACTTATTTTTCAAGATCCATCTTGGGTCTTACATTCTGTTATGATTTTTCCTGGTGACACATCTGCTTCCCCCCCCCCCCCCCCCCCCCCGAGCTGGGGACTGAACCAAGGGCCTTGCGCTTGGCAAGCGCTCTACCACTGAGCTAAATCCCCAACCCCGACACATCTGCTTCTTAACTTTAACTGAACACACTTACAGCACCGCCCTTTAAATGTCTCTGCTAACCAAGGTTTGGTTTTCTTCACGTTCCTCAGTTGATTTGGAATCTTTAGAGAGTATGGACAGTCTAGTTGTCATTTTGCTTATGACCAGTTTTTGACAAATCAGTGTACTGACAAACATTTAGCCATGTGTGTTTTTCCTGTGTCTGCTTTGCTTTCAGGCACCTGACAGAAAACAAGATATTGGGAAATTCGTCGAGCTTCCGGGTGCAGAGATGGGAAAGGTGACAGTCAGATTCCCCCCAGAGGCTAGTGGGTAAGGAACACTACCTGCTTGTAGCCAGCACACTGCGTGCACATGCTCTTCAGTTTTCATTACTTCCTGTCGCTGAGTTCATCTGGAAGACTACTACGGCCTTAAGGGTGGGAGCAAGTCTAAAAGGCCTGCTTAGTTATTTACAGCTAATGTTAATTTATAGTTTTAGTTCATTAAGGCAGTAGAGACAACATATAAATTTCATTGTAGATTTTAAAAACAAATAAAATATCCATAGAAAGTTTTAAATATAAATAAGAAAGTGTCCATATATAGAAAATCTTGCGTTTTGCTTATACTTAGAGGTTTTTGCAGCCTTTTTTCAGTAAGGATTTGTATTTATACCTGCTCCTTTATAGTAGATGTTACAGTAGCATTTAGTTTTCTAAAATAAAGGAAAGGAAAATTTGAAAAACATATTTAGTGCTTTCTATTAATTTTCAAGTTTCTCAAACCTATTAACTCTTGACACATACAAAAATAGTTCCCTGCGCTTCCCCAGCCTGAGTGGAATCTGTGCCTGGACACATTAGTCATTCCATTCTCTCTGAAGCACCCCAGTGAGGTTTGTAATAGAGTCCTTCCAAAGGTGCTAATACAAAAGCAAATCTTCCCGTAGCAGCCTTCCTCGGGAGGTTCAGCCTTAGGAGACCATCACACTATCATTCTGTATTTGAGATGATTATGCTTCCTAAATTTAATTCAGATCTTGCATTTTTATACTCAGATCTTACCTTAATGGCAGATAATAACTCCTTGTTTTCTGTTTAATAGTTCTTTTTGTTACTAATAGCATTTTGAAATTCTTCATTTTGGGGTGGCGGGGCAAAGATGAGACCAAGTTTGATATAGCTGAAGTTTGCCTTGAGCTCATTCTGTAGCGAGGCTGGCTTTGAACTCCTAATCTTTTTCCCACTTCCCGACTGCTGGAGTAACAGGCATATGCCTCCACCGCAGCCAGAACTCCACATTTTGTTTTGACATTTCTAAGTTTGTCAGTTTAGATTGTGAACTGAATGCTAGACAGAAGAACAGGAAAGGGCCTGGAGAGATGGCACTTCCACAGGACCCAGGCTCAGTTCCCAGCACCTACATGGCAGCTCACAACTGACTCTGACTCCAGTTCTACGAGATATAATGTCCTCATCTGGCCTCTACAGGTGCCAGACACATAGACATACAGACTAGCAAAGCACCTATATACATAAATTTTATTTCACTAATTTTTTTAATTATATGTGTATGTAAGTGTGTGTCCACATTCTGCAGGCAGGTTCCCAAGGCATTGTGGGTGCTGGGAATTGAACTTGGATCATCTGTGAGAACAGCAAGTGTTCTTAACCACTGATCTATCTCTCCATCTCCTAAAAATAATTTTTTTTAAAGAAAGAAATGAAAGAGAAACAAGAACTGAAAAAATCTACAGACTCGATCAGTAGGGGATTGATTGGTAGTTGGCAAGAGAGATTTGCCATGAAAAATACCTTACATGGTTCACTTTCCACAATATTTTAGATCGTTGGTATTTTGTTACTGTGTACTATGAGAGGTCACATGAGAGGTCACAGTTGTCCTGTTGAGTAGTGACCTTAATGACTTGGCAAAGGGTACTTTTATTTATTTAAGAGTTATTTGTTTATTTTATGTATATGAGTACACTGTAGCTGTCTTGAGACACACCAGAAGAGGGCATCAGATCCCATTACAGATGGTTGTGAGCCACCATGTGGTTGCTGGGAATTGAACTGAGGACCTGTGGAAGAGCAGCCTGCTCTTAACCACTGGCGGTAAAAGGTCTAACTCTGGACTGTAAAAGGTATTTTTAAATAGTATGTGTTAGAGGTGCCATTCATTTTTTAACAACTGTCATTCATTAAAGTAGTCTCTTTTTTTTTTTAAAGATTTATTCATTTATTATATATAAGTACACTGCAGCTGTCTTCAGACACACCAGAAGAGGGCATCGGATCTCTTTACAGATGGTTGTGAGCCACCATGTGGTTGCTGGGAATTGAACTCAGGACCTCTGGAAGAGCAGTCGGGTGCTCTTAACCGCTGAGCCATCTCTCCAGCCCTAAAGTAGTCTCTTATAACTGATCTTTAGCATGACAGTACTGTGTGGGAATTGGAGCGTGACCCAGCATCCAGTCTTGCTGAGCATTCTTCTTTTGTTCGTGTCCTCAGATGGCTGCGGAAAGGCTGTTGGAACCTCTTTTCTTTGCACATGAAGTCAGGAGGCTTGATGTTGCCTCCTGGTCTCTTGTTTATTCTTCCAATGTTTTATTTTGTTTTTGAGACAAGGTCTCACGTGTCCAAGGCCCCCCGCAGACTACTCTTGAACAGACTGTGTTGCCGAGGGGGACCCCAGACTCCTGGTTCTCTTGCCCGTACTTCCATAGAAGTGGGGGTATGGACATGCGTCCTGTACTCATTTTGTGCAGTACTGGAATTGAACTCAGGGCTTTATGCATGCAACACATGCATTATAGTACTGGAGCTATGCCCCAAGCCCTTTTCTCTGTACTCCTGGCTGAGTTGGTACCTACTAGATAGACAGAGCTAGTCTTGAACTCAGAGCCACCCTCCTGCTTCAGCCTCTCTAGTGTGTTGTGACTTTGTGTGTGCCGCTTATATGATCGCTGTTATACAGACACTACCCAGTGTTCATAGCAGTAGCTCATGAATCTAACTGTGAGCAAAGACAGTTACCGTTTGTTTTACATGTGGTTTCAGAAACTCTCACACCACGTGCTAATACTATACCAGACTTAAATTTCTACCATTTCTTTCTGGAGGCATAGTAACTTAAAAGTATCCTATGTGTGCTTGTAAGAGAAAGAGTGGGAGCGGGAGGTGTGGCAGAATCTAATGCAGATCATTGCTAAGTATGCACGTTCATCTCTTAGAGCTGCTTTGATGTAGGTTATCTCTTGAGAAGACTAATTTTGTGACTTAGTAGCCACTAAGTTCAGATCCAGGCATGTCTTCAAAGCATAAGAGGTTTCTGTCCACTCCCTTAAGCAGAAGATGGAGCCTTGAACATTGTGACTAAAGCTGAGCACATTAACTAATAATAGGATCAGTGGTCATTGGTGAAAGTGTTAAAACACTGCTTTTGTTTGGTTGTCATGTGTGTACATATGTGTAGGTACACATGTGTACATATGTGTAGGTACACATGTACCACATGTGGAGGGCTGATACTCTACTACCAAGGGAGGCCCAGAAATTGTGCTGAGGTCGTCAGGCTAGGCAGCCGGTGCTAACCCACTGAGCCGTCCCTGCAGCCCTGCGCTTCTCCTGTGACAGTGGTTACAGTGTGACTGAATGCAGCACTCACCATCCCAGACCGTCTCAGTCCCTTTCTGGGGACTCACATCCCTTTATTTCTTTACTTTATGTGTGTGGGTGCCTTGTTCACATATAGATCTGTGCACTACATGTATTTCCCAGATGCCTGTGGATGCTGGAAGAGGGTGACAGATCCCCTGGAACTGGAGATACAGATGGTTGTGAGCTGCCACGTGGTGTTGAGAACAAGCCTGGGTCCCCTGGAAGAGCAAACGATGTTTTTAACTATGGAGCCATCTCTTCAGCCCCTTATTTTAAACAAATTATTTTTAATAATAGTTTTAGATTTGTAGAAAGTTGCAAAAATACAATAGAAAGCAGGCACGTGCGTGTGTGTGTGTGTGTGTGTGTGTGTGTGTACACCCATACAGTTTTTTGGTTTATGTAAAAGTTGAATAATCAGTCTGGACTGCTGTCTAAGTGTTTTAAGAGCACTGATTTAGACCTGGGATGCAGTTCAGTGAGAGGCTGTCCTTTTGACACGAGCAAAGCACTGAGTTCAGTCTCTAGCGCCCCGGATGTAAAAAGCAAAGATATACTAAGGGTTTGCGTTTCCTCCTCCCGTGTAGTTGAGATCAAAGATGTGCTCTCCAAGTAGGTGACTACTTTAAAACATTTACCGCACATACCATACAAACTAATTAGCATTGCTAAGGGCTGTCTATTTAAACTTGCCTTGTGCCTATTTTCCTGCCTACTTGACAATGTCTTTAGCAATGAGGTCTCAGATACATATTCTTAGGTTAGAGTTAGATAGCTCAGGCTGCCTGGGAACATGTGATCCTTGTGCTTTGCCTGCCAGTCCTCACCACACTTGGCTTTGTGTGTTGCTTTTTACCACCGCTTTGATGGAGGAGGTCATTGCCGTACAGTGTTGCTGCTTTTTTTTTTGTCATTATTATCAGCTGCCCATGGGAACAAACAGTATTTTCTTAGATTCCGGGTTGTAGAGTTTGGTGCTAGATTGGACCTTTGAAATTATTTAGTTTAAATATTTTCATTAGCATCTGAGAAAACTGAAACCAAGGAAAGTGGTCAAAACTCATAGCTTTTTCTGTGCCCCACTAACTTTCATGGTCTACAGTGACAGCAGCTGTCTTGGTTGCTTCTCTCCTAGTGTTAGATGATTGTTCCCGGCCACGGCAGCAGCAGCAGGGTCAAGAGGTACACTGCTGGACTTCATAGGTAACAGTTTCAGAAGTTTTCCTTTAAATGACCACTCCTCTTGGAAGAAAGCAAAAGGTTGTTCTTAGGACTATAATATCTATAATACCTTGCCCTCTGAGAGTTCACAGAGGGTTGTTGTCACGGTTACACTGTCCATGTTCTAGTCTGTTGTCTCTGTCAGTCACGTTTCCTATTATAGCGCCTGTTGGTAGACAGTAAAATGACTGGGGAGTGTTGACATTTTCTTTAGTTCTTAGCTCCTCAGAGAGTTAAGGGGAAGAGTCCTGTTGAAGCCTGTTAATGAGTTTCTCTGTGAAATGTTTTTGTTTTAGTTACTTACACATTGGGCATGCAAAGGCTGCTCTTCTGAACCAGCACTACCAGGTTAACTTTAAAGGCAAACTGATCATGAGATTTGATGACACAAACCCAGAAAAGGAAAAGGAAGATTTTGAGAAGGTAATTAAAAGTGTAGTGATGACCTTTTCTCAGAAAAGTGGGTTAAAATCAGAGTTTGATCTGATGACTTCATGGTACGAGAATAAATTTGGTTTCACTGTTGCCTTTTCCCTCTTCATTAGTCTGTATTTCATGCCTAAGACTTAAGCCAAACGTAATTGAGCTCCCATACTTAAGTTTTTCTTTTCTCCAATTATTGTAGAATTTACTTAAATACCTTATTTTTATTTGAATACCAGTTTAACTGGAAACAGGATTCCTTATTGTCATAGTCTTAAGTATCTGAATGAAATAAAAACTGCACAGGTATTTGTACGGTGTGGTTCTCTAGCTTTGTCATCTGTATTTGAAGGACTTGTCGTAGCAGTCACTGAGTGGCTGGTGGTGGTGTCACAGCATAACAGCTCTCAGGCTGAACAGCTCCACCTTGAGACCCGGTGGACATCTGGAAGCCGGTGCACTGAGTAGCTTTCTTCCCTTTTTTGACCTAACATTGTGCATTATCTGCAGTCTTCTCAGGCTATTAAGACTGAGGGTGTTTCATTACATGTGCCCAAAATAAGTATCATGGTTGAAAATGTGTAACAAAATGACAGATACAATGCTGGTTACTGTGATTTTTTTTATTTTTTTTAACTGCAGGTCATCTTGGAAGATGTTGCAATGCTGCACATTAAACCAGATCAGTTTACTTACACTTCAGATCATTTTGAAACTATAATGAAGTATGCAGAGAAATTAATTGAAGAAGGGAAGGCCTATGTGGACGACACTCCCGCAGACGAGATGAAGGCGGAGCGTGAGCAGAGGATAGAGTCCAGACACAGGAAGAACCGTACGCACAGTTTGTACCAGATAGACTCCCATGAACGCACCTGCTTCCTTCTCTAAAGTCAGAGACGGAGCTTCAGACACATTTAAGGCTCTTTCTCTAATTCTTATGCCTCTCTGTGTTTGTCTGAGGCAGGCTTGCTGTGTGTAGCCTAGCTGGGTTCAAACTTGATATTCTCCTGCCTCAGCCTCGTAAATGTTAGGATTATAGGGTGTGTCATTAGGCCCTGCTTGCATTCGTCCATTTTTTGCCTTGGGATCTAATCTAGGCCTGCACACGTTAGACTACTGAGCTTCCCCAGATCCTGGTAGAGCTTCTTATATATATCTGCACCGGACCTGTGTGCAGTGTCTGGTCTCTAGCACCTCCCTTCTTGTATGCAGTCTCTTGCATTTATTTCACTTGAGGTATTCTTTCTGTAACATTTAAAGTTATTTTCATTTAAATGCTTACCAGTCCTGAAGTGTTTGAAAATGCTGTCAGCACCAGCTTGTAGGTGTGTGTGTGTGTGTGTGTGTGTGTGTGTGTGTGTGTGTGTGTGTGTGTGTGTGTGTGTGTGTACAGTGAATAAAGTCTCTACATCTTTCAGTTACTACACTGCTGTGACATGAGGGACAAGAGGCGTAAGATAGTGCAGTCCAGCGTTAGAGATCAGCATGTCATTGTTGCTGGAAATGACAATGTGGCTTACGTATGTGCTGCTGACTTTGGAAGTGTGGAGTGGGATTAGAGTTGATGCTGAGCTATTTATTACACTCACAGGTATGACCTTGGTCTCACACTGAAGGTCTCAAAAGTGGCATCAGATAAGGACTTGGGAGGCACGTCACATCCCAACAGTCACAATTATGTTTTTTCAGATAGCAAATAGAAGAGGTATATTATAGCACAATCTGATATTAAATGTCCCTTAGGTTACAGGTTATATAGATTATATACATCACTATATCCAACCTAAGAGACTTCCTTGCCTTTCTTATTCATGACTTGTCCCTGAACTTATGAATCAACCCCTTTTTGGGGATTTGAGGGGTGGTTAGAGACAGGGTTTTTCTGTATATATCTGGCTGTCCTGAAACTCACCTTGTAGACCATAGACCATGCTGGCTTGGAAACAGACACTTCCCAAGTGGTGGGATTAAAGTTGTGAGCCACCACAAGTATGAATCAAGCTGTTTTCATTCATTGCAATATGTTGCCAGAGCTTTCTCACTATATTTAAATCTAAACCATCTCATTTGGGAAACACAGTAAATTTAAATTGTTCAGTAAACTTTTTTTTTAATTGCATTCTCAAAGGGTGTTAGCTGGACTTTGAGAATCTATATTTGAGTGTAAGTGAAGCATGCACTGTAGCTTTACAAGTCTCCACAGGACAGCACTACTTAGCCTTTCTTTCTTATCCTGTTGAAACAAGCTTTGGAATTCTGACGTAGGTAGAACTGGAGCCACTCGGTGTGTAGAGTCCTTTATGTAGCCAACCCCCACAGTGTCTTGTACCACTGTCTGTTTCTGTGATCTCATTTTCTCAGAGCCAGGCATTTCCTGTGCCAC
The DNA here is from genome assembly GCF_021556685.1 of Rattus norvegicus. Lineage (NCBI taxonomy): Eukaryota > Metazoa > Chordata > Mammalia > Rodentia > Muridae > Rattus > Rattus norvegicus. The sequence goes on from NC_141546.1 coordinate 99,514,333, forward strand.
AATGGGGTGCTTAAAGGGACTTTGAGGGAACCCAAAGGCAGGACAGATTGCTCTGTCCCCTGGCTATAATGCAGCAAAGGAAAAGAGTGACTCTACCTTAACACACAGTGTCTGACTTGTAGCAGTACTACGCTGACCAGTTAGTTGTGCCTTGATGGGAAGTGGGGGCATAGCAGGTGAGAAGGCCTTCCCTCACCCTGTCTAGTGAAACGCATTGTCCTTACCTTTCCTGCAGCATTCAGAGTGTATTCTCTAAACATGGTGAGCTTTGCTATCTGTTTGCTTCTCAGCATTTCACTGAGTAGTCCTTCCTGACCTCATGTTCCTTCCTCCTTCCTCAACCTCCGGAGTGTTGGGGATTACCACCACCATGCTCTAACATACCCATCTGTTACTGCAGTGTTAGACTAATTGGATGTATCTGCAATACAAAAGGAAAATTTCTATCAGTCAGATAAATAAGAATATACCTGTTACATTACAGCTGTTGAGAAGAATCTACAAATGTGGGAAGAAATGAAAAGAGGAAGCCAGTTTGGTCAGTCCTGTTGCCTGCGAGCAAAAATTGACATGAGTAGTAACAATGGGTGTATGAGGGACCCAACCCTTTACCGCTGCAAAATCCAGCCCCACCCAAGAACTGGGAATAAATACAAGTAAGTGCACCCCTTCGCCATGTTGGGTAGCCTGGCTTTGCTCCTGTGTGAGAATGGGGGAGGGGACGCAGCACAGCTGGGAAGCCAGTGCCTTTGTTCTCAGTGAACCTGTGTAGTTAGAACAGCCCTCCATCTCTGAACCTCTGTAGTTAGAACAGCTCGTCTGAAGCTGTGGAGCCCCACACTGGAGTTTACACCGTCACCGTTAAATACATTGTTCTGTACCTATTTACCACCAAACCAAAAATCCATGACGGAGAACTGAAGGACGGTTAACGTCTATCCTTCCTTATAACTTGGGTGTATTACCTGCTTTGGTCCTTCCTCATCCCCTAGTAGATACCCACTCTTGTTCTCTTTTCCACATGAACCCGTTTGTACATTTGTTTTATAATGTACACATGCCATTGGTTAGGTTCTTCCTATGAGGAAGACTGTGTAGTTCTTTTCTTTCTAATAATGTGACCTCCCCCTTAATATTATACATTGTAACTCTATCCATTTTCCTGCAGTTTTTTACTTTATTTTTCTTTACAGCTGAGTAGTATTTCATTTTTACTCATTTTTTTTAAGATTTATTATTTTAGGTAAATGAGTGCACTTTTTTCACTCAAACATAGTGACACATTCAGATGCAGCAGAAGACACCCTCTGTTCATTGATGCTTCAGTTTAGGTAGAAATCACCCTTTAATGTTTGTTGTGTTGCTTTGGTCTGTTTTCCCCCCCGACAGTGTAGCCATAAGCCCAGTACCTCCATATGCTAGGCAAGTGCTATTCTGCAGTGTAGGAAATGCTGTCCTGCTGCTGGAACAGAGCCTGGCAGGTCGGGGTCCACAGCTTACCTAGCATTCAGAAGGCCTGGGTTCAGTGCCCAGCATGGGGTAAAAATGACTTCATCTCGAATGAAATGTTTTGTTGCTTACCTGTCTCCCTTCACCAGTTCCTTTCTTCCTACCAAAGTTCACTCCTGCTTTCTTTGAAGCAGTGTTCCTCCATCCTGTTGATCTTCCTGCTACAGCCTCCTGAGTGCCATACTCTGTTCTTGAGTACATCTGTTTTCTTTTTCATTTTTAACATTTATATAAGTGAGTTCATGTGCCAAAACACACATGTGGCAATCTGAAGACAACTTGATAGAGTCAGTTCTCACCTGCTGTGAGGGCTCCAGGGACTAAATCCAGATCTTCAGGTAAAGGTGCCTTTGCCCATGAGCCATCTTGTAGTCCCCTGAGCACAGTTCACTACAGTTGTAAGGCTTTTAGGGATTACTAAAGATATTTAAAGGCTAGATTTCATGTAAATTCTATGTATAGTATGTTGTCTGCTGTTACAATATATAGATAATTACAGAAATACTGTAATTTTCAGTATTACATTACTGAAATTGTCAGTATTACTATTAGTTCAGTATTAATTTGGCCAATGTAACTGAATGCTTTTCTAGAGGATTTGAGTTACCAGCAGCTCATTTTAGCTTACTACCACCTGTGACCATTTGACTTTCTCCCATTCCCTTCTGGCCTCGGCATGCACTGCACATAAATAGCGCACTGTCCTATGCATGCAGGCAAAACCCTGAAAACACATAAAATAAAAATGATAATAAACAATAAATTAAAAAAGCAATAAATTGTTTTCTACATGAAAATACTCAAAGTATATCAAAACAGTCTCAACTTTTTTGTTTCTCTCTCTCTCTCTTTCTCTCTCTCTCTCTCTCTCTCTTTCTGTCTCTCTGTGTGTGTGTGTGTAATTAGTGTGATTAGGTATCCCAGGTTAGCCTAGAGTTTGTAGTGATCTTTCTGCTTCTGTTGTCCCACGTTTTGGTATTATAAGCATGAGTTACCATATTCAGCAAAAAGAAAAAGAAAAAAATCAAATACATATGGCTGCTAATGATTAAGGTGGGAAAGATAAAATAGAGTAACTTTATTTAGAAAATCATTCTCTTTTTCCTCTCAGTGTTTACCCAACGTATGACTTTGCCTGTCCTATAGTGGACAGCATTGAAGGTGTTACTCATGCCTTGAGGACGACAGAGTACCACGACCGAGATGAGCAGTTTTACTGGATTATTGAAGCCTTAGGCATAAGGAAACCATACATCTGGGAATACAGTCGCTTAAATCTCAACAACACAGTGCTGTCCAAGAGAAAGCTTACGTGGTTTGTCAATGAAGGACTGGTAGATGGATGGTATGTCTGATGTCCCGGGGCGTTGTCAGTTTGACTAGGAAGTGGTGCGGTGGATAGGCCTATAGGCCTGTGAGATCCCTATTTCATCCCGTTTCAGCCATTACTTGGGCCCCTCTCCCTGACTTAATGCTGTAACCATGTGCTGCCTGCTGCAGACCGTAGCATAGGGAAGTGAGAACTGCACTTGCCTGGTCCTGTGGGCTTGGGTCTTAGTGTTAATGCAGAGGCTTGTGATGCAACTGCTCTTTCAGAGCTGTCTCCATCACTTGGCACAGACTTCACTCAGGTGTGGCTATGAGATTTCTCTCTGTGTCCCAGTGCAAGGGTGAAGGGGGCTCAGGTTCATAGTCCAGGGCCCACCTCATTTGTAGACATTTCCTCAGCAGAGAAGATTGCTGTGGGTAGGAGTAACATCCACAGGATCCTTGTAATGTTAGTGTAAAGCTGGGACTCAGTCATTTGTATATATAAGTTGTGCCCATATATCTGGATTTTCATAATTATAAATCTGAAAACACTATTTTGCCTTCAAGAACTTGTATGTTGGTTTATACTATCAGCATAATGGTGGCCAGGAACAAACATCTGTCACTCAAGAAGTGAAGGCAGTAGGTTCTGAGTTCACTGTTAGCCTCTTCAAAGAGTAAAACACAAATATGACCAAGATAAGGCTATTCTGTGTATATGCCAGCAAATTTCAGTTTTATTAAAGAGCTGGGTTTGATAAAAGGTAGGTTTATCTTGGGTACTATCTTTGTATAAAGGGTATAATTGCAGCTGTACTGAAAATTTTAAATCCAAGCCAAATATCAATAACTTTTATATATTTGTTTATATATTCATAAATAATTGACATAATTTCATATATTGTCTGGTCTGTTTTTTGAGGCAGTCTCACTATATAGCCTTTACTGGCCTAGATCTTGCTATGTATACCAGGCTAGCTTTGAACTCACAGAGATCTGCCTACCTCTGCTTCCCAAGTGCAGCAATTAAAGGCATGTTACCATTGCATTCTGTTGAGGCAGACATTAGCCGGATATCATTTATTTAATTTGAAATAGGATTTCTGTAGCTAAGGTTGACCTTGAACTCGATGTGTATCTGAGACGACCTTGAACTTGAGATTCTTCCTGCCTCAACCTTGTAGGTGCTGGGATTACCGGCCTGTGCTTCCAGTTTGTTCTAAATATTATTTATTATTCAGACACGGAGGAATCTTCTCTGTATCTAAGTTATGTAAAAACTTAACAGTGTGTGTATTTCCCAGGGATGACCCTCGGTTTCCTACAGTTCGTGGAGTTCTGAGGAGAGGGATGACAGTTGAGGGACTGAAGCAGTTCATTGCTGCTCAGGCAAGTGATGGTTTCTTTCCCAGCTCTGAGGCATTCCTGTTACCATCCCTTTTGTTGCTATCCATGTTCTTCCTACTCCATGTTTGTGTGGGTTACGCTGTGGTTCCCACCATGAGATTTGTTATTTTGGAGTAAGGTTTCACTCTTTTGATCATGTGGACCTTGAATCCCTTCCTGGTGGGCTTCCTGCCCTAGGTTCCCGAGTGCTGGGACTGAATATGTAATCCATGCCTAGCAAGGACAGGCTGTTTCCCCTCACCCTGTGCCTCGGACTCACTTGGAAATCGGTGTGTAGACCAGGTTGTCCTATAGAGGTCATCCTGCCCGTTTCCCAAGTGTGCACATCACCGCGCCTGACTAACAATATAAATTATAAAACAATAAATTAATGTTTTATAGTTAAAAAAGATTGGGGGCTGGAGAGTTGGTTCAGTGGTTCAGAGCACTGACTGCTCTTTCAGAGGTCCTGCGCTCACTTCCCAGCAACCACATGGTGGTTCACAGCTATCTGTAATGGGATCCAATGCCCTCTTCTGGTGCGTCTGAAGACAGCTACAGTGTACTTATATATAATAAAAATAAATCTTTAAAAATATAACAAAAGATTGGAACAAAAACAGTGGACTATTTTCATGTGGTGGGTGGTCAGGTATCTACTCTGAGCAGCCCACAGAATGCCTTCCAGCAAGGAGTGCTGTCAGCTGCACACGGAGGGCTCCTTGCAGTGAGGTGCGTCTGTGAGCATTTGTTTTGTTTGTCACTGTAAGTGTGCTTAACTGAAGCACAATCCTCTCCTGGGCATTATGTCTTAGTTTATGTTTAGTGTGCATGTGGGGGTCGGAGGCTCCTGCTAGGACACGTTCTTTCCTCTGCCCTGTGGGTTCCAGGGCATTAGGCTTGGGGGCACACACCTTTATCCACTGAACTGTCTTGCCAACCCCTCTGCTTGGTATTTCTCATTCTTAAACTATTTTTATTGCTTTTCTAGGGCTCCTCAAGGTCTGTTGTAAACATGGAATGGGACAAAATCTGGGCGTTTAACAAAAAGGTACAGAATCCCTCACTGGTGTGCTTTTGCAGAGCAGGTCCTCTGCGCCATGTTACCATTGTGCAGACTGTAGGGAATGGAATGATTTCCTTCTTTATGGATGAGGGGATAAACATGTTAATTGCCCCAGCAAGGAACAATTACTGAAGCAACAAACTTGAATTTATGGGAAATGGTAATAGTTTTTTCTTAAATCTTTTACGAACACTCTGCATTTCATTTTTCTGCTTTCAAGCTGCGAGCTCTCTGTAAGAAGGTATCACTTCATACTTGTATTGCCGTAAACATAGCTTTTAGCATAGTACATGTTAAAAACCGAGGCGTTACACAGCTTTGAAGCACAATCACTTTCTGTAAAGACTTGCACAATCAAACCTGTTAACAGTGCATCATCCCTAGTTTGCCAAATATGTCCTCTGTTCTTTGTGGCAAAGGGAGACTTGGTTAACTTCATTCCACTGTTCCCTTGTGTGCTGAGAGGACATAGAAGTTTAAAAAATTACATATTGTATTGAGTTGTAATGAAGGTTCGCTAACTACAATTGCTGTGCTTTCAGCTTGAAAAAAAAAAGCTTTCTTAATTGGAAAATCAAACCAGGAATCATGCATATTGACATTGTTAATCCCTACTGGAAGCGGGTGCTTGGACACTATAATGAGGCGAATTGTTAGAATGCACGTTCTGCGGTGCGGTTCCTGTGATTGTGATCTGTATTCTTCCTGGGTGTTGCTGCTTGGTTGTGCCGATGTCTTGCCTCAAGTAGTTGCTTGTCTCGCATGTGTCTTGAATTTATTTAGTTTTTTACTTTTAGTGAGTTTTTTTTATATATTAAGGAATCATTAATTGGTTCTTTCTGTTGCTGCAGTTACTTAAACAAACACAAGTAGAATTTACAAGGAAGTTAATATTTGTGTACTTCTTTTCCTTTGCAGATGAATTTTAATTTTTTCCAGTAGTTTTTTATTCACTTTATATCCTGGCCATTGTTCCCCCAATTCCCTAGTCCCACCCTTACAATCCTACAAGTCCCTCTCCCCATTACTCCTTCGCCTTTTCCTCAGAGAAGGGGAGCCCCTTGGGTACTACCCTACCCTGGGACATCTAGTCCCAGCAGGACTAGGCACATCCTCTCCCACTGAGAGCCAACCAAGCAGTCCAAGTAGGGGAAGGGGACCCAATGGCAGGGAACAGAGACCCAGACAGCCCCTGCTCCACTTGTTAGGAGACCCTGCATGAATGCTGATCTGCACATTTGCTACAGCTGTGCAGGGGGTCTAGGTCCGGTCCCTGCATGCTCCCTGGTTGGTGGCCCAGGCTCTGTGAGTTCCCATGGTCCCAGGTTGGTTGACACTGTAGGTCTTCTTTGATCCTTGACCCTTCCGGCTTGCTCACTTCTATCCCCAACTCTTCCACAAGACTCTGCCTGATGTTTGGCTGTGGGAGTCTGCATCTCCCTCTATCCACTGTTGGATGAAGCCTCTCTGGAGACAGTTAAGTCAGGTTCCTGTCTGCAAGCAGAGCATCATTAATAGTGTCAGGGGTTGGCTCTCTCCCACAGGATGGGTCTCAAATTGGGACAGTCATTGGTTGACTGTTCCCTCAGTTTCTGCACTATCTTTATCCCTGTGCATCTATCTTGTAGGCAAGACAGATTTTGGGTTGAAGGTTTTATGGGTGGATTGATGTCCTCCTCCCTCCTCTAGAAGTCCTGCCTGGTTACAGGAGGAGGCCAGTTCAGTCTCTGTATGCCCTGCTGGTAAGAATCTCAGATAAGGTCACCTCCAGAGACTCCCCATATCCTCCCTCATCCTAGCATCCAGCTAGGACCAAAGATGGTCTCCACCAAGTCTCCATTCACACTCCCACCCCTGTCCCTCTCTTTACCCCTCTCCCGTTCTCTTCCCTCTCTCCACTCACCTCTGATGACTATTTAGTTTCACCTTCTGAGTGAGATTAGTGCATTCTTCCTTGGAAACTACTTATTACCCAGTCGCTTTGGGTCTGTGGATATCCTGTAATTTATTGCTAATGTCCACTTATTAAATGAGTTATATACTATATGTGTCTTTCTGGTTCTGGTTTACCTCACTCAGGATGATATTCCCAAGTTCCGTCCATTGCCTGCAAAATTCATGATGTCTCTGTTTTTAATAGAATATTTATTTGTATACCTTTTTAGGTACACAACCTTCATAGGTCTAAGTCTTAATCAAGCTATATGTGTCTATTTATTTCAAGTATATGCAATGTATTTCTCTGGGCTCTCCCCTTTACATTCCTCCCCGCTGAGTTCTAGGATGACTCCTGTGGGGCTTGCTGTCCATACTCTAGGCATGTAGGACAGTACTTGGGTTTTCTTCTCTTGTCTGCCTGCGATTAGACAGGAGCTTTGGTCTGTTTTTCTTGTAAGAATTTGGTTTCTTCCTGTCATTTGTTTTATTTTGCCTGCTCTCCCTCCTCATTTATTGACCCCTGGTTCTCAGAAGTTCTATGAGGCCACCAAACTCCTTCCAGACACTACACATGTTCTTTAATTTGCTCTTGGAGGAATCTTAGTCAGAGCCTATGAACCTCTCTGGTGGTGTCCATTGTTTTTGTGCTTTAGGGGCAGAGCTGTACACACAGATCTCTTCCTATCGCCCAGGGGAATTGCCTTTTTTTTCTTTCTGTGATAGATCGCCTATTTCCTGGACGGTTTTGCTTAGTTCTGTTTGTAGTGGGTCTTTGTGGTATCCAGTTGGGTCTCCAGCACCTGGGCTTAAGTGGTCCTTTAGCTCAGTCTCCCTAGGAGCTGGGACTATAGGCATGTGTGCATTACTGTATTAGCTGGTCCTTCTTTCTTACCATCCTTTCTTATGTGCTGCACTCTGAATGGAATAAAGAGATCTACTGAGACCTTTTTATATGACATTCTAAAAGTCATGTTTTTAAAGGAAGGCTCATTGCGTTGCCTAGACCAATCTTGAACTTGCAGATTCAAGTAGCTACCCCACTTCAGTCTCCTGAGTAACAGGTGGGGTCTCTAGGTGCTTACCTCTGTGTTAGATTTTTGACCTGGTAAGTGTGTTGATTTATCACTTGGTCTTAACTCTGTAACCCAGGATCTTACGGCCCTAGTCTGGGTTACCATGCTTGGTTGGCTATGACCTGTTCTTTTACTTGGAAATTATAATATTCCTTAGTGTGGGTTTGTTTTCATTGTATTCATTGAAATGACATATGGTTCTAGTGTAAAACTCATTCCTTCAGTTCTGAAGTTTAACGGACACTCCCCCTTGTTTTTTTTTGAGACAGTTCTACTGTATAGCCCTGCCTGACCCTCAGACTTACAGTGATTCTCTGGCCTCTGTCTTTGTCTCTCAAGTGTTGCAGTCCTGTTTTCCTTTTTGCTTTCGTCTGTCTCCTCCCTCCCTCCCCCACACTGGCACGTAGTGCATGCGGCCACCATGTTAGCTGCGGCTCAGCCTTTCTCTGTGGACATGGCAGGTGTCCCCTCCAATTACATCTTCACACTCTTGACTGACGGCTCTGCTTTCTGGTTATCCACTTAACTTGCTGTTGCAGTTCTCATTTTGACTGTCACATTTCAAACAGCTTCAGGATAGCTTTCCATGCACGTTCCATGGTTTGGTACTAGTAGCCATGTCACATCAGCTCTGTTCTATCTGCTCGTGTTTGATAGGGAGGACACAGGAAATGTTCTGAGCAGGGCCCGAACTTTTCTTTAGGATGAATTGGCTGGGCCAGCGAGGAGACCCCCATGTTAGAACTACAAAAAATAAAAAAATAAAATAAAGGTTTTCACTTTCACATTTTTGTTTCATTTTATGGGTACAGATATTTGTGTATATATCTGTGTGTATATCTGCCCCATATGTGTGCCTAGTGTTCACAGAGGTACCAGGTACTCTGAGACTGAATTTACTGCCAGTTAAGCTACCCAGAGTTTGCTGGAAATCAAACCCTAAGCCTGAGCCCCACCTCCCACCCCCACCCCCCAAGCCCCATGTAGTAACTTCAACCTTCTCTTAGCCCGCAGCTTTCCCAGAAGGGTTTTTCTGTCATGGCTGTCAGGGAAATCTGGGAAGGGCGGCCACACGGTCTTCTCCCTTTCTCCCTCTCTTCTTGTGTTGTTTGTGTGGTGCCATGTGTGTGGCACCTAGGTTCCTAGCTGCTGCTACTCTTTTGGGTGGTTGTGGGTGTTGCCTTCTAATGGCCTGTGTGGTATTGCCAGGCCCCTCTCATATGCACTGCAGCCATCATAACAGTGCCATGAGCAAGTGCTTGAGCATAAACCTGGAGACCATTTCTGGGTATGAATTCCAATGCTTCAAATAAGTCCTGGTTCTTCACATTTGCTTGATACATTTTGAAGAGTGAATTTTAAAAACAGATTTCCTAATTTTGCCTAGACCATATGAATCATACTTCTCTAGGGCAGCCTGAGAATCTGTACAGACAGCTACTCTGGCTATGAAAATGCCCCTCCCTGCCCCCTTTTTTGTTGTGAGACAGTCTTTCCATAGCCCTGACTGTCATTGAACTTGCTAACTAGACCAGGCCAGCCTTGAGATCACAGAGACCCTCCTGTTTCAGTGTCCTGAGAACTGGAATTAAAGTCTTGTGCCACCATACACAGCTAACATCACTTGACAGCTTCGCAGGTAAGGAGGCTAGCTGCAGCAGGTAAGGAGGCTAGCTGCAGCAGGTAAGGAGGCTAGCTGCAGCAGGTGAGGAGGCTAGCTGCAGCAGGTGAGGAGGCTGCAGCAGGTAAGGAGGCTGCAGCAGGTGAGGAGGCTGCAGCAGGCTGGAGCTACGCTTCTTTGGGTTGTATTGCTTTTTCAAAGACTTTTAGAGTCTTAAATATTATCTGACTGCATTTGTTACTCATCCATTCATCTGTCTGTCTGTCTACATGTCTGTCTGTCTATCATCCACCTCTATCTATCGTCTGTCTGTCTGAGGAAGAGTCTTCTCCTTAACCTAGCCTCCTCTGTACAAGGAGCAGCAGTGTGGGACACCAGACCTAGCTGTGCATTTGCTTGTGTGCTCATCCCCCTGGTGTTCACTGTCTAAGCACTGCTGTCGTCCCTGGTCAGTGGATCCTTTTTACTGACTCCAGAATAGGTTACAGCACAGTTAAAACCAGTCAAGTCATCTACAAATACGTACTGCGTGCCCGTCAATGCCAAATTCGTGCTAGGTTTGGGAATGTAGTGGGTTTTCTGTATACACTGAGTGTTCTTTTTCCAAAATGCTTGAGACCAGATGTGTTTCAGATTTCTACTTTTTAGCATAGAGCTCCACCTTGTGTGTGGCATGTAGCTCAGAAGGGTGACCTTGTTTGTTCTTTGAGACTGCAGAGTTGCCTTATTATAGTGATCTAACGTTATTCTGCTCTATGGAGGTCTGTGGTGCTTGGCCTATTACAGAAATGATACTTGAAACTCTTACTGTCCTTATTTCTTCAAGTGGGTATCTTTACAGTGCAGAACTGAATACCAAATTACCTTTAGATCTTAATTTATAGCCCTTCCAGGATTTTTCCTCATTTCTAATACTGCTAGACTTAAAGATTACCTTCAAAATACTTCTGACTTGTTTCCTTCACTTTCTTTTACTTGCCAGTCATTATTTTGGGGAAGGAAATCTTAAATCTTCTGTGTCTGTTGGTTTGTAATTAGTTTTTTCATTTTTCTTTTTAAACTTTCCATGGCAGTTACATAGTAAAGAAATGAACAGATGAATTAGATATTAAAGAATTAACAGATTAAAAAATTAGTAAACGGGGTTGGGGATTTAGTTCAGTGGTAGAGCGCTTGCCTAGCAAGCGCAAGGCCCTGGGTTCGGTCCCCAGCTCCAAAAAAAAAAAAAAAAAAGAAAAGAAGAAAAAATTAGTAAATGCAGTAACAAAGAAAACCAGTTAGTGTTCCTTGCTGTTACTTATTTATTCCTGCCGTGTTACTGCGTGTTTCAGTGCATACATGAGGATGTTTGTTGCAGGTTATTGACCCTGTGGCTCCAAGGTACGTTGCATTGCTGAAGAAGGAGGTGATCCCAGTGAACATCCTGGACGCGCAGGAGGAGATGAAGGAAGTAGCCAGACATCCCAAGGTCGCCCTGATTGTAACCGCTGTTTCCTTCTGTCAGAGGAGGGTGGCTTTGAGATACTTTCTGTTTCAGATTATCTGTCAAGATTTAATACCAATTGGAGCAAATCTTAGTGTGGATTTGTATACTGCAGTAATTTATTAACTTGTAATGCCCAGCACATGGCAGAGCTGTTAGATTCAATCAGCACTTGCTTTCTGTTATACAGAGACAAGATATTAATGTGAAAAGAAAACTCTTCTCTTCCTTAAAGTCAATAGTGTACAATGCTGGGAGTCTCTTGGCTAGCTCTCTCCCATAACTCAAAAGGCAGCTCCTCATGCCTGCTCTTGGGTTTTGGTTAAATAGTTATAGTGTATGATTTCTTAGGACATTTTCAGATATCTTTACTCCATCCTCCTCCCCAGAGCCCTCTCCCCATCTTCCCCATTTCTACTTTCAGATAGCCTGCTCTTACCTTCTCCTGTTCCCTTACCCGCAGTGGTCCTTTGTACTTTTCCTGGTGTCTGCAGTTCACTCCAGGTTATGTACTCATGTCTGGAGATTTGGAGCTAGGAGCCTCCAATGGAAGAGGTCTCTTTTTAGTCTTTATCTTTTTCATCATGAGATCCACCATGTGAAGCAGGGTAGTTTACCTGCCTGCACAGACATGATACTTGCTCAAAATTTGTCTTTTAAAACACAAACCTTCAGATTTTTCTGCCAAATTGGCATCTTCTGTCTGATAGTATTCTGTGAGAGTGGCGGCTCCTTCCTTGTATACAAAGCAGTGAGACTGAAGACTGTGAGGCACATTCTGGTTGTGGGGTTCAGTACTATGCCTTTGTCCCTGAAATCAGTGAGACAGGCTGACAGCTGTAACTCTGTCATAGTGATTGGGTCCAGTATCAGAGATAGGCTTCAGAGTGTGGGCTTTCTGCTTTGAGTGTGTGCTCGTGTAATGACTCTGAACTGTTTAAATTCAAACAATAGAATTGGGAACTCAGGTGAAACTTGCCTTTCCTTGTTTGGCACAAACACAGAGAACCTTTTTTTGTTTAAAGAGCATAGTGCAGGGTGGAAGGTTTTACATGCTGTACTCAGGGTTCAGTAGCGAGTTGCTTAACTCATATCCTGCTTTTCTCTTCTCATTCAGAATCCTGATGTTGGTTTGAAGCCTGTGTGGTATAGTCCCAAGGTTTTCATAGAAGGAGCTGATGCAGAGACTTTCTCAGAGGGTGAAATGGTCACATTTATAAACTGGGGCAACATCAACATTACTAAAATACACAAGTAAGAGTTTTATTTTTTAACTCTGTAGGAAAAAAGTCTTTGATCTTTATTTATGTATTAACATTATCTAAATCAGACCCTGACTGAAGTCCTTGACACTAGTGCTGTTGACTGGTAAATTTGCCCAGTGGAGACAATGACACTTTAGTTTATAGATTCGTGCATTTTTATTTTACATGTGTGAGTATTTTGCCTGCATGAATGTGTATGTGTACTTTGTGGGTGCTTAGTAGCTTCAGAAATCAGAAGATCTATAACTAGAGTTATAGCTGGTTCTGAGCTGTTGAGTGCATGCTGGGAATCAGTTTAGACATACAAGAAATAGCTCGTTGTTTTGTGTGCTCATAGTATCTCATCTAATAATTGCTGCGGGATCTTTTTGGATAGGATATTTTATATAAGTAATTTTTACATATTTTATCCTTAGTCAAACATTTAAAGTAGATTGGCCAATGTTGATGATGAATTTTACTTTCTAGTTAATATTGTGTGCAACAAATCTTCACAATATTAAAATATACTATGTTTAAGATTTATCTAAGTTCTAAAAATCTATCTACACAGGCATTAACATATACTTGCCAGTAATTGTTAATTGAAGCATCGCAGGATTATAGTGATTAATAGTTCAGGTGACTTTAAATTCCTGAGTGTATCTGTTTTCTTTAACAGATGTGAATAGATCTGTGCTCCAGTGAATTACTAGTATTCTCAATGTAGTATGTGACATTCATACAGCTAATGCCTGTCAGACATATGTTAAAAATTAAATAGATGCTTGTTTGGAATTTTTCTAAAGAGAATTCTTCATCCTCTTACTACAGAATAATATTACATTTCTAGCAGTTTACTTTCTTTTTTTTTTTGTTTTAATACTTTTCAATCTTTTATAGAAATCCAGATGGAAAAATTACATCTCTGGATGCAAAATTGAATTTGGAAAACAAAGACTACAAGAAAACAACTAAGATCACTTGGCTTGCGGAGACCACACAGGCTCTCCCTGTCCCGGCAGTCTGTGTCACTTATGAGCACTTGATTACAAAGCCAGTGCTAGGAAAAGACGAGGACTTCAAGCAGTACGTCAACAAAGACAGTAAGGTAGCTAACTGCAAGAAACACAAACATAGACCTTAGCATGTTGAAAGCTATTTTAAATGTTTTAATTTCTTAGGTAAAATAGACAGTGATTGTAGGATTTTTTTTTAAATATAAAGAAGTACCTGGGCCTGGTTGCTCATGTCAGTAATCCCAATATTACAGGGGGGGGGGGGGGTGAGGCAGGAAGATCGTGATTTCATGGCCAGCTTGGTCTACATAGTAAAATTGTCTCTAAAAGCAGATAGCTAGCATGTACAAGGCCCTGGGTTGAGCTTCTATACTGAAACAAAATAAATGGAAACAAGCAAACAAAAAAGTTGTAAAGATTAATGTTCACATTTTGTAAATGAAATACAGTGAAGTGTTACTGTAACTTCCCTTCCAACTGCATTCTTAGTTGTTTGAGGAGATTACTTGGACAAGATTGCTTGTCATTGTATGTAAGGCTTCCCAGAGCTACTACAGCTCACCAGTGTTACCTGTAAGGAGTGTGATGACTGTCCTTGCCTGTAATCCCAGCATTCCTGAGGCTCAGACAGGAAGGTTGCTAGACCCAGGTTAGCCTTGGCTTCATGGTGAGATGTCTCAAAGCAAAACAAAAACCACTTAATCAGAATACTCACTGTGCTCAGGAATCCTCCGTTTCTGCCTCGTCAACACTGAGTTACAAGTGTCCATCCCCACATCCAGCATTTTTGTGTGGGTTATGATGATCCCACTCAGGGTCTTGTGCTTTCAAGGTAAAAGGTTTACTGAGTGAGCCAGTTACCCAGCCCTCGAGTAGTAAAACTGTTCCAAGTGGACACTGCGTGTGTTGTTTAGAGGTCTTCGTGTCCTGCACCAAAAGGCACATTTGCTTCTGTATTATTTTCATAGCATGAAGAACTAATGCTAGGAGATCCCTGCCTTAAGGATTTGAAGAAAGGAGACATCATACAATTGCAGAGGCGCGGATTCTTCATATGCGACCAGCCGTACGAACCTGTCAGGTGTGCATTTGTGACTTTTGTGTGTTTGTTTTATGCTCTCGAGGATTGACCCTGCAGCCTCATAAGCAGGCGGTCTACCTCAGCTGCCTGTTTGGTAAATAAATATAACATCTAAACAACATGTTTGAAATTCTTACCGTGAATAATTCAAAAGTTGATTGAGCCTGACTAAAATACTATGTCTGATAAATTCTTGCTGTTTGATTTGGTCTTCTATATTTTAATATTTCACATGAGTAATTTAATAAATAGTGCATACTGAATGCTAATAAGTCATTCATTTCTAAAGTGAAACAACTTTCATTTCCCTGTGGGATGTAACTCATAAGACCAAGTGCTGGGGCAGTGAGGTGTTGAAAACAGTGCCCTCCAGTCCCCCTAAATAACCTGTGGTACAGGTCAGTGAGACCTGATGTGGCTTTGTGCTGATGTGAAAGTACTTTCAGATAAGATTAGTCTCCTTAGACCAGGTGTCTTTTAGATTAGTACAGGAGAGACCAAAACTGAATCAATCATACCCACTCCTAGTTAAGTGGCATTACCCCAAAATGCACTGGGCTTTGAAAAGCATTAGCTGGTGTCATTGAATTTATCCAGTAAACAGCTTTAATTGCTGTTTAGATAATTGTGTTCAAATAAACTATTGGCTGTTGTCTTTTTAGCCCATATAGTTGCAAAGAAGCCCCCTGCATCTTGATATATATACCCGATGGGCACACCAAGGAGATGCCAACATCTGGATCAAAGGAAAAGACTAAAGTGGAAATCTCAAAAAAGGAGGTAAATACTGACTTTAACAGAGAGTTCGGAACCCCAGGGCTTAGCCTGGATCTCTTTAGACTTGGTTGTCCTTGATTTTGAGATTCTGAGATTGGAGAAGACATTAAGTGCTGTTTTTTGTTTTGCTAACATTTTAGAGAACAGAGTTATTTAAAAAGTAATTTTATTATACCAAAAACTAAGACAGCCTAGACTAACAGACCATTTGGGGGACTCCCCCACTTCCTGCAGTAGATCCTCTCTCCCACCCTTTCTTCTTTTATTCTATTTTATATGTTTTAACAGAATTCTTGTTTGTATCCCAACTACCTTGTATAGAAGAGCTCTGTCCTGCCATTGAAGTTCTGAGAAAAGGAAGGGAAGCCCCGTAGTGTGGCAGTGGGAAGTCCCTTTGCCTTTACGTGGTGGATGTGAATGTTTGTTTTCATCTTAGAGGTCATGCTTCATAACCTCTGCAATGACATAGGCCCCCTGCCTGCTGTCTGCCTTAAGAGGCTCGTAGATGGAAATGCACGTCTTGTTCTCTTCACACAGAGTGTAGATTTGGCGATGGTGACAGATGGGAGGGGTTGGGGGAGGTGGATTTTTCTTATAGGCCAGAGGTTCTCAGATATCCTTGATCATGGCTCCTTGATGTCTCAGAAGACTTTTAGTGTCACCCTCAGCCAAATGAATTCCCAATAAAATACTTCTGTCTAACTATTTAGCAGCTATTTGAAAAAATTATACATATAAATTGAAGATTTTAAGTGTCATTCTGAAAATGTTTTGTCTTTAAATATTATTATTTATTCTTAAAAATTATATACTGAGAGAAAAAAATAGTTCTTCTATTTTCTTGAACCGTGAACTGAGATTGCACACGATGCTTGTATCCTGATTGCGCTTGCTGTGCTCACTTCCTGGCCTTGGTGATTTTTGACAAGTATTTGCTCTTCAGGCCCAGCAGCTGTGCACAGCAGAGCAGTGTCTTGAGCTGGGTCATCAGACAGTATAACTAACTGCTGGGAGCCAGGAGCACAGTGTCTGACAAACGACAGGCTTGCTGTCTTGTTTTCCTTGGGTATTAGAATGTCTCAGAGTGCTGCCGTGAACTTGCTGACTGATCTCCTAACACAGGCGGGATCCATTGAAGGCAGTGGGGTGATGATACAAGGTTATATTGGTGGTGTGATCAGGCTTGATCCAACAAGAGCTAGGGAAGGACAATAGAAGGTAGACTCAGGATGTGTAGTTAGGATGAAACAGTAACTACTAGATTTGGTAAGACAGAAACGTAGTTCATTAGAAGAGGGAAGCTTGGTAGGTACACATTATACACTTGGAGCTCATTTGACTAAAATCTCCAAGTTCCTCCAGAAGGAAGGAGAAAAGAGAGAAACTGTTTCAGTGGTGGCGTCCCTGTGTTCTTGTGTCATTAATCACACACCAGAAACTCCACACTTTGGCTTCCTCCATTCCCACCCTCTTTCTCTTTCTCCATACTTGGAATTAAATTGAGGTCTCACAGTACCAGGTAAGTGGTCAACCTCTGAGCTGTGTACCCTCAGCCCAGGGTCTCTGAGATGTTCACAAACGATTTGTTTATATAGCTCATATATTTTTTAAATTTTAACTTTTATATGGTTGTTTCACCACACGTAAGTCCATATCACTTTTCTGCCTGGTGCCCACAGAAGCCAGGATAGTATCAGATTCCCTGGAACTCACAGATGGCTCTCTGCAGCCATGTGGGTCCTAGATGGAACCCAAGTCCTCTGGAGGAGCAGTGGGTGTTTTAACCTCTCAGCCGCATAATTATGCATTATCAGTTATCAAACTAACAATGAAAAGTATTTGTTTTTTTTTTTGTTTTGTTTTGTTTTGTTTTTTATGGAGACAGGATCTGGACGTGTCGTCCAGGTTGGCTAAACTATACATCCTCTATCCCTTTTTCCTAATGCTATGTTTGTAAGAGTATGTGACCATGCTTGACTTGGTAAAGTGAGAACTTTTTTTTAAAATTGCTAATTCCCAATCCAGTTAAAATCTAGCTGATGTTAATATGAATAATTTTTTTGGGTTGGGGGGAGTTGGACACGGACAATGGCAGAATCTCACGGTATATTCCAGGCTGGCCTTGAACTAGGTAGCAGCGTTGCCTGGTGTCGAGCCTGGAAGATCTCACAGAGCCAAGTCTGCTGTACACATTGAAACGACAGTTAAAAGCTTGCCCAGATTCAAGGGAACAGAGACCTACTTCTAGGTGGAAGGAATTTTAAAGAATATATATGTATGAATATGGTTAGAAACCGCAAGCCCTGAAACAAATTCAAGTACAGTTGAAATGAGAGATTTCTACAGTCTTAATGGTTTCCTTTTGATGTTTAGATCCTTGGAAATACTTGCCTCCAAGAGAAACTGTTACCATCAAAATTGAAATCTGGTCTAGGGCTTTTTGATGCATGGTGTGTGTGGTGGGGGGAGGTCTCAAAGGGAGAAATAAATTGAGAATTTCTCAGTTTTTAAAGAATGTTAATGGTAATGCTGAAGGCCTGCTGAATGACTTTTTACAAATTCATTTATATTTTTTCATAAACCTAGACGGGTTAAATATACTTAACCTTGCTAATAGCATACATGATTATTTTTATGTTGCATCTTTGTTATGTATTGTAATGGTGACTTATTCTTTTTTTTTTTCCCCCCCCCTGGAGCTGAGGACTGAACCCAGGGCCTGGCGCTTGCTAGGCAAGCGCTCTACCACTGAGCTAAATCCCCAACCCATGGTGACTTATTCTTGACCTGAGTGGATGCATTGTACTTAGTCTCCTAAAGATACAGGTGCAGGTTCCCATGGGATCCTCGTTCTCCCCCAGGTTTCCGATGCTGAGCCTGCGCAGTGACTGCTTTCCTCTCCTTTTGTCTGCTGCCACCATTGCTCTGAGATGAGGTTTTTAGGTGTGAGCTCATTCATCTGAGCTTTGGAAGGAATTGAAGTGAAAGGTTTTTATGAAATAAGGATGAAATAGTAAGTTTTATAAAGGCTTGCGAAGATGTTTGATATAAATTCTTACTTTCCTTTTGGCTTTCTGCCTCTGTAGACCGGCTCTGCTCCTAAGGAGAGACCCGCAGCTGCTGTGAGTGCTCCCTGTGCTGCAGCTGAGGACGCTGCCATCCTCTACAGCAGAGTGGCGGTCCAGGGTGATGCGGTTCGCGACCTGAAAGCGAAGAAAGCACCAAAGGAGGATATTGACGCAGCTGTGAAACAGCTTTTGACTTTGAAGGCTGAGTATAAAGAGAAAACTGGGCAGGAGTATAGACCTGGGAACCCCCCTACTGCAGCAGTGCAGACTGTTTCTACAAAGTCCCCATCCAACACCGGGGAATACACATCTTTATACAATAAAGTTGCTGCCCAAGGGGAGCTGGTCCGGAAGCTGAAAGCTGAAAAGGCTCCTAAGGTCAGTGTGCTGGGGTCAGAGTGCAGCATAAGCAAGCCTTTGAGCTCTGACTGTGTGAGCATTGTCACTTCTCCCACAAAACAGGCTCTAGGCTCCCTGTTTAAATATTTTGAGCTAGAAATCATCATTTATTACTGCCTGCTGTGTGCCAAGACTGAAAATACTCAGTGGTTAAGTTTTCATTCTGCTTTTGCAGAAGATCTAAATTTGGCTTCCAGTACCTATGTCAAGCCTTTCACAGTTCTTCCCCATCCAGCTCCAGGAAGATCCAGTGTCCCTGGTCTCAGTGCACACCTGCCCTTGTGCATATGTGCATCCACAGATACATACATACATACATACATACATACATACATACATACATACATTCAGTTAAGAGAAAAATCTTTTTAAAATGGAAAAACATTTACATATGTTAAAAAAAAACCTCACAGTTCATAGAGGTGAAGGACATTGTGATGTGAGTGTAATCCGTATGATACATTTGAGTGGTTATGAGATGTATTTATAACCCAGAGTAATGAGGAAGGAGAAGGCAGTTCTTAAGGGGTATGTAAAATACTCCTTGTAGGCTGGAGTATAGCTCAAAAAAATAGTATTTAAAACAAGGTCTCTGTATGTATCCTGGCTGTCCTAGAACTTATTATGTAGATAGGCTGGCCTTGAACTCACAGACTTATCTGCATTTGCTTCCAGAGTGATGGAACTAAGGGTATAAGCCATCATACCTAGAGGTATCATCAGTTTAGAGACTGTTTCATAGGCATGAAGCTTGGCATGATCCCTGGCATCTCACACATGCATTTCTGAGGTAATAGAAGCCTTTTACAGACCACAGAGGTCACTAAAGGGCATATTGGCTGTGAACCTAGGATTCGTGGCCCCATGTGCATTAGAAGTTTTAGAAGTCTTGATATAACACAAGGACCACGACCCCTCTTCTTTATGCTCCAGGAAATTCAGAGTATGCAGAGGTACATCCTGCCTTTTGTATTAAGGCTGTATCTCATCTCTGACCAAATAACCTGGCGGGTAATACACAGGAGAAAGGCTGTTCTCACTCACAACTCAGGTGTGCACTTCATAGATCAGTACGGAGGCAAGAGTGTCTCACAGGTCTGGTGATGAAATTTACTCACATTCTTCATAGACTAGGAGGTAAAGGAAGGAGATACAGGCACTGATCTGGTGAGTATTCTGTCCCTCTTCATTTATTCTGGGCCCCCAGCCTGGGCTGGTGACACCCGTCTCCGCACACATTTCCTTCAGGTAACCCTTTCTGCAGCACCCTGCAGTCACCTCCAGAGCTATGTCTGCCAGGTTCTGAGTGCAGTTAGGTCGGCAATGAAGAGGAACCCTCACAGCCTTTCAGTTGTGTCCAAGTAGTTGTTCAGGCGGTGCTGCTGCTGGCCCAGGAATGGAAGAGAGCCACTGTGTCTGGCTCTGGGTTTTGTTTTGTTGTTGTTTACATGGCAAATATTCCGATTTCCTCTGGTCAGAAGTTTTGTGAGACCCTCAGCCATCTAAGCCAATCACAGAACAGAATCATGTGACTCACCATCCTTTGAATGGCCCTGAAGATATAGCATGGGTTTTTAAACTGGCATTGAACTTACCTGGGAGACCGTATCAGCCTGGATGTGTAGTTCTTGGCACACATCCGGGGGAGTCACGGTTTGGGGAACAGAATGGGGAAGGGTTAGGGGTAGGTAGGATGTGAGGTCCAGGGGATGGAAGAACAAGGGCCTATGGGGAGTCAGTGTTTCAGAGGCAGGTACAGGTCCATGAACTCTGCCATTCTGCGTGCCCAGGCAATGCCTGGGCCTTCCAGATCCAGCACAGGCACAGATTGCTAGTTTTAACTTTTTTTTAAAAAAAATTACATTCATTCATTATGTAATTTGTGGATGACTTTTTTTTAGAAAGACAATAACCATAAAATGGCAAAGGCATTATGAAGCACTAGACTTTAGCTTCTACAGCCCCGGTTTAGCAAACTATGAATGTTAATTAGATGCTGCTAGCCATAGTCAGGATCTGTGTGGTCTCTGTCCACTCAGTGCCGTGGAGTTGGGAAGTTGGGAAGTTGACTCAGAGAGCCTGACCCCTGCCCAAGAGCAGAGGGTTTTGCAAACTAATTGGTCTCTGCTCTGCTGTGTTATCTGCTGTAATATCTTTAGATATTTCTTACAGGGTCTACTAATTCAAATAAACACAGATTTCTAATTAGAAGATAGTATTTTTAAAAACCCTGTGGTCTTTTAGTTTGCTGATCTTAATCTCTTCTAAACATAGGCCACAGGCCTTATCATTCCCACTCCTCCTCCTACCCACCAAGCCCAAACCTCTGCTCTGGGAGTTGTTTATTATTAATACGCGTAGTTATCCCTTGCTTATGTGTGCTAAAGAGAAGGTCTTAGCTGGTTTGAAAGTTCTCTTAGTATTTAAAAAGCTAAGGGAACTAGATTTCTCATGATGGTCCCACCTATCTCCCTGTGGAGATGCTTCCGCCTGGTGGCTGCTGCAGAAATAGCACGTCACACATTCACTTCCGCCTGGTGGCGGCTGCAGAAATAGCACGTCACACATTCACTCCTAGGTGAGCAGAGTTGAGTACTTCTGGTTCTTCCATGCCTTCCAGTCTTGAATTATAATTTTAAGATCACTTTTGAATAGGCCAGATTTAGCCTGAAACATTCAGAGAAATTTCGTGTGGGTTGTTTATGTCATCATTAGTCCACATCAATGACTATCTAAATTTTTATGTGTATAGTTGTATTTCATAAGCTCAAAACAGTCTTTGTCCATTAGGAACTTAACATCTATTAGCTCTGGAAGTAAGTATACCATACAGTTTCACTTAGCAAGCTCTTTTTAATCTAGAGAAAATTAAAAGGTAACTTTTCACATTCTTTAGTGTACATTACATACTGCCAGAGATGCCCAAGTAATACATAATATGTATGTTCGTGTGTGGGGTTCATGTGTGTGAAGCTGTGCTTGCCAGAGGCTGACTTGAAGAAGCCTCCTGTGTCTTGTGTCTACCTCACTTTTTGAGACAGGGACTTATCAAAGCTGGAGCTTACTGTGGCTGGAGTGTCTACCACACTCACCTCAGCGTTCATTCTCTTAGGTGCTGTGAACTCTGTAGTCAGGTCTTACTGTGTAACTTTGGATAAGGTGTGTAATATCTAAGGTTTGTTGCTCCCGTAAAATGTAGGTGAGGATTATTTTGAGAATTAATAAGACAGTCCTTGTAAGACACTGCATGGTGCCTAGCATAGACTAAATGTGCCTTTAAGCGATGAGTTCTTTTGTTGGTAGTTGGAGTTTTCCTCAAGAACGTTTACAGCCACTTTCTAAGTCAGGGAGATGTGCACAGCGTCTGGTACAGTTTCGCTCGTATTTTGGAACTATATATTTATACATATAACCTTGGTAGTGTCTCATTCAATAATGTAATAGATTGTTTACCTTAACTTTCTATAGTATTTTAATTATCGTCAAATTTTCCCTTAAGAAACTACACCATTTGACTTCAATCTCAAGTGAATGTTTAAGCTTTATTTTAATATTATTATTAAAGAGTATTAGAGAAAGTGTGTGTGTGTGTGTGTGTGTGTGTGTGTGTGTGTGTGTGTGTGTGTGTGGAGAGGAGAGAGGGAGAGGGAGAGGGGGGGATGTGATCAGACACAGCTGTGGGAGTCGGTTCTCTCTTTGGTCAACTTGGTCATTGGAACTTTCAAAAAGTATTTTGTAGACATATTTACAAGGGTGTCCCTTTTTTTCTTCACATTTTCATTCTTTTAGCTGATAGTGTACCCTGCCTTCCTTTTCCCTGCCTTTCCTTCCATTTCCTTCTTCCCTTCTCCAACCATGGATTCCCCTTCCCGTTCTTTCCTTCTTTATTTAACTGTGACATTTTTCTTAAGAATGGAATTCTATTGGGGAATAATTGTAATTCTGAAGTAATGCAGCATGGGTCAGGTTGGGAGTGCGTGCAGCCTTCCCTAATCGTCTCTGTTCATCCCTGCCCCCAACCCCTTTTTCCTGAGTCATCGTTACGCTGTATAGCTCAAGGCTAGCCTTGGACTCAGGATGGACTCAGGATGGACTCAGGATCACTCTGCCTCAGTTTCCATAGAGTGGAATTATGACTGTCACCACCAGCACTCCTAGATTCTTTTTTGCATTTACTCCCACTTTGTTGTTCCTGAGATCACAGAGTGCAAAGTTGGTAGGCAGAAAAACAAAGTAGCCTAAGTTTTGTGTTGCCATCTCCTGGATGCAGGGTCCTTGCGGCTACTGCAGTGCTGCTCCTGCATGCCAGGGCTGTGAGCTAAGTGAACTCCCTCGCCCCCATTGCATTCACTCTGTTGTCCTATGCAGCGCTGTGGTGTCAGTGAAAACCGAGAGGCCTGACACTGAACAGGGAGGCACTATTTCCTCACTGTTTGGCTGAGGTCTTGAGGTTCTCCATCAGCTGTTGATTTGTGGTAATAGCTTGAGGTCAGATATCCAACTTGAGTCCTTTCCCTGTGCTGCTGTCTATCTTCTGTGACAGTGTCAAGTGTCTCCTTGATAAAGATGTCATTCCTTCTGTTATGTTGAATTATCAAATATTGAAGTATACAGGTCTGTGTGTAATTTAAGACTTCGGCATACTTTTTCATTTTTAATTTTTGAAAGTGGTCTGTTGAGACTGATTTCAGACCTGCATCAGGTAACAAAGCCAAGGAGTGCACAGAGCTCTTGTATAAAGTACCATGGCACTTCCATATTGTCTGCTCGTGTCCTTCATGTATGTATGTGCTGAGTCCTCTGGATCACCTGCAGTACCCGATACGCTGTACGTAGTTGTCCTGTTTAGAAGTAACAAGGAGACGGATGTCTGCACGTGTTCAGAGGAGAGCAGCGTTCCGCCACGTGCACCCAGTATGCTCACTGCACCTTTGCAAGGCTTTTCCAAAGAAATTATTAGTCCAGCTCGCTTTCTTTCCCTACCTACCCACTTTTTTTTGGTGAGGGTGTGTATTATGATGCAATTGTTTTCAAATATTTTTGATCCTTGAGTACTTGGATCTCTGGACATAGATGGTTAAGTCTATTTTGATAATGATTTAATTCTTTGAAATGACATTGAAAAACTGAGACATTTCTCTTCCTCTTTGTTTTCAGGCTAAAATAAATGATGCTGTAGAATGCTTACTGTCCCTGAAAGCTGAGTATAAAGAAAAAACTGGGAAGGAGTATGTACCTGGCCAACTCCCAGCATCTCAGAACTCACATTCAAGTCCTGTCAGCAATGCCAAGCCTGTTGGATCAGAGACACCGGAAGCCAAACTGCTGTTTGACAGAGTGGCTTGTCAAGGAGAAGTAGTTCGGAAACTTAAAGCTGAGAAGGCCTCTAAGGTCAGTGTGGGGTTTTCTTTGTATGGTCCTTCTAGTGACTGCTGTTAAGACAGTGAGTACACTGCATAGATCATTTGTTTTCTGGTACTCTAGACTTGCTTTGTCTCTTTTATAATCTCTCATTTATTTTCTTAGTGTATTTAACCCATTGTGTCTACAAACTGTTGCCATTAATTAATTGTTCATTAGCCTCGTACGCCTGGGTGTGGCATTTGTTAGCATACACCCAGACAGTAACTTACATGGCCTGATATCCTTCTTTGTCCCCTTTGTTACACTGAAGGATCAAGTGGATTCAGCCGTACAAGAACTTCTTCAGCTGAAGGCACAGTACAAGTCACTGACAGGAATTGAGTATAAGCCTGTGTCTGCTACTGGGGCAGAAGACAAAGATAAGAAGAAGAAAGAAAAAGAAAATAAGTCTGAAAAGCAGAATAAGCCTCAGAAACAAAATGATGGCCAAGGGAAAGACTCTTCTAAAAGCCAAGGCAGCGGGCTGTCGTCCGGTGGAGCAGGAGAAGGGCAAGGGCCCAAGAAACAGACCAGGTGCTAAAACACATCTCTGAATAAGTTCAGTTCTGAAGAGATTTTGTTTTTAAAATTTGCAAATGTTGGCTTATTGTCATCAAAACAGAATGCACATATTCCAGTGTCAGCAGATAACTCCTAAGTAGCACGTCGGCTGCTGTCCGTAGACTTTAGAAGTCATTGTACTTGTCCATCTGTCCTTCCCCCCATCAGGGAAATGAATTGGTCACCACTGTTACAGGTTGAGTATCTGTCTTACTGTTCTGTTGCTGCGAAGAGATAGATACCATGACCAGAGCAGCTAACAGAAGAAAGAGTTAGTTGGGGGCTTGTGGTTTCAGAGCATTAAAACTTCATGGCCACCTTGGCAGGGAGCATGGCTGCAGGCAGGCAGGCAGACACTGGAGCAGAGGAGCGGGAGCTGAGCGCTTACTTCCTGATCTCCAAGCAGAATGAGAAACAGACTGTGCCTGCCATGGGCTTCTGAAATCTCAGAGCCCAACCCCAGTGACACACTTCTTCCAATAAGGTCACACCTCCTAGTCCTTCCTAAACAGTTTACCAACTGAGAACCAAACTTTCATGTGTTTGAGTCTGTGGGACGCTCAGCCTTTGAAGCCTAGACAGACGTGCAGAGTGTAGAAGTCTGAAGTCTGAGCAGTGATGTTCCCAGATACACTGGGTGGTGGACACGAAACCTGTGCCAGTGTGATGTGCATCCAGAGAATAGCTGTCAATACGTGTAAATGCTCCTCTCAGCAGCAGCTAAAGACACAGCTTTGGGGGTTTTTTTCTTTTAAGTGGAAGCTTTTCATAAGAAATTTCTTCTCAACGATTTTGAAGTTGGTAGTTTAAATATAAAACAGCTAGTTTAAAAACCAGACTGAAATGTATGTCCTTTTTCAGTTTGTCTGTTTGAACAGTGTAACAAGGCTTCCTGACGTGGCTTCTGAGGTGGTTTGGATTTTAGATCCTTTTAGCTGTCTATCTAATTTAGCTATCTCCCGTGTCCATGTGCCCCCTCTTTAGAGAACACAGAAGCTACTCCTGGCTTTATGTATTGACTCAGCTCAGTGATAGTTGGCAAGAGGCTAGAGCTGTTCTCTTCCCTTACCCTCTGACTGCCTATGTAAACTCCCAGGTTGGACATAGAGAAAAGAGAATGAAACTGAATACACCGAGAACCTCAGGCCATACAGCCTCACTTGCCAACTGGGAAGAGATGCTTGGATAGAACACAGTGGACACTGGAACCAAGCTTCCCTGTGTAGCTCAGGCCTGCCTCGAACTCTGTCCTTCCGCCTCAGCATTGCTTATAGACGTGCACACACCCATGCCCAACTAAGGTTACGGCTGTGAGGAGAGAAGTCCTATCTGGAATAGGAAGTGAGTGCTGGGTAGGAAATCTAGGCCCAAGAAAGGCTCTCCTTTCACTTCTGCTAAGCGTTCTACTACCCAGTCCAGTTCCGGTCGGTGCTGGAGGAGTCGGGGTTTTCTCGTGTTTGCTTGCTTGCTTGTTTGCTGGTTTGCTTGATTTAAATGTCACTTAGTTTTACAAACACCTCTGCATCTTCTGTGTATATCGTATAAACTATAAGTTCATGTCCACTCATATGTGAATATTCATTATGTGTGTTTAATGGGTGGCTGCTGTTTTTATTACTTTTTATATTTAATTTCAGTGAGACACTGATCTTTTTAGCTTTTAATATCACCTGTGTTGAGATTGGCAAAAGCTTTTCTCATAATGAGTATACGTGAATAGACTTTGTCTTTACCAAATATATTTTAATTGAAAAAGAACTTTATTTAAAAATAAGTAAAAGTCTTCTTTAAAAATCATAGTTCTAAACAGGTTTGACCTTGGCAGTTTTTATGGACAACATCTGACCAACTTCTGAAGAGCTGGTTTTTTTTTTTTTTTGCAATCAGCAAGAGTGTTTATTGGAAAACACACGTACCTTCGGGCACACAGTCTCTTCGGAGGACTTGCGCGCCCAGCAGCTCCAGCATGGGGCTTTTATAGGGATTGGGGAAGCAGAAGCGGGCGTACAGAAGCAGATGCATAGTTATGGGGATTGGTGGATTCAAACGAGGCACATAGACATGTTCACATATGATTGGCTATTTCACATGATGAGGTAATAAGGTATAGCTACACACATTGGCAGGTTTGGGGCATCCTGGATGTCGGGGGCTGGGGGCTTATCTCTTCCTGCCAGGTGGCCTGTGAGTCAGATCCAGTACTCCTGGTCTGTTCTGCATTCCTTTCCTTTTATGGTCTGTTAGTTCTAGCGGCAGGGCGGGGCTGCCTGGACTTGCTTTTCACAGTGTTTAGTCCTGAGTTGAAACATACTCTTTTAACTTCATATTTTTAAACCTTAAATCTGTATAATTTTCCTTTCATTCCCCTCTTCTACTAAGTAATTCTAATCTTAGAATTTTGATATCAAGTCTCGTATTTGGTCTCACCACTTGTCCTAACTGACTGATACTGTTGTCTCAGAACCATCAACCACACAGCACTCACTCGATTTGTAACAAAAGCAATTAACCTGTTTGTCACGCAGGGTCCAAAAACTAAAACCAAGAAAATTATTAGTAATGGCCCAGCCATATAGCAGAGAGTAGGGTAGTCATCCAGGGAGACCGAGTGAACCAAGACTCAAACCAACCTTGTTGAGCGTCTCTATCTTTTTGTAGGAGTCAAACCTATTAACTAGTTTCTCTAACACATATGGACCTATAATCAGAAGCAGAAGCAAAACTAAGAAGGGTCCCATAAGGGAAAATACCAGAGTAGTCATCCAAGGAGATCTACTAAACCAGCCCTCAAACCATCCCTGATGCGCTTCTCTGTCTGCCTTTTGTCTAACCTTTCTCTAAGTTGATTCATGGAGTCTTTAATTACTCCTGAATGGCAGTTCTGAATTCTCTATAAGCCTTGCATTGCAACAGCAGATGTCCTTGTGCTGCCCTTGCAGCACCTAGATAGCCTTAGCCCTAAGTAATCCTCAACTCCTTTTTTTGTGTCTTACTAAGTCTTTAGCATCAGGATTCCAATCTGGACACTATCTAAACCTACACACCAAGGTCATGACTAGCTTTTAGAACTTCTAAACTTATACAGATTGTGCTCCCTGAGGCACAATCCCAAGAAGTGTTAGGAGTACTAACATATTCAATGTTACATCATTTGTAATAGAAATCAAGCCTATCCCCACACCTATCTTGATAAAACCCGGGGCAAACATGAAATTAAGTCTAGGGAGCTTTTTGAAGATCTGAGTTTCCCTCTAGGTCCCAGCTCTCAGCCCCAGCAGCTAGTACACGGCTGGTGAGGGCTGAGAGTTGATGGCTGTCAGGGTGGTCATCAGCACCAGGTACGGTCCTTTCCAGTGAGTATCTGGGTTCGGTGCCATCGTATGTAGCCGAGTCTCCGACCTGGAACTGGTGAGATGTCTCAGGGGTCCCCAGGGCATAGGCTGCTGCCAGCTCTGAGCAGATTTCTTTCTGTATCACCTGTAGGTCTTTTAGTCTGGCACACAAATCATTATTACTATGGCACTATGACATGTTGGTTCAGTAACATCATTTAATACAGTCAGGGGGGCTGAGGCCCCATTTAAGATCTCAAAGGGGGTAAGGCTGAATCTGGAAGGGGTATTTCTTGCTCTGAAGAGAGCAAGAGGGAAGGAGTGTCACCCAGTCTGCGCCAGTCTCCATGGTTAATTTGGTCAGGGTCTCTTTTAGAGTTCTATTTATTTACTCTACCTGTCCTGAACTTTGAGGTCTGTAAATATAATGTAATTTCCAATCGACCTCTAAATACTTGGCCACACCCTGGCTTACCTTGGCAATGAAAGTAGGGCCATTGTCTGACCAGATTACCTTGGGCATTCCAAATCGGGGGAAGATTTCTTCCAGTATCTTCTTGATGATTGCAGAGGCCGTCTCTCATTTGGTGAGGAAAGCTTCTATATATTCCTGAAAAAGTATCTACAAGCACTAGGAGATACTTGTGATTATATTTTTCTGGTTTTATCTCAGTGAAGTTCACTTCGACTTTTAACCAAACTCTCTAGGTCTCTTTGCCCTGTTTGCTTGCTAAGCATTCACTTATTGACATACCTTATACTTTCTACTGTCTCTCTGGCTAAAATCTTAAAGTCTATTACATACACTTAACTACTTGGACAAACTTTTTATCTCCTAAATGAGTCCATTTCTGTATTTGGCAAAGTGAGTCTTTTCTTTGTTCTCTGGGGGAGGATAGCTTTCCCCTCAAGTGTGCCATTGTCCTTTATCTTTTAAGCAATTTGGGCCTTTTCTAAGTGAGGCCATCCCTTAGTCCGATCCTAGTTCTCAGTGACTGTCTCTTGCAGGCCTGCAACCAGGATAGGCTCCTGCATAGCCATTTCCCGAGCCACTTTATCTGCTTTGTTACTGCCCAATGCCACTGAATCTCTTCCCTCCTGATATCCTGAGCAATGAATAGTACTCACAGTTGTTGGCTTCACCAGGGCATCCAAGAGATGGCAAAGGCATCTGCGGCACTGATGTACTGGGGGGTTGAGATTCAGCCATCCTAGATGACATTGTGTTGTCCACCATGGCAGCACCCACTTATCTCTGACCTTCATGAAGAGAACTGTTCCCGTCTGTGGACAAGGTAGCCTCGGCTTTCAGCAGGGGTCAATCAGCCAGTCGCAGAGGTCTTTCCTCCACCCATGGGCTTCTGCCAGTGCTTGACACTCGTGCTGTGGTGGCTCCAGGTCAGGATTGGGCAGCAAGGTGACCAGATTGCCCCCAACAGGTGGAGAATCTAGTCCATGGCAGCTGACCAGTGGTCCCATCTTTTGGGACACTCTATTCAAAGGCAAACATCAGCCACTCTATCACAGTTTAAGTCCTGGATTGGGTGATAATTGTTAGTGCCCGGCTGGCAGGAGTGATATGTTCCAAGTAGAACAGCGCTAAGCCATTCATCTCCCAGCATCAGGTACTGGTGCACTGAGACAGGTCTTAAGCTCCACATACACAGTCTGTAGATATGCATACACATGGCCTCACCCAGCCATTTCAGCCCACGCAAGCCATTTTGGGGAGCAATTTTCTCATGAGCAAGGGATGGGGGCAGTCAGGGATGACTATGAACTAGTGAGTTACCCGGCCCACGCCAAGGTCCACTGTTCTTCGGGCAGTCCATAAGTATTGTTTGTTGCCAGTAGGCCCCTGTACCCAAGGTCTTTGGATATTGGCCTACTGGAGCATAGGAGCACAGAGCATTGGGTCCCTGAATCCATAAAACAACTGGGCAGGCTTCCCTCCTATCTCTGCATATAGCCAGCACTCCAGGACCGAGAGGCTCTCCAGTGTCCCCTCTTGTTCTTTCTGGGGCAGTCCCTGACCCAGTGTCTTTTTTTTTCTTTGCATTAGGCACACTGATCTTTAGCCAGGAATTCTCTTCTGTTGCCAGGTACTGTCTTCCTAGGTTCCCTAACTACTGTGGCCAGTATATGTTCCTCTCTTGTCTTTTATCTCTCTTTAGCTCTCTAGCTTCCTCTTCTTTTTGTCTCTTTTCTTCCCTAGCTTTCTGCTCTTTTTACCTTCTTTTCTCTTTCTCTTTGTTTAACCTTACTTTCTCTGTAACTTATACTAACTCTCAGCAACTTAGCTTAACCCTTCAAATTTCTGTAACTTTCTCTTCATACCCTTTCCTTATCTTAGCCAGATTGGTGGGGCATTTTCCAGCCCCTAGGAGACCCACCCTTGGAGCCTGGGGGCAGACCTGGAGCACTCCCTACCTTCAGGCGTATTGAAGTCAACAGTCAGGAGCCTTCCATCCATGTCTGGAACATTCTTTCTGGCCTCTAGCAGTATTCTGTCTTTCCTCGGTGGTAAAGAAGATCTGTAACAGTTACTAACAAGCATCTCACGTGGGATGGTGAGAAAACAAGAAGGGAATCTAGAGGAGAGAGGTCCACTGAAGAGGACAAATAGCATTTAGTCACACAGCTAAACCAGGAGGCCTTTTTTTGGACAAAAAGGCCACTGTAAATATAAGCACAAGCTTTGTCTATGAAACAGAAAGGCGAGCAGAGAGGCAGCCTAGCTGTTACCGGCTGTCTCTCTGGGCTTAGATTTTCCCTTAAGGAGTACCTACCTCCCTTCAGTGTCAGCTTGGTGGCTTTGCCTCTCAAGAGAACCAGCCTCCAAATGACACTAGGCTTCTAGTAACAACTAATAACAAAAGGATGGAGAGATGGTTAGAACCTGGGTGCTAGATACTAAGCAGCTGACAAAAGAATTGTAACCAGTTCACCTGGGGCTTTCAGGACTTTAGTAACAGCCCTTTACCAAACTGTCTCAGTGGGCTATAGGCCCATGGTAAAGAAAACATTAATCCTGACTGGCAAAACAAAGTTCTTCACAGTTGTAGATTCTTTGAAACTATTTTAGGGGCTCTTTTTGTCCCCCAACCTGGGGCATTTTAACCATAGGGGCAGGAACTGGCTGCTGTGGGGATAGGACCAAAGGCACTCTCCATGTTAATGATGATCAGCGAGAAAAGTAATTTAATGTTGGAGACTGACTCCTCCCTTGGAATAAGGACAGCAGATAAGGCAGGCTTCCTTAAAGAACATCTCTTAATGAGTGCTCTCCTTCTGTGAGCAAATGTCAGAAATTCCTTTCTTGTTTTCCTTATAGTCCTCTCCCACCTCGCTCTCAGCCTTTTTAGATAGTTTGAAGAGCTGTTTTAATGTTCGTGCATGACCATGGTCTCGGTACTTCTGAGACAGAGGTGGGAAGACTGCTATAAGTTTGAGCTGGTCTGATGTGCACATCAAATTATAGCCACATAGGGGCTAACTAAATAGTAAAATTCTTCCTGTGTTAAAAAACAAAGATTAAATTGTTTCTAGGTTAAAAATATTATTATGTAAATGAATATAAAAAGATCCAAATATAAAAGCGACTGAAAATTAAGGACCCCTCACCCCATTTTGAGCTTACAGTCTTATTTTCAGTTTATCCTGCTGTGGTTTGAATGTATCCCCAAAGTCCAGATGCTAGGAACTTGGTTCCCCAGTTCCTAGAGATAATAGTATCTAATGGTTGAGCCTTTCAATGAGGAATTGAGTAAACTCAAGTTGAAAGAATGGAATCTTGTGATGGTGTTAATGGTTTTAAAACAGCCATCACTAGCAGCTTCCTAGCGTCCTGCTGTGTCCTGTCATGCCCAACCCAAGATATGCCTCTCTAGGGCCCTCCCCACCCCAGGACTGATGCTGCCATCAGGCAGCACCCAGACCAAACACGTTCTGTTCTTTAGATTACTTGGTCTCGGTATTTTCTTATGAAAATAGAAAACAGACTAAAACACGGCCTAAAAGCAATTGCCAAATGAAGGATTCATGTTTCCTTTTGCATGTCTGCAGATTGGGTCTTGAAGCAAAAAAAGAAGAAAATCTTGCCGAATGGTATTCCCAAGTGAGTATACCTTCATTTGGCTTTTATGCTAGCATTTCTCAGTTCTCAGGTTTGGCTTTGTGTTCACATTCTAAAGTCTAGGGAGAATGGTAGCCATAAGCAATGTGATCCATCCCCCTTGTGTGTGCTCAAGAATATGCATTTCTATGTGTGTGTGCACATGTGCATAAGTCCATGTGGAGGCCAGAAGACAACCTTGGGTGTTAGAAAAGCCATTTAGCTCCTTAGAGATAGATCTCTCTGGCCTGGGTTCACCAATCAGTTTAGGCCATCTGGCCACTGCACCCCAGAGACCTTTTGTCTCTGCTCTTCTTCCTTCCCCAGCATTGAAGGCACAAGTCACCTCTCACACCACCACACCTGACACTTTAGGGGTCTCGGGATCAGGCTTTATGTGTGCAAGGCAACCATTTTACCTATTCTCATGCATCTCCCATGATGCCCATGTGTCAGGTGTGTCGGCACACCCACGTAACCCCAACACTTGGAAGATGACGGCAAGAGAATTTGAGTTCCAGGTTAGCTGGCCTACATAGTGAAACTGTCCTAAAATAAAAAATAAAAATAAAAGAAGGCTGAAGGTATAACTCAGTGACAAGTCTCCTGTTATGTATTGTCTGTCCATGTAGGAAAGGGTAGTTTCCACTCCATATTAAGGAGGTGTTTCCAAGCTGAGTATAATGGTATAGCCTGGAAGAGATTCTCCTAGTCTAAGAGTGAGCAAGTTCCAGGACAACCAGGGCTACCCAGAGAAATAAACAAATAAATGAGGGTGTTTGCCATTACCAGGGAAATTTGATGGGAACCACATGCTCTTGCCTTTGCGCTAGAGTGCTGGTTCAGTATACGAGCCTTTTCTCTTTAAAAGGTCATCACGAAGTCAGAGATGATCGAATACTACGATGTGAGTGGCTGCTATATTCTCCGACCCTGGTCGTACTCCATCTGGGAATCCATTAAGGACTTCTTTGACGCGGAGATCAAGAAGCTCGGCGTTGAGAACTGCTACTTCCCCATATTCGTGTCCCAGGGCGCACTAGAGAAGGAGAAGAACCACATTGCTGACTTTGCTCCCGAGGTGAACTGGGAAGGAAAGATGTGCTTTTTTATTTCCTGCAGTTCTGTCTTAGAAACTCAAAACTATATTTTCAGTAGAGTTTAACAACCAGCTAAGAAATGTGGGGCTATTCTTCTTTTTAAATAGAGTTCCATTTTTTCTACCGTTATAGCAAGTTTGGTTGTTATTCTTGTGCTCCGACTAGATGATTTGCCCGTTTTCCTTATAGTAACAGCGGTGAGAATTTGAACTTTCTTCAGTTGATACTGAGAAAACCTAAAAGTTATTGTGTACTTATGCTCTTCAAAACACCATTAAAACTGTGTCACCAATGGTTTTTAACTTCCTAGGTTGCTTGGGTGACAAGATCTGGAAAGACAGAGCTGGCAGAGCCGATTGCCATCCGTCCTACTAGTGAAACAGGTGAGAGCCAGCCTGCAGCTCGGGAGAGCTGGGGAGAGCTCAGGGGAGAGCTCAGGGGAGTGGATGTGGCCAAAGGGACAGTGCTGTGTTTCCTAAAGAGAACATGCAGCGGTTCCTCTCTTTCCTTTCGAGTTTGCCATTTTGGCAAGTTACGGGAAGATGGCTGTCATGGCTAAAAGGGGTTTTTCTATTTTAAACATCATCTGTTTTTGTTCAGTGTTAGAAGTTTTCCGAGGAAAATGTACTGGAATTACTCTTGGGATTGGCTATAAAATTGCAAATGATGCTGTTCACTTAGGTTTACACACCCGTAGAACTCTGTTGTAGAGCACTTGGAGAGTTTTGTCTTTGAGGCAGGGTCTGAGGCTTTGGATTTGTTGGTGTGATCAGCTGTCTTTGGTTAGTATGCCTCTTACTTAGCTCATACTTCTGCTGTTTTTGTATTTGCATCTTTGAAATTATTTTGATTCCAGTTTTTTTTCTTATACCAAATTAGTAGTTTTGTTTAGCTGATTATACATTGTAGACAAGTCATAGTTCATGGAGTTTGCTTCATTGGGTGGATATTAAAATTTTGATTCTGATACATAGCTGAATTCAAGTAATAACATTAACATCTTTAAATTTGATAATGATATTTGTGAGCCAAAGGAGAGAATTAAACAGTATGAAGAATGAAAACAGTCTTACACAGAACACAGCGTTACTAGTATTCACCCAAATAGGTCATGAAGGTAATCAACACTTTACATACAGATAGGTGAAGCACGTAGAGTGTGATTGCTCATGGTCTCGGTAGATCTGTGTATCTTCAAGGTTATGTGACTTATGAGTAAGTAATGCTATTCAGTGAGCCATCACAGACAACGGATCAGGCACACTTTAATTCATAAAATCACGTCATGAATTGAACTCTGGTCAGCCTTCAGGAAGAAATCAAGTCCTAAATGTATTTTCTTGACTTTCAGTAATGTATCCTGCATATGCAAAATGGGTGCAGTCCCACAGAGACCTGCCCATCAGGCTCAACCAGTGGTGCAACGTGGTGGTAGGTGCACATGCGTTGTTTGGTGGTAGGTGCACATGCGTGGTGGTAGGTGCACATGCATTGTTTGCCCCTGCTTCGCTGGCTTTCTGGCTTTGTAGAGCACACTTTCTTTCCTCTGAACGTGGAAGCGGTGTTTGAAGTATTTTAGATCACAATAATTATTTTTGATTATTCATCATGTAAAGTTGCTAATAAAACCCCTGTTTTCCCTGTGCTGACTGGGTTTGTCCTCTCATCTTGCAGCGCTGGGAGTTCAAACACCCACAACCTTTCCTCCGCACTCGGGAGTTCCTATGGCAGGAGGGGCACAGCGCCTTTGCCACCTTTGAGGAGGCAGCTGACGAGGTAGGAATGGCTCTGTGCTGGGCTCCTGTCTTCAGGCCCTGCTTTCTTATTGTGTGGCTTATGCTATGTAAAACCTGTTTGAAAATAGAAAGTTAACTCAAGAGTAAACAGATTTAAAAAGATGTTTATTGGGCCTGGCATGGTGCACTCCTTTAATTCCAGCACTTACGAGGTACAGGCAGGAGGATCTCTGTGAGTTTGAGGTCAGCCTGGTCTCCTAAATCAAGTCTGGGACAATCAGGGCTTGTTACACTTGAGAAACCCTCACTCAAAAAAAAAAAAAAACAAAAAAAAAAAACAAAAAAAAAACAAAAAACCCAAGATAGACAAAAATACCAGCAAAAAACTGCTTATTGAAATTTTACTAGTAAATTTACCATTTTAAAAATTTGATAAACAGTTAGACTTTAGTTTGTAGCAAAATTATAGTCATGTGGTTAAAATGGATTGTTTTCTAAGGTTTTTTACTCTGATTACTGTATATTACTCAAACATTTTTTTCTACACTCCAAATGTACATACACTTAAATATTGCTCAGCCCATTGCTTTTTTGTTGACTGTCTTCCTTCAGTCTCACAATGGCTTCTTTAGCCTTCCCAGAAGGTTGTGTTTGAAGTGCTTTCTCACATACATTTGAGATGGAATGAAAGCCTATAGCAAATATCACGCTGTAACTGTTGTTATAGGTGTTACAGATCCTCGAGTTATATGCTCGAGTGTATGAGGAGCTCTTGGCAATCCCCGTCGTGAGAGGAAGGAAGACTGAGAAGGAAAAGTTTGCAGGAGGAGACTATACAACCACACTAGAAGCCTTCATATCTGCCAGCGGACGCGCTATCCAGGTAAGAAAGCCCCGAAGGCACAGCCCATGCAGTCCCAGCAGGCACAGCCCATGCAGCCCCAGCAGGCTTGCTGCTTTATTAGTACATGAGCACCAATGTAGAAAACAGTACTCAGGTTTTAAAAACAAAACCACCAGTGTGTGATCTAGTCATGCCTCTCACAGTGGCAACATCACTTGGTTAAAAAACAATACACAATGCACAGAAGAATATTTAGAAGAATATTCCATAAAAGGAATGAATTCTGTCATTTTCAGAACCATAGATGAAATTAGAGATGTTTGTGTTAAATAAAATGGGTATTATTTCGTGATCTCAATTGTATGTGAACTCTAAGAAAGTGATTGTATATAACTTGATAATAGACTTGTGTTTACTTAGATGTTAGAGAGAATATGGGTTACTCAGGCATTAAATTTTAGTTCCATAGTTACAGAATGTTACACTGTGGCTAATGATGGTGGCAGACACCTGTAATCACAACTCTGAGGACCTTGAGTCTATGGCAGTGTGAGCTACGTAGTCAGACACTGTCTGTGGGGGTTGGGGGATCTACCCTGTTGGGGTACAGGAGGGTAACTATCAAGAGTAATCCAGTGTGTTTTTGTAAAACACTCAAAGGATTTTGGCAGTTTTTACCAGAAAGAAATGATAGCTTCTTGAGATAAGGTAACCTGATTTAAACATTATAAAATGTGTATGTGTTGCCTCATTATGTTAATTTTAAAAGTTAGTAAAAATTAATTTCTAGGGATGCAGTACAGTGCTTCTCTATCATGCATGGAGCCCTAGGTGTAATCACCAATACTCCATCAAACTGGGCATCATAGCGCACATGTGTAACTCACCTACACGTGAAAGCAAGAGGACCAGGTTATTTGTGGCTCCCCTCAGGTCCATAGTGAGTTCTATGTCCATCTGGGCTATGTGAGACCCTTCCCAGCCCAGGGGAGAGAGAGAAGAGAGGACAGCAATGGGACAGAGCAGCACGTGCCCTCTAGTCACATCAGTGACGCTGGCTTTTATCCTGCATTCCCAGATCAGAACCCTGTTGTTTTTAACGAGTTCTGCCCTCTTGTCATGTTGTCTCACTAGCATTTTAAGCATTAATGTTAGAAAATTAGGTAAAACAGTACAGGTAGTGATTTTCTAACGTATGTGATCTTGTAGTGATTATCTTCAAAGGCATAGTAGTTTAAATTAAAGCCTGTGTTTTGTTATTTTAGGGAGCAACATCACACCATTTAGGCCAGAATTTCTCCAAAATGTGTGAAATAGTTTTTGAAGATCCCAAGACACCAGGAGAAAAGCAGTTTGCATACCAGTGCTCCTGGGGCCTGACAACTCGCACTATCGGTGTGATGATCATGGTCCATGGGGACAACATGGGCTTAGTGTTACCTCCCCGTGTAGCGTCTGTCCAGGTAAGGAAAGCATTTCTGCTTATCATTTCTTTTGTAAGATTATAAGCCATGTTTACAAAGGAAGTTTGAAAGGGTAGATTTCTCTGATACAGAAACACGACCAAGACCACTATATTGTAAAAATATGTGTACGCTTTTATTATTTATTGTCTGAATAATTTTAAAAATTACTTCATTGAAAACTTTTAAAGTTTTCACTAAATTTTTTATTAGATTTATTCATTTTATTTTCTTTGTGAGTGTTTTGCCTGCCTGTGTGTTTAAGGACCACATGTGACTTTGGTGCCCACCATGTAGATATTCTTAATTGCTGAGCAATCTCTCTAGCCCTAAAACTTCCTTTAGAAGTAATTTTTGGATATTATTTAGAACTACTTAAATACAACATAGTAGGTTAAAAGTGTTAGTAAGTGACATTTATCTATTTAGTACATGTTGGAGAAAAATTGTAAATCACATAAATTTATTTGTGGAAAGATTCAGTTATTGGAAAACAGACTGAGGATTGTGTTAGCAATAAACCAGTTCATGCTGGATCCCTGAGAAGGAAATGTCTCTGCACCGAACCTCCAAACCTGACTGGAAAGCCATTTGTACTGGCTCTCTGTGGTCATGGTTAAAAGCCTTGGCGCTGGAGAGATGGCTTGGCAGGTAAGACCGCATACTACTGCTCTTCAGAGGACCCACGTCCATGCTTACATCCAGCAATGTACAGCTTCCTCTGATGCTAGCATCATGGAGATCCAGTGCCGTTAGCCTCACTGAGTACACGGCAGCACACATCTTTAATTCTAAACATTAGACGTAGGGGCAGAAAGATCTCTGGGTTCCAGGCCAGCCTGGTCTATATGCTGATTTTAGAGAGGCCAGTTAAGGCCACATCGTGACATTGTGTCTCAGACAGAGAGACTCCAGCAAGCTATAGGGCACTATGCCCTTATTCTCTTTATATAGACTTAAATACCTAAACTCTTAGTTCATTTTTACTAAATTTTTTCAAGAAATATTTGGAGAGATGGAAGACCATGTTTTCAAAGGGAAGTGGAAATTTGGAGATATAGCCAAAATGGCAGAGATGACCAACCATAGTCTTCCCAAAGGTGATAAAAAGAAGAGGAAGGCGATTCCAGTGCTTCTCAGATGCCACTGGAGCTGCTGCAGGAAAGCCAGGTCAAGAGACCTCAGCAGTCATCACAGGCAAACATAGGAAGAGAAAGCAGCTGCCCTAAAGGAGAGACACGGAAGGAAAGGCATTGCTCCCTGCACACTGGGAGATGAAGTGGCCTGGAAGGCCACAGACTCAGAAGAGTGAACCAGAGGAGGCAGAGAAGGAAGAGGATGGGAATGGAGAGGAAATGGTTGTCTTGTACTATGTGCGCACAGGCAGCTGTTCTGCGAGCTCGATGTTCATGTGCAGCTCAACATTGACATCACTCTACACTACAGATGATAGCTAGGTTTCCCCGTAGCTGATGCGAGTCTTCGTAGAAAAAGTGCTTTTAAAACAGTGTAAGGTGTGGCATTTCAAGAAGCTACTATGTATGTATGTATGTATGTATGTATGTTACTATGTATGTATATACTATGTATGTATATTACTATGTATGTATGTATGTATGTTAGATATTTTAAAGCCCTTTGGTGTGGATATTATTTAATATTTAATGGCTTTTGTTGTTGGCATAGTTTTGTTTGGTGTACACACACACACACACACACACACACACACACACACACACATCCCCCTTTACTTGGTTTTTAATATATTGGCCTGGCAGCAAATTTTTGAGGAATTCCTGTCAGTAGTATGCTTTATTTTTTGTATTTGTTTTTTTTTTGTTTTTTGTTTTTTTTTGTTTTTGTTTTAGGATACTGTATGTTTGGGGATTTTGTTTTGTTCTGTTCTATTTAAAGATTTACTTAGATAATTTAGTATGTGTGCGTACATGTATGCCTAAGTGTATGTGTGTGCGTCACATGTGTACTGGAGCACTCAAAGGTCAGAAGAGGATTTGGACTCCCTGTAGTTACTACAGATGGCTGTGAGCCACAATGTGTGTCCTGGGAACCAAGCCAGTCACTGCAAGAGCAGTGTTCTTAATCACTGAGCCATCTCCATGTATTTAAAAGGCCATTGGCAGATTTTAACTTCTTTATGGTTTATTCTTGTAGGATCTAGCTGATTTGTTATTGTAGATGTCATTATGTATATGTGTGTGTCTTTGGCTGGACTCTAGGTGGTAGTCATTCCCTGTGGAATCACGAATACCTTGTCTGAAGAAGACAGAGAGGCCCTGATGGCAAAATGCAATGAGTACAGGAGACGGCTGCTCGGCGCTGACATCCGAGCTCGAGTCGATCTACGAGACAACTACTCACCAGGCTGGAAGTTCAACCACTGGGAGCTCAAGGTGAGCCGGGGCCTGCTTGCGTAGATCTAGATTTCTTTGAACTTAAGGAATTTTTTTGTTACCTCCCTTATTTATAGTTAGAAGTTCTTCACTTGTACTGGGAATTGGGGGCTCTAGAGTCTGTAGTTTTAAACTGATTTCTGTGGTGGTTCAGGGAGAACAGCTTGGTGGGAGAACATTTAGTGTGTGCTTAGCCTGTGTTTGATACACAGCACTGTGCCTTGCCTCCCTAGAAGTGGAAACTGGTTTTTACATGAGAATAAAGTGATCTTGAGGTGTTTGTTTATACTAAGTAAACCTCAGGTGTAGGCATGTGGCAGTGCTAATATCTGGAATTCAGCCATCGGTGGAGTGAGGTTTGGGTGAGGATGGAGTCACAGGTTGCTGTCCATCTGGTTGTACATCTTGTCATTTTCAACTCTGTGCAGACAAACCTATCTGATGCTTCCTGTTTTACTACATAGCTTCATCGTTAGTTAATATACACCCTTAGTTTCATTTTATAAACCTTTAGCATTTACCTTTTTCTTTTCTTTTTCTGTCTTTCTTTCTTTTTCTTTTTTTTCTTTTAAGCTGCTAGAGACTTTTAACTCAGTTTGTAAGTTAGGAGTCAAATAAATACATACCAGCTTACATTATAGGAGTAGTGTGGGACATGTCCTCGGATAGTAGCTGAGGTTTTAAGAGTGGATGCTTGATGGGGGCTGGAGAGATGACTCAGAGGTCAAGAGCACCGACTGCTCTTTCAGAAGTCCTGAGTTCAATTCCCAGCAACCACATGGTGGCTTATAACCATCTGCAGTGGGATCCCATGCCCTCTTCTGTGTCTGAAGACAGCAACAGCATACTCACATACATAAAATAAATAAATCTTTAAAACAATAGAGTGGATGCTTGATTTGTTGGGGTTATTCACAGTCAGCCATCTTGCATTACAAAGCCACCAACGTTTATCACCTTACTTTAAAATGGCTCCTAAGGTCACTCTGTGCTGGAGTTAGTGCCAGTGCTGACCCTGCTTCTTTGTGTGCCAGACTTCCACACTGGTCCCATACCTCCAGGGAGGATCCCAGCAGCTACTTCTTCAAGCCAGTTTCTGTGTGCCTACAAAATGTTAAAAAGAGAAGCTGTTGCTGTTAGCTTAGTCAAAATGAATCTACTTCCGAATCCCCCACTTCCCTTTCCTCTTTCCTCCTCCTATTCTGTGAGGCTCAGACAGGTTTGTTAGCATTCCCGTACGTTTTCCTTAGGAGATTATATATATCCCGTACGTTTTCCTTAGGAGATTTTATTTATACACACACACACACACACACACACACACACACACACACACACACACACACACACACACACACACACAGGGTATATGAGGGTACTGAGATTTGCAGTCTCAGAGTCCTGAAGTAGCTTTAAAGGATCTTTCACTCAAATTTAACTTAAGACCCTCTGTTTTTCAGATAGGGTTCCAGACCCTACGAATGCATGGTCTCCCTAAACCTAAAGGGCTTCAGTCCCCTCAGAGATAGATCAAAATGCATAAGACTAAAATATGCAGGAGTCTTAAACTGGCATGTGTTACTTCTTAAGTTCCCTGATGGAAACCTCAAACTTTGTCCCAAAGCCAGCGTTCTGAGCGGCACTTAGTAACTCCCTCAGCTG
The DNA here is from genome assembly GCF_021556685.1 of Rattus norvegicus. Taxonomy (NCBI): domain Eukaryota; kingdom Metazoa; phylum Chordata; class Mammalia; order Rodentia; family Muridae; genus Rattus; species Rattus norvegicus. Next base: position 99,555,934 of record NC_141546.1, read on the forward strand.
TGAATCTCAGCCCATCCATAACCTATAGGGACAAGGATCTGAGCGGAGGCCTGGCACGCAGCGCTTTACCTATCCCTACAGGTGATCGTGATGCATTCCATAGTTCCCAGAGCAGGCATCCCAGCCAGAGTACATGTTTATAGGACTAACCCCTCAGTGTCGTAGATGTGTCTTTGGTTTCAAGATGTCTCTGTACTCTCCCTGTACCCTGTGCCATTTGTGAGGAATTGGGATTCTTACGAGATGAAGCCATGAAATAGTCTGCATGCAACTTAAGACACACATATACAATTTTAATTGCCTGTCCTGTTTTACAGGGTGTTCCAGTCAGACTTGAGGTGGGGCCACGTGATATGAAGAGCTGTCAGTTTGTAGCAGTCAGACGAGATACTGGAGAGAAGCTGACAATTGCTGAAAAGGAGGCGGAGTCTAAACTGAAAGGGGTTTTGGAAGACATCCAGCTTAACCTTTTCACAAGGTAGCTAGCTCTGTAGGTTCACTGTGTCTCCTTTCCTCAGTTTTCACTGGTGTTTGACACACAGACAGTGGCTTGCGGATTATTACAACTGAAAGTAGCCTTATCCTCCAGCCCCAGGGCCACTTAATATCATATTCCTTGTGGGCATTGGACCTGCAGCAGGCTTTTCCTCAATGCGTGTTCTCTGAGAAGTGTGCTGTCTGTGGCACCTGGTGTACCTCAGATCCAGGCTTTTGTAACATAAATGTGAAGGTATAAGTCACCAGTTCTTAAGTGCCTGTACAGATTGCTGGAACCCAGGAAGCTTTAGTAAATAAATACCAGCACTTTTCCTGAGATACTACTTAATGGTGGTCTACAGAGAAGCCAGTAACCATGGTGTAAGAAGCTCCTCTGGGACGGTAGGAGAGATGGCTCAGTGGTTAAGAGCTCAGTGGGTGCTGTTCCTGCAGAGGACCTGAATTTGGTTCCCAGCAGCCACACGCAGTTCATAACTTGCTGTAACTTCCTTCAAAGATTCTTCTGGACCTCTTAGGGACACACACACACACACACACACACACACACACACACACACACACACTCCCTACTCACGTTAAAAAATAAAATAAGTGGGCTGGAGAGATGGGTCAGGGGTTAAGAGCACTGACTGCTCTTCTAGAGGTCCTGAGTTCAATTCCCAGCAACCACATGGTGACTCACAACCATCTATAATGAGATCTGATGCCCTCTTCTGGTGTGTCTGAAGACAGCTACAGTGTTCTCATATATAATAAGTAAATAAATCTTTTAAAAAATAAAATAAAATAGAATAGAATAAGTGAGATTGATGCCTCAGTAGTTAAGAGCATTTACTTTGGACGTCGGTTCAGTTCCCAGATCCTGTGTCAAAGACCTCACAACTGCCTGTGATGCCAGTTCCAGGAGTCTGAGCTCCTCTTTGCCTCTGTAGAACCAGACCCAGAGATGGATAGCACACATATAATCAGGCATTCACAAATGCACACCATGTAAAGTAAATAAAGGAAAAGTGTACAGCTCGGGATATGAGTAGCCAAGGCTAACAACTACTCTTGATTGGTTTGGGAGAATGAGATTGTTGAGGCATTGGGCTAGCCTAACCTGTAAGAGGAGCTTTTCCTCTCTGTCTACCTGAGGCAGTGAGAGGAAGGTACTATCACTAGGGATAGAAGGTTAAGTGTAAGGTTAGGGAAGGGAGCCTGTGTTATATTTATTCTTTTGCTTTATAATACTCTATTCCTAATGTATAGTGGGTTTATTTATTGAGATGGAGTCTCACTATGTAGACCAGGCCAGCCTCAAATTCATAGAGATCCACCAGTTGTCTCTGCCGCTGGTGCTGGGATTAAAGGCCTGCACCACCATACCAGGCCACATTGGGTCTCAATAAGTCTGACTGGGAGAGAGTAAACTAATTTTAACCTCACCTTTGGTGCTTGATTGCATGTTTCTGGGCAGGTAGTTTGCAGCTTTCTCTGGGCTCATTCATAGAAGTGTTTTGACCAGTTGTTTTAGGATGCGCCTGGTGTCTAGATAACATGGTATGTTCACAGTCTCTGCACTGGGAACAGGCAGTGCTGTGGGTGACGCACTGGAGAGCTGCCCGCCCTCGACACTCACCCTCGATGCTTGCCCTCGCCACTCGCCTGCAGGTGGCTCTCTCTGTTCTCAGTCTCCTGGAACTGGAGGAACAGAGATTGCTGAACTTCATACCTGGAAATCCTGACTGTGTGATCTTAAGATATATTTCTGGTTGGCTGAGGTTTCTCTCCTGTGAATCGTGTTGTGCCTTAGGTTGGAAAAGCAGTGACAGAAAAGCAGTTTTCTCTTGTTTTTTGATTTTTCTACCCTTCCTCTGATTGGTCATCTGTAGTAATAGACTCTTGGGCATTATAGTCATGGAAGTACTTAGTAAATACTTGATAGAAGATGTTATTAGTAAAAGATAACTTTGTGTGTTCACATGGGTGCATGTTGTTCACACAGAGACCAGGGGTCAACCTCAATACCATTGTTCAGGTGCCATCCACTTTATATTTCTTGGAGCCACCAAGTACATCCTGGGATACAGCATGCACCATATAGGAGGGTTTTGTTGTAGGTTCTGTGAGCCGAACTCAGGCCCTCATGCTCAGAAGGGGCTGGCCTATCACTGCAGACTCCAGAGGGCTAATTCTGTGAGAGCGAATTATTGCTGTTTGTTTTTGTTGGAGATAGGGTCTCCCATAGCGTGGATTGGTCTCAAACTTCAGTCTGGCCTTGGATTCCTGATTCTCCTGCCTCAGCCTCCCTAGTGCTCTCTCTCCTGGCTTAGCAGAAAATTTCAGCAACTTTTCATTCACTTTCTCTCACATGTGCACATAAGGTCCCTACTGAACAGTTCGTACTCAGTTTATTCCTAGCAGTGTTTTGTTTTGGCTCTGTGATGGCTCATTATAGAGAAGCTGGGACAGATGAGAGCAGAGTGCTTGTGGGAGCCACGTCCAGGGAGAGCCACCGGGAATATTCTGTTTGGGGGTTTATTTTCACTTTTCAATATGAATGGGGATTGTGACTCATTTTGATTGTGTGACTTCACATTGTAATAGTCAGCAGGCATATAATTCAGTTTTAGTTTTATTTTTTTATCGTGTACAATTTTCAGTGTGCATTATAATATTTGCTTATAAATTTAGGGCCTTTGAGTAAGTCTCAGTTCTATCTAGAATGTTATTACTAAGGAAAAGCTGGATTAGGATAACAACTCGTTGTTAATTAAGACAGCAGTGCATACTGGTTCACGTTTGAGTCTCTGTTGCACCAAGTATAAAGACAGCAATACACTGATAAATTTCACTAATTGAGGACATAGCAGTGTAGACCTATCACAACTTGTATTCCTAAGGTTTCCCTCCTTCCACAGCATGGGCTCTCCTGTAGCCTAGACTGAGAGACCTGAGATTTAATGTTAGGGTTTGTGGGTTCCCTCCACTGAGGTACATCCCAGCTTTCTTAATATCAGCTGTGGTTAAAGAAGTCCTGGACGAACTAGACTAACCTGTTATGACCAAGAGAAGACACAGGGCTGTGAACAACTTTCCTGTTCTACGTGAAACTGTGAAGCCAGCCTACAGGTCAGGAACTCAGATCAATTCATTTTATTGGTTTTGTCATCACCTAGAACTTAGTGACACAGACAGACCAGATCATAGGCACGCCAAGGCAGTGCTGGTGGGCGAGGGTGCAGGAGCATGCGTACTGCCTTCAGGCTTAGGGTGGGAAAGGCCATGATTTTCCTACAGAAATGGGACAGAAAGGGGAAAAGAGGAAACAGGTTTTACTGACAGCTAGCAGTTGCTAGAGTTCTTAGGTCTTAGACCTGAGATTCAGAAAAGAACAACCGTCCTCTTTTCCTTCATTAGTACATGTGTGATTTTAATGTGGATGAAAATATTACCTAACGCCTGAGGCTCTCATGCAGAGCCAGGCATGGAGATTTACACCCAGGAATAGCAGCTGCAGTAAAAGGACCATGTTCCAGGCCAACCTTGGCTACATAGTGAGACCCGAGGGGGCAGGAGTGTTGGATGGTGTAAAAATATCTTTAATTTGTGTCTGTGTGTCTGTGCTTTTCTTTGTGGTAGTATATTCATACCTTCATGTTTCTATACTTCTGCTAGTGTTACTCTTTTTCCCATTTTATAGAAGGGGAAAATAGATTGGAAGGGTTTGAAAAATAACAGGCCTCACAGGCGGTGTAAGTGGGAGTGAGACGTGTTCCACAGGAACGACAAAGTAGCACTTGCCGGGTGTGTATGTAGGCCCGAGGCTCGCGGTGGTACTGCAGAAAGGTGACTGGCTTATCTGTGGCCACTGCCAGTAAGGAAACTAATACTCACAGTGAGTTCTAATTTTCACTTACTGCTTCATTAAATCTTGCTTATCTTGGGATTTAAAAGAAACTCGTATTTATAAGAAAAGTTATGTATTTTCTGACTTATTTTGGTAGGGCTTCTGAAGACCTTAAATCTCACATGGTTGTATCGGATACACTGGAAGACTTTCAGAAGGTGCTAGATTCTGGGAAGGTAAGAGACTCCAAAACAGGTTTCTCGACTTTGTTTGTTTGCTTCGGGGTTAGGGATTGGCCCCCTAGGGTCTTCCCTGTGTTGGCATTGCTGTACCCCTGAGTACACTTCAGTAAATCCTGTTTCAAAGCCCTCTGAACTTACACTTTGTATCTCTCTTTTTAAGCTAGTCCATTAAGACGATTGCACATTATTCAGCTTTATATACTATTAGAGTGAATCACTTATGGACTTTAGTATTCTGGTGTACGTGTTAAATATACAGCCAGTCCTGTGTCTCCAGATGACAAATGAGAAAATTATGGGCCAGAGTCTAAACAAATTAGCCCATGGAATTAGATGCCAGAGTTAGACTTCTCTAACACACTTTAATGTGCTGCCTTCTAGGATTTCTAAAGATTTCTTGTTGAGAATAAAAGTCAAAGTGTTATGATGACTCCCTAGTGTATGTCTTGTTCCAGGCCCACAGGAAATGCTCCCTCTCACTGCTGATCTGTAAAATAAATGTGAAGTACATGATCTCAAAAGTCCTCTCAGATCCCTACTTCCGCATTTGGCTTTGGTTTACTGTTTCTCTGACCTTTTACCTTTCTGTATTCTAACGTCCCCTTGAGTCGTCCTTTTACCAGAAGACCAGAGGTCACGTAGCCATCCCCTCCCCTGTGTTTTCTTTCCTGTGTGATGTATTTATGCTTTGCTTTATGGAGTTTTCGGCGAGCATTGAGGATTGGATTGAGGCTTTGGGAAGATGGGGCTGGGCAGGCACTTCACTACTAAGCTATCGCCCCAGCCCGGTCCCTTTATTTGGAGTAACCTCCTTAAATTGCCTAGGCTGACCCTTGAACCCACTGTATAGCCCAGGCAGCCCTTGAACTTGTAATCTTCCTGCTTCTGTCTCCAGAGGAGCTAGGGCAACAGGCTTATGCCACCAGACTCAACTTCTTCCATTAATATTTAAATTGAAAGGTTTCATTTACTATAATGATAGAATTAGTCACTTTTGTAGAACAGTTTATTAGAGAAATTGCATTAATATAATAACACACATGTATAAATAAGATTCATAAGGTATTAGTGGGTTGTATATTTTATTCTAATATTAGATAAATTACTGTGGGGATTTCACATTTTAAAGTGGAGCAGGGGTATTTTAGTTTCATGTTTAAGAATATACAGGACAATAAATAGATTCTGTTCTAATCAGCAGTCAGTGCTTTCTCTCTTGCTCCGTGAGGATTATCTCAGGAGTGCTGACTGACCATCAAACAATCTTTGAAAGGATCTTAGGAAGTTAAAGTTAGGTAAACCTTGGCTTGCTTCCTCTCTGCTTGGTAAAGGGTTGGAGAGGCTAGTCTGCTCACTGACTTTTAAGTGCGCTCTTCCTACTTTTCACCGTGGTTTACTCGTGGAGATCATGGTGCTCGGGGCTGGATCTCAGGCTTCAGGCTTGCTAGGCGAGCCGAGCCTTCCACTTGAGCTACTTGTTATTTCACGGTAGAGACCGGCTGGGCCTGAGGTCACTGGTGAGCAGGGTGAGCCGGGAGTCTTTGAACTTTGGATCCTCTTGGCTCAGCACCTAAGTAGCTACAATTATTTCCCCATGCCACCAGTCTTCCTTAGAACAACAATGTTTCATGTACTACAATCATGATTATTTTATATATCACACAACCTTATAAATAAATGGACTTTCTTACAAACTAAATTAAAGGTTTGTAGCTCTCATACAAGGAAGTGACTGTTACTTTAGCTTAGGTCTTGGGTCTTTTGTCTCCATTTTCATGGCACATTTTATATTGAAGCTAATACATGTGCTCTCTCTGATCTCTGCCCTTTCTCTCCATCCATTCCCAGGCTTTTAGGACACACCTAGAAATGTATTATTCTGTAGTCTTAGAGGCACTTGGTCAGAATAGCAGCTGCTACATTGCAGAAATAGCACAGTTACCCAGTGAGCATGAGGCTTGGTCGTGTTTACTAGATCCCAGGTACATGGGGAGGCTTTGCAGAGGAACTTTTATTTTGTTTTTGAGACACTGCTGTATAGATCAGGACTTAGAACTCATCCTTGCAGGTGAGCTCTTAGTTTTCAGAATGTAGAACACTGATAATTCATGAACAGTTGATGAGCAGCACTGTGGCCTCTGCTCTCAACAGCCTGCCCATCCTCTGTCCTAGTCTGTCGGATGAGTGTGTGTGCATGCCAGAGCACACAGAGAGGGCAAAGAACAACCCGGCAACAGCGTGTTCTCTCCTCCCATCATGTTCCCTGGGATTGAAGTTACATTGTCTGGCTTGGTTGCGGATACTCTCCCCTCGCAGCCCAGTCTCCAGCCCTTCAGTCTTTCCTGATGTCAGTGTCTTTCCCCCATTAACATCAGCAGTGACCTCCAGAAACTGCAGAGTTGCTATTTCAAACAGTAACTGTTCGGCTGTGAAAGATAACTTGCCTGTGACATTTTGTTTGATTAAAAGAATATCCAGGCTAGGGATTTTCTCCTCCTTACCTTTCTTCCATTCACCCCCCTTTTTGGGGCCTAGTGTGGACTGAGCAATGTCTGTGTGCATGCTAGGTAAACACTCTACCACTGAACTCAGGTCCTGTTCCTTTGTGTTTAACTTTTATTTTATTTTGAGATAGGCACCCTTGTGCTTGCTTTGTCCAAACCTTGTCAGACTTTGAACTCGTGACCCTTATGCTTCAGCCTTCTGAGTAGCTGGGATTACAGGACAACCCAACATTTTCAAATAGGAAGTGAATTTCAGAATCAAATAAAATGCCACTCTTGATTCTCCCATTATTACTAGTCCAATAAAAATTGAAATGTTGATTTTCCAGTTAAATGGTTTTTGTCTTTTATAAGCCTTTGTACTTGAAAAGCTATTCACTCACTCCTACCACGTTAGAAGCATGTGGGATCACGAGCGCCTTCCCTGACCTAGCTGTTGCTGTTACCTTACCCTGACATCACTCTCTTCATCACCCCTTCCCTCCTCCTGATGGCCAGGTCTGTGGACCCGTGGAGGAACTGTCACTGAGCTCACCATGTCATAGCCAGTTTATGCAGACACTTTAATGTGTTACACACATGACCTGTGTCTAGTTTTATGACTGTATAGATTTTGTTTGGTGTGAAATACCAGTCTTTGCTCTTTTGTGTACTTCTGAGCCAAGTTCCCAGTGTGTTTGCAAAGGTACCGTGACCAGAAGCCGGGGACACCCACCCCTTTTGCTTGAACGGTGAAAAGAGAACTCAGCTACTTCTCTAGGAGCTGTAACGGCAGATTGCTTTTCCTTTTCTTACCAGGTTGCACAGATTCCATTCTGTGGGGAAATTGACTGTGAGGACTGGATCAAAAAGACAACGGCCAGGTGAGTGTCACCCGATCCCCTGAGCCCAGGAGTGCGCAGTGCACAGCAGGGGCTCACTCGCTGCTTCTCTCTCTCTCTCTCTCTTTTTTTCTGCCCTTCATATCCAGTTTTATTGGTTGATTTTTTTTTTTTTTTTTTTTTTTGGTTCTTTTTTTCGGAGCTGGGGACCGAACCCAGGGCCTTGCGCTTCCTAGGCAAGCTCTCTACCACTGAGCTAAATCCCCAACCCCACGATTTTTTTTTTTTTTTACATTTACATTTCAAATGTTATTCCCTTTCCTGGATTCCCCTCAGGAAACCCCCTATCCCATCCACTCCTCTCCCTGCTCCTAGGAGGGTGCTCACCCACCCACTCCCTCCTGCTTCCCACCCTGGCATTCCCCTACACTGGGGCATCAAGGGCTTCTCCTTCCATTGGTGCCTGACAAGGCCATCCTCTGCTACATATGCAGCTGGAGCCATGGGTCCTGTCCCCTCTATCCCCCTATGTGTACTCTTTGGTGGTTTAGTTCCTAGGAGCTCTAGAGGGTCTGGTTGTTGATATTGTAGTTCTTCCTATGGGGTTGCAAACCCCTTCAGCTACTTTAGTCCTTTCTCTAATTCCTCCATTGGGGACCCCTTTCTCAGTCCAGTGGTTGGCTTCAAGCATCGCCTCTGTATTTGTCAGGCTCTGGGAGAGCCTCTCAGGAGACAGCTATATCAGGCTCCTGTCAGCATGCACTTCTTGGCATCGGCAATAGTGTCTGGGTTTGGTGTCTGCAGATAGGATGGATCCCCAGGTGGGGCAGTCTCTGGATGGCCTTTCCTTCTGTCTCTGCTCCACACCTTGTCCCTGTATTTCCTCCTGTGAGTGTTTTGTGACTCACTTCTGTCTCTTGAACTCCAGGGATCAGGATGTGGAACCTGGTGCTCCATCCATGGGAGCCAAAAGCCTTTGCATTCCTTTCAACCCTCTGTGTGAGCTGCAGCCAGGAGCCATGTGTGTCTGTGGCAAGAATCCTGCCAAGTTCTACACCTTGTTTGGTCGGAGTTACTGATGGATGAAACAGAAGCCTCTCCCGTCCTTTTTTTAAAACCAATGATACTAAGATCTCAGATACAGTTTTTCTTTTTCATTTTTTAAAACTTCTAAAAAGGTCACAAAATAAACAGCTATTCTTATGCCCAAATTAACAGTGGAAAATACTTTTCTGTAAACAGCCAGGGTAATAAAAACCATGAACTAATTGTATTTTATGTATTCGGTTCATCCTACAATAGCAGAGTTATACATACAAGAATGGTCTTTGAACACCTACTAAGTGCAGGGTAAGCTCCGAGACTCTCAAGAAGCCGTCCTCACCTCAGAAAGAGTGCTGTCCCCTTCACAGCTCCCTTTCCCAGTCACCCCACCGAAGCATATCTCATTGAGGTCACAAAGGAGCAGCCTGCAAGCCCAGCATGCACATGTGCTCCTGTGTCTCCATGCCACATGATGCTAAGTGCCTCTGTGCCTGCTGTGGGGCACACCAGCCCTCTTCCTCCTCACCATGGCTTCTCTGCTCTTCCCACAGTGTCAGAAGCGTCAGTAGCCTCCTAAGTCCCATTTTATCAGCAGCTCGGAGCTCTCCTGTGATTTGTGTTTCATCAACATTTTGGGTCATTTGTCACCCAGATATTTCACCCCTCCATCCCTCGCCCATTTCCTTCTGCTTGGAAGATTAATAATGATAAGATAAACTCCATCACTAACCCAGAATTTGAGTTATCCCAGGCAGCCTCCTCCAGATTGTTAATGCTGGCAGAGTAGGCTGCTGCTGCTTTGATTGTCTTTCGGTCTTAGACATTCTTGGAGAGTGAACACCAAGCCAGGTCCATGTTTTCAAGGGTGTCGTGGTTTTCCCAGTGTACAGTTAAGACAGTTTTTCTTCCCCCTGAAATCACTTTATAGTTCTCACCATTTACCATTTACAGGCCAAATTATAAACACTTTACCCTAATCTGGCTGACTACCTGTTCATATTCTTTAGTGCAACGAAGACCTGCATTTCTCCTGCAAACGGTTTCCTCTGCCTGTTTGCCTGCAAATGCATTTTTGTACCTCATTTGAAGCCTACTTAGTAAATTTTTTTGACATTTATTTACTTGCTTGGGAGAGTATGTCTTGCCAGGGAAGTCCGAGGATAAATCGATGGAGTTTGAAGCATGTGCCTGTCTGCTGAGACACTGTGTAGCCAGGCTTATGTTCCTGCCCCACCCTCCGACAACTGGTAAATGGCCTTGTCTCAGCACTTCTTTTCATGTCAGCTACCCAGGAACAGTGTGTCAGAACAGAAGAGCCGTTTAAAGAGATTAGATTCTGTACCATGCTTTGGAGAGTGTGATCTCAGTAGTGACAGAGGAGGGAAGGGATGGGATGCAAAGGCAGGCTGCACCTCCTGTACCAACAGGAAGTGAGCAGGCAGCCCGGGAAGTAAAGTGCCTCTAGGGCAGGTGCAGCCCTGAGTCCCAGCCCTGCTGGCACCCTGTGACCCCAGCTTTGAGAATAGAGACAGGAAGGTCTGGGCCTTACCAGCTCACCAGTCTAGCCAATTAGTGAGCTCCCGTGTCAGTATGGCCCTGCCGGTCTCTAAAACACTGAGCACTAGAGAAAGATACCTGGGGGGAAGCTCTCCACGCTGATCTGAGCCATATACTTGTGCTCTGAACCAGTTTCTTTTTTTTTTTTTTCTTTTTTTCGGAGCTGGGGACCGAACCCAGGGCCTTGGGCTTGCTAGGCAAGCGCTCTACCGCTGAGCTAAATCCCCAACCCCCTGAATCAGTTTCTTACTGGCTGCGGATGTTTTGTCTTTCCATCCTCAGACCAGTGTAAACTGGTTTTTGGAAAATGGGGAAAAGTCAAGCACCTACTTCCAGGTTCCTCTCCTTGCACATTGAGATCATTAATTAGTACAAAGCCTCGCCATCATACACAGCTGGTACAGATTTCACAGGGCCAACTATATGTGGCTTTAGTCGTAGTGAAGTTTGTCCTCTTAAGAAGTGTACATGTTGATTTGGAGAAAACTAGTAGAAATGAGAGATGAAATTGTTTATTTTGATTTGTTTTTCTAATTCATGGCAAAATTATAAAATACAGATCACACATTTTATATTTTATACTGTGACCCTAGATCATCCGGGAGGGGATTTTTGAGGCTGGTTTTTTTTTTTTTTTTTTTTTTTTTTTTTTTTTTTTTTTTTTTTTGTTCTTTTTTTCGGAGCTGGGGACCGAACCCAGGGCCTTGCGCTTCCTAGGTAAGCGCTCTACCACTGAGCTAAATCCCCAGCCCCTTGGGGCTGTTTTTAATTTTTAATTATTTTTTTGAAGTTTGTGATGGGTAGAATAAACATGTAAGAGCCTGGAGTTTGCCCCCCCCACCCCTTTCCAAAGGTTATCATTTGAAGGAACTCTAGTTACAACAAATAGGAATCATTCACTAAAATTACATCTCTGATAAATTGGGTTGTTTCTAAAGTTGGGGGTCAGCTAACATATCAAAACTTTTTCAAGATTCATATCTTAAAGGGTGCTAATCTGCCAGGTGTGATGCCGGTCTGAGCTCCTAGCACTTAAGAGGCTAAGGCAGGAAAATCTTGAGGTCAGCTTGGGCTTCATAGTGGGTTTGAAACTAGCCTGGCCTCATCCTGAAATGACCAAAGTGAGAAGTGTGGCTGCTTTTTTAAGAGGGTGTAGAGACTATTTGCTTTACAGCCAGAAGCCAGACATAGTTATCTTTTGGGCTCTATGGAAGATGTGGTCCCAGGACCCTACCACAGAAGTCCACCAAAGCTCAGGTCTATATACACAGTTGGTAGAGTATTCCCATGTAGTCTGAACTCCTGGCATGCACTTTAGAATTATTGTCAGGTCATCTACCACATCCAGTGCTATGTAAATAGTTGTTACATTGTTTAAGTTTCCATGTAAGTATTAAATGCCATTTCCAATTTTTGTTTTTGTTGAAAAAGGGTTTCTCTGTGTAGCCCTGATTGTCCTGGAACTAGCTCTGTAGACCAGACTGGCCTCAAACTCACAGAGATCCACCTGCCTCTGCCTCCTGAGTTCTGGGATTAAAGATGTGTGCCAACAACACCCAGCTTTCAGTTGTTTTTAACCTAAAGTCAGTTGAATCTTCAGATGTGGAACCCATGAATTGAGAGGCAGACTACATGAGTTAGAGTCACAAAAGTGGCGACTTACCCAGTGCTCACTGCTGGAAAAGACAGCAAGGCGGATATGTTATTGGCTCCGATCCAAGTCCACTAGGGCACCTGTGTTTATACACCTTAGCAATTTCTAGTCCTTCGTGAAAGAACTTTCAAATAAGGTCATTGTGGATCACATACACGAAGGCTTTGTAGGGATTGGACAGTCAGAGCAATTCATTGGGCTGCTGGTTGTACAGCTCGTGAGTCTTGAGTGCAGAATTCTTCATAAAACAACTGAAGGGAAGGAATATTGGTCAGCTGTGAGAAAAACACCCCTGTTGTAGTTATTCGTCACCTGTCGTGTAGCCATGGTACCCAGTGTAGTAGCTTTAAGAACGACTAGGGAGACAGATGCTTCTACCCTTTCATTTTCTGACAGCCTTTCTTGTAGTTCATCACTCCTACTGTCTAGAAGATGATCACCAGAACCCACTTGGTAGCAGGAGAGAACAGAGTCCAAGTAGTTCTCTGACCTCCGCACGGGCCCACTGACACATGCATGCTAACCTCCGTTCAATAAGTGATTAAAGCAAACCCCTTTTAATTCAGAAAAGCTATTCAGTAGGCGGCTATTCCAAACAATATAGGCCACTTGACAACTACTGAGCTTTAAAAGCTGTTAAGTGCCTACAGGATAGGGTGTTTTTTAAGGAGAATCCAAATTTGTTCCATCAGTTAAGTCATTATCTGGCTTTCTTCCTGAAACATTGTGTCAGTAGCTCCTCCAGTTTGAAGGTCTAAACCTTTCCTGACCACTGGGGATGATTTTCTTGCCTTACGAAGACTGGAAGTGGGATAGCTTACTTGGGGATTGAATGAAAAAAAAAAAAAAAAAAGATGACCATTCCTAGGTATGGTGGGGAAGGTTAATTATAGCTATGTGGGAGAGCACAGCTAGTGACAGGGACATCTGGGAGAGTCCAGAGTGGCTATGTCCAGACTCAGCTGGTCCATGTAGGGAGGAGAGAGAGGGGAGCCAGGCGCAGTTGCCAGGAGGCCTAAGGGTAAAGGAATGAGCAGGTAACCAAATGGTTGGATTTATCAGTGAAGAGCAGCCCAGCCGGATAAACTGGAAAGTTCAGGGTAGTGGGCAGGGGGCAGGGTATGCCAGCCAGGAGGACCCCTTCACAGGTAGGGACTGAGGGATGCAGGGAGAACCTGGCAGCTAGGTCCACTTCAGTGTGTTAAGTAAGTAGGCATCTCAACCATTTGACCCAGGTGAGAGGTCAGTGGGCAAAACGAGAATGACCATTTGCTTGGTATAGCTCTGGATTGGCAACCCTAGAATATTTCATCTCACACAGATTACATTCAAAACTACACACCTAGGAGACAAGATGTGGATGGCCATTGATGCCAAACAGATTGCTTTACAAGAGCCATTAGTATGAGCTGCCAGGGGCTGGAAGGGCTCTGCCTATGGGTGAGCTTCTGCAGGATGGGAAGACATGTGATTAAACATCCAAACAAACAATTCTCCAGTCTACACCTGAAGCCAGTGACTTCCATTTCCACAAACCCAGGCTCACGTGACATCTCTTGCCTAATTGCCCTTTAAACTGCTTTATGACTTTATAGCAGCCTATAAAAGGTGATTTTCAAATATGACAGGCGCTGAAAAGCTGAAGGGGAGAGTTATCCAGGGGTTGTAATCTCTTAAGTCTGCTAGGAGTTCTTGCCTTCCTGAGAAAGAGGAGCTGCCGCAGCTATGGGGCGATACTCGGGCCGGAGCTTCCGTCTGATCCTCATGTGTGTGGTCAGCGTGGTCCTGTTTGTGCTGGAGCTAGTGATTGCACACATAGGCAACTCCCTCTCCCTGGCCTCTGATGCCTTCGCCGTCCTCTCCCACTTGTTGTCTATGATCATCGGACTGTTCGGCGTCAGGGCCAGCAACATCAGGCAGCATAGGAAGAGCACCTTTGGCTTTCTCCGGGCAGATGTCCTAGGGGCATTTGGCAATTCCGTGTTTGCTGTGGCCCTGATGTTTAGCATCCTGGTAGAAGCCATCAAAAGGTACATCAGTCCGCAGAAGACAGAGGAGCCCCTGCTGGTTCTCAGTGCCGGAGTCATCGGGCTGTTTTTCAATGTTCTTAACTATGTCATCTTCTTAGAATGCTGTTACTGCTCAGGGCCGAGGCCGCAGACAGACACCGGAGCAGGTAAACACCTCCCTCCCGATGACAGTGGCAGATTTGTTGGTTCTGGCAGCCGTTCTTCCCATTCGAGGGGCCTCCGAAGGATCTGTTCTTTATGGGCGCTTCTCGTTCCTGTGACTTTACAATAGGATTGCTCTCAGTCTGAAGTTCCTTGTGAATAAAAGTGTTTAGACAGGTGGAGAGGGACTACAGAGCAACTGAAAAGTCTCCCTGTGTGACTCACTTTGGTTTATCCAGCTGTGATATGGCCAGGTTTGAATAGAATGTTACTATATCAATGTCTCCATAAAACATGTTTTAAAATGTCAGTGTATCAGACAGCTAGCAGGAGTATGTTAGGGGGTGATGTTACAGAGAGTGAGGAGAGAAATAGGATGATGTAGAAAAATCTCATTTATGGATAGAAACATTCACGGGTGGTTTTGAGCATTTGTTCTTGGAAAATACTTTCAAATGTTGAGAAACAAGTTAACTGGGTTACCCATTACAAGATCAAACTAGCTCTTGGAAGAGACTAAGTGCTCCTTTAGTAAGTGGGACCATGGTTTTTATTCCCAAGAGGGGGCGTGTGTGCTCGTGTGCTAGCTAGCGTGTATGCCTGTATGCGTGTGTGTGTGTGTGTGTGTGTGTGTGTGAGAGAGAGAGAGAGAGAGACAGACAGACAGACAGACAGACAGACTTTTAGGAGTTCTATTTTGTGAGCAGATCAGATCAGCAGAGTCCAACCAGGCCCATAGCACAGGCAATGGTAAGAGTCTCCACCACCTGATTCTCCGAGATTTGCCATATGGAGATAGTAGGTCCCACATAAAACATCACTGGTTATAGCAACTGGGCAGAAACTTGATAAAGGCTTATTTAATTTTTTAATCACAGAATCTAGTATCAGTTACTCCTTAAGAGACTTCTTTAATGCTGGCCGGCTTCCTTCTCACTAGTAGGGGCGTTATCTGATAGTCTGGGGGCCTCTTCACATAACTGCAGTCTTCGTTGCAGTCCCACTGTCTCTGCTAAGGAGAGCTGCCAAGTCCTCCAGCCGTCTCTGCTGGCAGAGGACCTGTTCAAGCACCCATGTTGTTGCTAACTGTGGAGGTGAGCAGGTAATCTTGATCCGTAGTTAGCTGAATGTTTAAAATTAGTCAGGGCCCATCCCTTTTAAAAGACAGTTATCAGGCAACTCAAGACCTTATGTCCTGGCTCTATTAAATATCTAACGGAAGCTGCCAGTCGAGGGTCTGGTACGTACATGTGATTGTTCTGTAAATATAAATCGTGACGACGCCAGTGTTGGCAGGCAAGTGTCACTGCCTTATTCGACCTTACACTTAGGACCTCAGGTGTTCCTTAAAATTCTAAGTTTGCTTTTATTCTGGAATATAACCTAGCAGAAGCGCTCAGGATGCACTCATCATTGGATGCACGCAGAAACACGCAGATACAGTTCTACTTTACAAACCAAACTGTTTTAATTCTTAGCTCGCGCTTGGGAAATTGTCTGTTTTGGTGTATTATGTCTGACTGAATGCTAGTCAGAGGCTTAACATGGTACTCACCTGGAGTCTCTGTGGCTTTAGTTCCCTGCTGTCTTGTCTTTGATCATGTGCTATGCTAAAACCGTAACATGGTGCTGGTATAGGGCCGTAGCCATTGTGATCATTCTCACTCTATTAGCTTTTGGTGTTACTTAATCTTCTATGTTTCAATGTTTGAACCTTCCAGTTTGCTTTAGGGATTATCACCACTGATATACCAAAATTTACATTTATCAGTGTTTTGAAGCCACATTTCGATGCCCTTATTACCAATGAACTTAAAGAATAAATATTTATATAAGTTAAATTTTATAAACTGATATCAGCTCATTATCAGTTGGCTCATGTTTTAAGACCTATTATTAATTTTTCTACATTAACATAACAAGAGTTATAAACTATAGGGGCAAAACAGCTTTCATTTGTGTTTTAGATAGGACTTTGCTGTATAACCCGGGTTGGCCTTGAACTTGTGATCCTCCTCCTCCTCAAATCTGGGTTTTCAGATGTATGCTAACACATCAACCTAGCTTCTGTATTTTAGTAGGTGCTTGTGAACTGAAGAATTCAGGCAGGATCCATCACTGTTATGGAGTCTGAAGCCAGTGAGAGTTTCTACTTGGCAAACCTCTTGTTTCTGTGACTGTTTTGACCAGTCTAGTGTAGCCAGACATACTCAATGTTTGATACCAGAGAAGGGAAACACAAGAGGACCATTAAGTTAAATGCCATGTTATCAGACAATCTGTCGAGGTCACACACATCCCTGGATTTGAGGAGCAAGCCTTGCTGGACAATCAGCTGTGCACAGGCAGCAGTTTCCTTTAACCTGGGAGAAAACATTTTTTTAAGAATAGTATCTGGGGGTTGGGGATTTAGCTCAGTGGTAGAGCGCTTGCCTAGGAAGCGCAAGGCCCTGGGTTCAGTCCCCAGCTCTGAAAAAAAGAACAAAAAAAAAAAAAAACAAACAAACAAAAAAAAAAAACAAGAATAGTATCTGGGGGTTGGGGATTTAGCTCAGTGGTAGAGCGCTTGCCTAGCAAGCGCAAGGCCCTGGGTTCGGTCCCCAGCTCCGAAAAAAAAAAAAAAAAGAATAGTAATCTGGAAGCACATGCCTGCACGCCCAGCAGTGGAGATGCTGAGGCAGGAAGACAGTAAGTTTGGAGATTAACCCAAGTTACATAGGTTTCAGGACATCCTAGACTACCCAGGGCACCTAACTGGCAAGTCCGATCTCTCTTAGGAAGGACGTAGAGTGAAGTGTAATCCTGGCATTAGGAAGTAAGCCATACAAAATCACTTTAGCTCAAAATAAAGGCCCACATATACCAGCGTCACATGTTCAGTCCCAGTCAAGGGCATAGAGAGCTTCAGCAGGAACACCTTTCAGCAGAAAACTCAGGGCTGGGAACTTTGAGGCTGAGTATCCCACACATTCAAGAGGCTGAAGTAGCAATATTAAATGTGCAAAGCCCGCACCACAGTGGGAGACCCTGACCCAGAGACGATGATGAATAAATTCATAATTAAAATTTAGTTTTTTAAAAAGACAACTTGTGGGCTGGAGAGATGGCTCAGTGGCTAAGAGCACTGACTGCTCTTCCAGAGGTCCTGAGTTCAAATCATAGCAACCACATGGTGGCTCACAACCATCTGTAATGGGATCTGATGCCCTCTTCGGGTGTGTCTGAAGACAGCTACAGTGTACGTATGTATAATAAATAAACAAATCTTTTAAAAAGAAAGGCAGTCTGTAAGCCAGGAGTAGTGGCATACAGCTATAACCCCAGTGTGAGGAGAAGAAAGAAGGCAGGGAAGTGGGGACAGAAAAGAGAAGGGGGCAGGGGGGAGAAGGAGGGAGAAACGAGGAAAGGAGGGAGCCAAAGAATGGCCGGTGACACTGGGTTCCCTTGGCTCTGTTTTCACCTCTACCCTTTGCTCTGTTCACTAACCACCCTTACCCCATAAAACCATCAACATTTTGGACTTTAAGATAATATTTTCTTCATCTTTCCCTTAGGTTTGTATTTTCACTCTGCCTTTCATTTTAGCTAAAAATCCCAGCCCCATCTGCCCCTAAATGTGCTGTTCTATGTCAGTGCTGGCCCCATGTCCTTCTTGGACAAGGGTCGCCTGCCTCCGTCTCCTTTCTTCTCCCTCTCTCCCTCACATCTGTCCTCCCTTCAACTCTTCCTTTCCTGTTTAAGGGACTTTGCTCTGCAGTTCAGGCTGGCCTGTACCTCTCAGCTATTCTGCTTCTGTCTGCCTCAGAAGCTGGGCTACAGGTGTATACCTCACACTGCAACTTACTTGAGCATGAAATAATTTACATATAAGTTATATATAATGTGAACTGTGGTTACATTGCAGGTGGTCTTGGCAGGAGGTTTGAATGCTGTTCTGTACAATTTCTAGATGAACCCCATGACTTTCCCGCGGGTAGTGCTGTGCATAGCGGAAGCAAATAAGATTCCTTTCCTGAGAGGGAGGTCAGTCTCTGGGTTTAGGAGAGGCAAGGGAGAATTTTTCCCTTGGAGGTGAATATCATGGAATAAGTCACACGTAAGAACTTTCACGTGCTACAAGCTACATATAGCCCCAGCACTTGGAAAGCTGAGGCAGGAGGCTTATGATTTCAAAGCCACCCTCAGCTATATTTTAAACATAAAAACAGAAGCAGAAAATGAAAGCAAAGAGAAAAAAGTACATACTTATAGAATCTGGTACTTCAAACTGGAAAGAGGCGTACTCGTGGGCAGCCATGCTGGGCATTCACAGTCATTTTAGGGGACACGGGGTGTAGGGTCCCAGAGACAGTCACTCTTGCTTGCCTACTTATGTTCACAAGTTTGGAGAAGCAGCAGGTGTGAGCATATGCCATAGCTCCCACCTTCTCTCTCACCAGATGCCGGTGAATTTCCCAGCATCCCCTTCTCTATGTTTGTGCCGGTTGGCTAACCCCTCATCTCTTCTGCCCATTAGAGGGTTTTGGAGCAGTTCCAGGAGTGAATAGGAAAGACTTAGGGAAGACTGGGAAATCGGTGCCTTTTCAAATCAAATTCAACAGAAGGAAACAAGAGCTCGGCTCTACACTCTCAGACATTTTATCCTAATGTGTGGGGAATTCTCTGTTACCCAAATGAAATATTAATGAAGAATAAGTGTTTGTGGACAGCATGCGAGCATACCGACAGCTCAGTTACACGCAGCTGGAGAAGTCTGTGTTTCACAAACTAATTAGCGAGAGGGAACGGTTCCTATTCTCATTTTTCATGCAGGGTCCAAAGGAAACACCGAAACAAAGGAAAATAACTGTGACGCGCAGAGCTATTTGCGATGGTCACAGACGAACACTGGGAATGCGAATGAGTTCATGGTGAATCCAATCCTAGGTCCAGGCCGAGTGTCCGCCTGAGAGTTTCTTAGCTGTCAACTCTGTCACGGATAAGGTGGGATATCCACACCTGGTGGATGCTGTGAAGACAAAAGTTCTCAGCAAAACATTCATAGAACACTCACTCGGTAAAGGTTGCTCCAGATTAGATTCAGATAGACCGGCTCGGCACAAAGTGCCTTACCCCCGACCATCCTACTGGGTGTGTGTGTGTGTGTGTGTGTGTGTGTGTGTGTGTGTGTGTGTGTGTGTGTGAGAGAGAGAGAGAGAGAGAGAGAGAGAGAGATCTTTAACAGCTTAAAATACAAATAATTCCATTTTGCAAAATGCTTTTGTGAGCTTGTCATGGGAGCACACATATCTGTCATCTCAACTGCTCAGAAGGTTAAGGTATCATTTCAGCCTGAAGAGCCTGAAGTTTCAGAATAGCCTGGGCACCACAGTGTGTCTTTTAAAAGCAATGGTGAAAGTGTGACCCAGGTGTACCTCCTAATAGGTCTTCAAATTTCTCTCCCTCTCTCCCTCTCTCCCTCCCCCCCCCTCGTACTTATTAACCTGCCCATTAGCTTCAGATCAAAAGGACTTCAGATCCAGAGTCCCATGTTGTGCATAAGAGCAGCATGAGGTTGCACTCAGTAGACTCTTTTAAGTGAGGACAGGGAGTTGGGAATGAAGTGTGTGGTGTGGGCAGGAGTTGTGGGGAGAGTTGGGGGCCAATCCGATCATTATGCATGAAAATGTCAAAGAATCCACAAAAACTACTATCCTTTCGAGATAAAAAAAAATTGCAACTACAATACTGAGAGTCTTCACCGACATCTTGTCTAGTCTGCATGAGTAAAACCATAACACCAAATCAAAACAAAGAAACTGATGTCCTGCATGTAGATCTGTAACTACCACCCAAGGTCTGGGAGTGTCACAGCCCCGGAAAGCCTCCGGCTGTGTTCTGCAGCCATACCCACCACTCCACATCTGCTACAGACAGCAGGAATACACACACACACACACACACACACACACACACACACACACACACACACACACACACACACACACACGCCGTCTTGGTGGTCAATGCTGTATCAGTCTGCTGGGAATCCCTGGGAACCTTCCAAAGTGTTTTTCCTCTTTCAGACAATGCTTTTGGGATCCACTGGACTTGCTCAGACCTCAGTGACTGCTGCCCTCTGCATAAGCACCAGCTGACTTTCATTGTTATTAAACCACTTATATTCCACTCGCTGGTTGGACGTGAGGGTCACGTCTGCTGTTTTTCCCTTTCCTTCTAAACTGTTTTCTCTGTTTTCCTTTTTTGCTTTCCTTGAATGCTTTCAGAGTTTTGCTCTTGGATTTTCTGCTGTATTTTTGAGGACATCTTGAAGTGTGGCCCTGCCAGTAGTCATCACGGGTGTCACTATGCACCTCTCTGAACTACTGTGAGCTTCCCACGTAAGTGGGGCTGAGAGCATCTTTAGTTTATCCTTTTTCCTCCCCAGGCTCTATTTTTTGCCTCCCTTCTTCTTCCCTCCCCCCACCCCTATTTTTATTTTCCATTGCTCAGATTTTTTTTTCTGAGAATTCAGTGATTCCTTCTCTAAATTCTTTTCTTCTGTCGAGCTCATTCATTGAGCTGTTATTTGTTCTTTGTTGTTGGTTTGGTTTGGTTTCTGTGTTAAGGTTTCTGGTTGTTGTTTGTGTTGTGTGCTCATACATGTTTATGTGTGCGGTGGCCATTGGTCAACCTCCAGTGTTGTTTCCTGGGCTCTCCCAACCTTTTGTGTTTGAGGCACATCTGACTGTTTACATGGCTTTGCAAATGAACCCCCAGTCCTCATGCTTCTTAGGGAAGCCTATTATCTCCTCAGCCTTCCGCTTCCTTTTATATTTTATATTTTCATATTTCAAGTATGTCCATAATCACCCGCCAATACATTGTTTTATGACTGGCAACTTTAAACCTCCTTCTGAACCAGAGAACACTTCTGCTGCCTCAGAAGGAATGTCTTTTATACTCAAGTTGCAATTCTCCCAGTGTTTAGTGGGAAGAAAGATTCTCTGGTGAATCCTGGACACTGAGAAGCAGTGAGATTCTGGCTGTCTTCCCAACAGGCTGATGACTGAAATGACTGCTTGCTGCCAGTTGGTGGCAGAAGTCCTAGGTTGTCCCTGGGCTTCCTTGAGTTGGCAGGGGCAGTTCCAGCCCTCTCATTAGGGACCTCAACACTGACGCCTGGCTGGGAGTAGCTTCAATTTTTTTTTTAATTTTTAATTTTTTTTATTTATTCACTTTATATCCCAATTGCTGTCTCCCTCCTCCAACCTTAACCATTTAATTGTAAATCTTTCTTCTTTTTTTTATTTTGGGATCAAACCTAAGGTTTCACATATGCAGAGTTTTTTTCTTTCTAACAAGCACACATGTTTTATACCAGGCTCCTGGTCGTCTCAGCACTGGTCTTGCACACCTGAGTGTGCTGTTCACTGAGTCTGCCGTTTCTCTCTAAATGTCTGGCTTTCCCACTTTCTGTTTTTGAGGCAGGGTTGCCTATGTAACCCAGGCTGGTCTTGAACTTGTGACCTTCCTTTCTGTGCTTCCTGAGAGAACAATGTGTGTGTACCAGCACAGATGGTTTGTATGCTTCATTTTTTTCTTTTCTTTTCTTTTTTGTTTTTCTTTTCTTTTTTTGTTTTGAATTGATCTTCAATAAAATCTTTCCCTGAGACTTTGTTTTGTTGAAGTCTAGGATATAAGCATATCTTAAAACAGTTCTTAAAAAGATCTTACATGTTTTTGTTGGCTTTTAAAGAATTGCACACAAGTGTTTTGCCTGTGTGTGTATCTGTATCACCTGCGTGTCTAATGCCCACAGAGGCTAGAAGAGAACAGTGGATCTGCTGGGACTGCACTTACAGACAGCTGTGTGTAGCTGTGGTGATGGGAGCTGAACTGAGGTCCCATGGAAGAGCAGTCTGTCCTCTTTAACCTCTGAGCTATCTCTCTCGCTCTTTGTGGGTACGTTTCCAGACACACATTTAGTCCCAGCACTTGGGGGGGGGGCAGAAGCAGAGACAGCTTGGTCTATGTAGCAAGTTCCAGGCCAGATAGGGAAACCCTGTCTCAAAAAACCTAGACCAGGGGCTGGGGATTTAGCTCAGTGGTAGAGCGCTTACCTAGGAAGCGCAAGGCCCGGGGTTCGGTCCCCAGCTCCGGAAAAAAAGAACCAAAAAAAAAAAAAATAATAAAAAACCTAGACCAAACTCCATAGGCTCTTTGGTGCAAAACTAGGTTGTCTACACTTAAAGACATCTGCCCAGCATTGCTTCTTATCATTTTGTAGGTAGTGAAGATTTTGTCCACGATCTCATAGCACCTTCAGCTCCCGCGTAGATCGTCTTCTCTGCCAACAACCAAGCCTAATAATATATACAAATCTCTTTGCTGCGCCCATTGGAAAAGTGGGGTTCTCTGTATTGTTGTGTTTGGGTTTGAATTTTCCACTGAGGGATCTAGCAACTCTCCCCATTGCCCCCAGCAACATTCAGTCTTTCAAGATGCACATAATCATGTAGCCCTCGAAACTAAGAGGTGAGGTGTTTTTCTTTATTGGACTGGTGGACAGGTGTCTTGACATCAGACTCCAGCCTCAGCTTACCATTCTAGATATCTGGTTTGGGCTTTTATTATGTGTATGGATGTTTTGTGCATACATCTGAGTCATGTTCTTGCCTGGTGCCCTCATAGGCTAGGAGAGGCCATTGGGTGCCATTGAACTGGAGTTACAGGCACCAAGTCACCTTGTGGATGCTGGGAATTAAGCTTGGGTTCTCTGCAAGAGCAGCAAGTGCTCTTAACCACGGAAGCACCTTGCCAGCTCCTGGCTTCAGAGGGTTTTGTTGTTGTCTTATTTGTTTGATTTCACACCACATTTTTTTTTAAAACTGAGATCAAAGATTTCACAAAACATCCTAAAGGGGGACCATTTATTATAGGTAAATTTAATTTCTCACAACTTAGCATTTCCTGCAAGCTGGATGCCTATGACTTCTGACAAGGGTCATTTTGGAAACTTGGCAGTGTCAGACCCGGGGAGACGATTCAGAAGTACTTCCAAGGGACATAGAGTGTTGAAGCAAGAAGACCTTAGAATCCCCAGCGCTCATTCAGAAAGACCAGGAGAGGCTGCTCCAGCACCTGCTACCCCAGCCATGTGGTGATGGGCAGACAGGGGACCAGAGGGGTGTTGGCTGGTGGCCTAGCCCCAGATTCAGAGAGACATTGTTTTCAAGGAATAAGGTCAGGAAAATGTCATCTTCCCTGACCTCTATTCATATGCACTTGCCTCTCTCTCTCTCTCTCTCTCTCTCTCTCTCTCTCTCTCTCTCTCACACACACACACACACACACACACACACACACTCACAATGACACACACCTATACACACATTTGTTTCGAATGTTAGACTCAGCATCACTTTGTGAGCAGAGTTGTCTGGAACCTTCGTTACCTTGGTTGCTTGCTTCTCAAGGCTGCCTCTCCATAGCTTCTCAGTGCTGCACCGTGTCGGCTCTGAGGCTGGAGACAGGCCTCCAGAGCTCTGCTCCATGCTCTCCCAAAGGCTCAGCTGGGTACTAGTGGTTCAACGGTTTAATTAAGCTCTGCACTTGGCCTCCTTCCTGCCCCACCATATGGAAGGCTGGTGCTTTTATTGGACTGGATCTCTTCTTTGTTGTTTTCTGGGTCAGATATTTGTTTTCAGGCATGGATTTGTTTTGTTTTGTTTTCTAATCACAGGGGGAGGAATGAAGCCGATGTCTTAAGGGTCGGCCAAAAGCAACTGCTGTCCAAACAAATCTTGTCAGCCCTCACTCCTGAGCTGCATACTCTCACTCAAAAGACATTTACTTTCTGGTTAAACCCATCATCTACCCTATGCCCAATTCAAATGATCATTGCCCTTTCTGAATTCCAATCAGTATTTCCTGTATGTGTCCCAATAGTCCCGACTCATTCTTGTTTAGTTTGCTATACCTTAAATGTTTTATGCTAATTTCCCTGAGCTTCTCTTAATAGTTCCAAGTTCCACAGATGCTCGTGTTGAGTGGCTACACGATTTTCCCAGTTACCGTCTAACAAAACACCTCAGAATTTATACTGAGGCATTCTGCAGATTGGGGTCTGGAAAGAACACAGTGTGGACATCCTGCCCTAGACACAGTGTCTGAGGTCTCACCTGAGGGGGCTCAGAGGCTGAGGGTGGCCTGGTGGACAACAGATACTTTGTGGCTGGACGTGCAGTCACTTACTTTATGTCTGGCATCTGGGCTGGAAGGTCCAGATGTTCGGGACTGCTGATCAGACAGCCTACCGCAGATAACCTCTGGGTGTGGCTTCCTCATGCCAGAGCAGCCTCAGGGCATAGCTAGGAGTGGCACAGGATTCTAAGCACAGATGAGTGTTTGGACAATCAAAGTTGAAGCACCATTGTCTCCTCAGACCGGAGACTGTGGTGACGTGATGAGACAGAAGGAGTGTTGTGCCCACAGACCCCACGTCTGGGGGGAAGGAGCATGAAAGTCACTGTGTGGAAGCAAAAGGAGAAAAGGCCACATCTTCACAGAACGTTCTGCACAGCCTCCCCTCTGCACAGTTTGCATCATGTCCATGTGCACAATGTGCTCGTCTCACCTACAGATCCCTGAAAGCCCATCAGACATGGCAAAAAGCTCCAAGTCTAGGATCTTAGCATCCTAAATGATTCTGGGATACAGATTCCACAGATTAAGCTCCTTGAGTGTTCCACTATGGCTGGAAGATCTCTGAACTAAAGGAGCAAACAGACTGTCTTCTATACACACAAACATCCAAGAAGTGAGGAGGGACAGGCACAGGATACTGGAGCCATGAGTCACTTGTATTTATTTCAAATAGCATCCATACCTTTAGGGTGTCTCAGTTAGGGTTTCACTGTGGTGAAGAGATATCATGACCAAAGCAACTCTTATAAAATCTAATTGGGGCTTACAGTTGCAGAGGTTCAGTTCATTATCATCATGGTGGGAACCATGGCGGTATTCAGGCAGGCATGGTGCTGGAAGAGTTGAAAGTTCAACAACTTGACCAAAGGCAGCCAGGAGGAGCCTCTCTTCCACATCGGGCAAAGTGGGACCCTCAAAGCCCACCCCCACAGTGACACACTTCCTCTAACAAGGCCACACCTACTAATAGAGCCACTCTCCATGGGCCAAGCATATTCAAACCACCACAAGGGGGTAAATGCTAATTGCTTTCTGAGTCTGGTCCTCTCTTCTGGGGTGGAGCATGAACTGCAGTCTAGATTGCTCTCTGAAACCTCGTCTTTCTATCTCTGAAAGATTGCTCTGCTCCCCAGGTTGGCCTGATCTAATTCCAGAGCACAGGCTCCCACAAATTTAATATTTAATAAATGCTGAATTGAATCCTTCTGGGCAACAGGTCATGAATAAGATCTTTGTGTCTTCACTCCTCTTTTCCTTCCTTTTCTCTTCTCTCCCATCTCCTCTTTCTTTAAATATAACTTAGGGCTTTCTGTGCTAGACAGGTGCTCTACCGCTAAACTCTACCTCAAGGCCAAGCTCACTGAGACAAGAACAGGAGCTCCTCTCCCTCCACATTCATTTAGTAGGGCCTAGACCATGGGTGACTTCTACGCGGAAGAACTGTCTGGAATTAACTGCTCATCCCTTAACCAAGCCCTGTGGTCAGCGGGTGAGGAACCCCGATTAGCTCACTGTGGTTAACATTGGCCATGTTAATTTTTTGTTACCTGGAATGACCAATATACAAGGTGGGAAAGGTTTTCTTTGGCTTTATGATTTAAAGAAACATCAGCCCACGGTTGTTTGGCTCCATGACTTTGCCTCTGTAGTGACTTAGCATATGATATCAGGGACCCAGAAAGAGAAAGGCTCTGGTGTCCCATTTCCTAAGACCCAGTCTCTCTGTCCAAGGTGAGAGGATGTTCCCATAAGGAGGCAGGGAGGATTTTCTAGGCAATCTGAACTCTTCACTGATCCATTTGAGGTTTTGGGCTTCCTTTCTACAACAGTGTGGATGAGGAGTCTGGTTTCATGATTGCACCTGCAGTCAAGCCTTGCACTTTCATGACCTGATGCTTGAAGCAGCCATGCAGAGAAAGTGGTACAAGGTTTTTATTTTCATTTTATGGATTAGAAAGTCAAGGCTGCGAAATCTGGGGCTCACCTGGCTGTATAACATCTTTGTGTCCAAGAGTAGGGACTGCATTGGCCTCCAGACCTCATTTGAAAATTAAACAGGGTTGTGATGGTAGGGAGTTGTGTCTTCCTCTCTGCATTTTCTCTCACAACGATTGACCAACAGGTGACAAAGACACACAGCGATCAGCAGTCATAAATGAGAAACTCAGAGTGAAGATCTGTAATACGTTTATTGAAATACGTGTTTTAGAAAATAAACTATGAGTATCTGGGTTCCCCTTTGAGCACTGATGCCTTCAGAGCACAGGAGACAGCACCCCATCACCTGGAGCTACCCATGTGGGGACTCATAATCAAGTCACGAACTACCTCACATGGGTACTTAAGTCTTCAAGAGCAGTACATGGTCTTCACTAAGCCATCTTTCCAACGCCCAGTCAACCTTACGCCTTTGATGTTTCTATTGTTGTTAGTGTTTGCGGTGGTGGTGCAGGAATTGAACACAGGGTCTTACATGTGCCAGGCAAGCCCTATGCCACCGAGCTACATTCCTTACCCCTTTACATATTGTTTTCAAAATACTGTGCTAACCAGTAGCCATTGAGTTCTAAGCCAATTAAACTAATTAGACTAATTGGGCAAAGGGGAAGTAGACGATTTTATGAAAAACATAACGTTCTAAATACTTCTCAAGACACTCTACCATGCTATGTAGTCGGTGGAAGTCCAGTTCTGGGGAGGTTGGTGGTGAGACACCAATGGTGAGGGGCTGCTGGAGGCTTGTCAGCGGGTGGCCTGTCAGCTGAGCACACATGCTGTTTTATTTGATTCCTGTGGAAGAGAGTGAATAGATCATAAACGGGAACACAAGTGACAGGCAGGTTCACTCTGACAGAGCTGGGACTGGATCTGAGATCTTCACTCCTGTGTCCTTGTGATGCATCACGGATACGTAACCAGTGCCTTGGGTACGTAGAGGCATCTGCTGGGAGGCTTTAGCTAAAGTTCTTGAGGTAGTGTTTCCCTATGTTGCCTAGGATGGCGTGAGCCTCGCTCTGTAGCATAGGCTGACCTGGAGCTTGTGACGTTTCTATCTTTGCATCCCAAGTGCTGGGGTGTAAAAGCATTCACTGCCACACTCAGCCACCAGGGATGATTGGAACAGCTGTATGTCATAATTTCTCAGGCAATGGACATTTTCACTTTCACGTAGTCTAAGGTTTGAGGAAAGCCTAGCAGTGGAAAAAGCTGCTCGTGTGAGTTATTTCTGATGGCTTCACATAGCACATACAATCTTTCTGTAAATTATGAAATGGTACAGAATTTTACTTGCCATCAAGACTATGGTTTAGAATAAACACAAGGCAGAATTTTCTGTTGTTTTTCTTTTAAGCTTTGTGGATTCTTTCTCCTTTATCTGAATTAGAAGTCTCACAGCTGACTACTTCCCCCGCACCCATCAGACTTCACACTTAGTATGTAGTGCTGAAGTCTGAATGGGAGGCGTTCCCTAACTTCCTGGTTTGGCCTCTAATGCTCTCCTCTTCTTCCTCCAGTCACAAATCATGCCCACACCTCCGCAGGCCTTGAGCACAAGAGTTCCCCTGTTGGTTATTCTTATTGCTGTGAGGAACCCCCGATAAATGCCATTTTGGGAAGGAAGGGGCTGAGACGTTGAGAATCAGCATCCCAGTGAAGAAGTCATGTAGCAGGAGGCAAGGTCTCTGAGCCCTCAGCCAGGAATCACTGAGATTTTCACACCCTACTCAACCCTGTCTCCTTTTCAAGCAGCCCAGGACCCCAGATCGTAGGACGGCGCTGCCTAACTTCCCACTGCAGTCAGCTCCATCAGATCCTTTCTCACATAAAGTATTTCCTAAGTGATTCTAGATCCTTCTGAACTAACAAGCTACAACAGTCACCATCGTAATGGCTTTCTGGGCTGCCCTTGTAACCTGGAGAAGGGATGAGAACTGGCAGTCGAAAGTCACAGTGTTCATAACCACGGGTGAATTCCGGATGTCCTCTGCTCTCCAGGGACAGGCCAAAGGACCCATTCAGCTTTATCAACGACCTGTTCAAAGTGATGTTGACTGCTGGCTGGCTTCATGCTGTTGTTCACATCTCACAGGCCTGTCATAAAAAAAGATGAGTCATCACATCAGCTCAAGAATCTCCCAAACGTGCTGTGTTCTGAAACCCTTGGAGGGAAAACCTTCACTGTCCTAGGTGCTCTGTACAAATCTATAACAAAAACAAAACAAAAAAATCAAAATCACCACCACCAACAACAACAGCAACCTCCCCCGGACCCCAAAACAAACACCTCAGCCCAGCAGTGGTGGTGAATAAGTTTAATTCGCACTCTGGAGGCAGAGGCAGGCAGATCTCTGAGCTCAAGTCCAGTCTGGTCTGTTCTACAACGTTATTTCTAGGACAAGTGGGGTTACACAGAGCAATCCTGTATTTCAAAAAGTGAGAAAGGTGGGAAGGGAGAGAAGAAAGGAATCTCAACAGCCAAGAACAAGGGCCACCCTGTTTTGTATCTGTGGAAGTATTGTCATTTCAATGATTTGTTCTCTAGAGTTGGTGGGATTTCAAAGTGTGTGTGTGTGTGTGTGTGTGTGTGTGTGTGTGTGCATGTGTGGCTGTCAGATGACAGTTTTCTGGAATCATCTCTCTCCACCCACATTTACCTCTGTTCCAAAGATTGAGCTCAGGTCTCCACTCTTGCCTGTGCTGAGCCATCCTACCAGCCCTGAAATTGTTTACCTAATGTTAGTATAAAGCCTCTGCTTCTTAAATGAAGCTGTTGGTAAATCTTTTAAGTTGTTCTAAACGTCATCACAGACCAGAGCTACAGTGTTCCTAACACAGAGGATCCCAACTAGCCTGGTCTGTCTGCCCTCAAGTCATCAGATCGACCAAAGCTCTGAGTCCTGGTGAACTCTCCACCTCCTCCCCACCAACTGCACGGCTCATGAGGAGTTACCCGTGAACACTTACTGAACCTTCTTTATGGCTCTGCGTTTCCCTCTGCGAGTCTCATGACAGCCCAGGAGTTAGATCCTGTTACCACTATAGCACTAATGAGGAAGAAGATGTGGGACCCTGCCCAGGTCACGTGACTTGTAACAAATGGCAGAGCTCGGATTTAGTTCCAAGTCAGCCCAACTTCAGAGACCATGGCTGGCTGACTTAGTTTTTAATCTTCACATTGATTTATCCCTGTGTGGTGGGCATGTGTCTATGTCTATATCTCTGTGGTGTGTGTGCATGTGTGTGTGTGTGTGTGTGTGTGTGTGTGTGTGGTGTGTCTGTCTCTGTCTATATATGTGTGTGTGTAGTGTGTCTATCTGTGTGTATGTGGTGTGTATGTGTGTATGTGAGTGTGTGTGTGTGTGTGGTGTGTGTCTGTCTCTGTGTATATGTGTGTGTAGTGTGTCTATCTGTGTGTATGTGGTGTGTGTGTGTGTCTATCTGTGTGGTGTGTGTGTGTGTGTCTATCTGTGTGTGTGGTGTGTGTGTGTGGGGGTGTGGGGGGTGTGTCTGTGTGTTTATCTCTGTATGTGTGTGTGTGTTTATGTGTCTATCTCTGTATGTGTGTAGTATGTCTGTGTGTGTCTGTGTCTCTATGTGTCTGTGTCTCTCTCTATGTATGTCTATCTCTGTATGTGTGTGTGTGTTTATGTGTCTATCTCTGTATGTGTATAGTATGTCTGTGTGTGTCTGTGTCTCTGTGTGTCTGTGTCTCTCTTTATGTGTGTCTGTCTCTGTGTGTGTGTGGTGTCTGTGTGTTTGTGTGAGTCTGTGTCTCTGTGTGAGTCTGTGTCTCTGTGTGTCTGTGTACCTGTGTGTGTGTGTGTGTGTGTGAGTGTGTGTGTATATCAAGTGTGTCTGTCTGTGTACACGAATGAGTGTAGGCTACAGTGCCCAGGGAGAAGTCAGAGGACAGTTTATGGGAGTCCTTTCACCTTGTAGGCTTCCAGGATTGAACTCAGGTCATCAGGCTTGGTGCCAAGTTCCTGTACCTGCTGACCTCTCGTTAGCTGACTGACTTAGTTTTAAAGTCACATTTTAAAAACTGATAGATTAAAACGCTATGCTGAAAGAATTTTGAGTATAGTAATCCCTGAGTTTATGAACTTTACTGCATCAGGTTTTGGGCCATCAAAACAAGAATTTATAATCCAGCTCTGGGAGGTTAAGACAGGAAGATTGAGTTTGAAGCCAGCCTGGGCTACACAGCAAGGCCCCATCTCTGAGTGAAAACAAACACATGAAATGCTACTTGTTTAGAACAAAAAGTATTTAAAAGAAAAAAAATCATTCTGGTGTAAGTGATGAAAGTAAGCTTCGAGTACCCTACGGCCTGGTCATCTCGCATCTGCCGCTTTCAGATTGTGTGATCTTGCCTCGGTGGGTTAAAATCTCCAGGCTTCCGCCTCTTCAGCGATAAACAGTTTATAATAAAACAGTATTTAGTGAGGTGGGAATATGGCATTTCGTGCTCATTGTATCTCACACAGTGAGCTAACAGTGCCTGCAAACCCTCCACCCCGGGCTCCAAATAGGAGCTCAGTAAACACAAAACCGGGGAAATAGACACTGTAAAGACGGCTGTGGGTCTGTCAAGTAACTTAGATAGGCCGGATGATGTAAATCAATCGAAACATGGATGTGGGGGCTGCGGTGATGGCCCAGGCAGTGATGTGCCTGCTGTGCAAGGGTGAGAGCCTGAGTTGGATCCCCAGTAACCACGAGGAAACCTCAGCAGAGTCTACGCTTGTGATCTCAGCACTGGAGAACTGGGGACGCTGCAGCTCCTGGCCTGCCAGCCCAGCTGAACACAGAGTTTTGGGTTCAGTGAAATACTATGCTCTCTCCCTACCCACAGCCCCCCCCCGCTGCCCCAGCCTCCAAAAACAGAACTGATTGAGGAAGACAATCTTAACCACATGAGTGTACATGTGCACACACACACCTATGCAAACTTAACCTGTACATAACTCTCTCTCTCTCTCTCTCTCTCTCTCTCGCTCGCTCGCTCGCTCTCTCTCTCTCTCTCCTTTTCTACAGCACATTTTATTGTCAGTGTCTGGAACACTTACCTTTCTTTATGGTCAGGAACTGGCTGAGGACAGGGACATCAGACACCTGTGAAAACTCCTGGCCCTCGGTCTCTAGCTTCCTAGTTCTTACTGTCTTGCTCCTAGGCTAGTGGCCCAATTCTTATCTGCCCTTGGCTGGGAGAATGACTAACCAGGAGGCATGAGTGATATGCTTCTGCTGATTTCTTCTTTTTTTTTTTAAAGCTGTGAATGACTGAGAAATACAATGAGCAGGGAAGACACGTTTTAGCCCAGTCGGGTTTTTTTTTTTTTTCTTATAGTGTTGGGATTTGAACCCAGGTCCCTGCATGTGCTAGGCAACTGAGCTGTACTCCCAGCCCCACTCTTGCTGTCACATGTCACATGTTGCAGAGGTCCCGTGGTCTGGGAAGGGCACTTGAAACATCTCTGGTGTGAATTAGCATCTCCTCTGTTGACTTAGTAGTGATTCTATGACATATGTGCTGCTACTCACACCAGGACTATAGCATGTATTGGGTGCTTTCTGTATACTAAGCACTGTTTGAAGCACTGTGCACATTAATTTGTTTAACCTTTACTATACCGTCATCAATCTCCCTTTACAGTCCCAGACGAGAGAGGGACTTGACCAAGCCTGGGTAGAGCACAGCTGCCACAGTCCTTGTCTTCGCCATTCTTCTATATGATTCTTCTAGATTATTTATAATTTATTAATTTTTAAAAAGAATTTCCTCGGATTCTCAATGTATGGATATTTCTCCTGGAAATATTATTTAAGACAAGTGGTCTCTACCCGTAAGCCAGCCTATGACTGTGGGATTACAGTCGAGAGCTATCTGCCCAGCTGAACGAGGAATATCATTAAGTTCCTTGCGTTTGGGGATTTATCTAGTAACAAGACAGGACCTTTCTATCAGGGATATTCTATGAAGGATGGGGACCTTCATAGAATATGAAAAAAGTTGGAGGCATGCTTTAGGATTCAGACAGTGAATGGAGCTAGAAGGTAGACAGACTACCCTGGTTAGACACAGTAGGCCACAAAATAAAACAGGAGGGGGAGGGGGTGCAGTTTGGAAAGGTGGTTCAACAGATAACAGTGTTTGGCACCAGGTCTGATGGTCTGAGTTCAATCCCAGAGACCACCGTGAATGGAATGAGAGAATCAACTCCCCAGAGGTGTCTGTCCTCTAACCTCTTGTAAGCCGTAGCATTCATGCCATGCACACACATAGCACACCCCTCCTTGACACACACACAATACACAAGATGTGATAGATAGAAAACTAAACAAAAGGACATGAGTTCTGGAGAAGACTCAGAGGGAAGAGGGGGCTTCATTGGGCATAAGAAGTAGACCAGAGGGCGGGGACTGGGAAAAATCCCAATACATTAAATGCATGTCCGGGGCTGGCAAGAATAAATCCAATCCAAATTATTATGTTTTTTTTGTTAGGTTGAAAGTTTTGTTAATGGATTCCAGTTTCAAGCTAATCCTTTGGAACATCTGAGAGTAAATTCCTGCACCACTGTGGCTTTGTTCTGAGGAAGGCATTGACTGCATTTCCAAGCTCCAAACCTGTGCATTGTCTCCATGCGGGTGGTTAAAGTTGTGGGGAGACAGAAATAGAGGTTACTACGCTTTGCTTTCAGGGTCTTCTTAAAACGAGTGAGAAATGGGGCTCCCCCACCCACACCCCACTTGCATTACTTAGGGTCTTACTGCCCCTTCAGTCCTGGTCTGTCAACTGCAACTGAGGCTGCACCTTTACTGACTGGTCTCTCACAGTGCCCAGCCTCAGCTGCTCTCCATGACCCCTTCACACTTTCAAAGCCAGTACCGCCTGGGTGACTCTTACACATTACCAAGTCCAGTCGCAGCACGAGGTACAACCTTGGCTATCTCTGGAACACAGCCTCTTCGTGCTCTCAGAAAACACTTCCCAGAAGATTTCACCTCAATGATGCTGGTCTCTTCTTAATCATCACTAATTTCTTAGCTCCAGCTAGCCGGCATCAATTGTCCCAGTAGTGCCTTCTATTCTTGATTCTAAAGCCAGAGCCACATGGTGAAGTTGCCGAGTTCTGCTGTTTGCTGAAGCTAAAACATGGCCCCCTTGTTCTTACATCATCACCAGCTTTCTGTTTTCTAACTCCTTCACTGCATACGCTTGGCTGTCCTGGAACTTGCTCCGTAGACTGACTTTGAACTCAGAGATCTGCAGGCCTGTCTTCTAAGCACTGGGATTATAGTCCTCCAAGCCTGGACTTAAGTTTTTCCTCACTTAGAACTTGCTCTGTTCTAGGCTGGTCTTACACTCAGAGATCTGCTTGGCTTTGCCTCCTGGTGTTAAAGGTTTGTACTACCGTGCCTGGTCCTAAACTTAGCTGGGTGGAGTTTTGCCCCAAGGTCACCACATATTAAAATTCTTTTCCTCTGAAACCTCTAGAGCCAGGCTTCCACAGTTCAAGTCACCCTCAGCAACAAAGTCTTCCATATTCCTTGTAGGATAGCCCCTTAAGCCCCACTTAAAGCATTCCACTGCTTTCCAAATCCAAGGTCCGCAAATCCACGTTCTTTCAAATCAAACATGGCCAGGCCTATCACATCAATACCCCAGTCGATGGTACCAACTTCTGTCTTAGGGTTTTACTGCTGTGATCAGACACCATGACCAAAGCAATTCGTAGACAGCATTTTGTTGGGGCTTGGATAGAAGTTCAGAGGTTCAGTTCATTATCATCAAGGTGGGAGCATGGCAGCGTCCAGGCAAGCATGGTGCAGGCGGGCTGCTAACAGAAGACTGGCTTCCAGGCAGCTAGAACAAGGATATTAAAGCCCAAGTCCACAGTGACACACCTACTCCAATGAGGTCACACCTCCTAATGGTGCCATACCCTAGGACAAGCTTATGCAAACCATCACACCACTGAGTGACCAAGAGCGAATGCCTTTTCTGAAGGGGTTGCAGTGTAAACTGTTTCAAGTCCAGGACATGTTCCCATTGGAGTGACTGCCACTTTGAACAGGGCCTATTTGGAAAAATGATTTGGGTCAATTGAACTATGAGTATAGGGTCACCTACCGGGACAGTAGAAATTCTTTCCGACAGACTATGAAAGGAGACCAAACCGGCCTTCTTGGATGGCCAAAGGACACAAAGAATCCCAGTCTTGGGTGTTGTGCCAGTGCTCTACACCAATGCTTACAGCAGCGTGGCAGCTATGTGCCCTGAGCTGCCTGCCTTCCTCTCCCCTGTAAATAGATCGACTCAGAGACCCCCAAAAGGGAGATGATACTGTGCTATAGGGGGGATAACAGGATTTGTGGCCTTTGTGAAGGAGAGAGGATAAAGTGGGATCGGGGATGGGGGTTAAAGTGAGGAATGAGATACCATTTAACCAAAGGGAGAGCAGGAAGCACCTTATGGTGCTCACCAGCTCATATGGATTCTGCCCTGCAACTTGCATCTGGGCACGTAGGCAGCAGTGTGCACACCCAGCACAGCCCAGGTCCTTATCAGCGGTGTGCACAGATCTGTAGTAGCCCAAGGGTGAGGGGTGGGGTGGAGTTGGAAGAGCGGGTCCATCCTATGCCTCTCTCTCTCTCTCTCTCTCTCTCTCTCTCTCTCTCTCTCTCTCTCTCTCTCTCTCTCTCTGAGGGGGTGGAGGTGGGGATTTAAGAAGATTGACATCCCGATGCGCCCCTCCTCCCAGCAGCTCGGGTCTCCGGCCCAGACCTAGAAGGAGACACAGGCCGGTGGCCACCAGCCAAATCAGGCTTGGGCGGCGAGGGAGGAGGGGCAGGGGCCCCGGGAGGTGCCCTTTGCGACTCTGGGGCCACTCCTGCAGACTCTGGTCCCGCGAGCGCGAGCTAGTGGCATAAAAGGCCCGGGAGGGTAAGGGCGGGCCTGCCGCCGGAGGTGGGCTCCAGACCCCCGCAACCTGTTGCGGGGCTCAGCGGGCTGTAAAGATGGGCCGTTATTCGGGCAAGACCTGTCGGCTGCTGTTCATGCTGGTGCTCACCGCGGCCTTCTTCGTGGCCGAACTGGTGTCGGGTTACCTGGGCAACTCCATCGCGCTGCTCTCGGACTCGTTCAACATGCTGTCTGATCTGATCTCGCTGTGCGTGGGCCTGGGCTCCGGCTACATCGCGCGACGCGGTCCCCGCGGCTCCAGCGCCACCTACGGCTATGTGCGGGCGGAGGTGGTGGGCGCGCTCAGCAACGCAGTCTTCCTCACCGCGCTCTGCTTTACCATCTTCGTGGAGGCCGTGTTGCGGCTCGCGCGGCCCGAGCGCATCGACGACCCGGAGCTGGTACTCATCGTGGGCGCCCTGGGGCTGGCAGTCAACGTGGTGGGGCTGCTCATCTTCCAGGACTGCGGCGCCTGCTTCTCCCGCTGCACGCGGGGTCACCGGACCCGCCCTTCGCAGCCGCCGCGCCAGGGGGACACTGGTGGCGCTTTGGGGTGTCCCCGGGAGGCTGCGACAGCCACAGACCCCGGCTCAGACTCAGCAGTGACTCTCCGGGGGGCCTCGGCCGGAAGAAAGCAGCAGGAGGGCGCGACGGTGTTCTCGAATGTAGCAGGTGCCTTTCAGTTGCATCCTTCCGGACTGGGACCGCTTTGTTCTTCCCCTCAATCTTCCCCCTCCTCCCTCCTCCTGGCATCTGGACCTCTTTACTCATCCGCTACTTCTTTTTCGGCTTGTTTTCCTCACTGATGTATTAAAAAGCCCCTTCCAGCTTGTACTGTTCCCATTCTAACCCAATTCTCCATCTTTCTCTTCCTCCTCCCCATTCTCTTTCCTTGCCTGCCTCCCCACGCCAACCCCCCACATCCCCGCCTTTTCACCTCTCTCCTTTCCTCCTTGACCCTGCAGTCCTTATCGTCCCCTCTCCTGTGGCAGTATTGATCTTGGAAATCAATTCTTAACTATTGGGCAACAGAACATTTCCTATCCTGCTCCCTTGACTGGTGCTATCCGGATGTGTTTTCTCTGACAAATACATTGGTGTGGGTCTATCCTCTGCCCCTTGGATATTGAAGATCTGGGGGATAGGTGTAGGCTTATTCTTGTCCCGTTTTAAATTTGAAAGCTGTGTGTGTGTGTGTGAAGCCCAAGGGTGGACCTCGGGCTTCCTCTGGGTTAAAAAGGTACCTAATTGGGCTGAGTGTAGGAGAGGCGGGGACTCCTGTATTCTAATAGGAATGGAAAATAACCAAATCTCATTTTGAGTTCATTGGTTCTTTTTGTTTGTAGAACTCATACACAACACAAGGTTTCTTCTTTGAATGCAGGTGATTCCCTGAACACCCAGAATGAACCAGAAGAGACAACAAAAAAGGAGAAGAAGTCTGAAGCACTGAATATCAGAGGTAGGCTCGTCTTTGGGCTAGCTTCGGCTCCTTTCCCTGACTCAGGACTGTGCTGTATGTCCGCCTTTAGGAAGGTAACTGTGCTGGCAAGCCGGTCAGTTACCTACAGACTCTGACCCTTCCCTCTTGCCTAATCATTGCATTGATTCTGAGGGAGAAGCTGGTTGCTAATGATTTATCTTTGCTCTAATTAAGCCATGCTACGGCTGCCTGTCCCTGGGCTGAACAGATCAGCGCCATGTTCTTCTGAGTTACACATGAGTCATGTTCTTCTGAGCTTCACCTGTCAGTGTCATAGCCTCCTTATTGCTACATATGTCTCACCGATCCCTAGATGTTCCTGTCATGTTCTCCTAAGTTCCACTGAGTGTTGCAGTCTACTGAGTACCAAATAATAATGCCATGTTCTCCAGACCTCCATATATGTGCCATGTTCTCCTGACCTCCACATATCAATGTCATGTTCTCCTGACCTCCACATATGTACTATGTTCTCTGGACCTCCACATATGTGCCATGTTCTCTGGACCTCCACATATCAATGCCATGTTCTCCTGACCTCCACGTATGTGCCATATTCTCCTAACCTCCACATATGTATCATGTTCTCCAGATCCCCCACATATCAACGCCTTGTTCTCCTGACTCCTACATACATGTCATGCATGTTATTCTTGTATCACAGATGTGTTATGTTCTCCTAATGTCCAGTGTCATATTCTCCTGGCTACCACTTTATCACTGGAATGTTTTCTTGAGCTCTACATATGAATACCATGTTTTCCTGATCCCTACATATCAATTAGTACCATGCTTCCCTGACCTCCACATGTGTGTCATATTCTCCTTAAATTCGTTTATGTATCAGGTTCTCATGAACTCTGCATATCAGTGCCAGATTGGTCTGATCTCCATACCTCAGAGTCATGTTCTCCTGATCTCCACATATGTCATGTTATCCTCATATTCACACATGTATTGTGTTCTCCCGCACATCTGTGTCATGTTCTCATGAACTCTACAACTTAGTGCCAGCTTGGTTTGATCTCCACTTAGCATGTCTCATTACTTCTACTCTTGGCTGTCTATTTTCATGAATATTACTGACATTTTTGCATCATTTTATGAAGATTATGTGTGTGTGTGCTGTGTGGTTTGTGTGTATGTTGTATGTGGTTTTTGATGTGTGTGTGAGTGTGGTATGTGTGTGGTGTGTGTGTGTGTGTGGTTTTTGATGTGTGTGTGTGTTATGTGTGTGGTGTGTGTGCGTGTGGTTTTTGATGTGCGTGTGTGGTATGTGTGGTATGTATGTGTGTGTGGTATGTGTGGGGTGTGTGTGTATGTATGTGGTGTGTGGCATGTGTGGTATTTGTGGTGTGTGGTATGTGTGATATGTGGTATGTGTGGTATGTGGTATGTGTGGTGTGTGGGGTTTGTGATGTGTATGTGTGGTGTGTATGGTATGTGGTATGTGTGGTGTGTGTGTGTATATGTGTGTGGCGTGTGTGGTGTGTTTGTGTGTTTGTGTTTCTGTGTGTGTGTGTGTGTGTGTGTGTGTGTGTGTGTGTGTGTGTGTGAAGCTGGCAATGGAACCCAGGGCCTTGTCCATACGAAACACATGCTATACCATTGACCCATACCTGCAGCCCCACTGCAGCCTATTATAACTGGCTATGATTTGTTTTGAGACAGTCTCCTCTTATCCAGCCATGGCTGGCTTGGTACTCAATATGTAGCAAAGGCAGAGCTTGAACTTGTGGCCTCCTCCTTTCCCAGCCCCCACACTGCTGGGATTGAACTTGTGGCCTCCTCCTTTCCCAGCAGACTGGGGACACTGCTGGGATTGCAGGTGTTTACTTATGCTTGGTGTTGACTGTGATCCGCTAGAGGTGGGAAAACAAAACCAACAAAACCTGTGCCTCAGTACACGGATTTTCTTTTCAAAATACCGTGTTGGCCTTTTTTTTGAGGCTCTCTATAGTGAAAACTTAATTCATCTTTCTCCTTGAGGCTCACATACACACATATGTCTTCTCCTCCTCTTCTTCCTCCTCTGTTTCTCTTCCCTCTCTCCCTCAACCAATCATCTGTGTATCTATTAATTACCAACCAATCAATGTACTTACCGTTTATTACCTTCCATCTATTATTTTTCTTCCATCTATTATTATTTATCACCTGCTGTCTTTCTTGAAGATGCTTGTGGCTAGCCTGAGCCTTTCTCCATCTCAGGCTAAGCATGGGTCTATCCCAGACTTAGGAGATAGACTCAAGAGAAATGAGATAGACCCATGACTCAAGAGAAAGACCAGAGAGTAAGATCAAGAAAGACCTTGGGGAAAATGAACAGTCCTTCTCCCTACAGACGAGGGAACCTAATCCAGAGATAACTCTGGATTAACTCAAAATCGCCCTGCCTGGTCTCAGCTGTTTTTTTCACACACATGGTTCTTTCCACAGTCACACATAACTTTGGCCTCCACAAATGGGTAATTTATTTCTCCAGTGGGCACTTCCCACTGAATGGCTGTATCTTAAATGCCTGTAAGCAACTGAGTCTAAAAACAGGATCAGAGTTTCTTTCCACATTATCTGTGGAGAAAGTATCTCTGACCCGGTTTCCTGAGAAAAAGTCTGTCTGTCTGTCTGTCTGTCTGTCTATCTATCTATCTAAACTTACTTGTGTGCATGTTGCACATGTATGTGCACATGTGTGCCTCTGTGTGGGTGCACATGTGTGGCAGTGCATCTGT
This sequence comes from Rattus norvegicus, assembly GCF_021556685.1. NCBI lineage: Eukaryota > Metazoa > Chordata > Mammalia > Rodentia > Muridae > Rattus > Rattus norvegicus. Next base: position 99,595,629 of record NC_141546.1, read on the forward strand.
CTGTGAAGAGCAGAGATGGATGTTTAGAATCATCCCAGATTGATCTTCCACCTTGGCCATTGAGTCAGGGCCTCTCAGTCAAACCCAGGGGTCACTGACTCAAGTCACCTTGCTAACCAGCTTGCTCTGGGGATTCCATGTCTGTGCCTTCCCAGGCTGGGGTTACAGGTTTGCTACATGGGTTCTGTGGATCTCAACTCCAGTCCCAGCTTTGACTAGTGTGGTGAGCTGCCTAGTTTTATGTCAATTTGACACAAGCTAGAATTTCTTGGGGAGTGAGAATCTCAGTTGAGAAGATGCCCCCTGGCCTGTGGACAAGCCTGTACTGTGTTTTAATGTACACTGTGGGAAACAGAAGTGTGATGGCCAATATTATGTGGGCTTTTGAGGGATCACACTTGGGAAACCTGGGGCGGAAGCAGGGCTTCTGTAGCACAGGATGCAATGGCCCTCTATCCAGACCTGGCATCCATCCTCTTCTAACACCATGTTGCTGTTCCGAAGAGGCTCGCACTATGTAGCCCAGGTTAGCCTATAGCTATCTGGGGTCCTTAGACTCCTAGGTGCTGGGACTATAGGCCCAAGCCACTGCTCTGGCTTTCTTTCTAGCTTGTGTGTCTTTGAGCCTCCACTGCCTGCCTCTAGGAAGTGCAGGGGTGACCCCTGTTAGACTCAAGTGAGAGTAAAAGTCCTGAGAGAGGGACATCAAGAATGCAAATGACACAGTAAGTTTTCTTATTTGGACACAAGGAGGGGCTGATGGAGGTGGGGGTGGGGTGGACGTACCTGAGTGTAATTTAATCCTACCGTGAGCTCTGGAAATTCCCCTTCCTGACCAGAGTCCCCATCCAAGTGCTCAAAGTTCAGCCGTGCTTTCTGTGGCATTGCTGATTGCTTTGCTCTCAGAATTTCTAAGCATATCTGACGGAAACCTAACACCCAGTGTTATATTTCATTCTAGACTAGGTCCTATTATGTAACCCTGGATGGCCTATAAGTCACAGAGATCTGTCTGCCTCTGCCTCCAAATTGCTGGAATTAAAGGCCTGTTCCATTGTACCCTCATTCGGGTCAAATACACTGTGCCCAGCACCACTGTTTGGTCTGGCACACCTTCTGCCTGCAACACCATCCTGCTGGAATTCCACCCTCTACTTCTTCCCTGGGTGGCTTTTGGGATACTCAGACTTTATGGTTTGGGCAGTTCCATAGTTTTTAAATTTTTGTTTGTGTTTGTGGTGTTTTGTTTTGTTTTGTTTTGTTCCATTTTCCTGAGACAGTATATGGCCAAAGGAGGCCTAGAAGTCTCTTTGTATCCCAGACTGGCTTGGAAATCTCCACATAGCCCAGCCTAATCCTGAATTTTCCATCCGCCTGCCTCATCCTTCTGAGTAAGTGGATTGTAGGTTGGTACCACCATGGCCAGTCACAGGAACTCCTTAAAAAACATATTTGTTTATTGTATGTGCATGTGTGCATGTGTAAAATCAGAGGACAGTTTGCAGGAGTCAGGTGTCTACTTCTTTCTACCATGGGGGCTAGGGGCTAGGGGCTAGGGGCTAGGGGCTAGGGGCTAGGGATCAATATGCAGTCATTGGGCTAGGCAGCCAAGACCTTTGCTTCTGAACCATCACCATAGGCTGTTGACAGGTGGTGGTGCCCTGAACTTGAACCTGATGATTTGAGACTCTTGACTGGTGTGATTTTAAGAGTTGCTACATCAGATCAAGACAGGACCCATATGAGCATGGGACTATTTCTCACCAGTGCTGTTGCTGCTGCTGAGGTTGATTCTGTTCTTCTGTTGCCTTTGTTACTGTTGCTGTTGTTACTGCTGCTGCTGTTACTGCTGCTGCTGTTACTGTTGCTGTTGTTACTGATGCTGTTGTTACTGCTGCTGCTGTTACTGCTGCTGCCGTTACTGCTGCTGCCGTTACTGCTGCTGCTGTTACTGCTGCTGCTGTTACTGCTGCTGCTGTTACTGCTGCTGCTGTTACTGTTGCTGTTGTTACTGATGCTGTTGTTACTGCTGCTGCTGTTACTGCTGCTGCTGTTACTGTTACTGCCGTTACTGCTGCTGCTGTTACTGCTGCTGCTGTTACTGTTACTGCCGTTACTGCTGCTGCTGTTACTGCTGCTGCTGTTACTGTTACTGCCGTTACTGTTGCTGCTGTTACTGCTGCTGCTGTTACTGTTACTGCCGTTACTGATGCTGTTGTTACTGCTGCTGCTGTTACTGCTGCTGCTGTTACTGTTACTGCCGTTACTGATGCTGTTGTTACTGCTGCTGCTGTTACTGTTGCTGTTGTTACTGTTGCTGCTGTTACTGTTGCTGCTGTTACTGTTGCTGTTGTTACTGTTGCTGTTGTTACTGTTGCTGTTGTTACTGTTGCTGCTGTTACTGTTACTGCTGTTACTGTTGCTGTTGTTACTGCTGTTATTGTTATTGATGCTGCTGTTACTGTTGCTGCTGTTACTGTTGCTGCTGTTACTGTTGCTGTTGTTACTGTTGCTGTTGTTACTGTTGCTGCTGTTACTGTTACTGCTGTTACTGTTGCTGTTGTTACTGCTGTTATTGTTATTGATGCTGCTGTTACTGTTGCTGTTGTTACTGTTGCTGCTGTTACTGTTGCTGTTGTTACTGCTGTTGTTGTTACTGATGCTGCTGTTACTGTTGCTTTGTTACTGCTGCTGTTGTTGCTGCTGTTGTTGATGTCACTGCTGCTCTGGCTCTGAGGACAAGACTCTAGTATTCCTTCCTGGAATGCAAATACTTTGTGTCTACGTTTTTAATCCTTCTGAGCAGATTTCACTGAATTTACTAAATTCTAATTTAATGTACACCTATAGCCCAGGCCCCAGATCTTTGCATATTTTCTGCAGTTAATTGACTAAGACCTTTCGGACGACAGAATTTGAATTTTCTGGGGTTGTGACAAATGCTTTCTTCTGAGAGGAGACTTCACCAGCATCCCTGCTCTTCAGGCCTTCCTACACTAAGTGCCTCGGAAATAAGGGCAAGCCATTGAGAAAGAGATGTGGAAAAGGAAAATGGGGAGCGGGCTGGGGTTGAGGGGAGTAGAGAACCAGAAGAACCACCCCTGATGATTCATAGTCCTGTTTGCTGTGGCAGTGGCAGAATGCTTGCCTGGCATTCTTGAGATCCTGGGCTCCATTCCCTGACTCTGCAACCCTAAAAACAGCAGTAAAAGATGAAGGGAGTTCCAGGGGAGCCTCACCCCACACCTGACTCACAGAGTATAATAACGACACAAACTTTGAAGCCGGGCACAGCTGCCAGATTTGGAGTTTGAGGCCAGCCTCGACTACACATACAAAATGGAGCAAAAGTTTAAAATAATGTAATGTACAGATGCTAGTCTGAAAGAATAACATATCATTTGCTCAGTTCTGTTTCCCATGATGCCCTTTGATGGTGATAGTGATGTATCAGTGCCAGATGGTGACATAGCAGGTGACAACCAGCCCAGGTCTTCTAGACCATTCCTCTTCCTGGGCTCTCTGGGTCCTGGGTTGCTGACCTGAGATTTTCTTTAATTTTTTTTCCTTTCCTTCTTTTTAATTAAAAAATGAAATTAAAATACAATTATATCATTTACCTTTAAAAATAATTTTCATTACATTTGTGTGTGTGTGTGTGTGTGTGTGTGTGTGTGTGTGTGTGTGTGTGTATGAATAATGGTTATGCATGTGGAAGTTAGGGGACTGACTCTTGAAGGAGTCAGTTACTTGACTGTATCATGTGGGTTCTGGGAACCCACCCCAGGCTGCCATGTTTGGTGATGAGTATCCCCATTTGCTTGAGCCATCACATTATTCTGACCTGATATCTTGTTTTCTGAGTAGTCGCTATTATTATTTTGTCTGTTGTAAGATGGTCTCACTATGTAGCTATCCTCCCATCTCGACCTCTTAAATGCTGAGATTATAGTAGGTATGAATCACACACGGGGCTTATGTTAAACATTTCTGATCTAGTCAGTGTTCTAACAGAAGCAACAGAGAACATTTATGATTTTGGAAGTCCGGATCACTGATCCTTGTGTGGCTTCAACACTAAGCTCTGAGGTTTACCCGTCTGTCTTCCTTCCTGGCAGGTGTTCTTTTGCATGTGATGGGAGATGCCCTGGGGTCCGTGATTGTGGTTGTCACAGCCATCATATTCTATGTTCGTCCCCTGAGACATGAAGACCCGTGTAACTGGCAATGCTACATTGACCCCAGTTTGACTGTTGTCATGGTCATCATTATCTTATCATCAGCCTTTCCACTCATCAAGGAGACTGCTGTCATCCTGCTGCAGATGGTTCCCAAGGGAGTCAACATGGAGGAGCTGAGTAAGTGGTCCGCCTGTGGATGGGGACGGCTAATGCTTGCACATTGATCAGAGGGTTGTGATCACAGAGCACTGTTTGAGTTGGGATGCTTGCTCTGAAGCACCCTAGAGTAGTACCACGTGTGATGCAGGCATGCTTCGTGTGACTTTCAGCCTGGCATGATAATTCACAGCTCCAAGAACCAAAGGTTCTTGGTAGTTCAATTCTCTAACTCATTTGCATAGTTTTGAGAATGTAATCCTTGGGCAAAACCCACATTTGGGCCTGATTGACCTCACAGCAAAGATGTCTTTTAACTTTATTAAGGCTGCTCTGCAAGACCTTGAATTTCAAACTCCCTTTAGTCCCCCTATAAAGAAAAGTTATTCACTCATGGCCTAGATAATGCCATCTGGTTAATTGACATTCATAAGCCGGAAAGTTATTTGGTGGCAAATTACACTGTAGAGAGGCAGTGTTAAATGGTTTCTGCCCAATCTGGAGAGACACCTTCTAGTTTGCTTTGCTTGTAGAGAAGTTAGAGTCTCACTTCAGTTATGTGCCTCGGAGGTTAAACATCTTAGAGACTTTGAATATATCCCTAGAAGTAGCATTTCTGGTAAGTGCTTTTGATCCATGTTGTTAACTAGCCAGTGTGTCTATATGTCTGTCATCCATCTCTTTATTGATTTATAAATCACCCATCTATTTACCTATCATCTATCTATCTATCTATCTATCTATCTATCTAACATCTATCATGTATGTATGTGTGTGTGCATGTGTCTGTCTGTCTGTCTGTACATCTGAGACTGGATCCCCCTATGTTGTCCTGACTGGCATGGGACCGTAAGTAGAGCAGGCCAGTCTGGAACTGACTGTCCATGTGCCTGGGCTTCTTTAGAAGTTTCTTGAACTGGTCTTGAACATGCAATTTTTTTGTCTCAGGCTCTTGCGTTACTTGTTGTAAGCTAACACTGTGTGGGATAGGAAGTCAGAGGGAAGGCTGGTTATGGGAACATGGAGTCTTGAGGGACAGCTCTTATTCCTGTTGGCCTTGGTAAACACACAGCCTTGGGGGACATGATTAGGCACACAGACCAAGTTTCTACTGCAGCACTCACCATTGGCTGTTGTTTGCTCCTGTCTGTTGTAGTGAGCCAGCTGTCTATGGTGCCTGGGGTTAGCAGTGTGCATGAAGTGCACATCTGGGAACTGATAAGTGGGAAGGTTATTGCCACCTTGCACATCAAGCACCAGGAGGGCACGGAATACCAGGATGCCAGCAGAAAAGTCCGCGAGATCTTCCACCATGCAGGAATCCACAACGTGACCATCCAGTTTGAAACATTGGACTTGAAGGAAGCCCTGGAGCAGAAGGACTTCTTGCCAACCTGCAGTGCACCCTGCATCTCCCAGAGTTGCGCTAAGAAGCTCTGCTGTCCCCCGGGGACACTGCCTCTGGCTCTCGTCAATGGTTGTGCAGAGCACAATGGTGGGCCCAATCTAGAGTCTTACCGAAGCATAGAAGCTCCAGAAGTGGTCATAGATGTGGCTTTGGATGGCTGTCCAAGGAAGCAAGGACAGGTTCACAGCAAGACTCAAGAGAGACAGCATTGTGAAAACAGCACTCATTTTTAGTGGGTTCCCACACAAATCAAACAGTCTAAACAGACACTTTGGTGTCACTGGCTCTGCTTGTGGGAAGAGCTCTGTGGATGTGTATCCTGTCAGTAGGGGTCAGCCATTTGAGATGTTAGTGGAACAAGCCTGCTGATTTTCATGTGGTGGATAACCCCTTTCCAGTACTCTGGGCATCTCATGGTTCTCTGTGACAGTTTCAGTACGGATATGAATTTCCTAAAGCAGACTGCCCTAGTGTATATATCAGGAGTGTTGAAGGGCTCAGCAACTATGACAGGGGACATGAAGTAGGTCTTGTCTGTCTTGTGGTGCTGGGGAATTGCATACAGGGCTCGTGCGTGCTAAGGAACTGCTCTGTTACCGAGATGAACTCTGTATGTAGCCTTTGTTTTCAAACACATCAGAACTTCTAGTTGACTCTCAGGTGAGCTCAAAGCTTACGTGGGTAGAAAAGCAGTTAAGCACCTTAACTATGTTTTCCTCTCTTCCCCTCAAAGATCATAAAAGATGAACATCAGGTTTTCGTGGCCCTGCAGAAACATATATTCTTAAGTCCATTCTTGGACCACGAGAAACAGACACCTAATAAATAAATTCAAGATGCATAGTTATTAAGATGGAAAGACAGATTGCCTCTTAAGGCAGGAAGTGATCTTAAAACATTAGAGGGGGTAGACTTTGCTGGGGTGGAGGGAAAATTGGGTTTTGGACTGTCTTTTTGTTTTGTAAGGCGACTGATCTTTACTTCCTGCTGGAACTAAACTGCAGCTATGGTGTGTTCCTTCTCCTTTTCTTGTTTACTTATTTATCACCTAAGAAAGTTTCCAGGTAGGATTGTTGCCACATATAGTCCTGATAATTATTTTCTTGTCCAGAATTCCTCACAGCCTTCTTTTTTGATCCCATTGATCTACGTATCATTGGCCAGGGGAGATGAATCTTCTGGGGACAGGAGAATACTCACTCTTGCTAAACAAATAAGCTAGTTTGCCTTTGCTTTAATTAGGCATATTTTAAAGTATTTATTGTAGTTGCCAACTAGTAACTGGGTGGAAAAGTTGATCTCCAAGCAAGAAATGAAAAGTAATTTGGTTGCTGACTGTAATGTGTTTGGAGGCTCTTGTCTTGGAGTTTCATGTCTGTGACCCATGTTATGAAGTTCAAATAAATTATGATCTGATTCAGGCACATACCTGAACTGTATTGGTAGAAGAAAGTGCAGAAATGTCTGTCACATGTTTTTACACCTTGTTTGGCATCCATGTTTAAATCAGAGCCTCAGAGGTATGACCTCGGGGTGTTTGACGGAGCCAGCATCTTGTCAGACAAGTTTCAAGGCTCACTGAAAGTGGTCTTATCCTAGGCTTTGATCCTACTAAGAAACTACGCAGGATTCATCAGAAGTGGTGGATGGCCACAGGAGAGGCAGCCACATTTGTCAATGCATCATTTTAAAGACAATGCCTTTATTGGGCATGGTGGCACATGCCCATGAACCCAGCTACTCAGGAGGCTGAGAGAGAAGAGTCACTTGAGTCCAGCAATTTAAAACTAGCCCAGGCAAACTAGTGAGACTCAGGTGTTTTGTTTTGTTTCTTTAATCTTACTCTTAAATTTGGAGGCTGATGGGCAGCTGTGATCAGGGGTTTAGGAAAATCTTTGTTCCTTAGAAGTTGATTAGATCTAAACCAACCATCCACAAGTGAACAGAAAACTATCTAAAGCCTTTCTCATTCCCAGAAGTTTATTGTGTTGGATTGTGTGTGCACTTTATAAGCTAGGGGAGGAAGAAAAACACAGCTTCTACTTTGGGCATCAAACCTGTGACGTAGACTCACAGAGAACCAGAGGATTCTCCAGGATGCCCAGCGGGGTGACACGTACTCAGGTTCCACCACACCAACCCTGTTCCATGCCTTAGTTGAAGCCAAAGTAGAAATTTCTCTCTAATGTCCAAATCTCAATTCATGTCACTGTGCCTTATAATAAAAGGAAAAATAATGATAATTTTACAGTTTCCTCCTACTAGCTAAAGGAATGTATTTGTTTGCATGTAAATATCATTCTTTAATTTCTTTTTTTTTCATTCTTTAATTTCTGAAGTACTTTTTTTTTCTGGAAAGAAAATACACTTAGTTCCAACATAATTAAATTTAACCTCAGAAAGATTATCTTGATTGACACTTGCATAGCAAATTATAGATAGGAGCCAGTATGAAACGTGGCTTTTTGAAGACAGCCATCGTGCATTCACTAATGTGCATTCACTAGTGTACATTCACTAATGTGCATTCACTAATGTGCATTCACTAGTGTGCATTCACTAGTGTGCATTCACTAGTGTGCATTCACTAATGTGCAGCCAAGTTGAAAGGGTGAGATGCTTTTGCTACATGGTTGCTTTTAACAGCTTCAGCTCTGGCTCTCTGATGTTTTTGTTTGGGGGTTCCTAGATCATTGATTGTCTTGTTTTGGTTTTAATTTTCTGAAGGAAGAGCTCGATGCTTTCCCCTCCCTGAATCAGCTGTGCACCTGGTGGACAAGACAACATTGTTTCTTTGAGCCTGAGTAAATACTGACCCTCAGTTCACCTCCTGCATGCTAGAGCCTCTCCTGCCTTCCTCCTTCCTGCTTGCCTTCCTCATTTCCCCCGGAAGGGGCGGTGCTCAAGCCCAGGGCTTTCAAGGCTGTGAGGCATGTGTTCTGCTGATGAGCTACGATCCTCAACCCCAAAGACGACTTTTTATAGCATGCATCATACCCTCTATGGATCAAGCCAGTATTAGGTGTCCTGCATGCTGCCTTGTTCCCTGCCCTGCTAGGGTTTTTCATGTCTTCCAGTGTTTGTTCTTCTGTGGAACACAGCACTTCCTTCTAGCACTTCAGCACCAGTTATAGGAAAGGATTGCTTTCTTTCCTTTTAGGGTTGTTATGAACACACACATACACACACACACACACACACACACACACACACACACACCGAGTAAATTAGGAACTTCAACATTCAATGTAGTGGATGTTTGTCAGGGAGTCTCTATCTTGACATATTGGCATTCTGAGCTGGGTGTGTCCAGGACATATTATGTATTATTTGGTAACATTGTTGACTTCTAGTCACAAATCTCAAATCATCTCCCCAACCTACGACAACCAAAAGTTCCTCTAGACATTGCCATGTATTCCCTGGGGAGTACCCTCTCTCTCCCACACTGTCTTGGATATCTCCATCCTGCAGCCCCAGCCTCCTGAGTTCAGGGTTTATAGGCACCCACCACCTCACTTAGATCACGATTTACTGTTTACAAACAGTATTTAAAAAGGTCTTGCATTTGTTGTGCTGAGGCCTGAAGCCACCCTTGCTACACAGACATGCATTTGGCTACTGGAATTACCTTGGAGTGAGGCTCTTAATAACTTGAGGCAGCCATTGACCACATAGTGAGTTTGAGACTAGCTTTTCTACATGAGACTTGGGTTTGGTTACATTTTAGACTTGGGTTTTGAATCTGGTTAGTAATCACCGACAGCGTGCCTTCTCTATAGCTGTGTCATTGCCTTATGTCCTGTCAGCTTTTGTGCTTCTGAGTTCATTTCTACTCAAGTGGCCATGAGTGGAAACAAGGTGGTCAAACCAGGAGGACAGTTGGTTAAGCAGAGCCTCTAGCAAATCCAAATGTTCAGTATATAAAATGTTCTAGAATTTGGAAAATATATGTTATTTTCTGGCATTTCCTCTCTTTCTAACTACCCCACCCTGACCCAAGACTTTTCTTATTTACATGGACTTTTCTTAGCTAGATGGGACTGGGGCCTTCGGACCAGAGACTCTGAACAGACTCTGAATTGGAGAGAGCACTGTCCAGGAAGAATTGACTAGGGAGAGCCTTCCCTTCCTGGAGGCTTGAGGTTATGTTACAGTATTGTGGAGTTTTGTTGCTGAAAAATCCTCCTTCTATTCTCAAGGGCAAGATTGCCAAAGTGTAACATGTCATTGGGTGGGGTGTGGAGGTGTTGTTAAAGCTTTAGAGTTTCAATAACTCCTTGTTAACTGTACGGGAATCCCCCACAATGGATGTGCACATACACACCTGTTGCAGGTGAGAAGCATTCAATGGTGCTGTAAACGAAATGTTCTGAAAACTAGAAATGCCAATCAGATGTTTGTGGAAATTAAACAGATAACTCAAAGCAGGTGGATTCCTGGACTCTGTCATTTGTGGCTACTTTGTTACTTAATAACACCTTGGTCTGCCTTTTCATAATCCTGGCCCAGCTGGTTGGTTGACATTGTAGCTTTCTGTCACCTGCAACATCACAGACCTCATGTGTTAGACACTGGTACCTGAGAAAACCCACTTATCGACTGTGTCCCATCTCTGCTCAGAGCTTTGGGGGTTCTAGACTAGGAACCATCAACCCTGTTGTCTGTAAGCTTGTGAGTGAGACAGTCTATCACAACAGGAGCCTGGGAGGAAGCCAAGCATAGTTGGGAAGTGAAAAAGAAGGGGAGAGAGCCCTATTCTCACTCTTTCTTCACTGTCTCACCCAAGAACTGGGAGATCTCTATGAAGGTTCCACCTCTTAATGTTTCTAGCACCTTTCACTTGGTCCCAGCCTATGCATTGACATTGGCTTTGGGGAGCAGGGGACATTCTCCCAAGTGGGAGACTATGTCTCAACAGAAAATCATTGAGGAGGAACCTGATATTGACTGATGGCTTACACATATAGACACAGATACACACACACACACACACACACACACACACACACACACACACACGAACAGGTACTTGAATACATAAAGGCCTGTGTTCTTGCCTGACATGAACCTACCCTGTGTATTCCTGATACTTTGAGCTTTGTTCAAGGTGACTGGGGACTGCCAGAGAACGAAGCCACCCCGAAGCCACTGTGTATTTTTCCTCTCATCAAACACACACTTTTGCTGGCTTTCCTTCCTCAGTGCTGAACCTCCTCTTTCCCTTCAGCTGATAAGCATCACACAGGGACACCCGAAGAACCCATCAAGTGGGAGGCTGACTAGTTAGGAGTGTAGTTTAATGTGGAGCGGTAAAGGGGAATGGGGAGTGGGTGGGAGACTGTGGCCTGCTGCCCAAATGCCAAAAAGACCCTTCACTTTTTCAGTTACGTTAACAAGGGCTGGAGAGACAGCTCAGCAACTAAGGTCACCTGCCGCTCTCGCTCTCCCAGACATTCCAGGGTCTGGTTGCCAGCGTCCTTGAGGAGGCTCAGCACTTCCGGTAACTCCAGTTCCAGAGACCTGACCCATTCTGACCCATTCTTCTGGCGTCCACAGCACTGCACATGCATGGTGCTGTGCATACATGCGGACGAACACACATCCGATAAAAATAACCTCCCAGTTCTGTTCCCCACGTCGTTTGCTCTCTCTGTTTCCCTTTTGCCCATCTCTTTCTATTCTGTGTCAGCTGTTACCTTGGCTCTGCTGTGGACTACAGACTTCAGCCCTAACACTCCTGCTCGAGAGAGAGTCTAATCAGATCTGCCCTGCCCTGTGTGTGGAAGCAGAGCACAGCCATATCTTGCCTGGTGTGAGGGAAGAAGAGAGATCCTTTCCTTCTTTTGTTTGCACCACAAAGCCACCTCTGGCAGGGGCAGGGGAGGGGCAGGGGCAGGGGCAGGGGCAGGGGCAGGGGCAGGGGCAGGGGCAGGGGCAGGGGCAGGGGCAGGGGCAGGGGCAGGGGCAGGGGCAGGGGCAGAGGCAGAATCACCGACTTAGAGCCAAAAGACTTCACACCTTGCATTGGCTCTATGAAAAGTAAATTTTATGTGGGACTCAGACTCCTTTGCCCTGTCTTTCTAGAGAGGGAGCTGGAGTTGGGGAGGCAGGGCACATTCAGAGTGGGGCCCCAGTGCAGGCTGGCGAGGGTCGTGATAAGGAGCAAGTCTGTTATCTGGAAACTGTCCTGAAACCAGTCCTGCCGGACGGCTGCGAATTCATGGCCGTTCCTCAAACTCATTCAGAAAGAAAGTAGCACAACGTTTTTTGGGAGGACTGCTGTTCATTTCATACTCGTGGTGTGGCTTTGGCTTTTAGTATGAAAATTTGCACTCACTAGTACATCTTAGGTGGGGAGGCCGGACTGGACTCGTGGTGCCATCACACTTGGGTTGTAGAAGACCTTATAGAGGAAATAGTACTGAGACAATTGACACGTACTCTGAAGGATGTGCTATAAAGCAGAGGGTTTGAGCATTCCATCCTGGTTCGAATCCCAGCACTTGCACGTCAGCTCTCTGACCATCAGAAGGACATCATCAGAGAACATACAAAAGTCTCAGGCCTCACTTATGCCTTCCGTGTCATGGAGAAAAGCATCACTCCTCCCTAGGGAACATGTGACTGACAAAGGCCGTGGAGGGAGATCATGCTTGTGGAGCACTGGGCTAATGTTAGTAAGCAACATTGAAGACATAATTATTCCTATTTTAAACTCACTACCCACAGTGGCACTGCCAACATGTTTAGCATAGACCAGTATTCAGTCAGGTATTTGTCTGCTTGGATATTCATTCATTTATCTACCTACGAGACAGGCCTCAAGTATCTTAGGCTGACCTCAAACTCAATGTGAAACCCTAAATGACCTTGAATCCCTCATCCCCCTGCCTCTGCTCACCAAGTGCTAGGATTACAGGCATAGGCTGTATTACACACCTGACCTGCAATTAGGGTTTAAATTCCCTGAAGGCAGAATGTTTACCAGAGACACTCAGGGGAGCCTATTGATGGAAAGCAAAGCACTTCCTATGCTGAGGGCTTCCAGATGATACCAGGGGTCAAACTCCGCTGCCCTTCCCTTCCAGCAAGACACAGGCCACCTTGAACAGTCGGGTTTCTGATGCAGAGTTACTGAACCCAGGCTTCCAAGTCAGGGGCACCAAACACTTAATCTGAACCTGGGTGGATCTCCACTCTGTCAAGTCCCTACAGCCAGACACCTCGAGGAACATGCCTGGGTTAAACAAGTGGGGTTGGGTGTTCAACACTTACTGTGGGGCAGCTTGTAAAGAGGGGGAACCCCAAGGATAATTGTAGGGTTCAGGCTCCTGCTAGGCAATGGGAGCTAGGATTCTTGATAGCAGGTCTTTGCTCTGACTTGGATGCTGACAGCAAGTCGGACCATTCCCATGACTGGGCATCAATAAGTCTAAAGAGGTTAGGTGGGGTGGCAAGGGGAAGGCTTAAGCCTCAGCTGGAGGCAGTGGACACCCAGGTTATTCAGGATCGGGTCTATGGTTCTGTGGTTACATGGGCTCTGGTTCTCTTTGTGTTTACACATGATTATAGCCTGAACTTGCTTCTTGGCTTATGTTGTCATGGTCACTGTTCTATCTTCCGTGGTATGTGTGTGTTTGTGTGTGCATGTGTGTGTGTGTGTATGTGTGTGTAGGTGTGTATGTATGTATGTGTCTGTGTGTGTGTGCTTGTGTGTGTGTGTTTGTGTGTGCATGTGTGTGTGTATGTGTGTGTAGGTGTGTATGTATGCATGTGTCTGTGTGTGTGCTTGTGTGTGTGTATGTATGTATGTGTGTGTGTCTGTGTGTGTGCTTGTGTGTGTGTATGTGTGTGTATGTATGTGTGTGTGTGTGCTTGTGTGTGTATGTGTGTGTGTATGTGTGTGTAGGTGTGTATGTATGTATGTGTCTGTGTGTGTGTGTGCTTGTGTGTGTATGTGTGTGTGTATGTGTGTAGGTGTGTATGTATGTATGTGTCTGTGTCTGTGTCTGTGTGTCTGTGTGTGTGTGTGCTTGTGTGTGTGCATGTATGTATGTGTGTGTGTATGTGTGTGTAGGTGTGTATGTATGTATGTGTCTGTGTCTGTGTCTGTGTGTGTGTGTGCTTGTGTGTGTGTATGTATGTGTGTGTGTGTCTGTGTGTGTGCTTGTGTGTGTGTGTATGTGTTTGTTTATATTTTAGACACCGTCTCACTATATTGCCTCTGGATGGCCTGTAGCTCTCTGCAGACCTGACTGCTGTTGTACAGGAGTCTTTGGAGTCAAACTGCCTCCATCTTCAGGAGTTCCGCTGGGTGAGGCTCATCGCAGCTGGGTCTGTGGACTTCTTACATCATAGAAGGAGCAGATGAGAGGGCCACGGAACCCGCACCTGAGTATCCAGGACTCTGCCACCCAGCTCTATGCGATCTACCCTAATTGCACACGGTCTCCTCGGGCACCTTGGGGAGGGGCTAGAGGCTGAAGGTGGGGGCGGAGCAGGAGAGGGGCTCCTATGCTGCACAGGAAAGAGGGAATGTGATTGTCCTGCCGAGTCAAGACTTCCAAACTTGGTCTTTTCTGTGGTGCCCCACGCTCCTGTAAGTAACCTCTGCAAGGGAACCCAGTAACTACTCCTTCGTCACCAGGAACTTGGGTGGAATAGCACTGCAGTGTGTGGTCAGGAGCTCAGGAAGGGGTAGACTTTGTTTATGCTCACTGCACAAGGACAGCTGTCAGAAAGGGCAGAGCCACTGTGTCCAGCCTACATTGGTATATTTTGATGAAGCAGGTGATGAGCTTTTAAATCAAGGATCAAAGACCACTAGAAGCTCATGCCCTGGGCATGCCAGTGTCCTCCATCCCAGAAGAGTGAGTTGGCAGCGTACTGTGTGCCTTCAATGAGATACAGCACACACTTGGCTGTGTCAGAGTCGGGCAAGTGCTGTGTGTTTGCTGAGTACCTCTGTCGGGTCCTGTCTCCAGCTGGCTGATTTTTAGGACTCACAGCAAATGCATGCTCCTGTTCTGCCTCCTATGGAACTATTAGAAAAATAACTTTAAAGTCAGGCATGGGAGTGGATAATTGTAAATCCAGAACTTAAAAGTCTGAGGCAGGAGGATATAGAGTTTCAGAATAGCGGGAGTTACAAGGTGAGACCTTGTTTCAAACACCAGAAACAAAACCTCAAAGAGGGCTTTAACCTTGTAACCTACAGACTCCTATAGTTACTTTTTCTTTTGTTCTCACCTATCCTGGGGCCTCAGCCTTCTGCTGTCAGCATCCTGGCTATGTGAGATAGGAGAAACCAGAGGGAGTCATCACCCAGCTTCTCACTGTGGAGGCACACACAGCTTGTGAGAAGCCACACTGGCTCAACACGCAGGGACCCTGGTGTCCACACACCGACGATAGTCTGGGCACAGACTGCACGGTGCAGACCACCCTCTTCCCACGTCCTTTGTAACATGCTGGTGTTTGGTCTTTTGACATGGTCATGTATAGGGGGCTCCCATTTACGTCCAGAGTCATGCTCCACACTCTGATGGAGAGAAGGACCAGTGAGATATCTGAGGCTCCCTCGAGTCAACAGTGTGCTCGGGAATAAGTGTCCTATCTCCTCTTTGCACTGCTCCTGGCACGTGCTGCCACACCCCCATCCATTTCAAGGCATCAAATTTGAAACAGATGTTTTCCCGACCCCGTTTGTTGCTCATTTGATAAGAGTGTCCTTTGTTCTGTGGAGGCTGGTGCTGTCTCCTGCTGCTTTCCCCTCTTCATTCTTCTTAGTGTTCTTTTCAGAGCCTTTCTTAAAACATTTTTAAAAATTTCTTAACTAAATGCTAGTAGAACAAAATAAAGCAGGCATCTGTGAAGCATTTCAGAAATCTCCAAACAGCGGACAGAGGGAAACAGCCTACCACAATCATCACTGATGTGTTGGTTTTCAGCTCAACTTTCAAAAAAAGTTAGTAGTGCATTCTCGGTCTTTTCAAGACGGGACTTGTCTTTGTTGACACCTATATAATATTCCACTTTCCAGAAATACCAAATTGAGAACCTGCCCTTCTGCTGAGGTAGTTTATCTCCTTTAACAGTTATGTGGATTTAAAATGCCCTGGCTTATCTCTGGCTGTTGTATATGTACGGAATTTTTCTTAATGCCCGCTGAAGTATTTTTTCTTTATTCTTTTCTTCCCAATGCTTCGGAATTCAAGTCTGTGCTTGTATGTGAGCTCAGAAAAAGTTAATAGCAACAGCGTTCATCCTAGACTTCCCTTGTTTTCATGCCAAGGGCACTGACTGCTCCTCCTAGGCCACTGGGTTATTTCCTCTCTTCAAGTAAGCAGCATGTTTTGAGAACAAATACTACATTTTAGTAATAATAATGACAACAACACTGACTGAGCACTCTTGCATGAGACCACAGATATTTCTGATAGTCTGGAGTCGAAATTGTCATCGCTGGGTTAAATCATGGGGCTGGTAGATGTACGTGCTTTCTAAGGTTGCCGTAACATTAGGCCTTGGGCAGGTTAACTAAAATAGCAGAAAGTTCCAGGTCTCATCTCAGTGTTTCTATGTCCCAGGTATTTGATCTGTATATTATTGTGATCTGAGCGTCTCTCTCTCTCTCTCTCTCTCTCTCTCTCTCTCTCTGTGTGTGTGTGTGTGTGTGTGTGTGTGTGTGTGTGTGTAGTGGTGGTGGTGGGGTAGATGCTGGAAACAGAACCCAGGCTTTACACATGATAGGCAAACTTTTTATTACCAAACCACACCTACCATCACATAAGATCTAATTAAATGTTTATAGAACTGCTGTAGAGTGCTCCTCTCTGATGTGCGTGCGTGTGTGTGTGTGTGTGTGTGTGTGTGTGTGTGTGTGTCAGAGTCCAGCACTGGTGTCTTCCTTTATCACTCTTATCACTCTCCACCATATTTCTTCCAGATAGGGTCTCTCACTGAAGCCTGGATCTAGGCTGCTGGCCAGAGTCCAGCAATCCCCTTGTCTCTTCTAACCATTGAATGGGCCTCAGAGTTGGCACAGAACACATCCAGATGACAAATTCTCGGCACAAAGGAGATTTATTACCCTGGGCGGACAAACTTGGGGTGGGGTTTTGGGGTTTGGGGTGGTGATACTGTCTCTGCATAGGGCAAAGACAGCAGCAGGTGTTTCTGCAGGAGTGGGGTTTTAAGGAGAGAAAGGAAAGTCTGTTCTAGGTAAGCCAGGGGTTAGCCAGTGTATTCAAATAATGAAGTTTGATTGCTGGACCTTGGTGTTTTAATAGCTGGACCTTGGAGTTTTAGTCAGGCATAAGGAAGTGGCCAAGTAAGGGAATAGACCTTGGTCACTAGCTCTAGGAATGTAATGGTTTAGCGAGGGGGAGGGGGGAGAGGAGGGATAGGCATGCTAGCGCTATGTTTGCCATGCTCAGGCCTGTCAGCTCTTCAACCACAGCATGGCCGTCACAGCTGTGAGTGGCCACATCTGGACTTTTAAGTGGGTTCTGGGGCCCTGATCTCAGGCCCTTGTGTAGCAAGTGTTGCTACTCACTGAGCTATATCTCTTCAGCCACATTTTCATCCTTCATCGAGAAGGAAGAGAAAGAGTAGAGAGATTTGCTTGGCTCAGTTGCAGTGCAGCCAGGACTGGAAACAATATCACAGATTACAGGGCCTCTGCCCTGTTCCCGGGGCCTGGGTGTCCCCTCCTCTGAACCCCTGGGGACATCTGACACACACTGAAGGTTGAAATGCACTGGCCCAGCAGTGGTGGGAGCAAGCCATCCAGGAGGGTCATACTTGAGAACTAGTTCCCCCAGAGTCAAGTGTCTGATCACTCCCATGGCTGAACTAACTAACTGACTAACGAACGGACAGACAGACTGACTGACTGAATGATCAATCAACTAACCAACCAACTTCTTTTCTTCTTTCCTTCTCCTGCCCCTCTCTCCCTCCATCCTTCCTGAGTTTATTCTTTAATAATTTCATACACACTTATCGATACCATACCCACCCTCATCCCTCTTCCAGCGGCCACTGGATCCCTTGCATGTTCCCCTCAACATGTCCCTCTTCCAACTTTTAATTCTTTTGTTCATTTCTCACCGAATGCAGTCCATGCCTCCTGTGTGTGTGTGGCTGTGGAGACATCCCCTGGAACTCGGACAACCTACTGGTGTTCACACCCCCAGAGGAAAACCTTTATTTCTTTTCCAGCTGCCAGCAGCTCCTCACCTAGGGGTGGGGCCCCACGAGCTCTTGTCCCTTCCATACTGGAATTTTGCCCAGCCCTATGTTGCGCTGGTCTTTTTCAGGGAACCACAGTTGTTATGAGGGTGCCATGTCATGTTTGGAAGTGAGCAGTTCACAACACTCCTCCTCTCCTTCGGTTTTTACAGTCTTCCCACCTCTCCTTCCACAGAGCCATTCCCTGAGCCTTCACAGGAGAGCCAGGGAATGTAGGTGGGACATGAGGGTTTGGGCTTGGACTGGTAGAGCTTCACTTCATAGCATTGTGTCTTCAGCACATAGCTCTGAGAAATTATAACATGGAAAGAGAAAGGCTGTTAGGGAGGAGGAGGTGAACAAACCACATCTGTGGAAAGATTCTGTAAGGCTGACTGACTGGTTAAAACTACCGTGACTGTGAAGAGCTGGAAGGTGGCAGGTCCAGAGCCAAACTGGCTTGAACTTTCTTTGTCTCTCTCAATAGCCCTTGAGTGACCACCTGTTTCCTCTAACGTCCTTGTGACCGTGCGGTAAATGTGCAAATGGATCCCCTGGCTTCTGCCAGCCCATCAGGGCATCTGAGGCCTACATAGAGGAGAGATTCTTACTCCACTGTAGCACATGTACCTGATGAGTCTACCACTGGGCTTGAAACCACATGGTCTTTACCGCTGTGGTTGAAATCACGGCTGCCTTTGCAGCTTTCTTCTCCTGTCACTCTGAGAACTCCGTGAAACTCTTCCCAGGATGGGCCATGGTCCCACGATGGGCTTGTGGTATTTGGGGTAACCAGGTGTCTTAGGGTGTGTCTATTGCTATAATAAAAATACTATGACCAGAAGCACCTTGAGGAGGAATGTGTTTATTCTGTGTCACCCCTCCAGAAAACCCTCCATTACTGAGGGTGCTCAGGGCAGGAACCTGCAGGAAGGAGCTAATACAGAGACCATGGGGGAGTGCTGCTTATTGGCTCACTCCTCATGCTTGCTCAGTCATCTTTCTTATAGAATCCAGGACCACCAGCCACAGTGGACTGGGCCCTCCCCCATCCATCCTCAGTGAGGGTAATACATCACAGGTTTGTCCCCAGGCCAGTCTGGTGGGAGCATTCTCTCAGTTGAGGGTCCCTCTTCCTGAGTGGCTCTAGCTGGCTTGTGTGAAGTTGACGTAAACCAGCCAGGATGCCTGGATCCTTTGTTCTGGGGCAATGGTCACTCATTTTTGGCTTCAGAGAAAATGTGTGTTTTTGTGTGAACCGGGAAAGGTGAAGAGGCTTGTGATATGGAAATGTGAGGCTAGAAGACAAAGGCCACAGCTCAGGAAATCACGGAGGATGACTTTGCAGTACCGCGGGTCGGCAATTGGTATTTTAACTATGAGAGTCTATTAATTATCCTTATCAAAATCGTGTTCATTAGAATTCATAATTACTGTCATAAAAGAGGGCTTACATCGTGGACTCTTGGGCAAGCAAACCACCTTGGCTTTAAAATAACACAGAGCAAGGTCTTCCCTAAGGAAAGAAGAGTTCTGGGGGTGACTTCAGCCCGACTTTGGCAAGTGAGGTATGCTGTAAGGCATGTCTAGGGCAGAGACAGTATCTTTCTTCTTCCGTGAGCATCTCTAAGCATCTGGACATCTGTCAGTCTGTCAATCTGTCCTGAACTGCAAGTTCATACAGTATAACTTACAAAAGATCGACTTGTTGATACTTGGGCGACTTTACATTCTAGAATGTGCTTGTTGTGCAAGAGCCCCCCGGGTCCCCCATCCAGACTCCCCAGAGTGGTATGGGAAGGAGGAGCCTAGGCATTACAAACAGAGGAGGTCAATCAGGCCAGGACTTTGAGGCCTTTGCAAGACCAAATTTGGGAGGAGAAAGCAATGAGAGGATGTAGTTGGCCCTTGTCCTTGGGACTTGATGAATGCTGGTTGACCTGACGGGAGCCACGCTGAAGGCTCTAGGGCAGAGTCCCAGAGGGTGACTGAGGCTTACATTCTGGGCTCACGGTGACGCTCAGTCAATACTAAATACAAGTCTGTTTTTCCGTAGTCTTACTGTGTAGCCCAGGGTGGTCATGAACATAAAATCCTCCTGTCTCAGCCTCCCTATTGCTGGGATGACAAGTTTGTGCTGTTACAATTGTTCCCCCACCCAAGTCTTAATGTGGGGGAAACGTGTTTGTATTGGGGGAAGGAGTGCAGCAAAATAGAGAGGAGGGTATGCTCAGCTGGGATGTCCTGATGTCCTGAGCTGAGTGCAGGCACCTTCAGGACGTGGGGACAACCTTGGCTCCCCTTACCATTGCCTGTGCTTTGCTTTTTGCTTTCAAGTTTGTTTTAGGCGACACATAACATTGGTCATCTTATGTTTCCTTAAATTTAGGTGAAAATGTTGAAATTATTAAATTTATTATTATTTTGTGTGTGTGCATGCATGTGTGTGCATATGTATGTAAGTACATCTGTGTGTGTGAGTGCATGTGTGTATGTATGAGTGCATGTGTGTTTGCATGTGTATATGTGTATGTGTGTGCATGTGTGTGAGCTAAATCCCCAGCCCCTCAGATTTTCTAAGTAGGATTTCTAAGACCTCTCCCATCACCATTAAGTTGTAAGTAGGAGCTTTTAGAAATTCAACTCCAGTATTTTGGGGGGAAAGTAACTGTTTTATGAATGAACAACATTAAAAAAAAAGATGAAAAATGGGTTGTGGTTCCACAAATGAGCACAAATAAATATTTGCCATGTGAACCTAATTTTAAAACATGTTTAAAATGGTGGCTCTTGGCTAAATGAAAAGGGAAATAGCAGAAATAGGAACTACATCAACATTTGCTGTTGGGCTGACCATGGATTTACCACCATCCCCCTCTTCAAACCTGACCCTCATGGGAAACACAGATGCTTGTCTTCCCAGCAGCATTTGGGAATTTTCTAGGTTGGGAGAGGAAGTTTGGGGAAGGCTTTTGTTTACATAGGCAGGCAGACAGACAGCTGGACAGACACAGACATAGGCATATACAGAACACACACACACACACACACACACACACACACACACATATGTGTGTGTTGTAGTAAATGTTATTTTTGGGTTTTTTTTTAACTACTTAGACCATATAGTTCTCAAATAAAAGACACATAAAAACCTTTATATTCATAACAAGCCTTATAGCACTCACTAAGAGCTGGGAAGATTATCAACTCTCTATGCTATTTTGTCTACTTCCCTGTCAATCCTGAGATATCACTTGTCATGTTCTGCCTGGCCTGCTCCTACTCCAATAGGCCAGCCCTCATGGCTATGTGCTCATAATCAACCAATTCCATGATGACTTCTTCCTGCCTTTGCCTCATGGTCCCTGACTCAGACACCAAGCCAGGGAGCCTTCACTCTGCTCCTTCTCTTCTGCCCAGCCTAGGCTGTAGGCATCTTTATTAACTAATCAGGGATTACCTGGGAAGCAAGGTTTACACAACAAAAGCTGGTGTACATGAGAATCTTCTCCATGTGCAACAACTAGATCTTGGGGTACAGAATTTAGCATTTGAATAAAGCAGCATCAGACCAACCCTCAACATTTCCCCCTTTTTGTCTAAATAAAAAGGCTTTTTCTCTTATAATGATAAACAACATACACTGGGAAAATTATGAAACAACCAGGAAAACTATTAGGTAAGAGTCACATTCATAAAGTTCAGTCCATCTGTACTTGGCAACTTTGGATAAAGTATTCTATCATCTATCCTGCCTTGGTGAGTTCATTGTTTTGTATCTAAATAATTTTCTCACCATCTTAAGCATTTACATTCTCATAACTGTAGCTACCAACCTTAAAACATCTCCTTAGACCCTAAAACTTTTTCTTAGATCTTTACAATTTAAGTTTCATTGTAAGACTGTGACTATCTAGTCTTCAATCCCATCAGAGACTTGAGAAAGAAAGAAATATTACCTGAGTATTCAGGAAGTGCAGAAAGGATAGACAGCTGACCCACCCGGACAGTGCACAAATATTTCTAAAACAATGGAACGTCACCTTCAACTCTCTGATTCAGAATACCTGACAGACCGTTTGTGAAGCAGGAATTATGAAGGACTTGCTTACCCCGTGTTGGCAGAGCTTGGGAGTTGACTTCCCTGCATCTGTTTGTCCTTTCTGGACAACATTCTGTCTACAGATAAAGTCAGGGCACTTTCTTTGCCCAGTGCTAGCTTGCCAACTCCATATGGAGGTTATTGATGCTTATCCTCTTTGAAGTGGAGTGGGGTGCTGCCAGGACCTGACATGTCTCAATGTCAAAAGGCCTTAAATTAATAGAACATCTTTAAATGCCATATTTTATGAGCTTCTATTCACAGCATATTTGAACAAGCAAAAGTTGCTCATTTTTAGCTACTTATTATCTGTTTAATCCAGGATATATACTTTTGTACTGATCTGACGTGACCATGAGTTTGACTACTAACTTGCATTTTTCAATCATCTCTTAACAGTTTGCGATAGCATCTATTAAAAGGACTGGGATTAAACCTTGCATTTTCAAATAATCTACATAGGCATAAAATCTATATAAGAGTTGATATGTATATACATTATGTTGTAATGAAAGTAACTTTAAATTTTGTAGCAATATATAAAGATTTGTACCAATGAAAACCTTACATCTGTATCAATATATAAAAACCTATGCAAAGAATCACATTTCTGTATCAATATGCAATTTTTTGTACCAGTGTATCAAAATAACCTTGAGAATAACAATGGTTCTAAGTTGAAGAGTAGATTCAATAATTTACCCCTTATCCTATTTTATATATTTCTATATTCCCCCTATTTCTTCTCAATTCCCTTCCCTTTACCTAAGAAAGAAACATAGAGAGAAAGTAAGATAGAAATCCCTGAGTTTAAGTTTCCCATTTCATTTCCTCCCTGTCCAAGACCAGAACTATAACTATCCCCTAAAATTACAACATATCTTTAACTCATAAAATGACCAAAACCATCCGCCTCACCTTAAGGAACTGGAATGACAGTCGTTTTGAAATTGTTTCCTGTTAATTTAGGGAAACAGTATTTTCTGGGGACCCTAAAATTTAGGATACTGACCAAGTCCGGGGAGAATGATCTATATCATTTGTTGTCCAGTTTCTGTGAGATGGGAAAGTTCAGGATTCAACTGAAGTCCTGGTCAGATCAGTCTGTAAGGCTGAATGAACCAAGGTCATCTGGAGTCAGCAGCCTTCCTTGAAGCCTTTCTGGAAATAAGTCTCCTGAGGAAACAGCATGGAGGCAGGATCAGGCATCCCAACATCCTCAAGGATGGATCCTGCTAAGGCTGCTTCCTTGGTTGTCATTTTCTGTGAACATATAAGCTCTCATAACTAGTATACAGTTTTGAAACAATGATGTTTGTAATGTGTGAGGTGCACAGCTCAATTAATGAAGAATTTTTTTTTGTCGTTGTTCTTTGTTTGAGCAGGTAAAGGACATCTGTCTTTCTTAAGCCAATCTGTATTGTAACCAAACGCTATTATAAATCCCCATCCATGCCATATGAGAAGATGGTCTGATGAGTCCTGAGGACTTGGTAGACAACAAGACTGAAGAGATGCAGTTCTGACTGGAGACATAGACATGACCCTGTCAGTTTCAGAGATGTCTCAATAGAGTTCAGCATTGTACATTATCTGTTTCAGTTGATCCTTTTATTTATTTTTTTTTCTTCCTTTCTGCAGCCACGATCTTCAGGCGGCCTCCCTCTATCACATCCGACCCTTATTATTTTGGATGGAATCCAAACCCTCTTCTCCAAACATGACATGCCTTTTGTCCAGCAGTTTGAAGCTATTGTAAGTATAGATCCAATATAGCAACCCCAGTTTTATCCAGGCCTCCTCCATTTTACCTTAAAGAAGATGTCCAATATTATCATTACCGCTGGGCATACAACCATTTTCATCTCTATAAATCAAAACAAGACTGTATGGAGTCCAGATATCCTCCTCTACAGTGATATGTATTTATTATTATTTATTGAGACAGGGTTTCTCTGTGTAGCCTGGGCTGGTTTGGATTTGCTCTGCAGATCAGACTGGCCTTGAACTCACACAGAACCAATCTGTCTCTGTCATTGTCTCCCAAGTATTGGGATCAAAGGCATGGGCTGATTTACTTCGTGTCTATGTACCCTGGAAAACATTCATATCAATTTTTATCTTTCTCCCTTCTTTGGAGATTGCTATCTATGTGGATTTATTCATCTTTCTCTTTTCTTTCTTAATTTAATATCCTTCTCCATACTCAACTTTATTTAAACACATCTCCATCTTAGTGTATGAGCACACTCCCCAGCACCCTGTACTTGTTCAGAGGTGCTGTGCTGGCTTGTATATCATCACGTGCTAGGCTGAGTTACCGGTTCTCCTGTGGGAGTTTTACGTCTAAGGAGACTGGTTGGCTAATCAGGGTAGCGTGACATCTTACCTCATGTTAGCTCTCTATAATTTTAGCTTTGGGAGGCATGTTTCCCTAGTGGTGATCTCCAAGACCTTATCAGTCCTATGGGTCTTGGGTTTGCCCAGCTCTGGAGCTGAGTGTCCCACCTCTGGGTTGAAACACAGCAAGACTTGGTGGGCAAGCTGTGGTTGGGCACAGCTGTACTTAGAGCTCTGACCCCCTTGGAATTGTACGTGCCAAAGTAGGATGTATTCTGATCCTATCTGAACCTGGCAAGGCTTGGAAAAAAATTATTAAGGAACCATTGTTTCCTGCCTTCCTAGCCACCATCATGGCTTTTATCATGGCTTTTATCGAGGAATCTGAAATTTCCATTTGGGTTATAAGTAAGTTCTTGCCCCATGTTGGTTCACCAAAATATTGTGGTAGATATTACTCTGGATCCCCCCCCCCCACACACACACACTTAGAACATACAGTTCTCAAA
This sequence comes from Rattus norvegicus, assembly GCF_021556685.1. Classification (NCBI taxonomy): domain Eukaryota; kingdom Metazoa; phylum Chordata; class Mammalia; order Rodentia; family Muridae; genus Rattus; species Rattus norvegicus. Next base: position 99,620,565 of record NC_141546.1, read on the forward strand.
TAAAAAATATGTCAAAAGCCTTTATATTTATAACAAGCCTTATAGCTGGGCAGATATCAACCCTCTATGCTATTTTTTTCTTTTTTTCTTTTTTCTTTTTTTCGGAGCTGGGGACCGAACCCAGGGCCTTGCGCTTGCTAGGCGAGCACTCTACCGCTGAGCTAAATCCCCAACCCCCCTCTATGCTATTTTGTCTACCTCCCTCTCAACAGCTGTGAGATACTGCTTGCCATGTTCTGCTGGGCCACTCTGACTGCAACAGGCCAGCCTTCATGGTCATGCGCTCGCGATCCACCTACCCCCACAGTGACTTCTTCCTTGTTCCTTCTCTCTTCTCCTCCTCCCCGCCTCAGACCCCAGGGAGCCTTCACTCTGCTCAAGATCAATCTCTCTCTCTCTCTTCTGTCTAGCCCAGGCTGTAGACCTCTTATTAACCAATCAGGAATGACTTGGGGGCATGTTACACCATAAAAGCTGGTGTACATGAGGATTTCTTTGTCTTGGATCAGCTAGATCTTGGGGTACAGAATCTAGCAACAGAATACCAGCAGCACTAGACCAACTCTCTATGCACGTGTGAAAGCGAGGAGGGAGGGAAGGGTGATTCTCCTCGCTCCTCTTCTCCCTTTGATGCACATTGGCTGTGACAGCCATCTTGTAATAAAAAAACAAGAGCCCAACTTCAGCCTGCAAGCCTTGACCTTGTCAGTCTTCAGCTGTGGTAAAAAGGCGGGCTCTGGTGTTCGCAAATCAGTGTTCAGGGAGGTCTTACAGAGAGGCGGTGGGAACTTGAGGGCCTAATGTGAGGTTTTGGGGAGACTGCCCTTGAAGGGGCTTGATCTCTTCCTCTTTCTGACCCCTGGCTTATGAAGAGTGTGATCTGTGTTTTGTCACACTCACGTGGTACCTCAAAGACCCAAAGCCATGTGGCCTCTCTGCCTTTCCTAGAACTTCCAGAACGTCGAGCGAAAGCCAACCTTTTCCTGTGATGACTTAAATGCCTCTGGTATTTTGTTACACCACCAGAACGATGACCAAGATAACTCTTCCGTGAGGGTCAGCAGCGAGATTTTTTAAAACTACAAGTCAGCCTGTGTTATTTTAAAGATATTTCTAGGAATGTTTAAATTACTTGAAGCTAAAGCAGTTTCTAATTGTGCGAGGTGTTCAGATTTTCTTCTTTGTTAACAGACAGTAACCTATTTATGGAATTATGGCAGCCGATAGTGACCATAGGGAGTGGGTTATTTTGGCTTGTCCTCTATTCTCCATGCTTTTTCAAGTGTCGTTTTCAACAGTCACAATGTTTCAACTGGTATTCATGTATGGTCTGTGTAGAATCAGGTCTCTATGTTTGAGTTTCGAGAATAAGCAAATGTATTTTTGTGAGAGTCGTTGGGGAGGGAGAAGGCAGGGACTCACTTCCCACTCTGACACAAGAAGGCAGGCAAGAGTTCCATTTTATAGGGAAAACCAGACTCACATAAGAACTTCCACAACATAGCAACATTAGGACAGTGGAAAATGTGCGCTCTGTGAGGGGTGCTCACATGGCTTTTCTAATCTCTTAACAACTGAAAAGCCTTAGATTTATTTTGTCCATTAAACATCTCTCTGTCTGTAGTCTACCCCACCTTACCCCTGTGTGTGTGTGTGTGTGTGTGTGTGTGTGTGTGTGTGTGTGTGTGTGTGTAGGTGGGGTCTTGTCATATAACTCAGGATGGCCTTGAACTTGCAATTACTCCTGGTTTCATTTCTTTTCAGAGCTGAGGATTGAACCCAGAACCTTCTGCATCTGAGGGAAGAAGTCTACCATAGAATTCTGCCTCTAGCCTCCTCCCTTCCCTTCCTAGGGATCCAGTGGTCTGTACAGAGAATGTCTTGGTCCTTTTCTCCATGACTATTTTGAGTTTCTCTGCCCCATGGTCTCTGTTTATTCAGCTGCAGCTTGAGGCAAGCATTCAGTTCTATTCTTACAACTTGATTCCCTGTAGCTTCTCTGTTTGTTTCTCCTTCATCCTTTGCATGAGGAGTTTTACAGTCTGTTCTGAAGATCACTAGTGTCCTTTTAATTTTTTTTTCTAAAAACAGGTTTTTGATGTTTCCCAGGCTGGACTTGGACTTAAGGTCCTCTTGTCTCAGCTGTCTGAGTAATGGAGTTATAAGCCTGATGCACTCAGGTTTTCTTAAGGGTCTCACTTGCCTCCTGACAGAAATGTTGGCACATGGCAGGGAGGGGAAGGTACTGGAGAGTGGGCTCAGTGCATAGAAGCCCTTGCTGTTCTTGCGGAAAGCCTGAGTTTAGTTCCTAGTACCCACATGGTGGTTCACAAACACCTGTAACCCCAGATCCCGGGAATCTGAATCCATCTTCTGGCCTCCCTGGATACTGGCATACACGAGGTGTGCATATATACAGGCATACACGAGGTGTGCATATATACATGCAAACACTCATATACATAAAACATGGGGATATCACTCAGTAAGGTGCCAGCCGCATAAAAAATGAGCATGTGGGTTGTAGCCCAAGAGCTAACCTAAGAAAGTCTGTAATCCCAACCCTGGGGAGACAGAGACAGGAGCATGTCTAGGCCTTGCTGCCTACCCTTCTGAGTTAACAGCCTGAGATTCAGTGAGAGACCTTGTCTCAAAAAATGAGGTGGTTCTGGGTGTGGGGACACACCCCATTAGTCCCAGCACTTGGGAGGCAGAAGCAGGAGGATCTCTGAGTTTCAAGCCACCCTGGTCTACTTAGTTCCAGGCTAACCAGGACTTCATAGTTAGAACCCATCTTTTAAAAAAGGAATTGAATGAAGGAGAGTAATGGACTCTGAAGGCTGACCTCTGACCTCTACATGGATGTGTATGCATGCCTACACACACATGTTTCTACACACAGCCACCTATACATACGAGTGCACACTCTTGGATTTTATTTCTGGTCTCTCATAGCCATAGCTGTGAAAGATCTGCATCAGAGAAAGGTTTCTTTTCCCTGTTCTCCACTGACCAACACATGACCAGCCTGTTAGCGCTGGCCTCCCTCCTTCGGTTGAGGGCTGTCTCAGCTAGGATGGACTTAATTTTGCCTGAGTGTAGTCGGGTTAAGAGAAGAAAGGTGGTTGTATTTTTTTTTCTTTTTTTTCGGGGCTGGGGATCGAACCCAGGACCTTGCGCTTCCTAGGCAAGCGCTCTACCACTGAGCCAAATCCCCAACCCCAGTGGTTGTATTTTTATTAACCAAGCAGGAAGTGGGGTAGAGAAACGGGTCCACAGGATTGTTTACATTCCTCTGATGGAGCAATTGGCTTGTTCACTTCATGAGCTGTCATAAAAAAAAAGTTCTTCCCCTGCAAGATGTGGTGGATGGGTGGAGACAACTGAGATTCGAAATGAGAAAAGCCTGTATGGCAGCGTTCTAGTCAAATATTTCCAGATTTTATAACTTTGAACCCATTATCCCACAAGAAACAACACAAATGTCTGTGGACTGTTTACCCAAGTGATTGCGGTGAGGTCTGTAGAGATACGGCCATTTTACTCTCCACAGATTATTAAATGGCCAAGGCTGACACAGAGGCAATTGCCCTTTAAAGAAAAGTATTGATTTACTAGGGATTTTGGAGACAGCCACGTACTTTGGTGTACTAAGTGGAGATGAGATTTCGTTCATCTTGACCGAAGGGGTTTTTTATAGCCTTGTTCGTGAGTGTGCTGCCAGACTGAAGAGGTCCTACCTTGTTTCCCTTCATTTTTTTGGCACTGTGGGGAAGAGCAGAGCTGAGGACAGAGCTGGCTCCTCATGCTCCACTCTGTGCTCCCATGTGACCTCGGGTCTCGTGAACACACTCAGGACTCAAGTTTCTTATCAATAAGTAAGTATGATTAGAACCTCCTGCCTGCCCTACACGTTAGGGTGGGTTGTCATGTAAGGTGATGGTTTGAGAACTGAGAATGTCAGTATCCCCGCTGCCCACACCTGCTAAGCGGACACCAGGGTCCTTCCGAGGTCTCTTAGCTTCTCTGCAAAGCTTAACTCCCAAATGCTGCAGGAGCCGCTTCTGGAGGCAGCAGAAGCCTCCTTGGTTACCGAAGGACAATGCCTTCGCTCAAATCATTTGATTGATTTGGCAAACACAGAATGAACCTGTGGCAGGCCCATAGAAAGAGCGGTGTGAAGAACAGAGGAGTCGTCTGCAATGATATGTGCTATCTCCTCAGGTCTACCATGATATCGACTACTTCCTCAGGTCTTTCCAGTATAGCAACAGTTTGACCGCTGGGTGCTCCCCAATATTCAGTGGATTTTTAGCGCTCTCCCCCACCCCGTGTGTGTGTGTGTGTGTGTGTGTGTGTGTGAGAGAGAGAGAGAGAGAGAAAGAGAGAGAGAGAGAGAGAGAGAGAGAGAGAGAGAGAGAGAGGAGAGAGAGATATTTCTGCAGAAAGAAACTGGAGTTTGCATTTGATTCAGAAAGGAAGTGTACCTGAAAAAACAAAGGCCAACCTCTTGAGAGCCGAACTGGGTCCGAGAACATGCACCACTATGAGCAAATGGTAGAGCAAATGGTAGAGCAAATGGTGCATAAATTATTATGCAGTGGACTTAGTAAAGAAACATCTTCCTCTCTGTGTGTGTGCACACCCATGTGTGTGCTCTCACACATACACTCAAGCCATGAGAAACCGGATATCTGTGCCCCGCCAACCAAGGGAGCTTTAGAAAAGGTCTTAGTCCTAAATCCAAATTCAACTGTTGACTCTATTAATATTAGTTTAATTCTGCTACATTTAGGTTTCCTGAACACAACGGGGAGACTGAATGAGGTTAGAGAGCAGATGTGGGGCTGGAATGAGGAAAGGAATGCCCGAGAGTAGGAAATCAAAGATTAAGATCACAAAGGTGAAAGGGTTCTTGGTGATAGGTGGGGTCATGGAGTGAAAGGGTTCTTGGTGATACATAGGGTCATAGGGTGAAAGGGTTCTTGGTGATAGGTGGGTGGGTACAGTGGAATGGAGGAGAAGGTCATTGGAACCCAGGAACTAGAGCATGGGCTAAGGGACAGCCACGCACTTGGACAGTGGAATAGATTAAGATTATGACAAAGCTAAAAGACAATGAGGGTCACCGAGATGGCTCAGTGGATAGACCCCTTCTGAGCCCGAAGCCTGAATACTTGAGTTCAGTCTCTAGAACTCACAATGGTGGAAGGAAAGACTTAAACGACTTCTACAGGTTGTCCTCCAATCTCCTTGAGCATGCCTCAGCGCAACGGCTTACTCCCTCCCATAAATAAAGGAATACAAAAGTTAAAAAAGCATGGCAAACATGTCCAGCATCTCTTAAAAAGTTATAGGGAAGAGAAACGAGCAGGAGACCAGTGTTGACGGGAACAGGGGCTATTAAGAGACCCCCCACTGCTTGCTGCATCTGTTTCAAAGTTCCCATAGTCACCTTCTTGAAGCCTTGACCACGCTAGTTAGAATCCTTTGAATGGTTCCTCCTGTCTGCAGGAGAAGTTCCAGGTTCAAGGTTATAATTCATGCCAATCCTCTGTACCTTCTCTTTCCACACTAAGTTCCTAGCACAGTTCTCTTCCATCTCTTGTGTCAGTTGGAAGAGGACCACTGCTCTTCCCTTCCTATGAACCCCACTTCCAAGCCTGCTTGGGGATGTCTACTCACCACGTCTCTGTGGCTGTGCTGGCCTGCTTCCTTTCACCTAAATGCTGCAGCCTTGAATGAAGTTGGTGAGATTTCCTGGCTGAGATGTGCTTTCTTTAGGAATCTTCGTAGGTGCGCGCGTGCGTAGACCCGTGTGCGTGCCCGTGTGTGGTTACTTTGCTTTAACTGCTGGTTGGGTGTTAGACTCACTTGGGAGGGTCTCAGAGCCAGGCTTCCACTCTGAAGTTTGCTTTTCAGCTGCTCTTAGCTTGAGTCTTTCTCTGCTTCTTTTGGATGCTTATCATAACACCAATAATTCAGACATTTTGTTTAGATTTATTTATCTATTTGTGTGTGTGTGTGTGTGTGTCTGTGTGTCTGTGTGTGTGCCTGAGTCTATGTCTGTGTACCACAAGTATGCAGAAGCCTGTAGAGGCTAGAAGAGGGAGCCCAATCTCTTGGAACTGGAGTTACAGGTGTTTGTGAGCTGCTATGGGGGTGCTGTGGAGCTGAACCCTGGTCCTCTAAAACATCAGTTATGCTCTTAACCCTTGAGCCATCTCTCTAGCCCCAGTTTTGATAATTAATAACTATCCCTGTTCCAAGAGCACTATGGAAATGTCACGGGTCACTGCTTATGAAGTTGATACTATTGTTACTTGCTCCCCCAATGTTGGTTGAGAAAACCAAGGCCAGACTAATGAACTTCGTTCACAAAATGTGTGTGTGTGTGTGTGTGTGTGTGTGTGTGTGTGTGTGTGTGTTTTAGAAAAAGTGGGAAACAAATGGAGGTGCTCAGACAACTATTAAGTAACTGAACTGGTCAGCCCTTTGACAACATACATACACAAATCGTATATATTTAAGGACTTGAGGTTTTTTTCTCCCTTAAACAAATGTTCTCTCTGTTTTCCAAGAATGTAAAATACTTTGACTTTTCCTTTGTTGCCAGTTTTATGGTCAGATGAAATTTGACATGGGACAAGTCAACAACAACAAAAGCCCTGTGGTTTGGTGTAACACTTTATTCAATGTTTGAACTTGTGTCGAATGTTGTTCTTATGACCTCGTGAAAGGAAGCCTTTGTTTGTTTCCAAGAATCGTGTCTATGAATTTTATATTTGGGGTTAAAGGTTTTTCTCTGCCTACCTGGAGACTCTGGGTTTCCTTGTAAGGCACCCGGGTTGCTCCCAACTGGCCTCTGATATATTAATTTTCTACAAAGTCTCAGGAAGCTCTCAGGGTATCTAACTTGAAACTCGAGTCCCCCACCCTGGAATTTGTTCCCAAATATGTAACTTACTCAATTCAAGAGGACGAAGCACACTTAAAATACGAGCATCTGTTTCCTTCTTTTAAAAAATATTTTATTTTACTTATTTATATTTATTTTATTTATTCATATTTATTTTATTTACATATTATTATGTATCTATGTGAGCTCTGTCTGCCTGTGAAGCCAGAAGAGGAGGCTCTCCCCCTGGGTCCTCTGCCAGAGTTCTGATTGCTTTTAACCACAGAACAATCTCTCCCTCCCTCTCAGAATTTTTTCTTTTCTTTTAAGTACAGTTCCCAAATTAGAAATAAGTAGTCCCCTGACTCAGGAGATATTTGCATCGGGGGTTTGCATTGTAAAGAATAGGTCCTCTTACCCTGATATTACTCAGTGTTTTATAAAGGTGCAAAGAAAGAAAGGCATGAAAATCACAACAGATTCTTCAGGGTCCTGTGTGACTCAGTGGCCCATGTCTTACTACTTGTAGTTCACATTTTAATTGGAGGTTTGTTTTCAATAAAAAAATTGGGGCAGTGGGTTGGAGAAGGTAGCTCAGTGTTTAAGAGCGTGCACTGCTCCTGCAGAGAGCCTGTGCTCTCCAGGGGATGACTTTTTACTTTTTATCTTGCAGGCTCCTTGGGATCCTTTTAAACCCAGGGACATTTGTTACTTTGTCTTCCTTATATTTAGACAAAAGTTCATCAGGTTGTTTTTTTCCAAAACCCCAGTTCTACCGGGCTATTCTCTGGCCTCTCATCTATTTTTGCTCATTGTTACTGTTATTGTTTCTTTCCTTCTGCTGTTTGCAGACTTGCTCTTTTTCTGGTTTTTCTAAGCCGCAGGCCAGCTCTGGCTTTGACATCCTCCTCCGATGACGTAGGCGTTGGCTGCTTTTCTCTTTCTTCTTCCTGTTGCTCTTGCTGCGTCCAGTCAGGGTTTTGTTTTCCTTTGTTTGAAGATATTCTCCAGTTTCATCTGGGGGGCTTTGACCTGTTGCTTATTCAGAATGATTGCTGTGAATTCCCACATACTTTTCAGTTTCCCAGAATTCCTTCTGCTATTTTTTTTTTTTTTTGCTTCATTCCACTGTAGCTGGAGACAAAGATGCTATTTTAATTTTTGTCTGCTAGGAACATTTTGTCCATACTCTATCTCAAGACCACCGTCTCCTTGTTGTTTTTCTGCCTCAGTGTTTCATTCATTGAGATTGACGTTTTCCACCCCCCCACCCCTGTCAACTGTATCTTTAGGTTGTGTGATGCTGGGTGGATATATATTTTATAATTGTTTCATCTTCCTTGTCAGTTGACCATTTATTATTACGTGACATAAAAACATCATAAGATACACAGAAAATATTATAGGAAAGTAACCCTTCCTTCCTTTCCTATCGTCCTTGTTGCTTTGTGTCAGGCTAAATGTTTACTGAGTATATGTCCTTCATGTAGCCCTCAGACAAATCTTTCCCCAGCTCTGGGCCACCTGTGGCATGGCTGGAATTTGCAAGCTGTAGCATTTTTCTGAGATGGGTGTTGGGATTAAAGAGCAGATGACTGTCATGGCTATGGTACCCCGATGCAGTGATGGGTCAGCTCTCTGAGGTGCCCAGAGGTCTAGGCTGTTTTACTCATGGAAACATAAATAGTTTTGCTCCTAGAAACAACCATAAACCTTGGAGAGAGCCCTTTGTCCCAAGGCAGTATAACCCCAGTCCAAAGATGTGGGTTCCTCACACGAAAGGTAATTTAATGGTCAACTGCCAAATTAAATCACCCCGATTCTCCCCTTTATCCTTTAAGGAACTCGACTTCTTGTCTCTTTGGGAGGGCCCTTGGGCTAGCAAAATCAAGACAACTCTAGTATTTGAGAAAGAACCAGTCAATGTTCCCACATCCTTTGTGATGGTTCCACTGGACACTTCACCAGGTTCGTCCATAGGTGGTCACTTTTTGTGGGTCTCTTCTGGCCCCAAAGCAATATTGGAGTCTGTGTTGTGAGGTGTTATCACAACATGGGCTTCTTGCAGGTAGGAGGCAGGACTCTTGTCTAATGTCCCAAAGCCAAGAGAATGATATTTTATAGGGATAAAGCCAAGAGAATGATATTTTATAGGGATCTCTGGGAGATCAGTTAGTGTTACTGGTAGGGACCCAAGATCTGGGTGGCCCACAGGAGAGTAAGGCTGTCTAGGTTCATCTGGTAATTAGTTTGTCAGAAAAGGAAAGAATTAGAAGAGTCTAGACCACATGGGTCGGCATGTTTCCTGGCACTGCGGAGGGGTCTAGGCCTGCGAGGCGGGTAAGCAGGCTGCAAAGTATTGCAGAGAATATGCCTATCGGGTCTGCGGTGAAGGACTGGAATGTTCCTTGTATCCAAAAGATGTCAGGGGTTTCTAGGAAAGTTGAGACACACGTTATGGGTCCGAGGCCAACTATAGCCCTTCCTCATATCCAGCAGAGCAGAAATTAGGATGTACTAGGGGGAATCTGGAGTATCTGGAAGAGAGGGGTACAAAGAAGTTGGTGATTACTCCTTAGTGATTCGTAGGAGCTGAGAAGAAGACGACTGGGTGTTTTGAGGCTTGGTGGGCTCTAGAGCTGTGGAGTGAAATTGTTGGGGAACCTTCTCAAGTCTGGAAAGGTGGACCCAGGAAGAGTTAACATCATTTCATTTTAGGCAGTGTGGGGCGAGTAAGATGACTTTGTGGGGGCTTTGCTATTTAGGTGTTACAGGTGAGATGGATCTGGAATGCATATTGTGTCCCTTATTTGGAGATTCGGGAAGGGGGGGTATCAGGTAGGGGAAAAGGGTGGGATAGAGTCAGTACGATTTTGAAGCTCTATGCTGGGACAGGGCAGGATACTCTGAGATAGGGACAGAGGAAGTTGGGGTGTGTCTACTGTGATTGGGGCTCATGAGGGTTCTCCTGTACATGAGTTCAAATGTACTAATTAGGATTATTTTGGGGAGGCAAGTCTTGGAGTTTGAGCAGGGCCAAGGGTAGGAGTTTTAACAAGTTTTGTTTTAATTCTACAGTTAGTTTGGCAAGGGTATCTAAGTATGTAAGCTGTAGTAGTGTGGGCCCCCTTATTTGTGATTGGAAAGGTCTCGACTCACCCTGAAAAGATGACTGCAAATACTAGTGAATATCTGTGTCCTCTGACAGGGGGCATATGGTGACTTCTACCTGACAGTCTAGGGCAGGTAAGTGACATCTCATTTGGTAAAATGGGAATCGGGGAAGAAGGAGGTTGAAGTAATAAAAGACATGGGCAGAAGGGTTATAAGAGGTTGACTGTGTTAGAACAACACTTAAGGAGGTTTAGGGGTGTGGGGGTTGTTAGGTAGGAGTGCTGCAGGGTTGGGAGGTGAGGATGGCTCCAATATAAGGTTGGAATCTGATAAGTAAGCATGGTGGAGCTTTACCCTGGGTAATGGGTGCGTGCGTGCGTGCGTGCGTGCATGTGTGTGTGTGTGTTTGTGTTTGGTTAGGAAAGCACACAGTTTATGAGGCCCTTGACTGAGCCCTCATGAGGATGTGTAGGGGGCTGTGAGCTGGTATTTTGTTTGTCTTGGGGACAGGCAGTACCACTATGGCCAGGGTCTGGAGGCAGGGTGGTCAGCCTCTGACAACTGTGTCTAGCTGTTTGGAGAGATAGACTATGGGGAAGATGGACATGTGTCCATTTCGGCAGAATGTTGTAAGGGTTTGTTGTTGATTAGCATGTAAAAAGAGATAGACGGGTCTGTGTGGGTCTTAAAGTGTTAGTGTAGAGGAGGGCAAGAGAGTGGACTTACATTTGTCTGTAGGAGGAATTGGGACAAGGGTGGCTCTTCTAGGGGTCCCTGAGTGACTTCATAAAGAGTAGGTAGGGATCTGGATGGGAAAGAAATTAAAGAAGCCCTGATAGTGTGAGCAGTCTGAGTCTAGTTTGAGGAATACGGTGGTAGGTGAGGAGCTCCTCTATTTTGGCTTGGGGCATTGTTCTCTCTTCTGAGATGGAGAGGCCCAGAGAGGTGACATAGGGTTGACAGATCTAGGTCTTGTCTCCAAAGACCCTATAAGCTCTGGAGGCTAAGAAGGGTTGTGAAATTGTTAGAGATTTGTCTGTGAGGAAAGGCTGTATAAGAGGAGATCATTCATTTATCTGAGAAGGAAACAACTGAACAAGTCTGGGCTGATTTAGTCCTTATGTATAGCCTAGCTAAATTGCTGGAAATGTATCTCACACTCCCTGGGGCAAACCCAGGTGAAGGCAAAAAAGGGGTTGGGAGGAGGGTTGTAGAGGAATAGTAAAATGGGCAGCTTGAAGATCAAAGACAGAAAAGGAGGCAGCAGAGAGGGGAGAGAGGAGAGGAGTGTGCATGGGTTAGTGTCTTAGGGTTTCTATTGCTGTAAAGAGACACGGTGGCCCTGACGACTCTTCTAAGGACACATTTATGTGGGCTGGCTTACAGTTCAGAGGTTTAGTCCATTATTATCATGGAGGGAAGCATGGTGGTATGCAGGCACACATGGTGCTGGAGAGGGAGCTGAGAGTTCTACGTTTGCTTCAGCAGGCAGCAGGAGAGAGTGATACTGGGCCTGGCTTGAGCATCTGAGACCTCAAAGCCTACCTCCAGTGATACACTTTCTCCAATAAGGCCACACCTCCTAATAGTACTATTCCCTATGAACCTAGGGGACACCATTTTTTTTTTTTTTTGGTTCTTTTTTTCGGAGCTGGGGACCGAACCCAGGGCCACCATTTTCATTCAAACCACCACTTAGCAAACACAAGCGGAGGTGGAAATTAATAACCCAGTTGATTCTTCTGGTGGTCTTGGACCAGGTGATAAGTGACACTATGCTTTTTGGCACCCAGTGGAGTATTGTGAGGAGAGGTGGTGGGAGTTAGAAGAGCTACTTGCAATAATCACTCAATGATGGGCTTAAGACTGTGGCGGGTGGTAGGAATGAGAGGATATTGGTCCTGGACAGCAAGGCAGAAGGGTCTCTCAAGGTTATGAGGTTATGATTATGACAGTTAACAATTAAGGGGCTTGAGGTGTCCCAGACTAGAAGGACAGAAGTCTGGTTTTAGGTGGAAATGCTGCCAGAATTCAGGCTAAGGAGAAAAATGGTGGGCAGTCTCAAGGGAGGAATGTATATGGAAACCTTAGGCTTAGACAAGAGATATCAACTTAATAGTGAGGGTGGACAATGAGACACAAGGATAAAGGAGTGAGTGAGGGCTGTGTCACCAAACTGGCAGAGTGGATGATGGGATACCTGAGACTCTTGTTTTGTTGATTTGGTAGTTTTTGATTGGCTCATGTCATTCTGTGAGTAAGGAGAAAGAGGCCTTGGTGTGCAGTATGAAGTAAACTATCCTACAGCTATTGCAGTGTTCTGATGAATTGGGGGCCAGGAATTTGGGCCCCTTCCTTGGACCAAGGCATCTGCCAAGACAGTCAGTGGAGGTGTTGGGAGTTGGGGGCACCAGTGCAACCCAACAGATAGTCCATCATTCACTGGCCCCATTGTTTGAAGCTGGGACAAGTCTTGTTAGAACTCTCCTTAGGCCAATGGCTAGTTTGATTATATTAAAGGTAAGGACAGGGGCTGGGGATGGCTCTGCCTCTGGGGACAGTGGGTGACAGGAAGCTGGCATAGCATTCTCTCCTATTCTTTCCTCAATCTCTTTTCTTTTTTAGCCCCATCCTCTCTGTGGTTGAAAGCCTTACAGGCCATGTTTAGAAGTTTGGGGTCTCTTTTCTAGTCTTTGGACCTTGTGGCTAATATCTGTGTCAGACTTATCCAAGAAATGGGCATGGAATAACAAAGTTCCCTGGGGAGAATTAACGTGAACATGGGTACATGCATCTTGTTGTTGCCACCGTAAGGTAAGGTAAGTAAAGGGCAGAGTTTTCAAAGGACCATGACTGACCTTTTCCAGTTTGTCCTTGTTGACTCTGGAGTAACACTTTGCTGCATGCTGTGAGGTAAGAAAGTTGCCATTAACTGTAGGCCTTTTGTCTCCATGCCGGTACTGGTAATTAGACTTGGTAATTAGACTTTGTCCTCCTCCTGTGAGGGCCGGCGTTATGTTGCTGATGGAGTTTATCAGCATGGTCCCAGGCTGCCTTCCACTTATGGTCTTTTCATCTTGGGTGAGGGTAGAGGTCAGGGTTTAATGCATATCCTGCCAGGTAAAGCCATAGGTTTGAACTATCTGGGTGAATTGTCTTCCGAAGCGGAGTGGGTTTTCAGAAAATGATCCAGGTTTTTGTTCTATGATGTCCATTTCCACCAGCATGAAGGGTGTGTGGGCAGAGCAGGAAGTGCAGAGAGAGGTGGAGTACTGCAGAGAGGCAGAGTACCTCGGAGAGAGATGGCGTACTTCAGGGAAACACAGATCTCTTGCCATTTCCTTTGAGAAAGTTGTGTAGAGTCTGTAAGTCCAAAGTTCTGAATTGGGGCATTATTGAGGGGGTTCTTGGCCAGACTTGAGTGGATAATTGAATGAGTTTGGTGGAGTGGAGCTCACTAAGAAGCAACTTTAAAAATAAATCCTTCCTCCTCCTCTTCCCCCTTCCTTCCTTCCTCCCTCATCTTCCTCTTCCTCCTCCCATTCCTCCTCCCCTTCTTCCTCTTCCTCCTTCTCCTCTTCCTTCTCCTCTTCCTCTTCAGCTGTAGCTCATGGTAGTCTCGAACTCAATCCTCCTGTCTTATCCTCTTTGGCATTTGCTTACTGGCTTGCGCCACCACTACCACCACCTCATGATTAAATGTGCAAACTGGCTGAAGGATGAGATTTGTAAATATAATTTAGGTTCCAGACAATAAAAGGCAACCGTTCGTGTTTGTTGAGTGCTTACTGTATAATGGGTACCTTACACCTAACTCCAAGAACCCTAGAAAAAGATTACTATTATGGCCATTTTATAGCTGTGGAAACTGAGGCACAGAGATAAGTACCTTTCCTATGATAACACACTGAACACTTAGGAAGTGATGGCCTAGGGCCTTAAGCAAAGGTAGGCTCATTCCGGAACCCCAGGGTGGTGTGTAGGCTGATCTAGGAATTTCTCCACTGTAGCATCAGTGCTGTGGAATACTTTTGGCCAGTGGACTTGGCTCTGGCAAAGGATGGTGATTTTTTTTTAAAAACCTATTCTTTTTGAGAACAAGGAGGGTCTTTGTTCCTCTTCTCTGGGAACTGAGCAGCTCCTTTCTCTGAGTGGATAGTCGGAGTGCTCAACAGCACTACAGTTGTCTTGGCCAGTCAGACTCAGAGGCTGGCCTTCAAAGGTTTCAGCTCCTGGGTGACTGGGCAGTGGAGAAGCAGAATCCTGCCCTTGAATTGCTCCCCAGGCGGGCTTTATGTAGTCTGGGAAAGCAAGGGGTGGATGCCCTGTGACTCTTAAAGAAACCAGTGTAATTATGCATTGCATAGCAGACTCTCAAGACATGCAGCCTTTTCCAGGATATTTCCTTAGAGGGGAAGGAGTGAGGCTGCGATGCTCTGCTTGGCCTCACCGAGGCTACAGAAGCTGTTACAGACAGGAGTAACAGAATGGTAGACTCTGTGGGGTTGACCAGAAGTCTTTATGGCTCCATAGGCATCCTTTCCTGTTCTGACCTTGTCAAAGCATGGCCCCAGTCTATGATAAAGTGGGTAGCAGTGGTTACTCTATCCCTCTGACGATTTTGCTCCACTTGATACAAAATGACCACTGCAGTCATAGACTTAGGTTGACTCTGGTTAGGAATAAAATAAGGGATCGAATCCAGGTTTGCAAATTGCTCCATTACATTATAATTTCACTAGTCTCTAAATGGCATTGCTGGGTTACATGGTAATTTAATCTTTAGTTTTTGAAGAACCTCTACACTGATTTTCCTGGAGGCTTCCACCTACCCACCTACACCAGCAGGTTATAAAGGTCCTCTACTCCCCCAGCCTCACCCATACTTGAGGTCGAGCATTTTCCAGGTGGCAGGTCCTGACTTGAGGGAGGGAGAGTCTCAACTTAGTGTTGATTTGCATTTCTCTAGTGGATAAAGGTGTAGAACACTTTTTTTTTTTTTGGTTCTTTTTTTCGGAGCTGGGGACCGAACCCAGGGCCTTGTGCTTCCTAGGTAAGCGCTCTACCACTGAGCTAAATCCCTAGCCCCAAGAACACTTTTAAAACTGTTTACCAGAGATATATATTTCTCCATTTGAGAATCATGTTAGTTCATTAGACCTTTTATTGATGGGATGATTTGAGGGTTTGTGTGTGCATGCGTTTGTATATGTGTGGAGCACACGCATGTGTATGTATGTGATTAATTTTTCCATACTTCAAATAGTGTAGATGGAAATCTCCTGTCTGATATATAGTTAGCAAATGTTTTCTTCTACTCCGTAGGCCATCTCTTTGCCATGATTGTGGCTTCTTGGCTGTGCACAGACCATTTAGTCTCCTGTGAGCCCATCTGTCAAGTCTCACGTTACTCTCCTGCATTGCCAGTTAATTGCCACTGGAGTTCTTTACAGAAATTCCTTGCTTTGAGGTGTTCTTTCTATGGTTTCCTCCAGCGCTTTCAAAGCTTACTACCATGGTAATCATCATGTATCATCTTCATCACCACCACCATCACCACTTCTACCAACTCTACCACCACTATCACCACCACCATCATCACCACAACCACCACAACCACCTCCTCCACCACTATCACCACCACCACCACCACCACCACCACCTCCACCACCACCTCCTCCACCACCACCACCACCATCACCTCCACCTCCACCACCACCTCCTCCACCTCCACCACCACCTCCTCCACCACCACCACCACCACCACCTCCACCATCACCACCTCTACTACCACCACCACTTCCACCTCCACCACCCATCACCACCACCACCTCTACCACCTCCTCCTCCTCCTCCTCCTCCTCCTCCTCCTCCACTACCACCACCACCACCACCACCACCACCACCACCACCACCACCACCACCACCACCACCACCACTACCAAGCTCTTACTGTTAAGGTTTGTGGCCAATTTTGAATTGATTTTCATGCAGAGTGAGAGAGAGGGACCTGTCTCATTGTCCTATATGTGAATACCTAGTTTCCCAACACAATTTGTTTAAGTGGCTATCTTTTCTATAATGTATATTTTTGATACTTTTGTCAAAAATTTGGCAGCTTATGGCTTCATTCCTGAGTGTTCTATTCCCTTGGTCTACATGCCCGGGTTTTTGCTGGCACCATTGAATTTCATTATCATGGCTGGTAGTATGGTTTGAGACCACATGCTGGAAGCCACAGGTGTTGCTTAGGTTTCCTCTGGCTGTTCAGAGTCCCTTTTGCTGTCATATGAATTTCTAGGATTTTTTAATTGTTGTTGTTATTAGGAGAATGTCTTTGGAACTTTGGTAAGGATTGTGTTGAACCTATAGCCTTTTTCAGTAATAACAACCATTTTATAATATTTTGTCAATTCATAAGAGTCGGGGATCTTTCTGTCTTCTAGTATATAGTCTTCAATTTCTTCCTTTAGTATCTTACACTTTGAATTATGGAATTTGTGTGTGTGTGTGTGTGTGTGTGTGTGATTAATTTTTCACTACTTCAAATACTCTATAGACACAAATCCTCTGTCTGATATATAGTTAGCAAATGCCGGTTCCTTGGCTAAGTTTTTACCTAGGTTTTTCTTCAATGATCGTGAATGGGACCCCCCCCCCCCCCCCAGTTTCTCTCTTTCTTGGCAAGCTCACTATTAGTGTATAGAAAGACTACTGACTTCTCTGTGTTGTTTTTATATTCTGATAATGGAAGGACATCGGAGAACTGATAAGGAGTCTTGGGGTCTTTTGATTATAAGATCACACCATCTACAAAGAAGGATAACATGCCAATTCCTTTCCTATTTATATCCATTTTATTTCCTTCCTCTATCTTATTCCTCAAGCTAAGACTTTGAAGACAACTTTGAACAAGAGGAGCAATAGTGTGCACCCTTGTGTCATTTCTGAGCTTAGAGGAATGTTTACCTTTGTCCTTGTTTAGTACAGAGCTAGCTATAGGTTTGCCAATATGGCTTTTATTGTGTCAATGTGTTTCCTCTAATCCTATTTTCTTTGAGGCTTTTATCATGAAGATAAGGTGAATTTTGTTGAAGGCCCTTTCTATACCTATTCAGATGATCTTATGATTTCTGTCTGGAAGTCACTGATTTGCATGCATTGATCAAAGCAGATTTGTATCCCTGGGATGGAGTCAACTTGGATTTGGGCTATGCCCTTCTAATGAGTTTGTTTTGTGAACATTTTATTTAGATGTTCTGCATCTGTATCCACCGTGGAAACTGACTTATAACTCCCCTTGTGGTATCCGTGTCTACTTCTGTTATCAGGACAATACTGGCCTGAGTTTGGTAATGGCCCTTCCCTTTCTATTTTGTGTAACAGTTTCTGGAGTGTTAGCTCTTCCAGAAAGGTTTGGTTGAATTTAGTGGTGTACCTATCTAATCCCGGGCTTCTTCTCATGGGGGGAAGTTTTCTATTTTTGCTCCAACCCCATTGCTTGTTACAAGTCTATCTGAGCGATTTATATCTTCTTGGGTTAGTATTGGTAGGTCTCCAAATTTATCCATTTCTCCTAGCCTTCCCAGTTTCTTTGGCATATGTTATCAAATTCCCTAATGACTTGGGCTTTGAAGGTATCTGTTGCAATTTCTCCCTTTTCATTTTTTCTCTTTATTACTGTGGGTCTATTCTCTCTCTCTCTCTCTCTCTCTCTCTCTCTCTCTCTCTTTCTCTCTCTCTCTCTCTCACTTGCTTGCTTTCTTGCTTTCTGTCTGTCTGTCTGCCTTTCTCTATCTCCCTCTCTCCCTCTCTTCTTTCCTCTCTCTCTCTTTCCCTTCCCCCTCCCTTCCTCTCTCCCTCCCTCTCTCCCTTCCTTGCTTTCTGTCTGTCTGCCCCCCCCCCCTTCTGTTTCTCTGTTCAGGAAACCTTTGCTCTATCGAGTCTGTATGTTGTTCTGACAGTGACCACTGTTCACTTTCCCTTTGTTTTTAATATTTCTTGATACTGCTTTTCAGTTTGGCTTGGTTTTGTTTTTCTGAGAACTTGAGGTGTATCCTTCTTTTTAAAAAAAGACTTATTTATTATTTATTTAATGCAAGTACACTGTTGCTCTCAGACACACCAGAAGAGGGCATCAGATCCCATTACAGATGGTTGTGAGCCACCATGTGGTTGCTGGGAATTGAACTCAGGACCTCTGGAAGAGCAGTCAGTGCTCTTAACTGCTGAGCCATCTCTCCAGCCCCTTGAGGTGTATCCTTATCTATTGGAGAGCACTCCGAGTCTTTAGCAAGCATTCATAGCTGTACATTCTTCTTTTAGAACCACCTAAGGGAGAGGAAACCAATCAGAGGATGGGGATAGGGGGAGGGAGGGGGGGACCTGGGTAGGAAACAGGACAGGGAGGGGAAGAGGGAAACATGATCAGGTGTTGGGGAGTAGGGGGAACAGGACTGAAGTCCTGAGGGCCAGAAGAAAAAAATGGGAACAGGCAGCCTCAGCAGGTAGGAGGTGGGGACCCTATAGAATATACCAGAGACCTGGGAGGTGAGAGACTCTCAGGTCTCAAAGGGAGGGACTTTAGATGAAATGTCCTACAGTGGGTACAGTCCGTAGAGTCCACCTCCAGTAGAAAGACAGGGCATCAAGTGAGGATGGGGTTGCCATCCCACAGCCAAAAACTCTGACCCAAAATTGTTCCTGTCTGAAAGAGCTGCAGGGATGGAAATAGAGAAGAGCCTGAGGGAAAGGCGGTCCAGTGACAGGCCCAAATGGGGATCCAGCTCAAGGGAAGGCTCTAAGGCCTGACACTATTTCTGAGGCCACGGTGTGCTTACAAACAGGGGCCTATCCTGACTGCCCTCTGAAAGGCCCAACACAGCAGCTGAAAGAGTCAGGGGCAGATATTTACACCCAACCAATGGACAGAAGCTGCTGACCCTTGTGGTTGAATTTAGAGAAAAGTTGAAAGAAGCTAAGAAGAAAGGTGAACCTAGAGGAAGACCAGCACTCTCAACTAACCTGGGCTCCCCCGGCCCCCCAGACACAGAGCCACTAACCAGGCAGCGTACACAGCTGATATGAGGCCTCCAATACATATACAGTAGAGAGGACTGCGGGGTCTGGCCTCAGTGAGAGAAGATGCACCTAACCTTTGAGAGACTTGAGGCCCCAGGGAGTAGGGAGGCCTGGTGGGGTAGGGAAGGGGGGGTAAGGAGATCCTCTTGGAGATGGGGGAGGAGGTGCGGGATGTGGAACAGTCCGAGGGTGAAACAGGAGGGGGATAAAGTCTGGACTGTAAAAAAAGATTAAAGAATGCATTAAAAAAGGCAAACAAACGGGCTGGAGAGATGGCTCAGTGGTTAAGAGCACTGACTGCTCTTCCAGAGGTCTTGAGTTCAAATCCCAGCAACCACATGGTGGCTCACAACCATCTGTAATGGGATCCGATGCCCTCTTCTGGTGTGTCTGAAGACAGCTACAGTGTACTCATGTAACCAAAATAAATAAATCTTAAAAAATAAACAAACAAATAAACAAACAACCTCAGCTGACTCCCAGCTCTCCCGAAGTGCATTCTGCTTTACCTTCCAGTTGATTCTATGGATTTTAAAATTCCAAATTTTAAAAATTCTTCCATGCTTTCTTAAATGACCCACTGTTTGTTCAGTGGGTTCCCCTTTCTAAACATTCGTTCGGTTTCTGTGATTTCTCCTGCTGTGGGTTTCTGGCTCTATTTACCACCATTGTCCTCTGCTTAGGTGTAAGACATCACTCATTTCCTGCGAAAAGTAGGCTGGTGGACCAGGAGAGAGACCCGGAAGTTAGAGGGCGCGGGGCTAGCCTGAAGGCTAAGCTCGCCCATAAACAGCGCCCGCCACACTGAGGAGAAAATCCAAATGAAAAAGACTTAAGATGCATGAAAAGAGAAACACCAAGCAGAAGGATGACGAGAAGACTCCACAGGGAGCAGCCCCTGCCTATCTGCTGGACAGAGAGGGGCTGTCGAGAGCAGAAGTACTTTCCAACCAGGAAAATGGGAGGTCCCTCTATCCAAAGTTCCTGCCCAGGAGAAACAGTATCAAAAGTCATTCAAACAGGAAAAAGAGAAAAGAAGGCTTGGAAGAAGCCGGTTACTAAAGTCAGCTCTGTTGGTGACAGTTTGACAGGAAAACCACCTAAATGTGACAGGTTCATTAGGCCAGCGGGCCTGCGTTTCCACAAAAGCCCGTGTCACACACCCTGAGCCGAAAGCCACCTTTTTTTGCCTGCCAGTGTGTGGTGCGAACAAGAGTCCGTCATCCCCATTATACACAACGCTGGGTGTGATCAGCAAAGGTGCAGCAGTGACTGAGCGAATGTGAGCCCTTGTGACACAGGAGAGAAGGTGATTTGGGGACAGTGTGCCCAAGTTAACCACAACCCTGAAAACGACGGGTGCATGAGTGTGGTCTTGCCGGTACCACACTGACTTCACTCATGTCACTCCAGTCGCTGTCAGGAAAACACCAGATCTTCCAGAACCACTGACCGTACCCTTCCTGTGTGCAGTTATCAAAAAGTATTTATTAAATTGTAATGAAAAATTAAAAACTGCCCAGTTTTTGTTTGTTTTAAATCACGGATTCTGTCAATTCATCCAGACTTCCTTTGCGGTCTGCTTTTCGGGGAGGTTTTATGGATGTGGAGAGGAATACGTGTTCCACGTATGTTGGATGGAATGTTCTGGAGAAATCTGCTGAGTTGATCTGATCTGTGGGAGTTTCTTCGCTGACTTTTGATTTGCATGAAAAAAATGCTTGCTTCCCCCTTCCCTTTTTAAATCTTTCATAAATTTCTTTTTATCATTGTCTATCAGAGTTTCACTCTGATAACCCAGGCTGACCTTGAATTCATTATTCTCCTGCCTCAGTCTTCTCAGGCTGGGGTTATAGGTGTGAGCCACACCTGCCTTCTTTTCTTATCAGGAATCCCAACAGTTTAGAACAGATTCAGGAGATAACACCAAGCAAACTGCTTAGCGTTCTGTTTGGAGTTTACAGTTTAGATGCCCAGAGGCCGTTGTCTGGATACTGTGGCATCCACCCACACTATAACCCCGCACAGGAAGGAGTGTGGGAGAAATAGACATCAGATACAGACAAGATGTGCAGAGACTCGGAGGGCGCCAAGGCCGAGAGTGAACTTTGTGTGCATTATCACTCCCGCAATCATTTGGTTTTCTGTTTTGGTCATAAGTCAGCCAGATAACTGGGGATCTTCAGCCACTTCAGTAATGACTCACGGTGGTTTGATTCTAAGAGGAGTAAATATCCCCCACGTGACGCGCCGGGATTCTGCAGGTTCAGCTCTTTCAATGTTTCTGAATGTGGACAATCCGATCCAGTTTTAAGTAGTTCCTGAGAAAAGCGTTGTTTGGATTATAGAATTTAATTCAAATCGATATGTCATTTAAGACTTCAAAATAATAAATGCTGTATATAAGGCAGACAGATATTACATTGGAGAGGGATGAGATCATTATATAAAGTTATTGTTTTCACCATTTAAAACGTTCAGGCGACCATAGTGCTATTTAGATATCTACTTTTTATTTGAACAAGAACTGAGAACTGGAAACATTTTGATCTCATGACTAAAGAAAAATGAAAAAATGATGGCCACGGCAGTGTCTTGTAGGAGTATTAGATGAATGGAGATTTTATTTCCAACTTTCCTGCCAACACTTACAATCTCATTACATCTCTTAGATGTTTGGCTTAGCCAGGGATGCAGGGAAGCTAAGTACTTAGAGGATGTGGCTCTCAGAGCGTAGCTAACACACACAGGAATCAGCTTCCCTTGGATGGCTTTGAAAGTGTCCTTTTGCTTGCCAAAGCCCCAGCAAACTTGAACGAGTCGGCTTTCTCTTTTAGAGGAAAGAACGTTTTCGTTTGTAATGTGAGTACAGACTGAATGTCTTTTAATGCATGCACGTTCATTTCCCTAGTTAAGAAGCCATGGTTTCTGCCATCCAGTCTCCTTCATTCAGGATCTCTACGTCCTCCAGGTACGCTGGCAGCACAATATCTCAGTCTCCTCCAGACGATTCTTTCTATTTTCGGCATGCTTGAAGTAGTGTTATTGGACACCTTACACAATTGGATACAGCCTTTGAAAAATACTTTGGGGGCTTACGAGGTTTTATCATTTAATGTCTCCAACTTGGAACATAGGGGCATACTCGGTTTTGTCTGAAAGTTGATGGCTTTACGACAAGGACAATTGAACAGCCTTTCGAACTGTAAACATTCCGGTGGTACTGCAAACTTTCTACTTCCTAGATACTCCCCGCCTCCCTTGCTTTTCCTCCAAACACAGTCCGAGTGGTTATTTGGTAATTCTTTAAGTCAGTAAGGTCATCCTTCTGTCAGATTTCTTGTCTTGGGTGTAACAGTGACACAAACATTAAAACAGGAAACCTGAAGGCACCGACTTCCATTTACAAGGACAGCACCGTTTAGATAACAGGGAAACAAACCTCAACGATTTTTTAAGATTAAACGATGGCTTTTCAGTCCCTTAACCTAACTGAAAGTAGTTAGAATTCGTGTTTACATGTGGCCATATACACTCTTACGATGTAGGAAAAAAAGATCCAGGAAAGAGTGGTTTAAAAGAAAG
Organism: Rattus norvegicus; assembly: GCF_021556685.1. NCBI lineage: Eukaryota > Metazoa > Chordata > Mammalia > Rodentia > Muridae > Rattus > Rattus norvegicus. The sequence continues at coordinate 99,643,243 of NC_141546.1, forward strand.
TTCTGAAGAAGCCAGTCCTTGGCAAAGTTGCCACACAGGTTACTGTGGGGCTCCACGGTTTGGCTTGGAGCTGAGTCGGGCGTGTGAGTTCCTCCGTTCTACTTTACAGGTTTGTCAAAGGATGAATGTAAGCAGACGCAGGCTTGGAAGACTGCTTCTCCGAGAAGCAGATATCGAAATAAGGCTCGAATTCGTATAGATCTTCACCCGTGTTCGTTAAGGCACGGCACAAGGACAAAGACAGACAGTATCTGGATAAATAATTAACAGTTCGCTCAGTGCTTTTTTGCTATGGAAAGGGTAATATGCAGTAATAAAAACAAAATAGAATCAAGGAAGATTGAGACGTCTTAAACCTCAGCTCAAAAATTTGCCCAAGTGAATAAAAATCTTTCCAGCTTTTAAATATAATATTCTCCCCACTAAGAAATTTCTGATCACTTTTTCTGAGTTTTGGCAACATATAATTTTTAAGGAGTTTAACTTATTGGGGGGGTGGCTATTCCATTTCCTGATAGGTTATAAAAATAATTGTGTCTTCTTCAGCTAGAAATATCCTCTGTAATTCAGAACTTTATCCTGTAAGCATGGGCACACACTTCTGCTTCTATTTTCTTACGATGACCAAAGAGCAAACTGGGCACACTAGTCAGCTTTGTCCATTTCAGATGGAGATGACACTGGTGTCCCTTCAGGCTTCAGCCTCTTGAATCAGACCCTCACTTTGTCCTGAACCAGCAGGCCTTAAGCTGTGGGTCACAACTCCCTTGGGGGTCAGATATCAGATATCCTGCATATCAGGTATTTGCATTGCAATTCATAACAGTAGCCAAATTACAGTTATTGAGTAGGGAAATAATTTTATGTTGGGGGGGTCACTATAATACGAGGAACTCTATTTAAGGGTCATTAGGGAGGTTGAGAACCACTGTACTATTTTCAAATTCTTGACATGGAGTCTTGTGTCATACCCCAATTCCATCAGGTCTAAAAGGTCAGGCTTACAGAATTGCAGTGGGTCACATCTGTCCCCCTCCTCCTCCGGTTTACTGCCTGGGACTGCATTCCTAATGCCTTGTCCTGACCTCAGCTTTTCCTATTTCATCTCGGTTTTCCAGATTTAATTACTTGTTTCTCTCCCGGGAAGACAGTATTTTCCCACTGAGTCATCAAAGTTCAAAACCAACCTTTAGTTTCAGAGGTATCGTTCTTACGGCCTTGGTTCATTGTATAATTTTTGGTAAGGCTGGGAGAAATAAAAATGAAATAAATGACTACTTCATCTTGGAGGGAGAAAAGCCTCCCTCTCCGCCCCCAAATGCAGTCAAATGGTTAGTTGAATTCTATCAAATATCCAAGCCCTGGATGTAGCGTCAGTTAAACAACTGCCTTATGGGGCAAAGATAACACCCGTGCATGAGGAAAGGAGGAGATTCGATAGAATCTAAAAGGTGGCAGGAAGCAAATAAATGCTTTTTGTGGTATTTCACTCTTAGATGACCACTCTGCTTCCCGTCGCTGATGTCATCGGTGGGATGCCGCCTCGCAAAACAAAACAAAGTCCTGATAACCTTTTTAAAATGTTAACTAAAAATAAGCATCTTTAATGATTTAAGAGGATTTGGACTCAGATAAAAATCATGTAACTTGTAAGTTATGGGGAAGTAGCTTGCTGGCATAGCAGAACGCATGCCCACACAAGGCCCTAGGTCTGTCTCCGGCACCAGAAACAAACATCTTCGTGGCTGCATCCTTTTTTTTTTTTTTTTTTTTTAATTATGGTCGTGAGTTTTTCAACGGGTGCCCTAAGAAAAGACCTGTATAGTTTTCCAATACAAGAAGCTAATGCCAAAACCTAAACAAGCTGACTGTGTTTGCATCTTTTGCTTTAGGGACATTGCAGAAACTACAGAGCGTTGAACATGAAAGCAGAATTGAATTCTAAGCCATGCGATGTGTCCCAGCAGCGCCCCCTTCTGTTCTGGATCTAGAATGCACAGGAATGAAACATGTTTATTGAATTATCCCGATCCCCTGGTCCTAAAGACCAGCACCAGGAACCTCTTGTTATTTCTCCTGCCCTTTAAAATTTTTTCGTATTAGAGGGACTTGGTAGGCAATTTAATGTAATCCATTAATTGCTGATATTCAGTTATACCTTGGAGATTTTTTTTTTTTTTGCTTCCACTGAAGACAATTCTGTGGCTCAGGGGGCTTCTGAGAACTTCCCCTACCACTGAGCCACCCAGAAAGGGCAAGCAAGGTGACAAACGAAACATGCCGAATCATCAAAGTGCAAGGTCGAATCCTTTTAACATTTACACTACATTATCAAAGTGTCCTTTATCGTGGATTTTTGCATTGATTTTAGTTTAAAAAGATTTCTTCAAAGTAGTATCTATCTTGGTGATTGATTTCTTGGACACCAATCCACCTTTAAGCTCAACCCCAGTGTCCTACTTGCCTCACCCTGGACCTGGGTCCACTCATTCAGGTCCTGCCATTCATAGAGCTCTAGATATGACCCTGTGGGAGTCACCATCCAGGCCACCTCCCCAACTGAACTCGGTGACCAGCAATAAATGAACAGTCATTGTGTCTTTGCAAGTCCAGGGTGCAAAGACACCAAAGTGAGAGCTCTAATCGTTCTAGTGACGTGGAACGGGTTTAATGGGTTCATGTGACGTAGGGAGGAGGTCCTTGGGTTCAGAGAACCATAAAATAATAAACTTATACAACATTTGATTTGCTGTCATAAAAGAATAAAAGCTGTTATATTGGGATGTTAATCTGTGGTCTTGGTATGATCTTTTACTTAGAGTGGCTAAATTCTCAGTGATCATCATTCTTTTTTTTTTTGTTAACCCCATGAAATTATAGATTCTCTTGGGTTAACAGGCATCATCTTTAATATTTAATTTTTTCACAACTTCACACAACTGCGCGCAGGATGCACCTTATCTGTGTTCCTCCCCATCCCCCACTCTTCTTCCCTCAACTGGACCGTGCTTCCCAGACGTTTACATGTCTTTTCTTTCTGTGACCCTCTGCATTTAAACAGGGGTTGCTCACGTGAGCATGAACAGAGGGGTGCTTACTTGAGCAAGGCCAATTTAGCGGCGCCTGTACCACTGAGGAATATAATCCCCCTGCAACCATTAATGTCTTTACAACCCCACACACAACCATTGACTGCCTGTGCCCCCTCCTCATGCCAGCAACCATTAAACATGATAGGAAGTCGATGGCCCAGCTCTGTGCAGGGCACCGCCGCACTCTGGGATCATGTGTGTGATTGTGAGTGTAGCAACACACGTGCCCAGAAGACAGCATTCCACAGCCCCCCACCCCCGCACCCTCCGCCCTTTACATTCCTTCCGTCCCCTCTTCCATATTATTCCCTGAGCTTTGGGAAGAGCGCTGTGAAGATGTCCTGTTTCAGGACTAAGCTCTCAGGGTGGGCATCGGTCTTAACACTTCAAATGACTTCTCCCCTTGGTAAGATGGATAAGACACTGGTAAGAGAATACAGACACTAACTCTTTGAGTACAAGGTCTGGTTAACTCCTGAGAGCAGTGTGGAAGGAGACCTAATGGAGAAAGAAAGGCCAATGGCTTCTTTCCTTGCCTGGAATGTGAAGGCCAGCACAGGGGACTCTTGACTGAAACGCACAGTATTGAGACCACTTTTACAGGGAAGAATAGTGCCACAGCGCACAGAAGTTCCTATGATGGTGGGCTCTGACCCAGACCTGGAGTTATAGACAACCGTGCCTGGATTTTGCTGTGGGTCCTTGGGATCCAAACTTGGATCCTCATGCTTGTGTGACAAGCACGTGCGACCGAGCCATCTCCTTATCCCTTAATTTTCTTTTTCTTTTTTTTTCGGAGCTGGGGACCGGACCCAGGGCCTTGCGCTTGCTAGGCAAGTGCTCTACCACTGAGCTAAATTCCCAACCCCTCCTATCCCTTATTTTCACAGTATAATAACTAAACTGTGTTATTCGACATTGATTTCTATGTAGAATATACATCTGCAAATGGAAACCTGTTTTTCTCCGCATCGGTAAGCACTAATGTCATCACAACCATACCCCATCTTTTTGCCTGCACAGCCCCTCCTCTGTTTATGTTCAGCTAAACTGACTCTTCCAATCTGCTCTTGCAAAGTCGTCACCATTTTAAAAATTACCCTGAGAAAATAAAGCAATATTCAGGATATAACATTTGCATTAAGGAATGGTTCTCTATGTTGGGGGATAACTTGTTGTCTTAGTCACTTCAGTCGTTGTGACCAAATACTGGACACAGGGTGACTTAAGAAAGGCAGGATTTATCTCGGCTCTCAGTTTGAGGAATGGCTTGGTGGTGGGCACCATCTTAGTTGATCAAAAAGCAGAGGGATGGGGTTGGGGATTTAGCTCAGTGGTAGAGCACTTGCCTAGCAAGCGCAAGGCCCTGGGTTCGGTCCCCAGCTCTGAAAAAAAGAAAAGAAAAGAAAAAAAAGCAGAGAGATTGGGGCTATAGACTGGACTGGGGGACTCTGTCTTGAACAAACTTAACTTTGTGAATCTCACTGTCAGCCGATAACTGGGTTCATCAATAATCATACCCGGACCCTCCTTATGTGAGGCGAAATGTCTGACCTTGTTTAGTCAATAGAAAATGATAGTGGAAGATTCTGGAAGGACCAATATACACAATAAAAATAGAAAACTTTATATATTAAAAGCAGTTCATCTCCTCTTTTAGTCCCTTCAGTTTGTTATACATTATTAAGATGTATTTGTTATAAAACAAATGATAATTTGTTATAAATAAAAGGAACACTTATAAATAATTAGATGAGGTGATACATACCTCAGACCTTACCATTTATAAGATAGGAGGTGTGCGAGTTCTAGGTTAACCTGAGATAAACGACAAGACTCTATCTCAAACAAACAAACAAACAAACAAAACCAAAAAACAAACAAAAACAAAAAACCCTAATAACAAAAAATTGAAACAGGAATATTTGTTTCTTGATCAATATTTTTTGTCAGTCATTAATGCCACAATTTTGCATATGCCTTGGGCACCTAATGTACTTGATGATGAACTCTAATATAGACTCCCGAATTAAAATAGAGACACAATACTTTTATTTTTGAATGACAAAGATTGGCTGAGTTTTGACCCTCCTTTAGGCCGGCTACATACGCTTAACAGGAACAGAAGGGAGAGGTTGTGGTCTGGGGTTTGTCTGAACCCACACTCTATTGTCCACAGGAGTTTTCTCTGAATGATTTCTATTCTTATTTTCTTTATTTATCTGTTTGTTTTGGGCTCTGGAGAACAACTTGAAATTTAGGAATGCTCTTTGGTCTACTGTTTGTTACTGGGCTGAGTTTGGTACTCCGGACAGTCTTTAAAAGCCTGAAGAAATGAGATCCACCCTTGGAGTCTGGGCTTCAGCAGTTTTCTCTCTGTAACTGATACATAACTCTGAAGAGAAGTCAACCCGACATACAGGAGACATAAGCAACTGTCAACTAACAAGACTCACATGACACTTCTGACATTCCACCTCGAAAACGGAATTCTCACTGAGATGAGATGTTTTGGACTGTGCTTGCAATTTCAACATTTTGAAGGGAAGGAAGGTGGATTGCTGGTTCAAGTCGGGCTACCTAGTTACACCCTGCCTGAAACATAAAACAAAACAATAGCCCAAACAATAAAACAAAACAAAACAAATGATCCCCCAATTTGCATTATTTTAAGAACACATACATTTCACCAAACTGGATCCCACACTCAACAAGAAACCAAGTTTTGTTAAATTGAAAAAAAAAAAAAAAGGGTGTCTTACAACATACGCTGTTTGACCGTCACGAAAATTTGACACCTTCAGTAGAACATCATCCCAAATATTTGCAAATTGGCCAGCAACCCATTTCTTAATTCCCGTGTGTCAAAAAGGAAATAAGGGAAAAAAAATGCAGTGTCTTGTAAATGTAATATATTAACATGATAGCATTTAATGACAAGCTGCACTCTGTCCTTGCCAGGGGTTTACTGGCTGACTCATGGAAGATTCCTTTCTAGGTAATTTCTAGCTTTCACTTTTGTAAACAATGTTGCTACAAACACTGCTGTCCAGGGGCCGGTTTCCTGGGAAAATTCTTAGAAGTAGAGTGATTTGTTTTCTCTTTGTGTGGTCTCCAAGTGCTCTCAAGTCGGCTAGAGGAGGTCATATAAGGTGGCTTGCTCTGTCAGGCCCCACCTTACTCCTTTTGAGTCGGAGTCTCTCACTGAACCTAGGGGCTAGACCAGCCAGGTCCCATGATCCTTCTGCCCCCTCCCCCACCTTCTCGACCATGCACTGGGGTTACCCGTGCCCATCAAGGTTAAGAAGTCAATTGGTTTTGTTTGTTTGTTTGTCTTGTTGCTTTTTTATTTTGTTCTTGGGGTATTTTTTTTCCTTTTTATGTGTATGAGCGTTTGCCTGAAGGTCCATCTGTGCACAGTGTGCCCACAGTGCCCACTGAAGCCAAAAGAGGGTATCAGATTCCCTCGGTCTAGAGTTACCGATCGTGAGCCATCGTGGTGGGACCCCTGGTAGAGCAGTTAAACCCCGAACCATCTCTCCAGGCCCAGAAATCAATCGTTTTGACCAGTGTCTGGTCCAAGCATCTTTGATACACTTTGTCAATTTTTTTTGCGGAAGTTGTAGCATTCAGTACCTTACTAGCAAATAAGGGGAGGGGACCCTTGTGTCCCAATTCACTGAACTATTGAAGACTAAGCATGGTCCCAGTAGATGTAAGGGGAAATGCAGAACCCAACTATTTAACCCCCAAAACACCGAATTATCTGAAAGAATGATTGGCAGCTCTGATTAATAACATTTAGACATTTGGGGCATACTTTCTAAAATTAAATTTTAAGTTTGAAATGAGTTTAACACAACATTTTCATAAGTATATCCTTTGCTTGTTTTTGCTCCCCCACCAAACTCCTCCCTCCACCCCCCCTTGCCAAGCCGACCCCCCTTTAGTTTTCATATTAAATCTAGACTTTGTGTATGAGAGAAAAATGTGGTGTTTATCTTGCTGACATGTAAACATTGTTTTCCGGATACTTGCTATCACTATGTAGCCCAGGCTGGCCTAGAATTTCCCATCCTGCCTCAGCCTCCTGAGTGTTTGGGTGATGGGTGTGCAACATCGTGTCAGGCTGCAGATTTCAAGAACCTTCAGGTTTCTTGAAAGTTGACAAATGTAACTGAGCATTTGTTGACAAGAATAAACGTCAATCCTCCAGTTAAATAATTAGTGTTTTCGAAGACCTCTTACTCCTTCCTTGCTGGTAAAAGCCTTCCAGTACTGTTCTGATAAGAACACTTTGATCGTTGGTGTCATATATGGAAACATGTGAATATTTAAAATAGTTCAAAGAATAGGTATTTTTTCCATCCAAAACACCCATTCTCCTGCTTGTCAGGCCTTTGGCTTCAGACAGGAGTTCTGCCTGGCTTTCTGTGTAAGGACAGTAAATTGTGGGACTTTTCAACCTCCATCAGGACACAAATCAATTCTGTGTACATATATTTGTGGTGTGCGTGTACACGTGTGTGCAAGCACACATGAGGGCGTGGCATGCAGAGGTCCGGGGACAACTTGTGGGAATTGGTTCTCTTCCTGCACCGTGTGGGTCACAGGGATTGAATTTCAGGTTGTTGGAGTTGGTGGGAAACACATCTACCTGTCTCTGTCTCTGTTTCTGTCTCAGTTTGCCTGTGTGCCCTAATCCTGTGTATGTGTGGGTGTGTGTGCATGCACAGGCTCACCAGAAGCTGAAGTCAGGTGTTGCTCTCAATCAATCCGAATCTTATTTATTTATTTAGTCTTTTGCTGAACATGAAGCCCAAGACTGGCTATGCTGTTTGGCCAGTGAACACCAGGGATCCTCCTATTTCTGCCACCCCCAGCGCTGGGATCATAGCCGTATAGCACTGCACAGGCTTTTGCTATGGGCGCCGCGGTTCCAGACTCAGATTCTCATCTTTGTGTGATGAGTGCTTTTCCGAAGGAGCCACCGCCGCCTCCCCACCCTCAACCTTTTGGTCTTAAGTATTTCCTTGACAGAATCAAGTTGCTGGATAAGTGTGTGATTTCATTCCTCAGTTTCACTCCACAAGTGGTCCATGTGGAGTTTTGGGCTCATTGACTGGTGGTGTGGATGCTAGACGGGGAGGGATCGGGGAGAAGCCTGTGGGAACGTTACAGAGAAGTCTGTGTCCTCCTCTGCCTTCCTGAACCTTTCTTTTGTTGGGCTTTTTTTTTTCTTCCAAGACAGAATTTCACTGTGTAGCCTTGGCTGTCCTGGAACTCTGTAGATCAGGCTGACCTCGAACTCAGAAATCCACCTGCCGCTGCTTCCCAAGTGCTGGGACTTAAGGCAAGCATCACCACTGCCTGGCGCCTTCCTGGGTCTTAAAGTCGTTATGAGCTCTATTGTGACTCGTGGATTCAGTCTACATCAATGTGTATAATTTATATTTCAGTTATGTTTAACTAAAGGCATTACAACTAGGATCTGCCAAAGCAAATATGGGAGGGTAATAACAGACTCGCTGACCTTTAGGGTGAGACAATGATGTGATAACAAGTAACCCATAAAACCTGTTGGGTTGGAATTATCCAAGAGACAGCCTGGGAGCCAGTTTGCTCAGCTCCAACCACTTCCTGAAGGCTATTCTCCGGAAAAGAGAGAGAACCTGGGTTCTCCGATCGAGGATTGGGAGAGGATAAAGGTTTTCCTTTAATCCGAGCACTTTCAGGATTTTCAGCTGTCACACTCACTGGTGTCTTTTGCGTAGACATTCTGTCCGACACAGAAAACCAGGAGCTGGCTGGCCTTCTCAAGGGGGAGGGGGTGCTTCTCTTTCTTGGGGACTAGAGAAACGTAGGCTATGAACCTAGCCATCTGGGATGCTGGACTCACACTTGTTTAGGTGTCTGCCCTCAGAACGAGCCATGGCCGCCTTGGCAACTCCTCAGGGAGCCTGTGGACAGATGGAAGGTCTATAGAACAATACAATGGTGTCCATGGAGGTGACTTCCAGCAAAAGGGAGGGTGTTCTTGTTTTTTGTTGAAGGCTAGAACACAAGCATTGTACACTTTGGTAGCTGTGGTTGTATTGACACATGCTCAGATCACTTCTCCGTTGAATTGTGGGAGATTCCCAACCAACCAACTAATCAACCATCTACTGACCCTCAAAAAGAAAGAGAAGTTTTGTATCTTACATTTTTGAGATTATGTTATCGGTTTGTGAGGAAGAGTGTAGACAAATGGGAGAGAGGGGGAGAGAGAGGAATCAGGTGACAGGAGAGGGAGAAGGGAAGGGGAGAGGAATGGAGAAAGAAGGAGGGATGGGGAGAGGGGAAGGAGAGAGACAGAGACATGCAGAGAGAGACACACTTACAGACAGGCTGAAGAGAACACCATGCTATTCTACAGATGTCAGAGGTCGACCTCGGGTTCCGGTCTTTCCATCTCATTCGAGACGAGATCTCCTTTTGTTTGCTGTTGCCTACACCAGGCTGATGTGAGCTTCTGCGGATTCTCCTATCTCTACCTCCCATGGGCCCGTCTGTATGTGGGTGCTGGGGATTTGAATTCAGGTCCCCAAGCTTGCCCAGAAGTGCTTTACCCACAAGGCCATCTCCCCATCCCCGAATGGCAGAGGTTTTGTCAAGATCAAGTACTTCGAGCTGTTGATTGAGCTAGCCCTCAGGCTCACTGCCAGCTCAGAAGCTGAGTTTCTTGAAGGCTTCACTCTCAGCCCTGAGATTCTGCCTTTCGTGGTTGGTCTTCCTCATCGCCGTGACCAACACCTGACACAAAACAACCCAAAGGAGGAGGGGTTTATTTGGGCTCAAGGCTCACAGGATCCTGTGTACTATGGTGGGAAAGGCATGGAGGGTGGCCTGTGGGAGTTTCATCTGTGGGGTGAATCTCCCGCTCGGTCTACAGTCTTCTTTTTCCTGGGATGTCTCTGCAGTTCCCTTATAGAAACAGTGCCCGTGTCTGCATTTTGGATGATTTTTGTATCGACCAGAATATATGCACACACCATATACACACCACACACACACCAGCTGTGTACAACCTTTCGTCTGAAAATAGTGTAAAATAAAGATGTAATAGTTTTTTCCTACAAAAATTAGCAACTCAAGGAAAACATATATATGAGTGAAGGTTCACTTTAATTCACTTTACAATTTCTTTACAAATACAATGACATTTAATACTGATTTAAAAAATAGGTTAAAATCCCTTTATAGACACTTTCAAAGACATTTGTCTAACTGCATCCCCTGGGTACCTCATAAATTGTACCATTTACCCTTAAGACAAAGGGAGTTGTAAAAGTGTGCACTGATGTGTGCATGGTGTATGTACTGGTGTGTTCATGGTGTGTGCACTGGTGTGTTCATGGTGTGTGCATTGGTGTGTTCATGGTGTGTGCACTGGTGTGTATATGGTGTCTGCACTGGTGTGTTCATGGTGTGTGCACTGGTGTGTTCATGGTGTGTGCACCGGTGTGTTCATGGTGTGTGCACCGGTGTGTTCATGGTGTGTGCACCGGTGTGTTCATGGTGTGTGCACTGGTGTGTATATGGTGTCTGCACTGGTGTGTTCATGGTGTGTGCACTGGTGTGTTCATGGTGTCTGCACTGGTGTCTGCACCAGTGTGTTCATGGTGTGTGCACTGGTGTGTTCATGGTGTCTGCACTGGTGTGTGCACTGGTGTGTTCATGGTGTCTGCACTGGTGTGTGCACCGGTGTGTTCATGGTGTGTGCACTGGTGTGTATATGGTGTCTGCACTGGTGTGTTCATGGTGTGTGCACTGGTGTGTTCATGGTGTCTGCACTGGTGTCTGCACCGGTGTGTTCATGGTGTGTGCACTGGTGTGTTCATGGTGTCTGCACTGGTGTGTGCACTGGTGTGTTCATGGTGTCTGCACTGGTGTGTGCACCGGTGTGTTCATGGTGTGTGCACTGGTGTGTATATGGTGTCTGCACTGGTGTGTTCATGGTGTGTGCACTGGTGTGTTCATGGTGTGTGCACTGGTGTGTTCATGGTGTCTGCACTGGTGTGTGTTGCGGTAAAATTAAAAAGCAGCAGAACGGTTCCCAGGCGTGTACCCTGGTGGTAGTGCACTTGCTAGATCTGGCTCCATGGGGCCATTGGAACTCGTGCTAATTTATCTCAGCAGCTCCACGTTGCCCCCAAGTACCCTCTGACCCAGGCGGGTCGCTGTCACACAAGTTTCATACAGAAACTGCCTATCTTGAGGTCTCTTATTGTGGACTCTGTTCACATTTCCAGCATCCACCCCCTGGTCCCAGCAGCGGCCACCCTTGTAACTCTCTGTCGCTGCTCTATTTACATTCCCAACATCCGCCCCCTAATAGTCACGGTATAAACTCCCAACAACTCTTTAAAATCAAGACTCAACAAACTGCAACCCAACAATCAGATGTACATGTTAAATTCTCAATCCACAAAACATCCACACCATAAACTCACAACCAATTGATAAGAATATAAACCACCCCGTTTGTCTATAGAAATCCTTTGCAACTACCTTGGCAATTCAAGACCCCCTGGATCTGGGTCGTCTTTCCCTGTCTCCATCTTGATTCTCCTTCCTTCTCCTCCTTTCCTGCCTTTTGAAAGCTTTGTCCCCACCTGGTTTTTTTACTGTTCAATCATGGCCTTGACCTAACTTGTGACAGCCCTCACCTGCATATAGACATCAACCTACAGGTGTGCGCACTGGTGTGTATATAGTGTGTGCACTGGTGTTTGTATGATGTGTTCAGTGGTGTGTGCATAGTGTGTGCATGGTGTGTGCACTGATGTGTATGCTGTGTGCATGGTGTGTGAACTGGTGTGTGTATGGTGTGTGTATGGTATGTATATGTGGATGCACATGGCTTGGTACATATATGCAAATCAGAGGACAACCGTGTGGCACCAGCTCTGTCCTTCCAGCTTTATGTGGCTTCTGAGGGTGCAGTGCAGGTCCCCAGGCCCATGTGGTAGGAGACACTTACCTCTGTCCCTCTGGCCGGCCCTTTAGCTGTCATTTTCATTTCTTAAGAAACCTGTCAAGAGATGCCTGTCGTTGTTAAAATGATTATTTTAGCAAAGCTTTTAGTCTCACTGTCTTGGAATAACTTCCTGTGATGATATATTCATCTTTCATCCTCATAGAATTTAAAGATAAACTTGTAAATATTTGTGAATGTAAAATTGGAGTCTTACTGAGAGTGAGCAACATGGTAATAACTGATTTGTCAGCTTCAGATTGGGAAAAGAAGGGGGTCTTTGAAACCAGCCTTATGCGCATGTGTCGAGCTATTATTTCTTATTCATTTTAACTCTTTAAAAGCTTTATGCTTGTGGTTCACACATAATAATTATACGTAACTAGGAGGTACGATGTGGTGTCTTTGTGTGTCTGTGTGCAAGTGTATGTGCCTATGAGTGCACATGTGGAAGCCAGGGTGAATGTCAGGAGTCTTCCTTGATTACTCTCTGTTTTGAGACTGGGTTTCTCACTGAGCCTGGAACTTGCCCTTTTGGCCAGGGTGTTCAGTGAGTCGATAGAATCTGCCTGTCTTCCTCCTCTCCTGAGCTCTGGGGTCATAGTTGGGAATCTGGCCAGGTCCTTCCTCATGCTTGTGCAGCAGGACTTCACCTGCTCAGCATCTTTCCAGCTTCTAAGTGAGGCTTTGACATGTGCACATATGTGTCGGGATCCACCGAAGGGCAACTGGCACACCCATCACCATAAACAACTAATTTCTTTGTGGTGGGCACATCCAAAACCCTCTCTGTAAGCTCGTTGGAGACTTAGAATACATTATTGTGGGCCATCGTCACCCTCACCTTACCAAACAGTGGCAACCAGGACACATTTTTCTCCTCATGAAGTATGACATGACCAGTGGCTGACCTCTTGATATCCCTTTATTCTCCATCCCACTGCCATACTCTCACATTCTATGAGATCAGTGCTCTCACATGCGTGTGAGGTCATGTGCTAGCTGTGTTCTGTCCTCCAGGTTCATCTGTGCTGCCACAAATGACAGGGTTTCACAGCACCATGTGGTGGAATAGCTTCCTATTAGCTCTCTCTCCACATCTATCATCTCTATTGTCTATTACTTATCATCAGTCCATCTATATCCTCTATTATCTATCTATCTATCTATCTATCATTTATCTACCTACCTATTATCTATCTATCTATCCATATATCCATCTATCTATCTCTATCTTACCTATCATCTCTATATATCTATTATCTATTATCTATCCATCTATTTATCTATGTCCTATCATCTATCTTGAATTTTATTTATCCTTTCATTCATCTATCATCTACTAATCTATTTCTACTTACCTATCATCTGTCTGTCTATCTATCTATCTATCTATCTATCTATCATCTGTCTATCAATCATCTATCAATCTATTTCTACTTACCTATCGTTTGTCTATCTATCTATCTATCTATCTATCTATCTATCTATCTATTATCTATTTATTTATCTATGTCCTATCTTCTATCTTAAATTTTCTGTATCTTTTCATTCATCTATCATCTCCCAATCATCTATCAATCTATTTCTACTTACCTATCATCTGTCTATATATCTATTATATCTACCTATTTATCTATCTATCTCCTATCTTGAATTTTAATTTTCATTCATCTATCTATAATCTACCAATCATCTATCAATCTATTTCTATTTACCTATCATCTGTCTCCATATCTATTATCTATATCTATCTATCCATCATCTATTTAATCTATCTCCTATCTCAAATTTCCTTTATCCTTTCATTCATCTATATATTATCTGTCTGCCTGTCTGTCTCCTATGTGTCTATCTTCTATCTCACATTTTCTTTACCCAGAGACCTGTTGATAAACTTAGGAGTCTATCTGTCTCTTTCACATAGCAATTTCCTTTTTTGATCATGTATCTAGTAATGCTTTGCTGTATACAATAATAGTTCTATTTTAGTTTTTTTTTCTTTTTTTTTTTTTTTCGGGGCTGGGGACCGAACCCAGGACCTTGTGCTTCCTAGGCAAGCGCTCTACCACTGAGCCAAATCCCCAACCCCCTATTTTAGTTTTTTTAAGTGGAAACTTTCATATTGCTCCACATAATCTTTTCATTAGTCACTTTATTTTCACACCCTGGCCTTACTTTACATAGAAAGAGCCACCTAATGGGGAGAGATGGTACCTCACTTTGGCTTTGCGTTGTGTTTTCTTGGCAACTAGGGATACTGAATATGTCTAATCACTGAGTCCTGGGGAGCTGGCTAGGCTGGTAAAGTGGTTTTCACACAAACATGAGGACCTGGCTTGGTCTCCCCAGCAGCTATGTAAAGCCATGAACACATTGATGTGTACTTATGATGCTGTGCTGGGCAGGAGGTAGAGGTTCATGATCACAGGTCACTGGCAGTTCCAGGGTTAGTAATAACCTTTAAATAATAAGGAAGAGGGTGGAGAGGTGGCTCTGTGATTAAGAGCACTGGCTCCTCTTCCAGAGGATCTGGATTTGATTCCAGACCCCCAAGTGGTGGTCATAACCGTCTATGACTCCAGTCCCAACAGATCTGACACCCTCTTCAGGACTCCCTAGACACTAGGTATGCATGTGTTAAACAGACATACACTCAGGAAAACACCCATAAAATAAAAATTATTAACTAAAATGGAAAGTCATAGAGAAAGACAGTGCCAACCTTGACGTTGCTTCCAAAATACCAAACCAGACCATTAACCAAAACACAAACCAAACCAAACCAAACCAACCAATCAACAAACAAACAAACAAACAAACAAACAAACAAACAAAACAAAAAACCCAACCAACCAAACCAAAACAAACCAAAACACCCCCCAAAATGGCCAGTTTTATTTTACTTTATCGAGATTTGGTTGACTTTGACATTGCCCATTCTGTGGGCTCGGTTGTCTGAACACTCAGTCCCCTGCTGGTGGTGCTGGTTCAGGAGGCCATAGAACATTAAGAAGTGGGGTCTAGCTAGAAGAAGTGGGTCACTGGGGTCAGGACCTTGAGGTTCACAGCGGGATGCCCCTCCTCTTTCTGCTTCTTGGCTCACCGAGTCATAAGCAAGCCCTGGCAGTGGGGGCCCCCACCCTGCCCTCTTTGTAATGGTGGGTTGGGCACAGTAAAAGTACCTGGTACAAGCGTGAAAGTGTGTTACACAATGGTGCTGTACACAAGCTGCGGCTCGTGCTTGTGTTGTAAATTATATTTCTCTTCGGCATAAGGATTTGAGGGCAGGAAGCAAAACCAAACCAAACCAAACAAACCAACAACCAAACAACAAATAAAAGAGCAAACATGTAGAGCTTGTGGCCGGAGTTTGGGTGCATAGAAATGTCATTAACTTGTAGAATTGATATGATGTTCAATTAAAGAGGACATATGGATGAACTAAGCCCACACTTGTCTTACGAGAACAGTACCGGCGGCGGCTGTTCGGGCCTCCGCTACACACAAGGTACTTTTCGCATCTCTCTCAGGCCGGTTACGGCTCTGGGGAAGCTCTGAGAGCTTTCTGAAACCTACTGTGAACAGAAACAGTACTCTGCACTCATCTATAAGGTTATTAAGCGAATCAATTCGGATAATAGGTGATAGAAATTAAACACTTTTGTGGTGCTGGTGGGGGAGCCCAGGGCCTGGTGCCCGCAAGGTGGATGCTTTGTGACTGAGCCATGCCCCTACCCTTTAAGGCTAAAATTGATCACTCTCTACTGTGTACTTGGCATATTTCTGCTTTACTCATATTAACTCATCTATTGTTGGCTCCCGTGCAAGGGAGCGTGCCTATTATATCGAGAAGGAAACCGAGGCAGAGACCACACAGGTCTTGATTACGGTTAAGCAAACAGCGGAGCAGTACGGCGAGAGGACATTTTGTTCAGAGAGGAGCCACCATGTTCAGAATAGACTCTGCTGGTCCCCACCTCTCCTTTGCCCTTGTTTCTGTAAGAAGTCAAGCTGCTTGGCTGAGATAAAGTGGGTGGGTGGGGTGGAGGCAGAAGCGGGGATAAAAGGGATGGGGACAGAGTGCGGGATGGGGGTGCAGAGGCTGGCTCATGCTCCCTCTGTCACCCAGGGAAGAATTGGAGAGGGGACCTTTGGCCTTGTCTTTAGTTCTGTGAGCACTGAACATTCCAGCTGTTTTCCTGGTAGAGCGCTCAGAAAAGCCGTAAAAGGAATTCCTCCATGGAGTCAGATGTTGAGTGAGCCACGTGCCACCGGGCTTTAGGTGATAACTTCACCATCCCATCCGTTCAAGGTGGGGAAGGCCAGGTGAGCGTCCCCTCCTCTCCAGCCAGTCATTACTGAGTGCCAGTAATTATTGCTTTCCCCACAATTATCCACTTGGTGCCAGGATCTCAATGTTCTCACCAGGGCTGGAGAGCGTGATGTGGGTATTCAGATCACACGCTCTGGGGCTGGACCACTTGGGTTTAAATCTTAACTCCATCACTTACGCCAGTTGGAGGACTGTAGACAAGTTACTTGACCTCAGTCTACCATTCGGGAAATGGGGCACTATGTAAAGGCTCCCTATAGGCGCATGTGAAAAGGCCCAGTCCTCAGTTTGGTGCTACTGGAAGGTGTTAGAGGTTTAAGAGGCAAGGTATAGCAGGATGCTACTGACCACGAGGACATGAGATTGTGGGACTCTGGCCTCTTCCTCCTTTATTCCTGGCCATGAGAGCATGGCTTCTGTGATACACTGCTCTGCCAGAGGGCCCAAGGTAGTGTGGGCAATTGACCATGGACCCAAACTCGCAAAACAAAAACCTTCCCTTATAATCAGAGAAAGAACTGGAAGAGCTTGAAGGGGCTCGAGACCCCATATGTACAACAATGCCAGGCAACCAGAGCTTCCAGGGACTAAGCCTCTACCTAAAGACTATACATGGACTGACCCTGGACTCTGACCTCATAGGTAGCAATGAATATCCTAGTAAGAGCACCAGTGGAAGGGGAAGCCCTGGGTCCTGCTAAGACTGAACCCCCAGTGAACTAGACTGTTGGGGGGAGGGCGGCAATGGGGGGAGGGTTGGGAGGGGAACACCCATAAGGAAGGGGAGGGGGGAGGGGGATGTTTGCCCGGAAACCAAAGAATTATTATTAAGTATTAAATAAATTTAAAAAAAAACTGAAAACAACAAAAAAAAAATAAAAGAAAAAAAATAAAAGAAAATGAGATGAATGGAAAAAAATAAAAAAAAAACAAAAAAAAAACCTTCCCTTATAAAATCAAGGCCTCGGTATTCTGTATCGGTAACGGAGAGCTATGACTACAGTAATACTCCCCCCCCCCCCCCCCCCCCCCCGTCAGTTCCAGTTCGTGTGTGGGAGGGGTCATGTAGCACCTACCAGGAGCGTGCTGAGAACAATGTTACACAGTGAAAAGAATTACTCCTAAGTTGCTAAGTAACCATTATTTAAATCGCTATGTTTATGCCTGAAGCTCCAGGAATCCAACCATTTCACTTGAACTAATCACTGCCCTCTACAATGGCTTCTTTGGTTCGCTACCAAATCCACTTTTCTGGCAGCTGCCTTTCATGATTTCTTCCTGAACTCACACAGAATAGATGACGAGCCCACATGTCTCTGACTTATTTTGTTCTTGGTTGGCTTTGAGATTGGTTGTAGGGACGCTTAAAAGTTGCCAAGGCTAGCCTTAAACATGATAATGTACCCAGGGGCAACTTTGAACTTCTGATTGCCCTGTTTCTACCTCTGGGTTTCTGGTGTTACTAGTATCTGCCTACATGCCTGCTCTTGTGGGGTTCTGAAGCCAGTCCGGGGCTTCCTGTATCTCCCACATCTCCAGCAATATGTACTTTTTTTTACCCGTTAATTTATTTATTCACTTTACATCCTGATCGCAGCTCCCCCCCAATCCCACTCACAAACCCCCTCCCTACCTTCCCTTCACCTCTGAGAAGGGGGAGGTCCCTCCAGGTACCAGCCTACCCTGGCACCTCAAGTCACAGTGGGACTGGGTGCATCCTCTCCCACTGAGGCCAGACAAGGCGTTCCAGTTAGGGGAACAGGATCCACAGGCAGGCAACAGAGTCAGGGGCAGCTTCTACTCTAGTTGTTGGGGGACCTGCATGAAGGCCAAGCTGCACATCTGCCATATGGAGTGGGGGAGGCCTAGGTCCAGCACCTGAATGCTCTTTGGTTGGTGGTCCAGCCTCTGGGAGCCCCCAAGGATTCAGATTAGTTGACTCTGTTGTTCTTCTACTGGAGTCCCTATACCTCTGGGTTCCTCAATCGTGCCCTAAAGTCTTTCAAGACTTCCCGATTTATTTTTGGCAAGCATCTGGCCCTCTGCAGGGTCAACTGTTCTGTTTCAGAGAGAGTAGCACCACCTACTGGGCAAGTTTTGTCTAAGCAGCATCAGGCTTTAGCACTCTAAACTTTCAGAACTTACTAGAAATGTTCTTTTTCTATACTTGAGAAATCAACTTTGCATTCAAATAACCTCACACAAAGTGTAAAAAAACATGTTTTTTTGTTGGTATGAGGAAACTATGGAATTTTATACGTGGATACATATATATTAGGTACATTAATATCTCTTAAAATGGTGGTTAATTTTTATTTCACACATAATATACTTGTTAATGTACGTAGTCTGGTGATGTAGGGAATGGAATATGCCTGTACCATGAAATGATCAGATCATGCTAAGTAAGGCATCACACAGCACACACTTGTTTCTTTCTGATAAAATCACTTTGACGATGTAGGGGATATGGGTATATTATTAATTATGGTCCATACATTGTATGTCAGAAGTCACCCGGAGAGCCGCAACACAGATTCCTGGCCCACCTCAGACCCCAGCACCCTACCCCCTAAGAAAGCCAGGCAATGACTAGTGGTGAAACCTAAGCCATGTTGAAGGTCATGGTCAGGATTCCCAGTCTTTTTTGCTGGGCTTTTCTCCAGTGTCAAAAGCTTCCATTTGCAGTCTTGTACTAAGGCTGGTAGCTCTCTATGAAGCACACTAGGGCTTTTTAAACTTTTTCCATTCCTGATCTCTTGTGCTGGGACATTTTTTATGCAACCTCAGGTATACAGGAATATGAAATAGGTGCTTGAATCTAACACCCATATTAAACCACAAAGAAACTTATCTTAGGAGGAGTTTTTGATGTGTATAATTTTACTGTTAAATTAATGATGAAAAAGTCTGCACACCAATGAAATGGATGTACTTGTCTATCTCGAGATGAATGTCTTCACATGAAGAACTAAATCTTGGGGCTAGAGAGATGGCTCAACAGTTAAGAGCTGGTGCTGCTCACTCCTGCAGCAGACCTGGCTTTGGTTCCCGGCACCGGTGTGGTGGTTTAAAATCATTGGTAACTCCAGTTCCAGGGGATCGGATGCTATCTTCTGACCTCCACAAGTACCAGGCATGCATGTTGCACACATCGCATATAAACGTTTGAGCAGACACTCATACACATAAAGTTACTAAATTAGAAAGCTAAATCTTCACTGAATTATGTAGTACCTCGGGATTTCGAGCGTCCCCAGTGTTTTTCAGAGTTGATTGGCATTTTGGTTTTATAACCTTCAATGTCGAGGATTCCACTTTGCATAAATACATGATACAGAATACAGAGTTATGTTCAGGGCCACTTCAGAAATTGTTGGAGGTTTTGGTTTGGTTTGGTTTTCGGTTGCTGTGAGAAAGTCCATGACGGAAAACAACCAGTAGAGACAGGAAAGGGTTAATTTCATTTTTACAGCTTCCTGGTCACATGGCAAGAACTGAAGCAGAACCACAGAGAGGCATTGAATATTGCCTTCTCCCCAAGACTTGTTCAGTTTGCTTTCTTATATACCCGGGGACGACCCGAATAGGAGTAGCGCTGCCCGTAGTGGCCTGGGACCTCCAACTTCAGCGACCAATCAAGAAACACCCCCACAGACTTGCCTGTAGGCCACTTCTATGGAGACCATTCTGTTCTGGAGATCCGCTCTTCCCAGGTAGGCCTAAGTTTGTGTGTCAAGTTGACAAAAACATTAATTAGCACAAAATTCTATCCACCCTGGAAACCAAATTTTCCCGAATGGTTGAAAAAAAAAAAAACCAAAGATTTATTTTTATTCATGCTTATGTGCTTGTGTAAACGCATGTCATGTGTGTAGAGGTGCCCCGGAGGTCAGAAATGGGTGCTGGATTCCTCAGAGCTGGAGTTACGGGGAGGTGTGAGCTGCCTGACATGCCCCCCCTCCCTGTGTCTCCCCGACTTCCCCCCCCCCCCCCAGCAAAAAGAGCTAGTAGTCACCATCAGGGACAAACAGGCAAGCAGGACCTCTCTCTGAGATGCCAGCTCTGATTGTAGGGAGCCTACTGTGTCACTTTCTTGTCACTGTAAACACCCCAGGAAGCAACTTAAAGGGAGAGGGGTTTATTTAGAGCCATGGGGTTTGAATATGCTTAGCACTTAGCTCAAGTAGTAGGTGTGGCCTTGTTGGAGTAGGTGTGGCACTGTGGGGATGGGCTTCCTGGGAAACAGTCTTCTGGCTGCTTTTGGATCAAGATGTAGAGCTCTCAGCTCCTCCTGCACCATGCCTGCCTGGGCACTGCCATGCTTCCTGCCTTGATGGTAATGGACTGAACCTCTGAACCTCTAAGCCAGCCCCAATTAAATGTTGTCCTTTATAAGAATTTCCTTGGTCTTGGTGTCTCTTCCCGGGGATGGAAACCCTAAGGCAACAGTTTGAGTGTGGAGACAGGATGGTGACACACAGAGCGGCTCGCGGCCATGGTGAGGCTGCTTGTACACATCTTAGAGTACTGCAAAACAAAAAGTCGGACCAAAAGTGGGGCTAAGTTCTAACCCTTTACCTTGCTCTTACTGTGCTAGCTCCCCCAGCGGAGCCCACTCGTAAAGGTCCTTCCAAAACCATAATATCAGCTAGGGGGCCAAGTGTTCAAACACAAGTCTCTGGGGGAACTTTCACCTTTAAACCATAGCGCTCACAAAGCAGGGAAAGACTTCTCAAATGATTCTGAATCTCATCATTGGTGATTAGTAGCCAAGGCAAGGACTTGAAGGTGAGAAAACAGGGACTTGAAAACTCATCAGATTTCCCCTGGTTCGGTAGGTCGTAACCTGAAGTGTCAGCCAGCCCCTTGGGGCGTCAGATATTGAGGGCTGCTCCTGCCCACCTGCTTCATGCCTCCTTTCTGGGCTCTGTCAGCAGGATGTGGGGAAGGTCGATCAGGGGCCAGGGTTTTCACCTCACACCCTCTGCCTCCGTGGAGACCTTGTTCTGGCCTATGGCTAAGCACATTAGTAGTTAGAACACTTTCTTTCCTGGTTTCTAGTCCTACTTCTGGGAGCTTTAATGAGGGCTGGTTCCTTTTCTAAGGGCTGAATTATGGCGTGAGGGTTTCCTGGAGATATGAAAAATGGTGTTTCGGCTTCGATTGCACTTAGGTCACCCTGGTTGGAACAAAATAGTTTGAGAGAAACCAGAGGCCTTTTCTACTCCGAATATTTCCAACTATTTAATTATTAAACAGTTAACAAACCAGAGTGGTTCTTTGTAATTAAATATATTTTATAGGGTGACAATTCCTCAAATAAGCATGTCTTCTTAAAGCCTGTGTGTGTGTGTGTGTGTGTGTTGCTGTGTGTGTGTGTGGGTTGATGTATGTGTGTGTATGTTGATGTGTATGTGTGAGTGTATGTGTTTTGATGTGAGTGTGTGTGTGTGTGTGTGTGAGTACTGTGACTCTATGTATGTGAGTGTGTGTGAATGTGCATATGTGAGTACAAGTGAGTGTGCATGTAAGCACATATGTGTTAAGTGAATTCACGTGAATATGGGGCTTTCTGTGTGTACATGTGAGTGAATGTGTGTGTTGTTGTTTAAATATCAGCCTGCGCCCAGATAAAGTATACAAACCCAACATGGTTCCACGTGGAGAGATTTAATGGGAGAATGAGACAAGGGGAAGAGATGAGAAAAGGAAGAGAAAGAGAGAGAGGGCAGAAGATGTCTGCCTTTTATTTGGAATATGATGTAACCGTTCCCAGGTGGAGTTGAGAAGTGAGCCAAAAGGTATACTGGGAATGTATGGCTGTTGCCATGGCAACAGCGATCAAATGGTGTTGCTGCTGGAGGTGAAGGCAATTCCTGATACCAACAGTGTGCATGCCTCTGTGTGTGAATGAGTGTGTGCCTCTCTCTCTCTCTCTCTCTCTCTCTCTCTCTCTCTCTCTCTCTCTCTGTGTGTGTGTGTGTGTCTGTGTGGGAATGTGTGTGTATGTGTAAGTGAAGGTGAGTGTGTAAATGTGTGTATATGTGTGAGTGAATGTTTGATGTCTGTGTGTGTGTCTTATGTTTGTGTCCGTGAGAGTCCTTGCCCAAGCCTGTGTATGTGGTGGTCAGAGGCTGACTTAGCTTGTCTTCTAGTGTTCTCTCTGATTCTGGAGCTCACTGTTGAAGCTCGGCTGGCCAACTAGCCCTGGGGCTTCCTAGGTTGTGTAAGGAAGCAGACTGAGCGAACCATGGAAAATAAGCTAGTAAGTGGTGCCCTTCTTAGTGTCTGGTCCAGTTCCTGTTTCTTGCCTTGAGTTCTGCCTGACTTCCCTTGGTGAGGGATTGCTACCTGCAAGTGTCAGACAAAGCCCTCTCCTCCTCAAGTAGTCTTGGTCATGGTGTTCATCATGGCAAGAGAAGATCGTAGCTAGAGTAGAAATCGGTACACAGAGCAGACATTGCTGTGATAGCCTAGGCTGTGGTGCTTTCTGGGGAAGATTGTGGTGGGCTGGAAAAGCCATTGAGTACTTAGAGATAAATAGGGATGTTCTCTGGGAACTTGCAGATAACACACCCAACATGGACCCTACAGTCAGTGTCTGCACGCAGAGCTGATCTTAAGATTGTTTGATGAATAACTTAGTGATATATATGAATAGGTCAATGAATGTCATGTAACTTCCACCCAGCACCCTACATAAACACACACACAACACACACACAGACACACACACACACACAGACACACACACACACACACACACACACACACACACACACACACACACACACACACACAGTGTTTCTTCTCCTTCTCCACATAGCTATTGCACTTCTATCAGAACAGAGTTGGCACCACCTATCTTTCCAGAAGTTATCTCAGAGTTTCCTCTGTTGGGATGAGAGAGCCATGAGCAGTACTCTATAGAATGTTCTCTCAGAATTAATATTTTCCTTGTAAAATTTCAGAGGTGTGCCAAGACTATCAGGGCTGTTTATATGGTATTTTGGGTTAAGAATGTATGAGTGTAACCTTCGCTTTACTGGGATTGATGTTTGTTAGTTGGATGTAATCATCTGTGATTAATGTAAGACTAGCATCATTGACAAGAAGTCATCTGGAAAGTATTTCTTTGGGGTTAGCACACACAAGCTGTGGTCCAGAGTGGGTTAATGCTGTATCTCAAGTTGGCAGCTAAACTTGTATAAGAATCTCCTGTGTGGTCCTGGTTTTGTTGGTGTGAAAAGCAACAGAACTGAAGGGATCATAGAGAGTTGATAATAAGAACTGACACTGTAAGAGGCCATTAGCGAACGTGAAGCGTCTGTTTTAGTGGAGCCGTGGAGAGAAACTGAGGCTTATCACTATGTGGCAGGATAGGAGTCTTTCAGAGAGACCAAGAGGCCATTGGTGAAGGTGTAGCCTCTGTTTTAGTTGAGACCCCAATATATTGAAGACAACAGGACCATGAGATGACCACCACACAGTGGCAGGTGCAGAATGGAGCCAGTCTAGGTTTATAGGTCAAGATTCATGGTGTGTGTGTGTGTGTGTGTGTGTGTGTGTGTGTGTGTGTGTGTGTGTATGGTAAAGCTGAGTAAGTGGCTCTGTTCAAACCTGTTGGAGCCCAGAAGATCATAAATGAGTTCCAGATGTTGGACATCAAACATTTTACAGTTACATTTTGGTTTTGCTTTGATTATAACTGTGCCCTGGTTATTTCTGGTTATTCTGTAGGGATCTCACAATTATGAGACTTTTAGATGTGTTAAAAAGACTTAAAACTTTTTAAAGTGTTTGAATTATTTAAAAAGTGGGTGTTTTTTGGGGGTTGGGGATTTAGCTCAGTGGTAGAGTGCTTGCCTAGCAAGCGCAAGGCCCTGGGTTCGGTCCCCAGCTCCGAAAAAAAGAAAAAGAAAAAAAAAGTGGGGTTTTCAAAGTTATGCCATGTTTTATATTACAATGTTAATGTGAGATTATGGGGATAAACAAGAAAGGAGGTATGGTGGTTTGAATATGCTTAGCCCATGGTAAGTGGCACTATTAGGAGGTGTGACCTTGTTAAAGAAGGTGTGTTACTGTGGAGGTGGGGCTTTGAGGTCTCATTTATGTTCAAATCTGGTTGGTGTGATTTAGTCGTTCCTTCTGTCTGCCTGTAGAAGACACTTTCTTACTCTGGCTGCCTTTGCATCAAGATGTAGAAGTCTTGGCTTTTCCAGCACCATGTCTGTTGAAACTCTGTCGAGCTTCTCACCATGATGATAATGGACTAAACCTCTGAAACTGTAAGCCAGCCCTGATTGAATGTTTTCATTTATAAGAGTTGCCTTGGTCCTGCTGTCCCTTCACGACAATTGAATTCTAAGACAGGAGGTTATGGTTTAATAGTGATGTGTTTGTGTCCAGTTTACAAGGAATCAGTTGTACTGGTTGGGTTTTGTCAGCTTGGCATAAACTAAAATCACCTGGGAAGAGGGAACCCCAGCAGAGGAACTGATTCTATCAGTTTGGCTCGTAGGCAAGTCTGTGGGGCATCTTTAAAAAATTAAATTAGGGGGCTGGAGAGATGGCTCAGAGGTTAAGAGCACTGACTGCTCTTTCAGAGGAACTGAGTTCAATTCCCAGCAACCACATGGTGGCTCACAACCATCTGTAATGGGATCTGATGCCCTCTTCTGGTGTGTCTGAAGACAGCTAGTGTGTATTCAAATAAATAAAAATAATAAAGAAAAACATTTAAAAAATTAAATTAATGACTAATGTGGGAGAGCTCAGCACTCGGGAGGCAGAAGCAGGAAGATCTCTGAGTTTGAGGCTAGCCTGGTCTACTGAGTGAGCTCTGGGACAGTCAAGGCTACACAGGGACACCCTGTCTCAGGGGAAAAAAAGAATAGTGAATTAATGCTGTGAAAGCATTGCATTTTGGTTTAAAAGTCTTTAGATAGCCAGAAAGAGGTGTCCTACAGTTACGCAGACTTAGATGACTGTGTGGAGAGATGATGCAGAGGTTAAGAGCCCTTCCTGCTCTTTCAGAAGGCCTGGGTTTGAATCTTAGCATTTATATGACGGCTTATAGTCACCTATAACTTCAGTTCTAGGGGGGATCTGATGGCCTATACAGACATTTTATGCATGTGGTGTACATACATACACAAACATACACACATACACACACACACACACATGTAAAATATACACCTAAAACAAAGATAAACTAAAAAAGAGCTGTACTTTATGTAACTACACATCTCCTCTAAGACTTGGCTGGAAGTGTCCCCTTCTTCATTTCTGTGGAAGAATCTTGATGTTGGGGGCCAGGGTCCTCGAGACCAGAAAAGTCTAGATTCATATTTTGCCCTTTCTAGCTTTATGGTCTTGAATAAATTTCTGTTATTTAAAATTTTTATTATGTGTATTTATTGTGGGAGTGCCTGCACACTACCGTGTGAGTACGGAGGTTAGAGAAGACCCCGAGGAGCTGGTTCTTTATTATCACATAGAACCCAGGAATCAAACTCAGTCCTCAGCCTTGGTAGAATGCCTTTACCCAATGAACCATCTCATTGGCCCCGGATAAGTTATTTAAGAGCCCCCTCGGGGGTCTTTTCTTTGAGTTTTTAAGCACAGCGTTTGTCGTATAACTAGAACAAGATCACAACAGTCTTGTGATTATGGAAGTATTGTGCAGAAGTGCTGCTCTCTTCAATGCACCGATGGCTGTGGCTATGCTGAATTCTCCTATAATGCTCCCCACTCCTGAAGGCAGAGCGAGTCCTGATAGAAGTGGGACCCTTTCAGCAATGAGAAGAGATAAGTCAACTGCAGGCACTTAGCATGTTCCCCGCCCCCCCCCCCCCCCCCCCCCCCCGCGCCAAGCCTCTTGCTTCTGGGCAAGCAGCAGATCACTTTTTGCTGTTGGCCCCTGCTATGTCCTGGGAATAAGTAAATATGGGTGAGGGAGGGGATGGTGTTGGTGAAGCCCCTCACCTCAGTTGGCAGGAATAAGAATGTCCTGGAACATGCAACAGTAACTCCTGGCATGCTTCTTGCACAGCCCCGATGGGCTCCAACTGAGAGCAGTTAGGCCTCCAAAAAGGGGCCGTCCCTCAACTAGACAACACGAAGCAGTAATGAGGATGGGCGTTTCATAAACTCAGGAAATGAGCTTTGGTTTAGGAATCCCGAAAGGGAGCTTTTTTTGTGGGGTAAGGAGAGATTTTTCCAGGGCTGACCTTTACTAAAAGGAAACTTCTGATTTGAAGTTTAAAAGGACCCAAGGGCTAATTCAAAGTAGGGGAAGGGGAAAGCTGCCTGTGGTGACTCCCACTAAGACATGTGCGTGCTATAAAACAATGGACTTTTGGCTCCGGGGTTGCAATTTTTGGACTTGTGCACTTAAAAATTGTTTTCTTCTACTATTGAGTAAAATTATCCCTCAAATCAGTTCCTATGAAATACAGTGAAATAAATGTAAACTAGATTGAACTCTTTGGATTAAACCAGTGAGTGAGTGTGTGTGTGTGTGTGTGTGTTATCACATATATATTTAAATTTTAGTGTGTGCTTGTGTATATATTAAATAGAACATGCATATTAAAGTTACATTTATCTGATTGTGTGCTTGCATGTGTACATGTGTGTGCACGCCGATGGGTGTATGTGTACAAAGCATGCGTGTGGACAGCAGAGGACACCACTGGTCAGGGTCCATTGTCTCCTCCGTCGTGTGACTCTCAGGCTGTCATGCTGGGCATCAAGCACTTTCACTGGCTGAGCCATCTTGCTGCTCCCATTTAACATTTCTGTTCATAATTATTATCATTAGCACATGGGCTATAAAAGTTAAGTGACTCGCTGTGACACTTCCAAGCATGCACCAAGTGCGTCCATCTACACATCTACTCATCTGTCTCCCCAACCCTTCCTGTGTCTTTCTAATTCTCCCAGAACCACCTGTTTGCTTTCAGGTGAACTTTTTTTGGTCATTGTTTTAATGCAAAGTTTTCACAGGAGGGAGAACTGGTGGACTTGCCCAGCTTGTTTTGCTTAGCGTGCTAACTTCTAGTTCTGTTCATTTGGCTATGGATGATAGGATTTCACTTTTCTTTCTGACTGAGTGATGCCAGCCAGCCTCTCATTATCTAGCTGCCCACACATTGGTGGGCACTTCTGCCAATTCCATGTCTTAGCTAATTCTTATATTTTGAGATGGTAGATACAGTACTTAGCAAATGACTAGAATTTATTTTCTTTTTACTATATAGCGCATGCATGCGCGCGCGCGCGCGCGCGCACACACACACACACACACACACACACACACACACACAGTCTTCCATGTTGTAGACCCAGTAATGAGTGTGTTTTCTTGGTTCTGCTTGGGTGTAGGCCTCTTGGTAGAGTCATATTGGGCTAGAGATGAGTCAGAGGCTAGGAGCACTGACTGCTCTTCCAGAGGACCTGGGTTCAATTCCCATCACCCACATGGCAGCTCTCAACTGTCTATATCTTCCATTCAAGGGGATCTGACACCCCCCCCCCAGATACATATGAATGAAAGGCAAAACACCAGTGCTCATAAAATAAAACACTAAAAAAAAAAAAAAACCAAACCAATTCTAACATATGAAAAACACTGCTGGAGTAATGACTTGCCCTGGCCTATAAGAAATCATCTTCACACTTAAACACAAGATTCTTGAGAAGCCAATGCCTACACCTGAGTGTTTATAATTGTCCTTTTCTTTATTTAAAAACTGTAAAATTATATTAACTTATTCATTTTGGGTAGTGTACCATGACGTGACCCACTTGTAGAGGTGAGTGACCGCTTGAAGGAATCGCCTTTCTCCTTTCACCATATGGGTTCTGGGGATTGACCTCAAGTTGTCAGGTTTTCACCAAACTCTATTACCCGTTGAGCCAGCTCATCTCCCCCCACTGTCCTATTCCAAAGTCAGCCTCTCCTCCTCCTCCCCCATACTCTCTCCTTTCCACTTCTATGCCACCTTTACTGCCCATTCTTAATAGCCACCAACACTTCTTAAACAAAAACAGAAACTGACCATCTTGATTTAGGTCTGACCACCCCACTCCCAGTTCAGTTTGGCACACGTGGAAATTTATAGAGTTAACTAGGGTGAAGATTTGGAATTTGACTTGTCAGAGCAGCACAGACTTCCAGGACTTGATGCTGGAACACATACTCCATCCTTAGTACTCTCCTCAGACCCTCTTCCCAGCATCCTCTTCTTTCCTGTTGGTATTTGTGTGTTCCCCCTGTCTATATTTGTACAGGCTGGTTTTACGTCAACTTGATGAAAACTAGAGTTGTTTCAGAAGAGGCACCTCAATTGAGAAATTGAGAGACTGCTCTGTGGACAAGCATGTGGTGTATTCTTGACGTGGGAAGGCCCAGTTCACTGTGAGTGGTAGCACTGTGAGTGAGCTGGTGGTTCTGGGTGTTATAAGAAAGCAGACTCAGCAAGTCATGGTAATCATAGTAAATAGCACTCCACTATGGCTTCTGCATCAGCTCCCACCTCCAAGGTCCTGCCTTGTTTGAGTTCCTGCCCTGATTTCTCTCAGGGATAGTCTGTAAGTTAAATCATTTCCTTGCCAGATTGTTTTTGGTCATGGTGTTTTAGCACAGCAATGGAGACCTAACTAAGGCAGTATCTGTGGTGGTTTGAATGGAAGTGAACCCATAAGCTCATGCGTTTGAATGCTTTAATCACCAGGGAGTAGAAGTCTTGGAAAGGATTAGAAGGATCAGTAGGTCTGGTTCTGTCAGAGGAAGTATGTTACTGGGGGTGGGTTTTGAGGTATCAAAAACCTAAGCCAGGCCCAGCCTGTCTGTCTGTCTGCCTGCCTGCCTGCCTGAGCTTGTGTCTATCTCTGTATCTCTATCTGTGTTTCGATATCTCTCCCTCTCTCCTTCTTTCCTTCTCTCCCTCTCTCCCTCTCTCCTCCCTCTCTCCCCCCACTCCCCCTCTCTCCCTTCTTTCCTCTCTCTCTCCCTCTCTCCCTCCTTCTCTCAGTCTACAGATCTGGATGTAGTCCCAGCATCATGCTTTCCACTATGCTCCAACCTCTAAAACTGCAAGCAAGATACCCAATTAAATGCTTTCTTTTATAAGAGTTGTCTTGGTTGTGGTGTTTCTTCACAGCAATGGAACAGTAACTAAGACAGCTTGCTAATAATTCCTCAGCAATCCCAGTGTAATTAAGATGAAGCCCTTTAATGTGACCATCCTGACTGTAGACTGCCTCTTTAGCTTAGGTCCCTTTGATTCTTGACTTGACTTTGATCTTTGAGACTGCTCCAATGGTTGGCAGTTCTGAGAACCCTTCAGCTGGAAGAATCCTCTGCCTTTTTTTTTTTTTTACCCCTCTTATATGTGGATTTTTAAAAAAAATCTTGTTACCTTTCTCAGGGAGATACTTGCCCCTGATAGTCACCATTGAACAGGCCAAAGAAACAGTTCCATCTAGATCTATCTCACTGAATCCAGAGAGTCTACTGGGGGTGACTTCCAAGAGCATAAGTTACTCAAAGGTGACCACATTACTGAGATGCTTACCTTAGTATGCATGATGACTCATAAAAGCTGCATCTACAGAGCTTTCTACTGGGGTCACCCACAGGTGTGTCACTGGGACTCTTTGTAAATTTGTTACTACTTATATAATCTTGGGGAGGGAACCCATGAATTTTATAAATTTCAGGAACTTCCTGAGACTTGTGAATTTCACTTGATTCCTGATTCCTAATGAGCGTCTCCTTAGAAGGGAATGTTTCAATTCTCAGGAAATAGCTACAAAAAGTGTTTCAAGACAAAGTTCAAACTTTTCTGTAAGATGCCTGCTTGTCTGACTCTTACGTTTTCATATGACCTTGAACATGCCACTATTTCTACTTTTGCTGCTGTAGTTTGGAGAAATTATGTTTTTTTCTTATTTTTTATCATTCACCTGCTGATATTAATTTGTAAACTCTTTGAGGGCAGGGCCGTATCTTACTTATGTTTATCCCAATGATTTTTAATATGCAACGTGCTTGCTAATTTTTGATAGGCTGTTCAAGCCAAGTCAGAACTTATCTTCAAGTGGCTTCACAGCACAGGGTAGAAGCCAGAAAAAAGGCAACAATGTTGACACATGGTTCAATGAAGATAGCATAGAGTCACAGAAGTGTGTGCACAGTAGGGTTCTTTTTTTTTTTTTTTTGGTTCTTTTTTTCGGAGCTGGGGACCGAACCCAGGGCCTTGCGCTTCCTAGGTAAGCGCTCTACCACTGAGCTAAATCCCCAGCCCTGCACAGTAGGGTTCTGTTCAGTAGAGTTGGCACCCACCTTCATACCTGAAGTCAGCTGCTAGGAAGAATTTTAGAAATCCCATGTATATGTGATATGAGTGTGTATGTGTGTGCATATTTGTGTGTGTGAGTTCAGGAACCCATGTGTCATGGTAGGTGAGTGGAAGTCAGAGAATGTCCTCAACTTTTGAATGGTTCTTACCTTCCACCTTGTTTGAGATAGAGTTTCCTGTTGTTCACTGTTGGAAATGTCAGGGTAGTTGGCCTGTGAGCTTCTAGGGAGTGTCCTGTTTCCATCTCCCATCTCTCTGTTGGGGTGCTGGGATTATAGATACACACAACTATATCTACCTCTGAGGGTTCTGGAGATCCAGATGCATATTCCTAGGCTTGGGCAGCAATTACCTTACCCACCTCCCATGCCTCATAGTTACATCTGCAGCCCGAGAATTCTCTCAATGCTACCATTGGCTCAGTTTATGATTTTCCTTTTGGTGAACTCCCTTCTGTAATTTTCAACAAGGTGCTGGGATTAAAAAACTCCATATATTGAGGCTCAGCTTTTCCATTTGTAAACTGAGAGTGAGTCTGTATGATGTTTCTAAAAGATGTTTCATAGTCTTTTAGAAACGCCTTGCCAAACCTGTGATGCTCTTCCGGAGAGGTGGCCCTGGGGGACAGTACACTTGTTTTAGTGACTTGTCTTGCGGCTGTAACAAAGCATCGGATAAAAACAACTTAGATAAGGAAGGCCTTATTTTAGCTCACAGTTCCATGGGAAGTCTGTCATGGTAGGAAGGCGCGGCCACAGGACTGATCATCTGAATGCACAGAACCATGAACAAGAGGGCTCAGCTTGTTTGCTTCCTTACCTTCTAAGAAGAGTTTCTATTGGGTTGAGGAAACATACATGCAACAAACACACAGAGAAAGACACACCACAAAGCAGGGGGTAGGGAGTCAAGAAACCAAATCTGTGCTCACTTTCTTTTTCCTCAGTCTAAGACTCTAGCCTCTGGGAATAGCTCCAGCAATATAGGGTAGCTATTCCCACCTCATCTAACTCAGTCAAGCAGCTTCATCCCCGACATGCCCAGAATTCTGTCTCCTAGATGATTCTATATCCCGTTGGGTTGATGACCAATATCATCCATCGCAATATTAGAATGAGAGTTACTTTAAATTCACTCTGCCTGATGCTCCCTAGCTTGCTATGAGTCCAGAGCACCAACACAGAATATGAAGAGGTCCACGGTGATGATTGTGTCACCTTTTGCTTATCACTCACTTTGAGGTTATAAAAAAAATAGATGTCCCCACGCCCCGAGTCTAAGGTGGGACAAGTTAAAGAATTGTAACAAGTTTTGGAGTGGGCCCTGTGGCATTGACCTTGTCTAGTTGCTTGGCACCTGATCATTAGAGCCCTTGGCGTTGTCCCTGGTGTGAAGCATCAGGATACAGGAAGTAAAGGATCGGGGTTGATGTACTTGCTGGGGAAGTCTGAAGTCAGGAGGCCAGGATTGGCTCTGTACTTGCTCAATGGGAGCCTGAAGACAAAGCAATGGACACTTCCTGTTGGTATCAACAATGTGACCAAGAACAGGTTTTCTTGGTGAACCAATTGAGTGTCATTGGGGCTCCTTACAGGAGAATGGGTACTTGCCAGGACTACACCACTGAAAGTAATGCTTGTCTCTCCTCAACCACTGCCCCAGTAACTATTAACTTCTACACTACGTTCCCAAGAGAGTGGTCCTTCCCTTTTTAGCAATCTCAACTGGCAACTGAGATGGGGCCCCAAGGATCACTTTCCAACCATGCTAGAATTTTGACTGGCTGTCAGGTGTACCGATAACCATACTGCTGTGCGTTGATGCATGGACTAGCCATGGTCTGTCTAGAGGACAGCATTTCACAGCCAGCCTTCCCAGCTGTGGGCTCTTGCACTCTTTCTATCCCTTTTCTGTAACGTTTCAGGCAGTACTTTGCCCTCATACCCTTGAGTCCACTTTAAAGAAGTCTCAGCTTCCTTAACAAATTATTTATTTCTAATTAAGTATGTAGGTGTGTGTACGTGTGTGTGTGTGTGTGTGTGTGTGTGTGTGTGTGTAAGTGTGGGTTTGTATGTGTGAGTGCAGTGCCCACAAAGGCCAGAAGCAGGTGCTGAGATCCCTTGAAAGTGAAGTTACAGGCAATTGTGAATTTCCACATGAGTGTTGGGAACTGGACTCTAGCAAGAACAGGATGGACCCCTAAGCTATCTCTCCAGCACAAGTCTCAGCTTCTTAATTGCCAACTGGAGGTAATGAAGTATATTCCCAGGACCTGGGAGAACTAAGGGAGGTATTTGTTGAGGGGCTATCAGAGTGCCTCTCACTTAGGAGACTGTTACCTTACCTGTAACTGTCTGTCTCTCCTCATCTCTGGTTCTCTCCTTCATTCAGATTCCTCTGCTGGAACTTTTCTGATGAGCACAGTGCAAAGACTCTTTATGGGTTCAAGAGAAAAAGATAACATAGAAAAACACTCTTTAAAAAAATAGACTAGTTGGGGCTGGAGAGATGGCTCAGTGGTTAAGAGCACTGACTGCTCTTCCAGAGGTCCTGAGTTCAAATCCCAGCAACCACCTGGTGGCTCACAACCATCTGTAAAGAGATCCGATGCGCTCTTCTGGTGTGTCTGAAAACAGTGACAGTGTACTCATATACATAAAATAAATTAAAACAATAATCTTAAGAGAAAGAGTGAATTGGAATAACTAACTCCATGAACGCGGATTAAATAAAAATAGACTAGTTGGTATTTGACATCATCCTTAAAAGGGGCTCTAGAGTCCAGTTGAGAAGACTGATGTCTTTGCAGTAACAGTGTGTGTGTGTGTGTGTGTGTGTGTGTGTGTGTGTGTGTGTGGTTTGTGGTGTGTGTGGTGTGTGGTGTGTGTGTAGTGTGTGTAGTGTGTGTGTGTGTGTGTGTGTGTGTGTGTCATCTCCCAGTGAAATTAGGGCAGTTCAAAGACATTTACGGTTTGCAGAAGGAAGCGTTTTTATTTCTCCTTTGTGTGCGATGTTCATGGAACTAATTACCGCTGGGTTTTATAACTGTGGATCTATTTAGTGAAGTGGAAAGACACTTCCAACACTATTAGAGTGGAAATGTGACCTTTCATCAGATAGTCTCTACTCTCCCCTGACAGTTCAACATCCTCCTTGTTTCTCAGAGATGGTTCTGAGCCCCTAAACCTTAAGGCTGTTATTCGAGTCTGTTTTCTGGTGATTCACAAAACTCTGGCCTGTCTAACACAGACTGCTTGGGGCTCTAGGATGAAATTGCTTCTTCTACCTTTGCTATATTTTTAGTTTTTGGGGGGATGATAATTAGATTATTTATTAACTATACTTTTGTTTTGTGAATTGAATAATCAGAATCAGCTTAAAATGAGCCTGTGGTATAGTCAGTGTTAACCTTTCTCCAGGTTTTCTTCTTTGACCACAAGTAGCTGGAAGTTGGCAATCGCTGTGTTTGTCAGCTTTTGCTTCTTTCTCAAGCTCTTCTGTGTATCTGGTAGTTTCCCCTCGTTCTTTTTCTTGTTCTGGCCCGTGTGGCTCCAGTGAGTAAGTGGGATCTGTCCACAGACACGTCTCCACATTTGGAATCCCACTGATTTTGAAATGCAGGATTCATGCTTCATTTTAAATTCAGATGTGGAAATGTGTGTCCACCGAGAATTCCCTTGGACTTGTTTATAGGCAATAAATATTAATTTTGTTAAATGGAATGCATTTGCATTTATTTTCTGAGATTGCCAACAGCTTGCTTAATGAGAGGGAAACACTCCCGCTAGTGACTTGTCTGTTTTTCTCATGGGTGTTTTACTTTTGAAGGTAGGGTCTCTTATACACCAGACCAGTCTTTAACTTTCTCTGTAGCCAAGAATGACTGAGAATATCTGATCCTTTCCCCTCTGCCTCCTCATTGTTGGGATTCTAGGTGTGTGTCACCATAAATAATTTGCGTGGTGCTGAATATTAGACTCAGGGCTTCACATATCCTGTGCAAGTCCTCTGTCAACTGAGCATACACACACACACACACACACACACACACACAAACACACACACACACACTTTTTTTTAAATCTGTCTGTACTGGCTGGCTTTGTGTGTCAACTTGACACAAGCTGAAGTTATCACAGAGAAAGGAGCCTCAGTTGAGGAAATGCCTCCACGAGACCCAGCTGTAAGGCATTTGCTCAATTAGTATCAAGGGGGGAGGAGGGCCCAGCCCATTGTGGGTGGTGCCATCCCTGGGCTGGTGATCTTGGGTTCTATAAGAGAGCAGGCTGAGCAAGCCAGTAAGTAACATCCCCCAATGGCCTCTGCATCAGCTCCTGCTTCCTGCCCTGTGTGAGTTCCAGTCCTGACTTCCTTTGGTGATGAACAGCAATGTGGAAGTGTAAGCTGAATAAACCCTTTCCTCCCCGACTTGCTTCTTGGTCATGGTGTTTGTACAGGAATAGAAACCATGACTAAGACCCTGTCTGCACTGTTAGTTGCACGGAGATAGCTGTTATGTGTGTGGCAGAGTTTTCTTATGTTGTCTGAGTAGGTGACCAACTCCACAGCACAGTTTGTTAAAGGCTCACGGGGCACAGTGTAAGGCTGAAGCATGGCTAATTCACTTGGCAAAGCGGAATAGACCACTTCTAGAGTCAGAACTTTTATTACTTAAACGGATAGCGAAAAGAAAGGTGTGAGAGAGCACTTAGCTCCCCGTGGTCTACAGCCCACTCAACCAGAAAGAAAAAGAAACATGGAGGCCTGAGAGTCCCCTGTGGTGGGCCTGATTCTAAACTGCAGCTCTGTGGGGGTAATGGTCTGCACCTCTGCTTTAAGGAGGACAGATGAAATGTCTTATTTCTTATCAGAACCTGGGAGGCCGTGAGACACTGCCTCATGATAGTCAGCTAGTGGCCAGGAGTAGGTGGGTTGGTAATGGCCTCAAAGTGCTCCTGGCAAAGTTTGCCCTCAACTTCAGGAACCTTCCTAAGACATACATGAGGACTTAGAAGATCTCCATTCAAGCTTTTGCTTACATAGCCTATGCAAGTGTGAATCAGCTGGGTGCCACAGTGGACCAGGTCTAACAGTATATGATTGTAGCAGAATCTGTCTGTCTTTCTCTGTGTCTCTGTCTGTCTGTCTCTTTCTGAGGTTTGGGCCCATCTTGCCTGAATTTCTCACGGCTGCTGAAGATGAGATGGGCAGATTTAGATGCTATCCAGGCAGCTTAGGGCTTGTTTCAGTTGTTCCTAGAGGGTGACTGGTTACTACGGTAGTGGATCCTTTCAGAGTGCTTTGGAAAAACCACCTGGCAGTGTGTTAGCAGGGGAGCACAGCTTAATGTTTAAGAGCTGAGACAGCAGTTGGGCATTGCTGCTCTTCACCAGCAGGGTGAACAGAACGAAATTATTAAACACCCTCATCTATAGAATGGTGAGCATTGTATTTTTTTTTTTCTTTTTTTCGGAGCTGGCGACCGAATCCAGGGCTTTGCGCTTGCTAGGCAAGCGCTCTACCACTGAGCTAAATCCCCAATCCTGAGCATTGTATTTTGAATGTGAAATGTCCCTCACATGCTATTGTGTTTGAATCATTGGTCTCCAGCTGGTGGTGCTGCCTTGGAAGGCTACAGAGCTTTTCAGAGGAGAAGAGGTGTTGGAGGACCAGTCACAGAAGGCAGGCCTGAGCATTGATAGCCTGGCCCGGTTTCCTTTCCTGACAGCTAATGCAGTGTAGCCAGCCTCCTCACGCTTTTGCTATGCCTTCCTGACCTTGGTGAACTATATCCTCAAACCCTGAGCCAAAGCAGACCCTTCATCAGGCCTTTTGTTACAGCAAAACAATTCGTTGACTGAGGAGCAGATGCTAGGAAACCTTCAGGAAGTATAGGGGTAGCTTGCTTAGGGTAGAGTCTGATACATTTGTAACTGATGAAGTAACTCTAAGGCTTACTGAGAATACAATGTAGCCGAGTTCTCTGTTGAGCCCTAGTCACAGGTGAAAAAGGAAAACACCTTGGACAAGGTCTATTTACCGCCGGGCCAACTGAACTGTGGATACGTGGTCACAAAGTGGAATGCCAAGGAACATTGACAATGGCCTTTGCAAAAGAAAGAGAGCAGTTGTTAGGATCCAACTTCTGGCTGGCCTCTAATTGCAGCTCGGAGTTGGTCCACTGACTTGTTGCTAAAGGTTGGAGTGGTGGGTCACTGGGTACCGATCACGACCAAGGAGCGTTGCCACAGAGTCTCTTTGTGTAACAGTGCTGGCTACCGACCATGCACACCTTTCTTTTACTCTCAGGGTCTAGCCCTAGGAGCCTGCACAACTGCCTTGATCCTTCTGACCCAAACAACTGGTCATTTCATGCCCCATGGGATGCTGGCTGAGGACATTAAACACAGGTGTGTGGGGACAGAGGGCTAGAGTCTAACCATTTCCCAATTAGCAGCCTGTTGGTTTTCTGAAACCCAATCGTGTGGAGTGAACCAGACGCCCCTGTCTGGGGCTTTGTATTCAGCTCAGGATCCAACCCTCAGTGGAAAATTAAAAACAAAGTCATTATTATATATTAGATTTATTAAAAATGCAACTATTACCAAGAGCCCGTGGGCATGTGTGGAAAATGCTGTAATTAAATTAAATTAAATTAAATGCAGCAGTTAGAAGTAACATTTTCCACTAAGGAGAAGGAGGACAATGAAGGGGGGAAAAGCCCATCAGAGAATTCTAAACCAGAGAAGTGTAAGAAGTGGCCAGGATTCTTCTAGAAGGAAGATGTTATAACCGTTATTGTGATTATATTGCTGCCCTGAGATAATGGAAAAGTAATATATAAATTTTGAGGAAAGTTGGAACTTGCCAGGCATTGGGAAATAATATTTACTTGGAAGAAGGTGAATCACGTTATAACCAGGGATGAGAGAGCACTCATTAGGGGAGGAAAGCATGTTTGTTTGTGGTGATTATCTGGGGGTAATTATTCAGATAGTGGTGATCAGTTGGGGTTGGGGGAGGGAGCAGAGCTTTTCTAAGGTTGCCAAGGATGGGGAAAGTCCAACTGTCTGATGGGAGACTAGACCATCATGCATTACTGCTGTGAGGATTGGGGCTACGGCACTCTGATGGGTGCTGGGTAAGACCAGAGAACAGTCCTGTCTTTAAGAAAGGGGGTGTTGCTTGCTTTCATGCACGGCCTGGGATCATAGAGGAAAGAACTGTGTATGAAGACACACAGTTGGTAGGATGGCTTCCATTGTTGCAAAGCAGTTGGGCAGTTCCCCTAAGGCCTGTGAGCATGTCCCCAAATCCCTCGGGGGGCAGAAGGCTCCTCTAGTTAGCTGTATTGCTGGACCGGAATCCGTGTTGTCTGATTTGTTGACTGCTTTGGTGACATCAATATTGGCTACAGCCATGCTGCTGTTTCAGAAATCCAGACAGTTCTTGGGTATTTTTAACAGACGAAATGGCCCAGGCTGTGAAGAGTGAGGTCAGAGCACAGCCAGTACTTTGGGGGAATGATAGTTCCCTGAAATATGTGGTCAGTGGAATCCCCTGGCTGTGGCAACGGAAGCCATCATTCTCCTGAGGCTGGTGGTTATGGATACTGATGCCTGGAAATATCCAATTAGAATCTGTGTGGGTAGAGGTCAGAGGTTAACACCAGGCATCTTCTTCAGTTGCTCTTCTTACGTTTTGAAGCAGGGTCTCTTACTAAACCAAAAGCTCACTGATGTAGCTAGACTGGCTGGTCACTGAACTCAGAGGACTTCCCCTCTTTGCCTCTCCCACTGCTGGGATGACAGGTGTGCCCTGCTTCACCTGCCTTTTTGTGTGGGTTCTGGAGCTTGAGTGTAGGCCCTCATTCTTATGTAGCAAATGTTTTGCCACCTCCATCAGAGCATCTCTTTGGTCCTTGGTTTGTAATCCTCCCTTTTGATCTGTATCAGGAAAAGTTGTTCTTTGGAATTCTACTAAGGAGATGTGTCTGCTGCCAAGTGGCTTGGGAGGGTTTGGTTGAACGTACAGACCAATAATACCAGTCACATTTGGTTGATTCCTAGTTGACCAATGTAGTCAAAATGATAGAAACTTTCAAGTGGAAGGTACCACTGGACCATCACAGAGCTGCTGAGGCAATTTGATCGAAAACTCAGAGCCCTGGGGCACAAAGAGACATCTCCCAGGGTATGTTAAGTTTCCTCTGCTTAGGAGGGGAGCCTTGGGGGCTTAGAGTGGTTTCTTTTTATTGAAGTGAACAGCATTAATACACTTCTGAAACTCTGGAGGAGTAGAGGAGGTGAGGGACTCTGGCATTCTTGCCAGCTGACTAGGGGGGAGGGGCTTTGCAGTAGAGCCCAGTCTGTCTTTAGCTAGGAACACAGATTTTGCATTTACACAAAAGGAGTTTGCTTGTCCTTTGTAGCCCCTGGGGAGGGGCCAGAGAGTCAAGACCTAATTTAATATCATATAATTAAAGAAATCTACTTTCTATTTTAAATGTGCATAGAAATCAATCTCCTAAATGAGAAGGCTTACATCTATTCTTGTGCAGGCTTTCAATAGGTGTCACCGTCAGGGTGAAGTAGCTTTTCTCTGATGTAGGCCACAGTTGGGTTTTAGGTGAGATATTTGTTTTTTTTTTAAATCCCTGCAAGGTGACAGGAGCCAAGTGTTGGAATGGGAGGGGACCAGGTACTTTTGCCTTTATTGATCTGCTTTCGTTAGATCTGCGAGATCACACGAAGAGCCGATCATACCAAGACCACACAGAGTGACGATCTCATGTCACTACTTGAGAAAAAAAAAATCTGTAACTGTCAGTTGAAGTCAGAAAATTTCAACCTGTTCTCAGAAGTTTCTGTGTGACGTGTCCTGTTTCTAGAAACAAGGTAGGAAGGAAAATAATAACAGGGAAGACACAGCACCTTCTGTCTCAGTCAGGGTTTACAGCTGTGAGCAGACACCGTGACCAAGGCAACTCTTATCAGGACAGCATTTTACCACCGCCGGGTTACAGGTTCAGAGGTTCAGTCCATTATCATCAAGGTGTGAGCATGGCAACATCCAGGCAGGCGTGGTGCAGGAGGAGCTGAGAGTTCTACATCTTTACCTGAAGGCTGCTAGCAGATCACTGGCTTCCAGACAGCCAGGAGGAGGGTCTTAAAGCCCACACCCACAGTGACACGCCTACTCCAACAAGGCCACACCCACTCCAACAGGACCATACCTATTCCAACAGGACCATACCTCTCAGTAGTGCCACTTCCAGGGCTGAGCACTACAAACCATCCCACCTTCCTTTAAACATGTTCCTATTCATTTGTTTTGTGTGTGCATATACATGTGTGCCCGTGCATGATGCTCATGTGTGTGTCTTGTGTGTGTGTGTGTCCACGCGGGCCTTTGATATTCCTTTAGCACTCTGTTTTTTATTTATTTATTTTTGACACAGAGTGTCTCATTGGCCTGGAGCTCGCTAAGCACGGCTAGGCTGATTGGCCAGGATGCTCCAGGGCTTTCTACGGTCCCCTCTCCAGTTCTGGGATTAGGAACCTGTGTCTCCATGACTGATTTTTTTTTTTTAAAATATGGGTTTTAGGAATCAAACTGGTGTCATTGTGGTCACAAGGTTAAACCCTCTACGGAATGAGTCATCTCTCCAGCCCTCCACCAATGTTTCTAATACGAGTGGGAGGAGCAGTGAGGAGGAAACATCGCGCGATTATGGTGATCTATCCCGTGCGTAGGATTCGCTCTTGGGTGTCTTCATAAGACAGATTGGTGGAAAAAGCATTAGGGTTCAGGTACTTGACGTGGCTTTGAGAAGAACAGTTAGAGAATCCTCTGCAGTTTCCAAGGTTGCATCTAAAATGAACAATCTAGCGGTAAAGCTTCTAGACCGTAGCCTCTCTATTTCTATGGCTGTGCACATGCCTGGGCTGAGTGAAGCGAGTTAACGCTCGCGATTGACCCCGGAAGGCAGTAGCATGGTAACTCAGACTTCTGTTGAGCTGCTGTGTTTCTGTTGGGTTGGAGCAGTGAGCTGGCTGAGGGAAATGTAGCGTCCGAGGAAGTCAGCGTTGGGGTAGATAATATGTTGAGCCATGGAAAAGCTTAACTAATAGTTAATATGGAGGCCAGCTTCATGGAAGACACTAAGCAACCATGGGATTGTTCCTTAATATCCAATTGCAGCCAAAGCCTTGTGTGGGTGGTGATGGTACAGAGTCTATTGTAACCTAGGATTACAGAGTCTCTTACAGCCTAGGCTGGTCTCGAACTTGCTTTGTAACCTAAGATGACCTTCAACTGTGATCTTCCTGATACTATCTCCCGGGTCCTAGGATTACTGGTGGGCACCACCAGGCCCTACTTATGTGATATTGGGCATCAAACGCAGGGCTTGGGGTATGCTACGCAAACACCTTACCCACCGAGCTATACGAGATGACATAGAAACCAACATTTCCAACTGGTCTCTGTCCTAATCGTGACTGTGTGTGTGAGTGGAAGTAATGAAAATCATATTTTTATTATGTCATTTGGATCAGATGGAAATCAGAGCCGGTCTGTGCAGATCAGAATATAAGACCAAAAAAAATCTGGATTTTCTTCGTATGGGAGCATTTCTCAAAACGTGCAGAGATGGTGTTGGATGCGGTCTCTTGTTCCTCAGTTCCGTGAAGGAGAAATCGTGGCTCAGGGCAGAGAGTGGAGATGACAGATTGAGGTCTTACCATTTTGCAGGGGTTTTGAGTGTCTGTTTGTCAATCCAGTTCAGCCTTACCAAGCACCCCAGGCAGCGGTTTTCCTTCTACAAACCTACGATCTATCATAAAAAGATCATTTCCATTACTTCTTAGCAGCCACAGAGAGGCACACATAACTTCAATAAGTGTTTTACTGAATAATACTGTGTGTGATATGCTGTGATGTTTTCTGTCCGGCTCTATTTCACATTAAAATCATTCTGGTCATTACCCACTGCGTTGGTTTTAGAGGGCACCCGAGGCTCACGGCCCAGAGGTTGGAAACTATAGGCTGGCACTTGGAGCCTCGTCCAGTGCGCAGGCACTGATCTGTGAGGTACAAACCGTGCTCTGGGGAGGGGATGACATCAGGGCAGAGATTTGCTGAGGCTGAGGCTTTGGTCAAAGGAAGTCATAGAAAAATGCTAAGGGTTTCTTAATGAGAGAAACCCAGAGGCTGCCAATGTGACACAGGCACTCACCCTTCCCTCCCTCCCCTCTTTAATTAAGGCACAAAATGGAGTGAATTAAAAAGAGGCGAGGAACTGGGAAATGTTAAAAACAGAACCAAACCTTATGCTCTTTTTTTCCTCAAATAATTTAATTATGATTGCCTAACAAGTTAGACTAGTTTCAGCATGGCGTTAGTATTAACTATTTTGGAGAATAAATAACGAAGGGGGAAAATACCAAGGAAGTTGTTTGTATCTAATCAATGTACTTTTATTTGTTTATTTTTATTACTTTTTCTACAGTCCCATCATTAACTCCCTTCCCACAATTCCTTACCCTTTTCCTCTTCCCCCTGTCTCCAAGAGGATGTCCCCTGCCCCCACCAGGCCTCCGCACTCCCTGAGGCCTCATCTCTCAGGATTACTTGCATGTTTCCTCACTGAGACCAGACCAGGCAGTCTACTGCTGTATATGTGTCGGGGGGGCCTTGGACCAGCTGTGTATGCTGCCTGGTTGCTGGCTCAGTGTCTGAGAGATCTCAGGGGTCCAGGTTAGTTGAGACTGCTGTCTTCCTATGGCATCACCCTCCTCAGCTTCTTCCAGCCTTTCCCTAATACAACCACAGGGGTCCCTGACTTCAGTTTAATGGTTGGGTGTAAATATCTGCATCTGACTCTTTCAGCTGCTTGTTGGGCCTCTCGGAGGGCAGCCAAGCTAGGCTCCTGCCTGTAGGCACACTATGGCATGGGGAATAGTGTCAGGCCGTAGAGCCTCCCCTTGAAATGGATCACAAGTTGGGCCTGTCACTGAACCTCCT
The DNA here is from genome assembly GCF_021556685.1 of Rattus norvegicus. Lineage (NCBI taxonomy): Eukaryota > Metazoa > Chordata > Mammalia > Rodentia > Muridae > Rattus > Rattus norvegicus. Next base: position 99,686,092 of record NC_141546.1, read on the forward strand.
TTCCCTCAGTCTCTTCTCCATTTTTGTCAACTGAGGACAACTGAGTGCGTCCAGCCCACCTTTCACCTTGTCTGAGGCATGCTCTCTCTTGTTTGCTGCAGGTACCTGGTTAGCTGACCTGTGAGCTTTCTGGTATCCAGGGCATGTTCTTGTCTACACCTCACATCTTACTGCAGGAACACTGGGGTTACAGATGTTTGCTAGTGTGCCTGACTTTTACCTGAGTTCTAGGGATTCAGACTCAGGCCTTCATGTGTGTATAGTGGGTCTGTGCCCACCGAGTTATGGTCCCAGCCCCTGTTATACACGTTTAACGCCAACCGGAAAAGGCAGGCCATATCCTCTGAATGATGGCTGTCAAAAATAATTCAGGGTGAAATGGATGAGAAAGGTGTATTGGTGCCTGTTTCTCGGGCTCACCCCTTGGTTGGTACCTATGCCCTGGTGGTCTCACAGGCCTAAGGTGACTTATTGACAGGGGTTTTGCCTTTCTGAAGTCTCTGGGGGTGAGTGGGGTTTCAATCTCATCCAGGTCCCATTCAGTTCCTTGTAGCGCGGAGGTCCCCATTTCTTTTCTGATTGTCCTATGGCCACTGTCTGCTCCCAGAGGTTTGCCTGCATTTCCTCTTAAGCCTCCCACATGGTCCCTCTGCAAGGGCTGCTGAGACCTACTTGCAGATGCATTCGGCTTTCTCTTCAGCTGAGGCTTTCTTGCTCTAGCTGAAAGAATTATCTTGCTGTTAATGATTTAGATAAGTAGATTGGACTCACCCAGATAATTCAGGATAATCCCTCTCTTGTCAGGTCTATAGTCTACAGTTCCAACTGCTATATAATGTAGACAGAGTCCAGGGGGTTAGAGATGTAGATATTTTGGGGGTGAGCAGGTTTTGATTCGCCACAAGTGGTTGATTATGAAGTTTTCTTTTGAGATAAAAGATTTTGCCCCCATTAGATCTTCATGGCCCTTAAATACTTTGTATAAACCTGAAAACTATAAAAATGTCGAGGTGGATGCCATATTAGAATCCACAAAGGTTCACTTTCTTCATTTACATATGAGGGGGCCAGATAGAGTTGTGAAATCTTGTAGGAGGTCCATGGCAGTTCTTGCTTTCTGGTCCTTCTTCACAACAATGGTACTCAGAAATGCCAGCAGATTGGGCTGTGGAGATGGTGAAGAAAAGATAAATGAAAAGTCCTAGCAATTGACAAGTTGGACTTTTTGTTCTACCTAATTCTGTATCTAGGAAGCATTTATGACACACAAGTCTGACAGTTACTTGTCCAAGATTATTTTTGTAAAATATTGTTCTAGAATAGCAGATGCCTAGGTTAGGGCTTCTTTTGTTACAATAAGACACCATGACCACAAGAAACTTGGGAAGGAGGGAAGGAGCTACTTCATTTTACAACTCTTGCAAGTTATGTTCTGAAGGAAGTCAAGGCTGGAACTGGAGGCCGGAACTGGGAGCAGGAACTGAGACAGAGGCTGAGGAAGAACATTGCTCACCTGCTCATGCCTCATGACTTGCTCAGCCAGCTTTGTTATAGCACCCAGAACCACCTGCCCAGGACTGGTGCCACTCTTAGTGTACTGGACCCTTCCACAACAATCATGAATCAAGAAAACGCACCACAGGCCTACATAAAGGCCTATCTGGTGGGGACATTTTCTCAGTAGAGGATCACTCTTCTCAAATGACTCTAGCTTGCATTGTTTGAAAACAAAAACCAAAAGTCTAATCAGCCTTTTTTCTTTCTTTTTTTTGGGGTGGGGGGGGGGGAGAATCTCACTATATACTCCTGAAACTGACTATGTAGACTTGAACTGCTAGAGGTCTGCCTCTGTCTCTTGAGTGCTGAGACTAAAGGCATGTAGACATTGCTAAATAAATAGTTTATCTTTTATTTTTAAATTTTTGAAACAGGGTCTCACTACACAGCTTTGGCTGACTTGGAACTCACTGTGTAGACCAGGCTGACTTTGAATTCACAAGAGAACTCTCTGCTTCTGTGTCTTGAGTGCTGGGCTTAAAGATGTGTGCCACCACACGGCTTTTACTTTGTGTGTGGGAATGTTCACCCCAGTGAAGGTGCATCCAAGGCCAGCGAGGGAATGGATCCCCTGGAGCTGGAGTTACAGGAGCTTGTGAACCACCTGACGTGTGTTCGGGGAATGAACCTGGGTCCTTAGCACTCCTAGCCACTGAGCCATCTCTCAAGTCTCACATTTTAACATTTTCATTAGAGAGGCCTTTTACGTCCTTGGTTGAGTCCATTCCTAGCTATTGTGGGTAGAATTTTCCCTTGGCTTATTTTTTTACTAGTATACTACAGATGTGTGGAGAGCTATCCATTTTGATGTGATTTTATGACCTGCCTGTGCTCATCATGCCAACGGGTCTCCTGGTGGAGGATCATATCTGCCAAAAGGAATGACTTGACTTCTCCTTTTCCTATTGTATTCTCATTATTGTTTTTTTCTTTTTAAAAACCCCACTTACTTCTTTTTCTTAAGATAATGTAAGCGTGATTGTTTCTGAGGCCAGTGAATCTGGAGAAAATGAGGAAGAAAAAGAAGGAAAGAGATGCTTTGAAACAAAACATAAAACAGTGAGTTCTGTGGAGGCTTCTTGGGAAGATTTTCAGTGTTTTGCCCTAGGTGATCAGTGAACATGGAAGGCCAACCAGTTATTTATAAATATCAATAGAATCTAGAAAGTCTGATGTATGTATGTATGTATGTATGTATGTATGTATGTATGTATGTATGTATGTATGTGTCTGTCTGTCTATCTATCTATCTATCTATCTATCTATCTATCTATCTATCTATCTACCTACCTACCTATCTATCTAATATCATCTATATTTCTCTGTCTGTCTGTCTTATGTAATATGGAAACAGTGTGATGTCCTGAAAGGTATGAGGCTGAAGGTAAGAGGCTCAGAGAACCTTGCTTTAAGATGAGGCCATGGAGAGTCAGACGCTCCTACTCAGGGTATTATACGAGAAAGAGAGCCACCCCATCACCACCTGCCGCCACACCAACACGAGAAGAAAATGCAGGAGGAAAAATGGCAGCAATTTACACCAGACATTTGTAGAATCAAAAGGGTACATGGGAAAGTTTTTGAGTTACCGTCTTGTGGGGAGGACAGAGTGCATGGTATGAAGAGACTGTTCATTTTCCCTAGAGGAAATGAGGTATCTTTTGATTCCATGACACCAAACAAAGGGATTCCACAGTCAGTTACCTGTGAAGAGTTGGTATGCCTGCTGGGTAAGGAGACTACAGTCCCTAGGCACTGGGTTTGCTGATCTCCCTGAAGCTGAGAAAGAGGGAGGAATGAGAGGGGAAACCCAAAGGCTCATAGAAGAGAGGTCAGCACTACCAAACCCTGTAAGATGCTAGTTAGCTTGGAGGGTCGGTGAGAATCTACTGAGTAGTACACAACCTGAGGAAGGTGACTGGACTCCAAACCTTCATTGGTCCTTCACCTAGAGCGCTGCCTGCAGGGTGAGGGGACTCTGCACCATCAAAGGTTATGAGGGATGGACCATAGGTGATAGGGATTGGGAGGACTTAAGAGGTATAACCAGAGTAGGATTTCTTACGTCAGCCAAACAACTTAGTGTTGAGTACAACACTAAGGCGTTCTCCAGGTCCCATGCTCATAAGCTTCACCAATGTTGGCTTTAGACAGTGGCCTCACACCCTGCCTTTGTGGTCAGTCACATTGGCTAGAAGAAGATTTACAGTAACTCCAGTTAAATAAAGAAATGGTCTTTGTCTGTCAATACCATCATCTCTCTTTCTTGTTTCTACCCCTAAAGCATCAGAATCCAAGGAGAAGGAAAATGGTAATGTCGTAATGAGGTTTTTTTTTTTTTTTTTTTTTGTTGGTTCCAAGTCCCCTAGCACAGAGAGTGTAAATGAGAGCATGAGAGGTGAGTTTTTGAATCTGGTGTGAGTCTGGGGCTATAAGATGATGAGTCTGAGTAACTGGAACTAGAAAAGTTGGGTATTTGTCTAGGGTGTTGAGGAATTTACTACTGGGCAGAGCGGAAGGCCTGACAGTGTGAATGAAAACAATGATCTCCACAAGTTTGTTTCTCACTGATTTGAAATTCTAATTCCCTGACACTGTGGTAAATGCAAACCAGAAGGACTGGGCCTGGAATGCGCGCGCTCTCTCTCTCTCTCTCTCTCTCTCTCTCTCTCTCTCTCTCTCTCTCTCTCTCTCTCTCTCACACACACACACACACACACACTTTGCCTTCCTTACACAATGCCTTGTTTTTCATAGACTTAATGAAATTGTCTTAATGTTGGTTTGCTTGAGTTTCTATTTACATCTTACCAATACAACCACAACCATTTCCCAAAATGTCTTCAGTCTCTCTTCTGCTCATTTGAGGACCTCGCTGGGGGAAGTCTCTGTTGGGTCTCTCCAGCCAGCTCTAGTTTGGACTGCTTGCTCTCTGAACTGTTACACAGCTGCCATCTTTTGTTTGCTCCAAAATATTTTTATTTCTGGAAACTCCCCTTTGTGATGAATTCCTCATTTTCTAGATTCTAGATTTTAGGTCTTTCCTTAGCCTATTTTACTATCTTTTTTTCCCCCCATGGGGCACTTTCTACAGAATCTTCTGGAAAACATTGCTAATGGAATGCTTTTCAAGACAATGAATTCTAAAAATGTTTTTCATTTGCAAAATAGGTACACTACTTCCTTTTGCTTTAGGTGGTTCCTAATTATATTGTCTGACTTTGGCCCATAAGAATGCATTAAATATAAAAGGAACAATAATTGGAAACTGCTTACCCATTGGGGCATGCCATTTCATGCTTCTTTTTGGACCCCCACCCCTAAAAACGCCACAAGAGAAAGTTTAGTTTGTTGATGAATGAGAAACTATGTATGTGGAGCAGATAGAAGTGGTAATAACTCCCTTTCCACTTTAGATTGTTGTTTAGGAGTGAGAGTGAGGTCATCCTATGATGATCAGCCCAAGCTTTGCTTGACTGTTAAGATTTGCCAAACCAGATAAGATTAGCAGAGCCACTCAGTTGAACTGTAGAATGTAGAGAAAGTATATTCTAAAGCCATCAAACTTTATGGTGACTTTTTTTCTAGCAAAAGCCACCCAAGACTCTGCCCTGTCAGTTGATAGTTTAGCTGGGTAAAGAATTCTGCCTTAGAAGCTGAGAGGCATCATTCCATTGTCTAGTCTCCAGTGTAACTAGTGGGAATTTTAATTCATAGCTTCCTGAGTTTTTACACATACTATTTTCCCCTCTGAAAGCCATGAGGACACCCACATTTAGTTTTTTGAAATTTCACAAGTTGTGCCTAGATTTGGTGAAGTTGTCCTCTATTGTGAAGGATACCTGATAGAAATCTCATTTTGAGTCTGAAATGATTTTCTTCTAATTTGGAGGCCCCTCACCTTTCTTTTCTGGTGATTATGGGTTGATTTCTATCCACCTGTCTCCCGTGTTCTCTCTGAATTTACCTCTACTGGAAAAGGAATCCTTTGATGGAAGCTCCTTTCTAAATGTGTTTTTCTCTCCTATTCATGGCTTTGACATTTGGACCATTCTGTTTTATTTCCCTGAAAGAGCTCTAGCTTCTTTTGACAAATTAATAATAATTTATTTTCATTTATATCGGAGTTTTACATGCATGCATATATATATATGTATATATATATGTGTGTGTGTGTGTGTGTGTGTGTGTGTGTGTGTGTGTGTGCACCACATATGCGACTAGTATCTGTGGAGATCAGAAGAGGGTATTTGATGCTAGAGCTATGGATTGTGGGTACTGGGTGCTGAACCTGGGTCCTCTGAAAGTGCAGTAAGTGTTCTTAACTGTTGAGTCTCATTGCTCCAGCTAGGAACTTATTTTCTCACCTTTCCACTAAACTTATCCCCTCGGCTACCCTCGGGCAACTTCAGAGAACCCTTTCTCAGTTTCCTCTGTTTCCCTCAGTTTAAAGGGCTCAGCTCTTGTTTATAGAGGCAGTGCCTTTTATTCCTCTAAGAATACTTTCCCATGAAGTTTCTATTTCCTTCAAATTATTAATCTTTGTTGGCTCATCCTAACTCCGCTCTTGGCCAGGATGAGGCTGTGGAATTTGTAGGTGCCTTGAAACTGGGACCAATGTCAAATCCATGAGGTCACTAAAAATGGAAGCTATCTTTTTTTTTTTTTTCTGGTTCTTTTTTTCCGGAGCTGGGGACCGAACCCAGGGCCTTGCGCTTCCTAGGCAAGCGCTCTACCACTGAGCTAAATCCCCAACCCCAAACGGAAGCTATCTTAACCAGTGAGAAGGCCACACATCTCACAAAGAAACAGAATCAATCTGAATATAAGCTTGGGTTAGTTCATTTAAGTACAATAGGAAAGATGTAGGATTTGGAAGCTAGAGATACGAAAGTGACTTAGAAATTTTAGTCTTAGTTGATTTAATTGATGGGAAGTTTATTGAATTTCCTTTCATGTACCCTGAACATTTCAGATATACTCAGTAATTCTTACAGTGTCATTAATAGAGGTATAATGTTGAGGATGAGGGGGTGATTGCCCTTACTATGTGTTGTGAAACTGTATTACAGCAATCTAATGATAGCTGTAATTTGATGAACACTTTCATTGTGCTTGATGCTATTTTAATAGGTTTTGAGTTTATTAACTCAGTTAATCCAGATTTGTTGATGAGAAAAAGAAGACCGTATGAGTTCCTGTCCAAGGTGACATCATTTGTTCAAAGTCACGCCAACTCTAACGAAGAGTATTCAGACTTGAATGTAAGTGTTCTGGCTTCAGAGTCAGCCCTTGACCTGTTTTTTTAATTGCTCTGGAAAACACACAGAAGAGGTGACAGAAGAGAATTCTGGGGCTGGTGAAAGGTACAAATCCCAATCCAGACAAGGATTGTCTGGGGGTGACCAAGGATACTATTAGATGCACAGGAAGTTGACAAATACCTTTAAATATTTGAAAAGCCTTTCCACTAAAGAGGTGTTAGATTTATTCTCTTTAACCCCGAGGCTAGAACTCGGACTGATGACAGGCAAGTACTGTAAGAAAGAAGTTAGCTGGATCTGAAGACAACCTTTTAAAGATAGGGTTTTCAAATATTGTGTGGTTTACTTTGAAAATAAGTTTTCTGACATCAGAGCTGTGCAAGAAGGAGTGGGCATACTGGTGGAAGATCCGAGACTGTTCCAGAAGCTGAGAGAGATCATTTTATTTTGCCATGTCCAAGCAAGTGGAAACAGTTTGAAATGTTTTATCTCCAAAGGACAGCATCCAGCATTGAGCAAGCACTTATAAATTGAGTGTGACACTCTGCAGTTGAGGGGTCTGGGGCCCTGCTTGATCTCAAGTCCTTCTCAGGATCTTACTGCTGGTTGGAAGCACGGCGGGAACTAAACTCTGGTCTTCTAGACTCTAAGTTTGAGGGTTTTATTTTTGGTAACACATACATCATTATTCAGCGCCCCGTGAAGTGTCTCCCTTGCCTTCTGTTTCACTCAGTACGTGCAAATCCCAGTTTCCTGCCATCTTCGCTAAGAGCAGAGTGCTGGCCAGTGTTCCTGGCAGCCAGTAGTCTTTTGTTGCTCTTAGCTCATCTTCCCTCTTCTCTGCCACAGTGGGACACAACCATTTCTCATTTGCAGTCATCTGAAATTAGAACTCTGAAGAATAAAACCCAATGGTCATAGTAACTGCTGGTTGAAGTCATTGCTCAAATACTTGCTTTGAGACCAAGATCCAGGTCTGGTACCCATGTGCAGGACCTTTCATGCAGTCCCCCCCTCTTGGGAGAAAGTCGAGCATATATTTTGCAGCTGGATGAAGACATTGCCCAGCAAAACTGTAAACAGGTGGGCAGGTTATAGAGGACTGGAACTAAGCAGTAGCTATTTCCAGGGCTCCTTCCTTTATTGTCTGTCCTGTGCCTAGGTTTTGGGATCTGTGTTGACATCCTAGTTCCAGTGCACACATACTATGACCTCGATGTTTACAATTGAGGTCAGCATGCTCTAACTTCTTCTTCAGTCTTCTTAGACTTTTAACTGGAGAGATCATTTTTCTTTTGATATATGTGGTGGCTAAGCAAAGTGAGCTATTTTTCGACAAGTAGTTTTAAAAAGTACCCTTAGATTGAGTTACTTTGCTTTTAAAGACATTTATTTGTCTTAATTTGGAGTGTGTATGTGTTTGTGTGAGTGTGTGTGTGTGTGTGTGTGTGTGTGTGTGCACATGTGCACATGCCTGTGCATGGTTTGTTTTTATGTAAGGAAGCCAGGCATTTGGTCAATCAGCATTTAGCTTGATGTGGTAGAACTCTACAAAACCGCTAGAGGGCAGGAGAGTCTAAAGAATGGGGAAAAAACCCCCACTACCTCCCCTCCCCAAATCCCAATGCTACCAGTCAGGAAAATAAACTAAACTGCTCTCTGATCACTTAGAGGCCAAGCAATCAGAATGATCTGCAGACCCAGGCCACCCTTTAGAACAATAGAGATGTGTTGTGGGTAAACTGGCCTGGGCTAGTCAGGCTATGCCTAGGAAGGCGATGGACTTCTGAGCCTAAGATTTACAAGCCATGACCTTTGACAAGTCCCTCACATCTCTGAGTCGTGTTTTTCTGTCTGTGAAAGTGGGCTTCATCACCTAAGCGTGCTGGGGGGCTTCAGCAGAATAGTTCCTGCCTCAAGTCATGCCAGCCTTCACGTCTGCTTGGTTCAGATGCCCCATGTCAGTCCTCCCTCTCTGCCCACAGAGATTCCTCTGTGGACTTGGGTCCCCTCATTAGCGCTCCCCACCTCATGATGTTTTCAAGAGCCCCTGATTGCTGGGTTCTAATTGTTTCCTGGTTTATTACCCACAGTGCATAAGCACTTTCAGAGCACAGCTCCTGGTATCTCTACCCTGGAGCAGGAGGTATTTAAAGCATTTCCTTTTCTTTGCTTATAAGAGTTTCGTTTTTTATTTATTTATTTATTTTTACTTATTCACTTTGCGTTCTGCTCACTGCCCCCCTTCTGGTTACTGCTCCCACATTCCTTCCCCCGTCCCTTTTCCCTTTCTACCCTGTGGGTGGATCCCTCCCTGGGAATCCCCCACCCCACTTTTCGGGCACTTCAAGTCTCTGCGAGGCTGGGTGCTTCCTTTCCCACTGAGGCCAGACAAGGCAGCCCAGCTGGAAGAACATCCCACGTACTGGTAACAGCTTTTGGGACAGCCCCCGATCCAGTTGTTCAGGACCCACATGAAGACCAAGCTGCACATCTGCTACATAGGAGCGGGGAGGCCCAGGTCCGGCCCGTGTATGTTCCTTGGTTGGTGGTTCAGTCTCTGAGAGCGCTAAGGGTCCAGGTTAGTTGACTCTGTTGGTCTTCCTGTGGAGTTCCTATCCCCTTTGGTAATCCTTCCCCCAATTCTTCCACTAGAGTCCCCAAGCTCCACCTACTGTATGGCTGTTCTAGAAGCCAAGCATGAGTGTAGATACGAGGAAGGACAAGGTCCCGGCTTGTGTGATTTTACAGATTAAGTCGAGTTAAATTTCATGACAGGAGCTGGATGTGATAGTATGGACCTGTAGGCCCAGCTACTGGCCAGGGGTTCCAGGCCAGCAGACCCTGTCTTAACTGGGCAACTGTTCCCTACCCCCAGTGCGTGATGGGTCAGCATATATCACAGTGATCTGATATGTAGTCATACCTGTAGAAATAAGCAAGTGGCATGTGGCCTAAAGGGGGAATGAATAGACAACATACCTTGTGGGGATAGGAAGATGACTCAGTGGTTTAGAGCACTGACTGCTCTTCTAAAGGAACAGAGTTCAATTCCTAGTACCCCCATGCCAGCTCACAACTGTCTGTAACTTGAGCTATAGGGATCTGATGCCCTCTTCTGGCCTCTTCATACATCAGGTTCACATGTGATTGCCAGAAAGTTGTGACACAAAGAGTTGGTCAAAGGTGAAGGACAATAGTTGGCTTGCAAGGGCATTCAGGGATATGGTCGTCTTCGCTGGGATTATATCGTGTGTGTGTGTGTGTGTGTGTGTGTGTGTGTGTGTGTGTACTTCTTTTTCATTTATTAACACCCCATAGTGAGGGTAAACTGTAGAAGAGGAGGCTGATAATCCCAGGAATGATGGCAGACTCCCTGGCCTTTTGTTTTTGGGCATTTCCCATTGTACCTCTGAGCCCCAGTCCAGGGGCAGCTTCCCCCTCTGAGAGTGAATAGAGTCATGGGTGCTCCAGCCCATCTTGCTCCTGAGGTCCAGGGCTTCCTTCCTCGTATTCACACTTTGTTAAAAATTCCTAATGAGCTGGGTATGGTGGAATGAACTCCTGTGACATCAATGCTTGGGGAGGCTGAGGCTGTAACGGTCAAGAGTTCAAGGCTAGCCTGAGTTATATCGCAGAACCCTGTTTCAAAAAAATCAAGATAAACATAACCCCAAACTTCACTGTGAGTGTGTGGCCCCTTAGTTTATCAGGGGGTGGCAGGGATGGTGATAATGCTTACTGCTTTCCTGGCTACTGTGGGCTCAAGAGACAGAATCAGGGAAGCAGCAGGCTACAGTCACCCTCCATAGTCAGCAGCACAGTAGAAGTAGCCAATGTTGCTATTCTCTGTGTGCCTGAGACTCTGTGTCTTTGCTTAGCATGGCGTGAGTTCAGAGGTTTGTGAGGCCCTCGTTCAACTTGAGAGCACCAGTCCCACAGTCCTCTGTGGCTCTCATGCCTTTTGATGCTCACTGGCTTTCTGCCATGGAAGCAGCCACAGCAGAAGCGGCACTGTAGGCCTCCTGATTTGAGTGTGAAACTCACCTCCGTGAGACCCTGGAGGCTGAGGTCCCTACATGATGGGGAGCTGTCTGAGAGTTAGGCAGTATGATTCTAGATTGTGGGAAAGAGGTAGGGGAGGCACTTTTCTATGCACAGCCCACCCTGGCTGTGTCTTGGGACCTCAGAGGTAGAAAGTGAAGCTCAGACTAAAACTACAATTTATATACAACTTAAAGTCAAGCCTCAGACATTCCTGCGCTATCTACTATGTTATTTCACTAAATAGGTGACAGTGGGGACTTGAAATATAATTAGATTCTTAAAGGACTGTTTTCTTGGAAGAAGAATGAATACACAAGTAATTAGGCCCGGGGTCCATGATAGAGCTTTATAATGCAATAGGCTGTTGGGAAATGGCTTTACTAATTAACTGATGTAATTTGCAGCAAATTATCCATCTCCTAGGTGTTAGGTATGAATACAGGCTTTCACAGTAGTTAGGTCAAAGGAACCATGTTCAAAAGCCAGAAATAACAGGAACACAGAAAATAGAAGAAGACATGGAGAGAAAGGAACAATAAGCAGACAAACAGAGAGAGGCAGGGCAAGAATATTGGACAAGCATAAAGGAAGGCCGCCGTATTTCTTAAACCTTAAAAGACAGACTTTGTTTTTCTATGTAACAGGCTTTTAGCGAACTGAGCTGGCAGGGTTGAGTCTCGGCCTGTGCTTCCCCACAATCCATGGCTACTACTGCAACATGTGCTTCAACCCAGTGATGACTTCTGCGTGTCTTTCAGCCATTGTCAGAGTTTAATAGTTTAGACTCTTACAAGATGAAGTGCTGGTCTTGAGTTTCGGAGTTCCTGGGTGTCATCTTGATGTTGGGGTAAGAATACAGCTAAGAATATTTTTCTTAAAAGAATCATTGTCTGAAGCCAGAGTGACAGACCTCTTGCCTCACAGGCATGAGGGCCTGAGTTTGATCCTCCAAAACTCATGAAGAGAAAATGCCAGGTGTGGTCACATGGGCTTGCAATCCCAGCTCTTGAGAGGCAGAGACACATGGATCTCTGAGGCTCACGGGTCTGCCAGATTAGTCTGCAGTAATGACCTGCAGGCCAGTGAGAGATGTTGTCTCAAAGCAGAAAACATACAGGCAAACAGGATCTGAAGAACGGTTTCTAAGGTTCTCCTCTGGCCTCTGTGTTCATAAAATACATGTGCATTATAACACCACACACACACACACACACACACACACACACACACACACACACACACACGTACATGTACTCGCACACACACATTCACACGTCACATGTACACACATGCACAAGCATGTGCATGCACACTCACACACAAGAACAGGCGTGAACACATGCACATGCACAGATACACAAGTGCACACAGCCCTCTTCTATGAAAAAGAGGAATGATTATCTGAGGTGAGCAGTCTAAAGATCTGTGCGTCTAGAGGAATTCCCCAGAGCCCTTCCTAGTCTTAGTGCAGCCGGGTTCCTCCTCTTGTTCCTGTCTAACAATTCTTCATTGGTTGGGGATTTGAAAAGGACTTTGCAGGTGGCAGGACGAAAAATAAAGTTATGGCCCCACCCCCTTTTTCTCGTATAAAAACATGCCTTAATTTGTGCTTTTCCATCATCTCAGAGCTTTCTAAAATACGAGACTTGCACATAAAGATAAATGGCACCGGGTGGGCCGGGGAGATCCAGGCCTCCATCATTAACCAAGGCTCTGTGGGGGAATTACGCTGCTTAGCTCTTAGCTCCAGGCCTGGTGATATAGGTAGTGTTTCAGCTCAGTCCTTTGTGGGATTCAGGCTGCCAATACCTCGGCTTTGAAGTGGTTTCCCCTCCTATGATGTAACTGCACCCCCTCGCTGGGCCTGAAGAGGTCTTTCTCATACCCTCTCCCCCACCCCAAAGTCCGTATGCCAGCTTACAGGTCTGATCACACCCCTCTCCTCCATTTTCCAGACATTCTCGTCCCCAGAGCTCTTATTCCCGAGTTAGATAATTTAAGAAATGAAGATGATAAGACATTCAGCTGGTGTGTGCCTGTGTGCATTTGAGGAGCAGGGGTTGGAGTAGAGTCAGTTGCTATTAATGCTTTTCTTTTGTGTGTGTCTGTTTACTTGTGTGAACATGTGTGTGTGTGTGTGTGTGTAGGCTCAGGCCAACTTTGGGTGTCATTCCTCAGGAAGATATCCACCTCCCTTTCAGAGACCGTGTCTCTCAGCGGCCTTGAGCTCCTCAGCGATGATAAAGCCACAATGGCTGGCAAGCTGGCCCCAAGAATATTGTTGCCTCTGCTTCCTCAGCACTGGGATTGCGAGGCCCAGACATCACACCTGATCTTTTAAAGGTGGGCTCTATGGGTCAAGTCCAGGTCCTCACGCCTGTGTAGGAAACACTGACTGAGCTGTCTGTCTCTTCAGCACTGTGTTTGAGCCTCTCAGGTGCCCTCCCCTCCCCTTCTCTCTTTCTTCCTTTCCCCTTCCATCTGTCCTTCCTTCCTTCTGTCCACCCTCCCTCTCTCCTTCCCTCCCTGCCTCCCTTTCTTCCTTCCTTTGTTCTGAGTCTTCCTACATAGCCCAGGCTGGCCTAGAATGTGCAGTTTCCTGCTTCGGTCTCTCAGCCGCTGCGATTACAGGTCATCCTCATCAGACTCTGGTTGATTTCCTCTCTCTGTGTTTGCGTTCTCAATCTGGCTTGTATATAAGAGCGACTCTGCAGGGCAGTGAGCGGGATGTAAAGTGAATAAGTAAAAAACAATTAATTAAAAAAAAGGGAGTGACTCTGCTAACCAGGCATATGTAACATACAGAGTATATCACATACGCACATGTATGTATGCATACACACATATACATATGTATCATTGATTCACAACCATACAGGGCTTGCCTGGTTGTTTAATTTCCACTAGAAAACATTTGCCTTATTTTCTGCTCGATTGTCGAAGAAAACAGTTCTTTGGAAATGTGTGGTACATCCTCAGCCCATAGTCTTCCCAGGAGTCCAAGATCTGAACCCTGTCTTTTGTGTGTGCATCTCTTTATGTTCCCTTCGAGTAAAGCAGCAGAACCAGAGAGCTGGTGCTTAGGATCTGCTCGGGTCTCTGATGTGGATCATTTCACGGAGCTGTACCATTGCACATGGCTCCAGCCTGCACTGGGAGGCACTATCCAGACAGGCACGCACCATGTGTGTTGATTGTCAGAAAGTTTCTGAAGACATGATCAAATGATGACCCGTTACCAAGACAACAGCAGCAGTAACAACAACAAACCGCAATGAAGTAAATACAGATCTTCCTCATGTCTCAGACGAGTCTTTTCTGTACCGAGCACTGTTAGGAGCAAGAACTTCATAAGCAGCATCTTACTGGAGTGGTCACAGAGTATTCAATTTTTTTTTAAATCAGTTGTACATGTGATTTTGATCTTAAAGCGAGTGTGGCCTATCTTTGGTATGCAATGGTGTACTCTTTCACCAAAATATTCTTTGGCTCGGTTCATATTCACAGCCTTAGCTTACTGCACTTGACCTAGAATGCACTATTGTATGTAGTTTGTAAAATAGTTTGGGGTTTAATTGAAAATGGTTTGCAATTTTCTTCTATCAACCTGAGGTGTTTGAATGAGAATGTCCCCCATAGACTCAGATGTTTGAACACTTGGTCTCCAGTCGGTGGCGCTGTTTAGGGATACTTGGACATTGCCTTATTGGAGGAAATATACCATTGAGGGCAGGCTTTAAGAGTTTAAAGTTTCTAGTTTGCTCTCTCTGCTTCCTGCTTGTCATTCAGGAATGACAGCTATTCCTGCCATTGCAGTTGCTGCCTGCTGCCATGATCCCCCCCACCCCAAACCTCCATCTCTCTGAAACTATAAACCCAAATAAAAGTCGCTTTCTACACATTGATGATGGTTTTTATCACAGCAATAGATAATCAAACACAATCCATTTGGTCTATCTGGGGTCTCTTCACACTAGGAGGTAGGAGGAGTTTGGTTTTTGACCTTGGATTTTGATCTCTTCTGGGGGCTTACAGAGAATGGCAAGTCAGATCCTGACAATGGACCCAGGTATCATGCTATGGCAAACTGAGTGACTGTGGGTTTTTGGGGGGTCTGTGGCCTTGACCTGCCATCCAGCATATCTTTCTACTTTTCTTTTGTTCCCAAGAAAGTGTGTGTGTGTGTGTGTGTGTGTGTGTGTGTGTGTGTGTGAGAGAGAGAGAGAGAGAGAGAGAGAGAGAGAGAGAGAGAGGTGTGTGTGTGTGTGTGTGTGTGTGAGAGAATAAATATAAGAACTGGAGGGAAGACAGTGAGGAAGAGAGAATGTTTCAGTTTCCCTTTTGCTGACCTGATCAGAATCCCTGGAGAGACGATGATATCTGCTGGATACATTGGGCTCATTGCCCTGCTAGCCACAGTCCCTGCCATCAATGGGGTAGCTCTGCCCAGTGCCACAGCTGCCAGGTGAGCAGTTTTGGAATGCTACCCACATCCTAGTTTCAGTATCATACCCGTTGTTTAGTTAGTTAGGTGCCGCACAGTTAAACAGCCCCCCTCCCAATCTTCTTTGATTTTGTTTTATATTGGGTAATTTGATCTACTTAATAGTAAGTCTCCTCGCCTGTGAACTAGTCCTTCAGAATGTCGTATGGTGGTTAATATTGTCAACCTGACAGGATCTAGCATCATTGGGAGAAGGGCCTATGAGCATCCCGGGGTGGGGATTATCTGGTTAATTATTTCTGTGAGATTGAGAAAGCAAGCTGGGCACTGGCACACGTCCATCAACCTCTTTTTGTTCCTGGATTTTGGATGTGCTATGTATGACCGGCTGCTCTGAGTACCTGATGCTCAGGACCCCCACTCCCTGCCCTTTATCCTGACATGATGGCCCGTAGTCCCCAGTTGTGAGCCAGGATAAACCCTTTCTCCATTAAGTTGCTTTTGTCCCAGTGTCTTCTCACAGAGACGCAAACTAAGACACGGAATTGAGAGTGCAAGGAGTTAATGCTTGAAAATATTTGGCAGATGTAAGTGTACAAGAGGCCTTGGTTATTGTTCCTCGATCAAGTCAAACGCCTCACCCCCGCCCCCTACAGGTTTTGGTCTTGCTATTTGTCCCATGTTCCCAGATTCAGGAGATCAGCTTGCTTAGTCTGTGAGGACCCGGGTCTTACGGGCATGCACCACTCCTAGCGTTAGGGTTCAGACCCAGAACGTACACAGCTATGTGAGTTGCTTGCTAAAGTTTCTAGTAACCTTCAAAGCTTGAAAGTTTGGTATACTGGGCCTACAATGTCTACATCTCACACACACACACACACACACACACACACACACACACACACACACACACACTTAACAAAGCGTTTGTTAATTAATTAACTAACTTGTGTTGGGGATCAAACCCAGGGCCCCGCACATGCCAACCACATGTTCTGCTACAGATTTGACCCTCTGTTCCTTCCTGTCACTCACAGAGTCTCACACATGGCTGTGCATACAACAGTTAATCATGTACTGTTAAATGCTTGTTGAATTCATGATAAGTAGTAACATCATTGGATATGTGTCTAACATGATTTATTTTGCATGGAAGACTTGTTGATGAGGGTTTAGGTAATGTATTCTGTTTTCCCTCGCCTATTCACTCATTTAAAAGTTATGTTTTAAATGACGAACATTTGTGGAACAAACCCTTACTACATATATCCCAGGAATTGAGCTGAAGGCCAGCAAGGAGACAAAGCTAAAGTACACAATGACTCTTGTCCTTAGGGACCTGATTTCTGGGTAAGGACTTAGTGTAAAATGTCACCCACATTCGCATATTCCCATGAAAGCAATGGTGGGTGAGCTTGTACTTCCAACAGCTGCAAACTCCGTGGTATGGTGGACATAGGGAGTGCCCATGGGGAAGTGGTGAGAGGTAAGGATCCTTAAATGTATTTTCTAGACTCTAGAGGGCACGCACACAGCTGGGCTTGGTGGTCAACACTTTGAACCTAAGGCAAGATATTCATGAGAATATTCAGAATGCAAGTCCAAGCAGCCACATTCCAGTTCCAGTGTGTATAGTCGCATTGTGCATTGAAAACATTTGATTAATTCTTTGAGAAATACACACGTTATATTCTATACATATTCATTCTCCCTCCCCCAGGGCCTCCCATATCCACACCCCTGGTCCATAGCCATACAATATTGTGCACATAGTTAAAAAAAAAGAAACAACCCATTGAGTCCAATTTGTACTTCAAAAAGCTGGAAATAGTCCTGTCACATGATCCCCACATACCACAGCAGTCATGCCCCCAGAGGTCTCTGTATTCTGCTACAGAGACGCCTGCTCATCTGTGTTCACTGCCGCTGCAGTCACGGTGGCTGGAGAATGAAAACAGTTTATACAGTTTTTACGTTTGGTTAATCGAAAAATATTATATTTGCTTTAGCAATTTCTTCTAAAAATTCTATTGGAGTAATAGAACCATATTTTGTAATCTGTAGCATTTAAACTCTCTCACTTCATTAATTATTATAATGGCATCTTTTATCCAGGTGAACTGGCTCATGTCCATGATTCCAAAATCTGAAAGGGCGAGGCAGGAAGATCTCTGTGAGTTTGAGGTCAGCTTGGAATGCAGAGCGAGTTCTAGGCCAGCCTGGGCTACAACGTGAGATTCTGTCTCAAAACAAACAAACAAAATTCTAATTGTCTTTTATGTAATGAGCCCATATTATTTACCTGGTACCATGTTTAATATCTGACATATTTATTCCTAATTAGATTCATTAATTCCTAATTAGAACCCCTCGTATGAGAAGCTCCTTCACCAATAATGGGAGTTAAAGCTAGGGGAGCCAGACTGGATTTGTCCACTCATCCACTCTATTTTCAGTGTCTATCATGGTGCCTGGCACACACTAGGGACTTACTCAGGCTGGTAGGGCCTGATTTTGATGATCAGGATTGGAGGCAATCAAAGCTAAAGGGAGTTTTCTCGTCTGATGCTGGAGAGACTCAAGTTCGACCCACTGATTCTTACTGGGAAGGAAAACAATTTTGTTAGTCAATGGATTCTCCTCCACTAGGTCTGTTGATTCTAGGGACACTGACTAGCTGATGACCAAATAGGGATGCTGCCCTCCTCAGTCACAGCTACCTCTGACAGAAAAAAAAAAAAAAAACAGGATCACTGTTTGAAGCCATCATTTGGGTCTTGTCTTCTACTCATTACTGGTCTTTCCTCTTTTGTGGTGGCTCGGTGGGATTCGGGAGAGATCTTACTTTGTGCTGTTATCTGTGAGACCTCAACATTGGAAATAAACGTGTCTCTGAGGCAGCTTCCTCCTCTGTCTTAGCTCCATCAAACAACGGAGTGAAATGCCTTCTACTATGATATTAGCTCCTGGTCTTGAGGGTCTGATGATCAGGGAAGCTCATCAGAATTTTGAGGAATTTACTTTCTTTCTAGAGACCTTTTGGGATCTTTGAGTTTTAAAGGGGGTTTTACTTCCTTAAAATGAGGTCTGCAAAGGTGGCTCGGTGTAGAAAGTGCTTGCCCCAGAACCCAGGTACAAGCTGGGTATAGCAGAGCATACCCATGACCCCAGTGTGGAAGGTGGGGGACAGGTGGAGTATTGGCGTTTGCTGGCCAGTGCCAGGCTTAGGGATACAATCTCAAAAAAATCAAGTGGAGAGTGTGGTGGTTTGAGTAAGAAACGTCACAACAGTCTTGCGTATTTGGACATTTTGTCCTCAGTTGGTGGTTTGGGGAGGTTGTGGAAGCCTTAGGAGGTAGAGATTTGCTGGAGAGAGTGTGTCACTGGGGCAGACTTGGAAGGTTTATAACCCACTTCACTTCCTGATCCCTCTCTCTGCTTCCCTTATGTTGATAAAAATGTTACCAGACAACTTTCTGTTCCTGATGCCATGCCTTCCCCACTGTGATGGACTTCAGCGCCCTGGAACTGTAAGCCCAAAGAAACTCTTTCTCCCTTTAAGTTTCTTTGGCCACTGATATTTTATCACAGCAATAGGAAAACCATTAAAACAGAGGGCTGGGTACAAAGGCAGACATGAGATATTGAACTCTAACCTCCACCCTGTCTCATGGACACAAAGGCACATGCATCAAACATATGCACACAGCCCTCACAGACACACATGCACATAGGCGGGCACACACCAACACCAATGTTGTCTTTAACAGACTGAATTGACGAATCTGGCAAACAGTCACTAATAATTACTAAGAAGTCCAATCACATGTCGCAGGCTGAGGGAAGATACAGCTCTCACTTTCAAGGGTGAGAGGTGGAGACAGACCTATGTGCAAACTGCCACTGTATTTGCTGATTGTGAAACTCTGAGAAGGACAGTATAGACGACTCATGGATGCTTAAAGAAGCAGCGATGAAGCCTTGACGGTTTCTCACAGAAGGCTGTGAGGAAGTGAGGAAGGGCCAGCCTTCTAGGACGTGCATTAGCATCCTATCTGCCGGGTAAGAAGGGATGGGTTTGCTGTAGCCTTGCTGGTGTCTCTCAGCTGTCCACATCCCCACTTTGATCACCCTACAGCTCTCCAGGTTTTACATCCAGAGTCAGCCCTGCATGTAGTGTTCTGACCTGTTCCATACGCACCAGCTGCATGAGCCCAAGTCCTAATTGGCTGAGATGGCTGTCAGGTGGAGGAGCTGACACGGTGCCTTTTCTTCCACTGCTGCTCTTGGTTGGCCAAAAGCATGCACTTCCCTGCAGGTGATGGGTCTAGGCACTGGGTACTCATTTGTCTTTGGCTATTACCTTGAGCTTGCCATGTGACTCTTTTCTTCCTGCAGTGTCGTCTTTCCCTTGATCCTCATGTTGTTTCTGGTTTATTGCTCAAGCCCAAGCTGAGACCATCTCTAGTTACTCTGAAGATGTGTGTAAAGGGTCAGTGCAAATATTAGTATAAAGGTTTCTGAGTGAAGCCCGTTATCCCATCCATGGGTGTGAGTGAGGGATTCACGGGAATCCAGTAACACTCTCTTATCTGACTAACCCTCTGCCACTCCCTTGTCTGTGTAATGAGAGAGGGTGAGAGTATGTATGTGTGTGTGAGAGTGTGTGTGACTGTGTGTGTGATAATGTATGATTGTGTATGTGTGTGAGAGAATATAAGTGTGTGAGTGTTATGAGTGTGTATCTGTGAGTGTATGTGTGAGAGTGTATAAGTGTGTATGAATCTATTAGTGTGTGAGTGTATAGGTATGTGTGTGAGTGTGTGTGAGAGTGTATGAGTGTGTATGAATTCATGAGTGTGTGAGTGTATAATTATGTGTATGCATGTCTATGTATGCGTGTATAAGTATGTGTGTGTGAGTGTGTGTGTGTGAGAAAGTATATGAGTGTGTGTGAGAGTATATGAGTGTGTGTGTGTGTGAGAAAGTATATGAGTGTGTGTGTGTGAGAAAGTATATGAGTGTGTGTGTGTGAGAGTATATGAGTGTGTGTGTGTGTGAGAGAGGGTATATGAGTGTGTGTGTGTGAGAGTATATGAGTGTGTGTGTGTGTGAGAGAGAGAGTATATGAGTGTGTGTGTGTGAGAGTATATGAGTGTGTGTGTGTGTGAGAGTGTATGAGTGTGTTTGAATTCATGAGTGTGTGAATGTATAATTATGTGTATGCATGTCTATGTATGAGTGTATAAGTATGTGTGTGTGAGTGTGTGTGTGAGAGTATATGAGTGTGTGTGTGTGTGTGTGTGTGAGTGTGTGTCTAAGAGCACAAGGTCAGATATCTTGCTCAACTGCTCTGTATCTTCTCTCTTTTGAGACAGAGTCTCTCAGTGTACGTAGGGCACACTGATTTTGCTCACTGGTTCCCCAGTGAGCCCCAGTCATCTCCCTGTCTCTGCTCCCTCAGTTCTGCGATTGTAGGACCCTGGACTTCACATTTGTGGGGTTAGCATTTCACTAGGACATCTCTCCAGACCCTCACTCTTGGCTTTTGATCCCTAATTTCGGTTCACTTTGCAAGATAGAATCGATGAGCTTGCATCAACACAGTGGCCCTGTGTTAGGTGTGTGAGAGCCAGGACCGCACTTCATCTTCTGACTTGAAGCAAAAAGCAGGCAGTGACCATTTCATCCTGATCCCTGAACCAGCAAAGCTTGGGAACTGCATCTTGAAAATGAGTCACTGAAACGTTTTCTTTCCAAACATCTGCATGTTGTTAGCTTGATTTATTTTGAATTAAAAAATCTTTTTGAGCTGGCTGACAGCTTATTTTAATTCCCAGCTGTTAAAATGTTTCAGTGGTTGGAAGGGGACTATGCCTGTGGCTTTTGATGTGGTGGGAAGAAGTTGGGCACGAAGGTACACCTGCAGGACCTGCCCCTTCTCGTCATAGCCCTCCGACGCCGTTTATCCCTTCTGCTTAAGAGTCTGGTGCTGTGAGCCTTTGTTTACAACCTAGATCTATTTGCTTGGGTTCTGGGCCTGGTGGCTAAGGCAGTTCAGCTCACAGTCTGTGATGTGGTGGCTTTTATCCAGCCTGCAATGCTTTGCGGATGCCTTAGATTCTTTGTGGGACACTTTAGGGGAACAAATAAGTTAGTTTATATTTAATTAATAGTTCCCTCTCCTTCCCCAAAATTTGCTGAACTAACTTTCTGTTCAAAATATGTGATTCTTACGAATGCTTTGAAGATTTCTGGCTTGGTAAAGAGCCTTGACTTATTCTTCACTTTTCTTGGTTCTGAGTGAACGTCTTTTTTTTATTGACATTTTTGAGCAGGGAGCCTAAGGACCAAGTCCCCTTTGTTGCAATCTGTGTAATATAAGTAGCTAACGTTACTGATGCCTTCTTCCTTTACAATCATCAAACACTGTTCATGGCTGCCTTAATTCCCCTAGAATACTACCCTGTCATTCACTCACTGGTTTCTAGAAGAGCTGTCTACACTGCTTACTTTAATTCTCCACTCTCCTTATGCCTCAGAGATTTTCAGACTCACGTGTGGCTCACTCTACTGTTCTAAGGCACTGAGCTCTTGAAGCTTATTTGTGATTTTTAAAATGGGTTTTCCATCGTTACTTATGTCTACATGGAGAGACTTCCATGGAGAGATGTCATAAAACCAAACACTGGGATCTCGAGTTATGAAACATTCACTCTGGATGTAAACAAATGGGACTTTTCTATGCCTACCCTTTCTCTGAAATAATGACACTGAGACCTGGTATATTTATTAACAAGCTTCAGGCACTATGACCGGGCAGATGTTCTAAGCTATTCTAACCTGAAATGCTGGCTTGGCCTACCTCCCTCCCAAGTGGCACATTACCTGCTATCTTAGTTTTGCTATTGAACCTCCTGACGGCAACTCTCCACCTCTGTCTGGGCATGGAAGTCCTGTCTTATGCTCTCCTGCCCAGATACAGGCTAACCAATCAGGAGGTGATGGGGAAGAAGGTTTTACAAAATACTGAGTCATACCAAAGTCTGGGCTGCAACCAGATCTCTGGGCACAGAAATTAGTGTCAGAATACACAGTGTACAAGCACTCCCAACACACTGGAGTGAAGATTTAGGTGGGCACTGGGGTCCACCCTGTTTATAAGTTACATTTAAACAGCCAATAGTTACTCTAAGTCAAATAATGAGGAAGAGGGATCTCTCTGAAGACTCCAGCAACAATATGGACAGGAAAAGCTCCCATGGATATGGGAGGAGGATAACAGAAAAAAGGTTTGAACAGAAGGCAACGATCAGAAAGATTGAAAGAAGCCAGAAGCTGCAACCGGAGAGTAATGGACACGGGGAAGCAAGGAAGAGGGATATGTCCATCTCAAACGAGGTCTTCAGTTTTGCCCTTCAAATTCTATTTATATTTTTCTCATTTTTGAATATCTTTTGTTGGTCATTTACTTTTATAGAATGTCACACATGGTTTTTTTTTGTCAGAACAGTTTCAAAATATTACTTTTCATGAAGCCTGTCTCCTTTCTTTCCTCCCTTTCTTGTCTTCCTCCCCCATCAGCCCATTTCCTTGCATATCTCTTTAATGGTGGACCTAGTGCTTTGCCAGTTTTTCCTCTTTTTCACTTTACAATTCTGGTTCTCTACAATCTGTTAAAGTGTATATTTGCTGTGAAAAATGCTCTTGGACTTTCATATTAGTTTATTAACCCAGGATAGTAATGGATTTCATTGTAGCATTTTGATAGATACTTTGTTTCTATTTCTGCCTTTGTCTCACAGCTGTGCTACTCTCCAGTCCCCCTTTGTCTGTAGCATGGGTGATATACGCACACGTGTGTGTAGGTGCACACACGTGGAAGTTGGAAGTGATGCGTGCACGTGTGTGTGTGTGTGTGTGTAGGTGTACACAGGTAGAAGTCAGAGGAGGGCATCTGGTGTCTACCATTCTCCATTTTACATGTTTGAGGCAGGGTCTCTTCCTGTGCCTGGAGCTCATGGTTTTCAAAGAGGCTGGCAGCCAGGTGGCCACAGCAATCCTCTGTCTCTTCTCCTCAAAGCACTGGATTTACATTTGTGAGACCGAAGCTTGGCTTGCTGCCACAAAGGTCATAGGATGCAAACCCAGGTCTTCATGGTGGTGTGACAAGTGCTCCTAGCCCCTGAGCCATCATGCCAGCCCCATCTCTTTATGAAGATGCCAATTTAAAGACCATCTTCAAAGATTCCTTTTGGAAGACCTGCGATGAGCTGGGTGTGAGGGGTATATGGCAATAATCCTGGCACTTTTGAGGATGAAGTATGTTGATTTTGAGGTAGGTTGGCAAATTAGAAGACAGAATGGGCTTTGGGCTCCAGGGTGAGACCTTGTCTCAAAACAACAAGAGAACAAAACAAAAGACAAAAGCAGACAGACTTTTGGGATGGAATCTAAGAGTCTGCATTTTTGATATCTATACCATAACTACCTGTTCTGTAAGGATTTAGATACTGCTGGCCTGTGGAATGGGTCACACTGGGGAATACTGGACCATGGAAGCTGCAGAATGGTCCACACTGGACAAGAGAAGCTGTGGTATCTTGTCCTGCCTGACAACATCATTCCGTAGCTTGCTTGGTCTTAGATGTGGATCTGTAAGTGTCTTCTAACTCATCTCTTAGGAAGAGTCCTCCACAAAGGGTAGAGGGACCTAGCTGGCATTTATATACAAATTGGGAGGGTTCTCTAAGGAAGACCTCCCTCCATCATTCCTGAGGGTCCTAGTCTTTTGCCTTGTTTTTATTTACATTTTTCATACAACATATTCTGATCACGCTTTTCCCTCCCCTGCCTACTCCCAGATCGTCACTGCCTCGCAAACTCACTCTCAGCTTTATGCTTTTTTCCTCTTTCTTTATCTCTGAAATAAACAACTCAACAACAGCAACAGGAACAACAATGGCAATGACAGTGACAGCAACAATAGCAGCAGAAAGAACAAAACCAAACCCAAAGTCCAAAATCAAAACAAACACGAAAAAGACCACTAATACAAGAAAAGAGAGAAAATCTAAAAGAGACCCCCAAAGTACAGGCACATAAAGACCCCAACAAAAACCCAACAATACCCCCCCAAAAAAAACAAAACCAAAAATCCCCAAAGTGAGCAACAGCAACAACAAAGCAACTCATGAAGTTTATTTGTGTAGGCTAACTTCTCCCCAGCACGAGGCCTGGCCTGGAGTGTGACTGACATTATCCAGTGACACTCCGTTGGAGAAAACTGATTTCCATTTGCCAGCAGGCATCAAGCACAGAGAGCTTCTCAGTTAGGGGTGTCCGCTTCCGTCTCAGGGCTGGGACCCTTGAGCCTGTGCTGGTCTTGTGTGTGCTGTCACAGTCTCTGTGATTTCAGTTGTGCATTGTCCTATTGGACTGTAGACTCCGTATCCTTGGAGTCACCCAACACCTCTAGCTCTTACACTCTTTCTTCCTTTCTTCCTCATAGCTCCCCAGTCCCCAAGGAGATGGGGCTTTGGTAGAGACATCCCGTTTGGGATGGAGTATTTTAAAGTCTTGTACTCTCTGCACATTGTCAAGCCGTGAGTCTCTTGTTGATTCCCCTATCTTGCAAAGAGAATCATCTCTGATGAGGGCTGATCAGGCGAGACACTGATCGATGGGTATAGCAATATGTCACTAGGGAGCACTTTATTGCCATGTTCCCTTAGTAACCTCTGAAATTTGGGTCGTGATCAACTTACCTCAGGGATTCCTCAAAGGGCCCGCTGTTTTCTGTGCTCTATAGAGTAAACTAAGAGTAAAAAGAAATACTGCTTTTTAAATGTCGTGTGAGGATTTGGCCTTAATGATGTTGAAATTCTGTAATTCTGTAATATGTTTTTGTAAGTTACATTCTCACATAAGCGTATGGCCGTCTGAGGGCTCTCTTCTCAGAGAATGTTCAGGTAAACTTGTTTGTTTGCTTCTCATCCATTTCTAGTCTTTCTTCTGTTTGGTGTGGAGCATTTATCTTTAGAATCAGGCGTACTATTGCTTTGGCGTTTGGCGTTTAAATGTTATACCCGTTGTGAATTACTGGTCTTGTGGCTGATATTGTTTGACAGGTTTGAATAAAGAACACTTCAGACAGAGAAAAGTGCTTGGCGTGTGAGCACGAAGAAGTGAATTCCGTCTCCAGAACCCACAGAAGAGCATGTATTTGTTTACCCCAGCCTTGGGGGAGTTGGGACAAGCAGACTCCCAGATGATTGGCCAGCCACTGTAGCTGAGCCAGTGAACTTCAGCTTTAGTAGGAAAGATCCTGTCTTCAAAAATAGAGGAAGAGAGAGGGAGAGCCTTGGTTTTGACCTCCGGCCCTGGCAGGTACTGCTCATGTGTGACAGTGATACCTTGACTAGTTTATGCTAGCGTCGATCTTATGGTCGGGTAAGTCAAGGATGGAGGGACAGAACTTACGTTTAGTGTGATGAGTATTATGCCAACTGTGTTAACTTTTGCCACCTCCTTCTAAAACCGTTGCTCAGGTACTGGTTAACTGAGATAAGGGTAGTTATCCCAGCTTGACGGTGTGGGGGTGGGGATAGGGGCTCAGAGGTAAACTGACCTGCCTACAACTCACCTATTGGGTGTGGGCGTGGTCCTAGCTGCCTATTCCATGATCCGCACTTTTCCCACTATATTGGGCTACTCTGCTGCTCAACTCAGTGTAGATGCATAATACACCCCGGTAGGTTTGGGCTAGTGTAAAGTCTCTAGGATACAGTGGTGCCACCTAAGTATCATTCATACTTGTCCAACCTCATACAATGGGGCTGGGGATGTAGTTGAGACGGAAAAAGCTCCCAGCTTGTGGAAAGCTCTGGATTGAATCCCCAGTGCTGGGAAAACAAACACTTAGGAACCCAGCATAGAGTAACCCAGACTAACCCCTTAGAGACCCACAGACCACACAGCACCGGGAGCCAGCTCTTGTGAACTGTGAGCGCGGGGCGACAGTGAAGCTTCATTGTAAACCCCCTGACACCGCACTCTGTGTGAGAAGCTCACTTTTAGGAAAGCATGTGGTAAATAAATGTTACTCCTCAAGCTTGCTGCAACCCTAAAACCACTGAGGTGAACGGCATCAAAGAGGATACGCTCTGATCCTGATGGGTAAGGGGCTTGGCTGAAGCTACCAGCGCCTGCATAGCCGATGGTTAAACACAGTTCGGCATTTCTGGAGAGGCAGAGAAGAGAAGGTGTTTAGAGATTCCCAACCTTGTCAGTACTCACCTCCTGCCTTCTCTTCTCACCCCTCCTCCCTCACGGACTCTCTGATGCTCACCCTTCCCGCTGCGCACTGGTGCTTCAGCATTCACAAGGTAGCCACCAGATGTGAGGAACGGACAAACGAACTGTTGTGAATTGTTCTTATGAGGTACACACCCAGGCCTTGGTGGAGGGCGTGAGGCTTTGCTTAGAAAGCTTGGTCTAGACACCACTGAGAAAATCCCATGGCCGGACCTGGGCGTGGGAGCGGACTATGGGGTCTAATTTGTTCTTTAAGTTTACCTAATGGTTTGAAGGGTGGAACTCTCTATGCGAGTGCGTGGGATACGTTCTCCTAGGAAACTGAGCTCACCGGATAATTCTGTGGAAACTGCTCAGGAGTAGGGCAAGCAGAGTGAATACATTTACGAAGGGAGTCACGTGTGCGTCTAGTCAGACTCGGGAAGGCAGGTCCCACTGTGGTGCACCTTCTGTATCTGTTCAGGCTGCATAAACACACCCTGAGTTACAGGGCATTTCTCATGACTTTAGGTATTTCCCCCATTTTACAAAGGCACAGAGAAAAGACCCAGCCTTTTTTCTTTCTTTTCTTTTTTCTTTTTGCTTGCTCAAGGGTAGAAATTTAGGGGGAAAAGGTCACCTATTCTTACTCCACAAAAGAAAATTTATTCATCTGTTGTAAGTAAAGAAGCATTAGAGTGTACAAATAGGGGAGCTGCTAAACGCTTGTCAGCAATACCCACTCCAGCCTCAGGCCCCGTGGAGGAGCATGGACCCCAGGTGAAGGGGGATGTCACTCTAAGGGACTTCTGCTAAAATTAGAAGAATCTTTTTTTCTTTTATTAGATATTTTCTTTATTTACATTTTGAATGTTATCACCTTTCCCGGTTTCCCCTCCAGAAACTCCCACCCTATACCCCTCCCCACTTCTATGAGGGTGCTCCCTCACCAACCCACCTACTTCCACCCACCTCCCTGCCCTGGCATTCCCCTACACTGTGGCATTGAGCTTTCCAAGGACCAAGGGCCTCTCCTCCCATTGATGCCAGACAATGCCATCCTCTGCTATATATGCAGCTGGAGCCATGGGTCCATCCATGTGTACTCTTTGGTTGGTGGTTTAGTCCCTGGGAGCTCTGGGGAGTTTAGTTGGTTGACATTGCTATTCTTTCTACAAATTAGAAGATTCTAATCCCAGTGAATACACACACATTCCAAAACAAGCATGCAGTTTTCTTTTAACAGAATTTCGAGGGAGAAGGAGAGGGAGAGGGAGGAGGGGGCAGGGATGGGGAGGGGGAAAGGGAGGGAGAGAGAGAATATAGGAATGATTAAAATAGTCTTTCCATTTCCTGTTCCCCATATCTGGGAATGGGAGATCTTTAATTCTTTATTCTGGGTGGCAGTAATTTAGCCCTGGATCAGATCAATCTCACAATGATGCCGTGAGTTGTTAAACCCATGTACTGGTGATCTACCTGAGACTGGGAGTCCCTGAATAGAACTAGGGAAGATGTTGGCTTGAGCAATGAGCTACAGCCATCAGCTTAACTGGAACCCTAACAAGAGCTGGCATGTGACCGCAACATCCCTGAATTCCCTTTCTCTGTTGCCAGTGGACATGACAGTTCAGGTTAAGGTATCAGGGAGTCCATGGAGACCTGTGTGAACATAACACAGAGGGCTGCCCTGTGCCTGCCATCTGCTTCGGATCTCCTCTGGGGAGAGAAACTTTCTCTTGTAGTGTGGGGAAGTAATGGGAATGCCCCAGGATTTTATGGACCAGTTTTCACTTTTCCAGATGCAAAAAGAAGGGCTGTAATGGTCTTGAGAACATGTTGAGAGTATCCTCTGGGAGGGAGGGAGTGAAGAAGGGAGGGAGGGAGGGAAGCTCGCAACAGATAAGCTATGTGTTTGCTCCAGAACCAGCTCCTTCATCTCACCATGGGGGTGTTGAGTGATGCCACAGGCAGCTGGAAAGACTCATTTATTTGACCTAATTATTCTCCATGTAGACCTGACTCATCCCAACGGGCTCTTCTTCAAAGGAAAAGAGGGCCAGATCGCCTCCTTGGCAGCAATGGAAAACAAATGCTATCCACGGGATGGCTGTTAGATTGAAAAAAGATGCAACCTGCCTTTGGGCGCAGCCAGTATTTAATGATGTTACCAAGAATAGAGGACTAGAGAGAGGGGGTAGTGTCAGGTCCTGACATTCTAGCTTTCTAAAAATGTTCTTAATAAAATTAACTTGCCCTTGGATGGCATGGACAAAAGTAACTCAGAACCCCGGGAGGAATGGAGGCCTTGGGGGTGTTTCTGCCGTTTTCATTAGTGATCCGCTAAAGCCTAGTGGGTACCGCGGGGGACTTTCTTGGGGAGGGGGGATTATTATTTCTTAGTTCTCTTGGATGCTCCGTTGAAGAATTAAGAATCTCAACTCCTTTCCCTCTCCCTCTCCCTCCCTCCCCCCACCCCCCTCAATGGGAGAATGGAGAAAGACTTGAAATGGCTCTCCTTTACCATTAAAGCAAATCAAACACAGAGCAGGGCAGCACGCGCATTCCTGTGAAGCTTTTAACTAACCCAAGGATGCGTTTCTGATGCGTGCAAGTGCGTCTTAGTGCGTGGTGCCACCTGTCTGCATTGGAACCAGGCTGAGAGTTGGGAAGAAACCCCAGTTCGTAGGACAAAGATGGAGTGAGGGCCTGAGCTTGCTTCTGACAGCCCATGTGAGTCAGTTGGACATGGAGGTGCACACTTATAATCCTAACACTGAGTCGCTAGAGACAGGCTGGGTCCCTGGGGCTCGCTGGCCATTCAACTTCCTACACCCTGAGCTCTAGGCTGATGAGAGACCCTGTTTAAAAAAATGGTGGATGGCTTCCAAGGAAAGACACTGAGGGTGACATATGGCTATGTGCCTGTGCACACATTTGTATTTGCATCCATTCCCAGGTGAATACACATGTGCGCGCGCGTGCGCACACACACACACACACACACATACACACACACACACACACACACACATATATCAAGGAAAAGAAATATGTCTGAAAGTAATCACTTGTATCCTTCCTGTTCCCATTTTCTTGTTTTAGAGTTAAGGCTGAGAATGTCATGACTCGAAGAACGTGGGAAAGATATGTGATTCAGGTGACTGTCCCCTTTCTCTATTGTGGTTTCATGCCTGTTGAGGGAGGGCATTTCAAAAGTCCCTTGTGGCCAGATTCTTCAGGGACACCATGTTTAACCTTAGGCTCTGTTGTATTGTAGAGATGGCGATGGAAAATCCCAAGACCTCTTGTACCGAAGGCCTGCAGCTCAAGCAAACCTTTCCATACCCTGGCTGCCCAGTGGGCCTGTGTTGCAATTCCAATCAAGGCTTGCCCAATGGTGTTTGCCTCTTTTCCTGGTGCTGGAGCCAGAGCCTGGGGTTCCTTTTGAAACAATTCTGAAAATACCTTGGGTTTGCACTCCTCTGGGCTCTGCAGCAACAAACCTGTTCTGTGGTGTGGCTAGTGTTTACCTAATTGGTGGGAGGACTTTTTAATATCAAAAGGAAAACATTCTTGCGCATTCCACCTAGGTAAGATGTGGTTTTGTGGTGCTGTGATTTGGGGTCAGGAGAGGATGAAGAAAAGAAAAACAATCCAGTTTCTTTTTTGGGCAGGGTGGGGGTGGGTGAGCAGGAAAGAAAACTGAGCAAGGGGCAGGAGGGGGCGGGGGCGGTGGAGATGAAGGCTCTGCAGATGTTGTTCTGCAGGGAGTCATGACTGAGCCTGTGTTTCTTTTGCAGTTAGCTCCAAAAATAGATGGCTAGTAGTAAGAAGCAACTGGTTTCTGATGCTTATCAGAGGGGCAGTTAAGTCCCCGTCCAACTGTTAGGGTGAGGAATGGGGCAAGCTCTATATCTAACAGAAAAGGATCGCTGCATCTCATGGCGGGCGCTTTGTGTTACATTTCATAGGGCTGTTTTCTGGCCAAAGCTATTAGCTAAGCAAAAGGAATTTGCCCAAGGATAAGAGGGGCTGATAGCTTATAGTGGTCATTTTAAATACGCGTGCATGTGTATGTGCACTTACACACACACACACACACACACTCAATTTTAAGTCCTCTCATTGTGTAGCTTAGGTTGCCTGAAACTTCTTGCTATAGGGTTCAGGCTGATTGTGAACTTGCCATATTCCCGCCTCCATCTATTGGTGTGATTACAGCTGGGCACAACCATTCCATCTACTGCTGTCAAAAAAAAAAAAAAAAAAGTTAGGACAGGTTGGCCTTGAATTCCAAAAACGAGTTTGAGTTCCTGATCCTCCTGCCTCTACCTCCAGAGTGCTGAGATTATAGGTGGGCACCACCATGCAGAGCTTGACATATGTCTGTCTGTCTGTCTGTCCATCCATCTGTCCATCTATCTATCTATCTATCTATCTATCTATCTATCTATCTATCTATCTATCTATCTATCTAATTCATGTGAATGTTTTGCCTGAGTGTATGTACCATACCTGTGCAGCATCTGCAGTAGTCAGAAGAGGGCATCAGAGTCCATGGGATTAGATGGTTGTGGATTGCCATGTGGGTGTTGAGAACACAGGTCTTCTGGACAAGTAGACCCATCTCTCCAGAGCCCTGGGATCTGGTTTAATCGGCTATTGCCGAGCCTTCGAGGAATGGCGAAACAGTGACAGCCAGGCTGTGCATGGGGAAAACACACTAAAGATCAGTTAGGAGCAGTCACGTGCCATGGGGGAAGCCAGATTTCTATCTTTCCAAAGATCTCAGGGTGAGCGGCTTTGGGGCCATAAAATTCCCAGAGCCTCCTATCCTGCCTCAGAAAGTTGGAGGCTGAGGGTGCTGTGTATATGTGGACACGAGGGACAACCTCCCTCTGAGTTGTGCTGGTCAACCTTTTGTCAACTCAACTCCATTTCTTGATTCCCTAAGAGTAGGATTTGCCAGCGTCTTCCCCAGGCTTTGCTGCACGAGAAGGTCAGAGGTGTCAGGATTGGTGGATCAGTGCTGAGGGTGAAGACATGGCTACAGGATACCCCAGCTCTTACCAGATGTGCTGGTGTTACTTCTCTTCCAGATGTGTCTAGCTCAGGGCCACCCCTCTGTAGGATGAAGTCAGTGCTGGAAGCCAGTGCTCAGGCACCCTCGTGGCAGGAAGCTGCAGGGGCCTGCAATGAACACTGTAGACTGGCTGTGTTTCAAATGGAGGCCGCCGCCCGCATCTCAGTCCCTAGTGACGCTGACACTGCACCTTATGAGTTATTCTGATTTGCAGGTGCAGGTCCAGCTTGGAGCAGCTGCTGTGCCTTTGATGGCCACACCACAAGAGCATAGTCTCTTGGTTGGCCTCTTGTTGTGAGCCCTGTGTCCTGGGATCATTGCAGAGAGTCACAGGCTAGCCACTGAAAGCAGGAGCTGAGCTGGTGAGAGTCGTGCTGGGTGGGGAGGTGAGAGGATTCCTTCATTTTCTTGGCAGCTGAAGGGCAATGGTGTAATGCGGCCTTTTAGGATAACTTGTAGATACTTACTGGACATCTACCTGGGTCAGGCTGAGTTTACGATTTAATAAGACATAGAGCGGCCATCAAGGATTTTTATACTTGGTTAACATTTCTCTTCCTTTGTGTGGCCCAGGTCAGTAATATTGTTAATTATACCCCAAACCTTCGATCCAAAAGATGCCCTGGCCCATAATGAGTGTGACAGTTTGGGGGATACAGGCCATTGTAGTGGGGAAGGAATGGTGGCAGAAGCATGGGGAAGACAGTTAGTCACACTGTGTGCTGATAACAAGCACAAGCTGCCTACTCACACTGTGTGCTGATAATAAGCACAAGGTAAGCAGCTCTCTGCTCCCAAACCCCGTGGGAGAGAGACCTCACCGCCTGGTTAGGTGGGCACTCCTGAGGCTGCAGAGCGGAGGAGACCACCAACACTGCCCACCCCTGCCCACATCCCTGGCCCAAGAGGAAACTGTATAAGGCCTCTGGGTTCCCTTAGGGGAAGACCCAGGAGCGGCAGGACCCCTGTGCCTGAGACACCGCCTGAACCTGAAGGAAACAGACCGGATAAACAGTTCTCTGCACCCAAATCCCGTGGGAGGGAGAGCTAAACCTACAGAGAGGCAGACACGCCTGGGAAACCAGAAGAGACTGCACTCTGCACACATCCAGACGCCAGAGGAAAGCACCAAACGCCATCTGGAACCCTGGTGCACGGAGGCTCCCGGAAAGAGCGGCGCAGATCTTCCCGGTTGCTGCCGCCGCGGAGAGGACTTAGGCAGCACCCCACGAGCAAATTTGAGCCTCGGAACCACAGGTAAGAACAACTTTTCTGCTGCAAGAAACCTGCCTGGTGAGCTCGGGACACACAGAGGCAAAATTCCTCTAGGACCAGGCACTTCCTGTGTTTACCGGAAGTCCCACACCCAAGGATCCTGGCCCGCAGCAGCTCTCTGCTCCCAGACCCCGTGGGAGAGAGACCTCACCGCCTGATCAGGTGGGCACTCCTGAGGCTGCAGAGTGGAAAAGACCATCAACACTGCCCACCCCTGCCCACATCCCTGGCCCAAGAGGAAAATGTATAAGGCCTCTGGGTTCCCGTAGGGGAGGGCCCAGGAGCGGCAGGACCCCTGCCTGAGACACCGCCGGAACCTGAAGGAAACAGACCGGATAAACAGTTCTCTGCACCCAAATCCCATGGGAGGGAGAGCTAAACCTTCAGAGAGGCAGACACGCCTGGGAAACCAGAAGAGACTGCACTCTGCAAACACATCTCGGATGCCAGAGGAAAACACCAAACGCCATCTGGAACCCTAGTGCACGGAAGCTCCCGGAAAGGGCGGTGCAGATCTTCCTGGTTGCTGCCGCTGCAGAGAGCTCATGGGCAGCACCCTGCGAGCAAACTTGAGCCTCGGGACCACAGGTAAGACCAACTTTTCTGCTGCAAGTGACCTGCCTGGTGAACTCAAGACACAGGCCCACAGGAACAGCTGAAGACCTGTAGAGAGGAAAAACCACGCCTTAAAGCAGAACACTCTGTCCCCATAACTGGCTGAAAGAAAACAGGAAAACAGGTCTACAGCACTCCTGACACACAGGCTTATAGGACAGTCTACCCACTGTTAGAAATAGCAGAACAAAGTAACACTAGAGATTATCTGATGGCGAGAGGCAAGCGCAGGAACCCAAACAACAGAAACCAAGACTACATGGCATCATCGGAGCCCAATTCTCCCACCAAAATAAACATGGAATATCCAAACACACCAGAAAAGCAAGATCTAGTTTCAAAATCATATTTGATCATGATGCTGGAGGACTTCAAGAAAGACGTGAAGAACTCCCTTAGAGAAACACAGGAAAACATTAATAAACAAGTAGAAGCCTACAGAGAGGAATCGCAAAAATCCCTGAAAGAATTCCAGGAAAACATTAATAAACAAGTAGAAGCCTACAGAGAGGAATCGCAAAAATCCCTGAAAGAATTCCAGGAAAACACAATCAAACAGTTGAAGGAATTAAAAATGGAAATAGAAGCAATCAAGAAATAACACATGGAAACAACCCTGGATATAGAAAACCAAAAGAAGAGACAAGGAGCTGTAGATACAAGCTTCACCAACAGAATACAAGAGATGGAAGAGAGAATCT
Source organism: Rattus norvegicus (assembly GCF_021556685.1). NCBI lineage: Eukaryota > Metazoa > Chordata > Mammalia > Rodentia > Muridae > Rattus > Rattus norvegicus. The sequence goes on from NC_141546.1 coordinate 99,720,376, forward strand.
CGGGAGCAGAAGATTCCATAGAAATCATTGACTCAACTGTCAAAGATAATGTAAAGCAGAAAAAGCTACTGGTCCAAAACATACAGGAAATCCAGGACTCAATGAGAAGATCAAAGGATAATAGGTATAGAAGAGAGTGAAGACTCCCAGCTCAAAGGACCAGTAAATATCTTCAACAAAATCATAGAAGAAAACTTCCCTAACCTAAAAAAAGAGATACCCATAGGCATACAAGAAGCCTACAGAACTCCAAATAGATTGGACCAGAAAAGAAACACCTCCCGTCACATAATAGTCAAAACACCAAACGCACAAAATAAAGAAAGAATATTAAAAGCAGTAAGGGAAAAAGGTCAAGTAGCATATAAAGGCAGACCTATCAGAATCACACCAGACTTCTCGCCAGAAACTATGAAGGCCAGAAGATGCTGGACAGATGTCATACAGACCCTAAGAGAACACAAATGCCAGCCCAGGTTACTGTATCCTGCAAAACTCTCAATTAACATTGATGGAGAAACCAAGATATTCCATGACAAAACCAAATTTACACAATATCTTTCTACAAATCCAGCACTACAAAGGATAATAAATGGTAAAGCCCAACATAAGGAGGCAAGCTATACCCTAGAAGAAGCAAGAAACTAATCGTCTTGGCAACAAAACAAAGAGAAGAAAAGCAAACAAACATAACCTCACATCCAAATATGAATATAACAGGAAACAGTAATCACTATTCCTTAATATCTCTCAACATCAATGGCCTCAACTCCCCAATAAAAAGACATGGATTAACAAACTGGATACGCAACGAGGACCCTGCATTCTGCTGCCTACAGGAAACACACCTCAGAGACAAAGACAGACACTACCTCAAAGTGAAAGGCTGGAAAACAACTTTCCAAGCAAATGGTCAGAAGAAGCAAGCTGGAGTAGCCATTCTAATATCAAATAAAATCAATTTTCAATTAAAAGTCATCAAAAAAGATAAGGAAGGACACTTCATATTCATCAAAGGAAAAATCCACCAAGATGAACTCTCAATCCTAAATATCTATGCCCCAAATACAAGGGCACCTACATACGTAAAAGAAACCTTACTAAAGCTCAAAACACACATTGCACCTCACACAATAATAGTGGGAGATTTCAACATCCCACTCTCATCAATGGACAGATCATGGAAACAGAAATTAAACAGAGACGTAGACAGACTAAGAGAAGTCATGAGCCAAATGGACTTAACGGATATTTATAGAACATTCTATCCTAAAGCAAAAGGATATACCTTCTTCTCAGCTCCTCATGGTACTTTCTCCAAAATTGACCATTTAGTTGGTCAAAAACGGGCCTCAACAGGTATAGAAAGATAGAAATAATCCCATGCGTGCTATCAGACCACCACGGCCTAAAACTGGTCTTCAATAACAATAAGGGAAGAATGCCCACATATACCTGGAAATTGAACAATGCTCTACTCAATGATAACCTAGTCAAGGAAGAAATAAAGAAAGAAATTAAAGACTTTTTAGAATTTAATGAAAATGAAGGTACAACATACCCAAACTTATGGGACACAATGAAAGCTGTGCTAAGAGGAAAACTCATAGCGCTGAGTGCCTGCAGAAAGAAACAGGAAAGAGCATATGTCAGCAGCTTGACAGCACACCTAAAAGCTCTAGAACAAAAAGAAGCAAATACACCCAGGAGGAGTAGAAGGCAGGAAATAATCAAACTCAGAGCTGAAATCAACCAAGTAGAAACAAAAAGGACCATAGAAAGAATCAACAGAACGAAAAGTTGGTTCTTTGAGAAAATCAACAAGATAGATAAACCCTTAGCCAGACTAACGAGAGGACCCAGAGAGTGTGTCCAAATTAACAAAATCAGAAATGAAAAGGGAGACATAACTACAGATTCAGAGGAAATTCAAAAAATCATCAGATCTTACTATAAAAGCCTATATTCAACAAAACTTGAAAATCTACAGGAAATGGACAATTTCCTAGACAAATATCAGGTACCGAAGTTAAATCAGGAACAGATAAACCAGTTAAACAACCCCATAACTCCTAAGGAAATAGAAGCAGTCATTAAAGGTCTCCCAACCAAAAAGAGCCCAGGTCCAGACGGGTTTAGTGCAGAATTCTATCAGACCTTCAGAGAAGACCTCATACCAAAATTATCCAAACTATTCCACAAAATTGAAACAGATGGATCACTCCCGAATTCCTTCTATGAAGCCACAATTACTCTTATACCTAAACCACACAAAGACACAACAAAGAAAGAGAACTTCAGACCAATTTCCCTTATGAGTATCGACGCAAAAATACTCAATAAAATTCTGGCAAACCGAATCCAAGAGCACATCAAAACAATCATCCACCATGATCAAGTAGGCTTCATCCCAGGCATGCAGGGATGGTTTAATATAAGGAAAACCATCAACGTGGTCCATTATATAAACAAACTGAAAGAACAGAACCACATGATCATTTCATTAGATGCTGAGAAAGCATTTGACAAAATTCAACACCCCTTCATGATAAAAGTCCTGGAAAGAATAGGAACTCAAGGCCCATACCTAAACATAGTAAAAGCCATATACAGCAAACCAGTTGCTAACATTAAACTAAATGGAGAGAAACTTGAAGCAATCCCACTAAAATCAGGGACTAGACAAGGCTGCCCACTCTCTCCCTACTTATTCAATATAGTTCTTGAAGTTCTAGCCAGAGCAATCAGACAACAAAAGGAGGTCAAGGGGATACAGATCGGAAAAGAAGAAGTCAAAATATCACTATTTGCAGATGATAAGATAGTTTATTTAAGTGATCCCAAAAGTTCCACCAGAGAACTACTAAAGCTGATAAACAACTTCAGCAAAGTGGCTGGGTATAAAATTAACTCAAATAAATCAGTAGCCTTCCTCTACACAAAAGAGAAACAAGCCGAGAAAGAAATTAGGGAAACGACACCCTTCATAATAGACCCAAATAATATAAAGTACCTCGGTGTGACTTTAACCAGGCAAGTAAAAGATCTGTACAATAAGAACTTCAAGACACTGAGGAAAGAAATTGAAGAAGACCTCAGAAGATGGAAAGATCTCTCATGCTCAGGATTGGCAGGATTAATATAGTAAAAATGGCCATTTTACCAAAAGCGATCTACAGATTCAATGCAATCCCCATCAAAATACCAATCCAATTCTTCAAAGAGTTAGACAGAACAATTTGCAAATTCATCTGGAACAACAAAAAACCCAGGATAGCTAAAACTATCCTCAACACTAAAAGGACTTCAGGGGGAATCACTATCCCTGAACTCAAGCAGTATTACAGAGCAATAGTGATAAAAACTGCATGGTATTGGTACAGAGACAGACAGATAGACCAATGGAATAGAATTGAAGACCCAGAAATGAACCCACACACCTATGGTCACTTGATTTTTGACAAAGGAGCCAAAAGCATCCAATGGAAAAAAGATAGCATTTTCAGCAAATGGTGCTGGTTCAACTGGAGGTCAACATGTAGAAGAATGCAGATCGATCCATGCTTATCACCCTGTACAAAGCTTAAGTCCAAGTGGATCAAGGACCTCCACATCAAACCAGACACACTCAAACTAATAGAAGAAAAACTAGGGAAGCATCTGGAACACATGGGCACTGGAAAAAATTTCCTGAACAAAACACCAATGGCTTATGCTCTAAGATCAAGAATCGACAAATGGGATCTCATAAAACTGCAAAGCTTCTGTAAGGCAAAGGACACTGTGGTTAGGACAAATCGGCAACCAACAGATTGGGAAAAGATCTTTACCAATCCTACAACAGATAGAGGCCTTATATCCAAAATGTACAAAGAACTCAAGAAGTTAGACCGCAGGGAGACAAATAACCCTATTAAAAATGGGGTTCGGAGCTAAACAAAGAATTCACAGCTGAGGAATGCCGAATGGCTGAGAAACACCTAAAGAAATGTTCAACATCTTTAGTCATAAGGGAAATGCAAATCAAAACAACCCTGAGATTTCACCTCACACCAGTGAGAATGGCTAAGATCAAAAACTCAGGTGACAGCAGATGGTGGCGAGGATGCGGAGAAAGAGGAACACTCCTCCATTGTTGGTGGGATTGCAGACTGGTACAACCATTCTGGAAATCAGTCTGGAGGTTCCTCAGAAAATTGGACATTGAACTGCCTGAGGATCCAGCTATACCTCTCTTGGGCATATACCCAAAAGATGCCCCAACATATAAAAAAGATACGTGCTCCACTGTGTTCATCGCAGCCTTATTTATAATAGCCAGAAGCTGGAAAGCCCTTCAATAGAGGAATGTATACAGAAAATGTAGTACATCTACACAATGGAATATTACTCAGCTATCAAAAACAACGGCTTTATGAAATTCGTAGGCAAATGGTTGGAACTGGAAAATATCATCCTGAGTGAGGTAACCCAATCACAGAAAGACATACATGGTATGCACTCACTGATAAGTGGCTATTAGCCCAAATGATTGAATTACCCTAGATGCCTAGAACAAATGAAACTCAAGACGGATGATCAAAATGTGAATGCTTCACTCCTTCTCTAAAAGGGGAACAAGAATACCCTTGTCAGGGAAGGGAGAGGCAAAGATTAAAACAGAGACTGAAGGAACACCCATTCAGAGCCTACCCCACATGTGGCCCATACATATACAGCCACTCAATTAGACAAGATGGATGAAGCAAAGAAGTTCAGACCGACAGGAGCCAGATGTAGATCGCTCCTGAGAGACACAGCCAGAATACAGCAAATACAGAGGCGAATGCCAGCAGCAAACCAGTGAACTGAGAATAGGACCCCCGTTGAAGGAATCAGAGAAAGAACTGGAAGAGCTTGAAGGGGCTCGAGACCCCATATGTACAACAATGCTAAGCAACCAGAGCTTCCAGGGACTAAGCCACTACCTAAAGACTATACATGGACTGACCCTGGACTCTGACCTCATAGGTAGCAATGAATATCCTAGTAAGAGCACCAGTGGAAGGGGACGCCCTGGGTCCTGCTAAGACTGAACCCCCAGTGAACTAGATTGTTGGGGGGAGGGCAGCAATGGGGGGAGGGTTGGGAGGGGAACACCCATAAGGAAGGGGAGGGGGGAAGGGATGTTTGCCCGGAAACCAAAGAATTATTATTAAGTATTAAATAAATTAAAAAAAATAAGCACAAGGTAACTAGTCACACTGTGTGCTGATAACAAGCACAAGACAAGGTAACTAGTCACACTATGTGCTGATAACCATGGGGTGAATAGTCACGCTGTGTGTTGATAACAATCATGGTGTGACTAGTCAGTCACACTGAGTGCTGTGACTAGTCACACTGAGTGCTGATAACAAGCAGAGTGGTCAGGACATAGGGTCAGGGAACAAAACCGTGGAAGACCTGGTTCCCAAGTGAGCCACTTCCTCCAGTGAGGATGTACCTTCTAAAGGTTTCCAAAATAGTACAGTTCAGATGCAGGAAGCTATTGGGAAACCTTGGCAGGAGTCAGATCACTTCTGCCCTCAGTGTTCTGATATCAAGGCTGAGAAACACAGGAGAGCCTGTGAGAATTTGTGAGCATGGCCCACCAAACACTAAGCCAGGACTTGCAAGCAGGTGGGTGCTATGGTAGCTGTAGAAGAGTGTCTTGGTAGTTTTTGCAATCCTCCCACCTCAGTGCACACCACTCACCTTCCGAAAGGCAAGATCTGCATTGCTATTCTGGCCTCAAATCTGTTTTGAGAAGTCAGAGATGGCCTTGGCTCCTGCAGAGGTAGATTCTGCTGGCGAGGGGACTTACCCTGTGTAAGGTTGGGATTCGACATGTAATAAGACAAGCTACTGTCTCCTCACCCAGACTGAACTTGTTAAAGGCAGCATTGGCTCAAACGAGGACTGTGAGGAGCTGGTGTCAGAGCCTTTTGATCCCCTCATGACTCAATGGTGTGGTATGGGCATCTATTTTCTACTCTGGCCCCAGGACACTAGTCATACTGAACTCTAACTGCCCAAGGTGCTTGGCACCATCATCAATTATTTCCAGCCATTCTCTGTTTCATCTTCTTACTCCTCTGATGGTGCCTCTTGTCACTGGGCCCAATTGAATGTGGCTCTTAAGGTCTCCATATATGTATGGGAGAGTCTCATATTAAAATAGGATACCTAAACTGTGTGTGGTTTGGACCCAGAAAACAGGAATGTAATGTATTAATTGCTTTTTTCTCTCTCTTTCTCTTCCTCACTCCTTCTCTCATGTCTTTCTTTGCAAATGAATACCTAGCTGTCTCAGTACCATGTGTTGAAAAAAACTCTATTTAGCTGTGTGTGAGTTTATGACCATATGTGCCTTTTTGCACCAATACCATGCTGTTTTGGTTACTATGGCTCTGTAGTATAGTTTGAAGTCAGATACAGCAATACCCTCAGCATGGCACCTGCCCTCAGGAATGCCTTGGCTAATCAAGGTTCCTGATGTTTCCATGTGAACTGTGTGTGTGTGCATGCATGTCTGTCTGTCTGTCTGTCTGTCTGTCTGTCTTCTGTGCTTCTCTCAAGAATGCCAGTGGGATTTTGATGGGGATGGTATTGACTGTATAGATTGCTTTAGATAATACAGCTGCTTTCACCATGTTAATTCTGCATGGGCAGTCTCTCCATCGAGCGGTGTCTTCATCCATTTCTCTTTCATGTTTTCTCTGTGTAAGTGTCTTACTTCTTTGTTTTAGGCTTACTCCCTGGAGTCTACTCTTTTTTGAGGCAGCCATGGATGCGACTGTTCTCCTGTTTTCTTGGCAGCTCTGTCTGTTGGGACCTGAGTTTTTTATGTGTTCATTTCATATCCTGCATACTCTGCTGAAAATATTTATCGATCTAAGAGGTTTCTGGTAGAGTTACTGTCTTTTAGGTGTAGGGCCATATTGTCAGCCAATGGGGAGAATTTGAATTATTATCCAGTTTTTATCCCTTTGGTTGCTTTCTCCCTATGGTCTAAGTATTATGGATGACATTTTATATTGAAGTTTTATATTGAATAAGAGCCCCAAGAGTGTGCATCCTTATCTTGTTCTCAATTGTAGAGGAAACGCTTGCAGTCCCCTGTTTAAGATGATGTCAACAATGGGTTTGTCTTATATGGCCTTTACTACACTGAAGCGTGATATCTCATTTCCTCAGGGCCTTTTAAATGACAGGATATTTAATTTTGTCCATGTTCTTTCTGCATCAGTTGAGATGACCATGTGACTCTGTTTATATATGGCATTACATTTATTGCACTGCACGGGCTAACTTACTCCTGCATTCCGGGAATGGTGCCAACTTGATTAAGACTTTTTCAATGTATTATTGGGTTCAGTTTGCAAATGTTTTGTTGAGAATTTTTGTATCTTTGCTCATCAGAGGGCTTGATCTATGGTTCCCTTTCTGGTGGTGTCTGTACCTGGCTTTGGAATTAGGGCAATGCTGATTTCAAGGATGAGTTTGGAAGCATTTCTCTCCTCATTTTATGGGATACTTTCCGGAACATCGGTGGTTGCTGGATGTCATTCTTTAACATTCTAGTAAAACCATCAGCCAATTCTCCCAGTCCTGGGCTTTTCTTTTTTGGGAAAATATCTTATGGTACCCCATTAATCTTATAACTTGTTGATCTTTCTGGCCTTTTTTGAGTATCTTTTAAGTTCAATTTTATTAAGTCATTGATGTCTAGAGATCTATTAATTTCTTCTAGGTTTTATTATTGGGGTGTAGGATTTCAAGATCGTCTGTCATGGGACCTTCTGTACTTCTGTGGCATCTGCTGTAATTTCCTCGGATTTTGTCGATCTATATATCATCTCTTACTTTCTTTTGGTTGGTTTGGCTAAGGCTGTGTTGATCTTGTTTAGTTTCTCTCTTTCTGAGTCTCACTGTGTATCCTTGGATGGCTTGGAGCTCAATATGTAGACCAGGTTAGCCTCAAGATCAGAGATCAGCCTGCCCCTGCCTTTCTTTTAAGTGCAGGAACTAAAGGTGTGCACTGTCACACCCATGGCACACTGCCTTCAGGGAGCTAGTTCTGTTTTACTGGGGCTTTATATTGTTTTTGTAGATTCAAGTCTATTCCTCTCAGCTTTTATGTTTTTCGTTCCTTTGGGTTTGTCTTGAGGTAAATCTTTATGCTGCTTGTTCAAGGTCTCTGTGGTTATTATTATTTTCTCATATTTATTTATTCTGTGTGTATATGTGTGCACATACACATTTGACCTTCCATGGTGGTTAGACAGAAGCTTGCAGGAATCTGTTCTCCATTTCCACATATAGGTCCTGCGGCTTGAACCTGGGTTCTCAGGCTTGGCAGCAAGCATGCACTTTTACCCAGGGAGCCTTCCCATAAGCCCTAGCTTTTTGTTTTAAATATAGACTATCAGAGCTATACAGTTTCCCTAGAGCTGTCTTTGTTACACCTTCGTTACACAGCATTCTGATATGCTGTGCTTTCATTTTTCTTTTGATTCAGTGAATTCTGCCTTGCCCTGGCCTCAGTAACTTGCTCTCCTGTGAGCACCCCCTGGCTGCTCTCCACACAGCTTTCCTGTTGAGAGGATTTTTCTTGGTGCTGGTTTTCTGGTTTCATCGCATTATAATTTCCCAAGATGCAAGATGGTACTTCAAGTTAAAAAGGATTAAGTTTTATTTTGTGTGTATGAATGTTTTGCCAGCATGTGTATATGCTAAAGGAGGCCAGAAGAGGAAGTTATAGATGGTTGTGAGCCACCATTTGGGTGCTGGGAACCAAACCCGAGACACCCCGTCCTGCCCCCATCCCCCAAGAGATGCAAGCGCATTCTAAATTCTAACTCGTCTCTCCAGCCTCAGCTACTTTTCTTTCTTTCTGAGATTTTTCTTTATGGCCTACAGTGTATTCCTGGAGTTTGGAGACTGCTTCCTGAGCTGATGAAGAGAAGCTGTGTTCTGCCCCGAGACCCTGGGTAGCACATACTATAGACACTGAAGTCCATCATTTCTATGAGCGTAGTTACCTGTGACGTTTCTTCGTTAATTGTTCTTAGATGACTCACCGATTGGTGAGTAGCATGTTGAAACCGCCCACTATCATTTTATTGTTCCTTGTATGCCCCAGTGATACTTGTCTTATGAAATTGATAGAATCAATATTTGATGCATACACACATGTCAGAACACAGTCTGGGAATGGAGTCGTATGGGACTTCTGAATACTTGTGAGAACACTCCAAGAAAAAAGGAGTCTTGTGACCTTCTTGGGAAGTGTTTTAGGGCTCCTCCAATGTGCATCAGATAGTGGTGACTTTACCTCATTTAACTTACTATTGCTTGCCTGTGTTATTCAATTAAACGTTTAAACTCTCCTGTATCTGCCTTTATGGAGAAACATGTTTTGCACACGCAACTTGAGATTGAATGCAACTTGAACTCGGGAGAATTCTGCTCGTGATGCTTTTTTCTTAACATCTCCCCCCACCCCCCGAGATTAGATTGTCTGATGTTCTGAATAAGGTTGGCTATGCATGAGACTTTAGTCTGTCTCATGTATGTCCATTCTCCTGGGTCCCATTGTCTCTAGAGTATAAGTATAAGTATAAGTATAAGTATAAGTATAAGTATAAGTATAAGTATAAGTATAAGTATAAGTGCAGTTACATTCTTTTTTACAAAGTAGACTTTTAAAATACCTGTAAGTAATAGGTTTTATCATGGCATCATAACTCTCTTCATATACTTTTTAAAATTTAACATTTTAATTTTTTGAGTATTTCATACACGAGCCCTACATCTATATCACTTCCACCCACCACTCTTCCCTCCCAATGTCCCTGCACTTCTTCCCAAACTCATGACCTCCTCCTCTTTAATTCCTATTGTTCTACATGTGCATGCATGCACACATGTGGTTGGAACCTACTAAGACTATTTAGCTTTGCCTGTATATACATACGCTTAGAGCTGACCACTTGGAATTGGATGCCCATGGGCGCTCATCTCTGGAGAAAATGGATTTTTGGCCGCCAATGGTTTTTGATCTATGGATGGAGCCTTGTAGAATTTCCCCACCAGCATTGACATGTCTGTAAGTGTTGCCATTATGTAGGACTTGTTTCAGCAACCAACTGCTGAGATTTCCTGGGTGTAGCTTTCTGTCACATCTAGAAAACAATGCACAAAATGGCATCCTGGTCCTTTGTTTCTTAAAAGTCTTTTCACCCCCTGTTCTGTGATGTTCCCTGAGGGTGAGGGGAAGAAGTTGGGCATCTCATGAATTCCTGCCATTTTAAGCAGCTGAGGATGTTTGTAATGGTTCTTTATCTGCTGTAAAACGAGCTTCTTTGATGAGGGGTGAGAGCTGCATTTATTTCTGTGTATAAGGGTAAGTATCATGTATATAGTTGAAAGTATATTCGTTTAGGAAGGTGTCATAGTAGATTCTCCTCTAAGGGTCTATTACTTCACTAGCCACAGGTAGTTAGCGCTGCTTTTGGTCCCAACATGCATTGCCTCCTATTGACTGGGCTTGAAGTCCAACTGGACAGCTGTGGGTTACCCCCAAGATAGAGCCACCACCATTGCACCATTGGGCTTGTTGTTATTTAGTTCATAAGCTTCACGGTTGAGTGGGACTATGGCTTGCCTTTCTCCCTTGGCAGTTTACACAGTCCCTTCTGTTCTTATAAGAGCTAGTCTTCAGGGAAGAGACTTCTGGGTCAGTTAAAGAGCTATCCTTCAGTCCCATGTGTGAAGTGTGTGGTATCTCCAACAGGACAGCCTGTCCTTCAAGTTCTGAAAGGCAACAGGGACAATGGCCATAGTGTGTATTGCTTTGAGTGGTATCTCGGACACTCTTGACCAATAACTCAAAGGTGGATTTCCCATCCCTGGAGTTAGGGTTTTGTTAGCTAGCCATATGGCTTTTGAGGGCAGAATGTATTATATGTGTATGTATATGTGTATGTGTGTATGTGTGTGTGTATACACATCATATGTATATATTTATACACATTTATAAATGAACTTATAAGAATATGGTTTTTCTATTCTTCTCCCATGACTTATCCAAACATCCTTAGTGTTATTCTTTCTCACCCTCTTTCTGTATTCCCTTCCCTCCTTCCCCAGTTAAAGTCCTCTGCCTCTCCCTTTCCTTCCTCCTCCCTTCACATCCCTTTCTGCCATCCTCCTTGCTAGAGCTTCTCACTGTGTTCAGATCCAGGAGGCCAAAGGCAGCGTGTTATTTATGTGTTCTTGATGCACTGGTGCCTTCCCCCTCATGCAGTGACCTTCATCATCTCTGACTGATTTTGGCACGAGGTCTGCTCTGAACATGAGTGAGTTACTCCTCTTTCCTCTCAGGCTCTTTTTGCTTGGGATACAATTTTCCATGTCTTTCCTTTCACTGTTGCTTAGCCAAGAATTGTGTTTCCTACAGGCAAGATATTTGATATTGCTTTTACCCTGAACAGCCAGTGTAGATTTTTTAATTGGAGAATTAGGACCTTTATATCCCAGGTTATAATCAAAAGCTATATGCTGATTCCTGTTACTGTGTTATTTTTCTAGCATTTAATTCTTTCTAAGGTTTGCCCCCGTCTTCTTACAATGGCTTTTCTTCTTTCTGGTCAACTGTACAAGGTGGCTGTTCTTGACATTTTTATGCCAATTTGACACAAGTTAAAGTCACTGGAGAGGAGGGAACCTCGCTTAGGAAAATGCCTTTATAAGATGGGCCTGTAGGCATGTCAGTAGGGCATTTTCTTAGTGGTGTGGGAAGTCCCAGTCTATTAGCGATGTGGGTAGTGCCATCCCTGTGTGGCCCTGGGTTCTATAAGAAAGCAAGCCGATGCATATGGAGCAAAGTATGGCCTTGTTTGGGCATCAGTGGGAGGAGAAGCCCTTGGTCCTGCCAAGGCATGATGCCCCAGTGCAGGGGAATGTCAGGGTAGGGAAGTGGGAAGGGGTGGGTGGATGGGTGGGGGAAACACCCTCATAGGAGAAGAAGGAGGGGCATGGGGGATGGGATGGGGGTTTATGGATGGGAAGCCAGGAAAGGGGATAACATTTGAAATGTAAATATAAAAATATCCAATAAAAAAAAGGAAAAAAAGAAAGCAGGCTGAGCAAGCCAGGGGAAGCAAACCAGTAAACAGTGTTCATCCATGGCCTCTGCCCTAGTTCCTGTCTCCAGATTCCTGCTATGTTTGTGTTCCTCCTGACTTCCTTTGATGTGACCTGGAAGAGCTTACTGAATAAGTAAGTTCCTTTCCACCCCCACTTGCTATTGGTTATGATTTTTTTTACAGCAATAGTGACCCTGACCCAAATACCATTCTACCACCAATACTCGCACCCAAGGGCCAGCTGTGACACCCACCTCTCTAACAGCGGTCATGATGGGGACAGAAATAGTTGAAACCAGAAAGTTATGAAAGATGATTAAAAAAATCAAGAAAAAACCCCCTGAGAAACAGGAAACAAGAGAAAAATGAGGATACTGGAAAGATCAAATAGGACAAAGCAGGAGGAAGGTAAAAATTTGAAGCCAATTTACAAGAAATCAACTTTCTGGTTATTAGAAGATTAATAAGAAGACGTAAAGATAGAATAAAGAAGATACAATTGTGAGGAAAAAGGGAAGGGGTTGGGAGAGGTGGTGCAGGCCTGGCTATCATCCTGGCCTTCAAGAAACTGGGGCAGGTGAGGATCCAGCTATACCTCTCTTGGGCATATACCCAAAAGATGCCTCAACATATAAAAGAGACACGTGCTCCACTATGTTCATCGCAGCCTTATTTATAATAGCCAGAAACTGGAAAGAACCCAGATGCCCTTCAACAGAGGAATGGATACAGAAAATGTGGTACATCTACACAATGGAATATTACTCAGCTATCAAAAACAACGGCTTTATGAAATTCGTAGGCAAATGGTTGGAACTGGAGAATATCATCCTGAGTGAGCTAACCCAATCACAGAAAGACATACATGGTATGCACTCATTGATAAGTGGCTATTAGCCCAAATGCTTGAATTACCCTAGATCCCTAGAACAAACGAAACTCAAGACGGATGATCAAAATGTGAATGCTTCACTCCTTCTTTAAATGAGGAAAAAGAATACCCTTGGCAGGGAAGGGAGAGGCAAAGATTAAAACAGAGACTGAAGGAACACCCATTCAGAGCCTACCCCACATGTGGCCCATACATATACAGCCACTCAATTAGACAAGATGGATGAAGCAAAGAAGTGCAGACCGACAGGAGCCGGATGTAGATCGCTCCTGAGAGACACAGCCAGAATACAGCAAATATAGAGGCGAATGCCAGCAGCAAACCACTGAACTGAGAATAGGTCCCCTATTGAAGGAATCAGAGAAAGAACTGGAAGAGCTTGAAGGGGCTCGAGACCCCAAAAGTACAACAATGCCAAGCAACCAGAGCTTCCAGGGACTAAGCCACTACCTAAAGACTATACATGGACTGACCCTGGACTCTGACCCCATAGGTAGCAATGAATACCCTAGTAAGAGCACCAGTGGAAGGGGAAGCCCTGGGTCCTGCTAAGACTGAACCCCCAGTGAACTAGTCTATGGGGGGAGGGCGGCAATGGGGGGAGGGTTGGGAGGGGAACACCCATAAGGAAGGGGAGGGGGGAGGGGGATGTTTGCCCGGAAACCGGGAAAGGGAATAACACTCGAAATGTATATAAGAAATACTCAAGTTAATAAAAAAAAAAAAAAAAGAAAAAAAAAAAGAAAAAAAAAAAGAAAAAAAAAAAAAAAGAAACTGGGGCAGGGGCTGGTGGAAAGCAGTGTTTGAGAGAGCTGCTTCCTCCCGAGATCTGAATTCAGTTCCCAGAGCCAATGAAACTCCAGCAAATCTGCTGCTCCCTGTGGCCTCTGTAGGTACCTGTACATATATAGTGCACATATGTGTGTACACATATGCACATGCACGCATGCACACACACACACACACACACACACGTAAAAATACATCTTAAAGGAACAGAGGCAGGAGGAGTATGAGTGTGAGATCTAGGTCACTACTACAGTCAGTCTACACCTCTTTCTGGGGCTCCTTGGGCTGTACATGCCTTAGAGACAGGAAAAGCACAGGAGTACTCAGATCTCTCCTCCCCACTCCCTTTCTCTTCCCAGTTAGCCGGGTCTCAATGTTTGGAACAGGGGCACTTGGAATCCCTTTGTTCTTTTTTTAACCCTGCTCACTAGGCCAAGGTCACCTGGACCCAAAGGTTTTTGGACTAGAATTTGTTCAGAAATGTTTAGCTTGAGGAAACCCTATCTTCCTCTATCACTTCCAGAGCCCTGAAGCTGGTCTTAGGCCAAAATGACATGTCTGGATCTTAGGTACCCCCATGGCACCCACATCGAAAGCAAAGTAAGGAAGCCTGCTGTGTGGAAGATTTTCTTCAGGTTCCTGACTGCATTGCCCAGAGCTGCGGTTCCCTGAGGTCCAGTCCCTGCCACCCCTTCCCCTGCCCCATTGTATCAGCTTTCAGTTTTGTTTGCTTTAAACAAAAACTCATTGTCTACTGTCTTATCAGTCCCCAGCCCCATCACAAGTGTTCCTCACTGATCTTGCTTCAGTGGCATTTTGCTGGAGAGACGCTGGGTCAGATGTCATCGGATACCTGAGATCCAGAAATGCTATGGTACTTGCTGGGTGTTCCAAAGGGAAAAGTACTGTTGAGCCTAATTCTCCAAAGCTGCAAGCTTGGTCTTATCCGTCTCGTGACAGCCCAACCTATAGCATGGCACATCTCAGGAGCATGTGTCTTCTGGATCTGCCGAGTTCAGACCACCTTCTTCTTCCCCTTTTTCTGTGTCAGTTGCTCCCACTGTCCTCACACTTTCTGTTGCTTCTCCCTCTGCTGTGCTTAGTGACCATGCACCGCTCCCCATGATCTGTATCAACAACTAGCGTCTGTCGGTCTTTCCAAGGTCTGTTTTTTTTTTTAAATTTTGTAATTATATTTATGTACAGGAAACTTAAGTGTACATTTAACCCAGCTTAGTGGTGAGTTCTTTAGCCTTTGTCTTTTCCAGCTTGGCAATGCGAGCCACAGACTTAGGACCCAGTGGCGGTGGATCTCGTCATATCTGTCATTATAATTGGTCCTAATAGCTTCTGCCAGCTTAGCCAGAGCACCCTTGTCTTCTGAGTTAACCTGTGTGAAGGCAACAGTGGTGCACGTCTTCCTGTGGACCAGGCGTCCCAGCCTGGCCTTTTGCTTGATGATGCAGTAGGGCACACCCATCTTTCGACAAAGGGCAGGCAGGAAAACCACCAGTTCAATGGGGACTACATCATGGGCAATCACCACCAGCTGAGCTTTCTTGTTCTCCACCACGGTGGTGACTGTATTGACCCCTGCCCGGAGGACAGGTGGTCTCTTAGTGGGATGTCCCCTTGTCAGCATCTTTCTTCTCAGCGCGGGCCAGCAGCCTTTGCTTCTTCTCCTGCTTTGTCTTTGGCCTGTACTTGTGGGCGAGCTTAAGCAGCGGAGTTGCTGTTTGCCTGTCCAGGGCCTGGGTGAACTGGTTGATGGCAGGAGGTACTGTGAGCCGCTTATAGAGGATGGCTCTTTGCCGCTGCAGCCTGATGTAGCGGGGCCATTTGATGAAGCGTGTGAGATCTCTTTTGGACTGGATGTCCTGCCCAATGCCCAAGTTCTTAGGTCTTTTCTCAAACAAAGGATTGACCACCATTTTGGCCTCTTGTTTCTTGACCGTGGCGGGGGCCGGGGCCACCTTCTTCCCCTTGGCCTTCTTTCCTTTGGGCATCTTGCTCGGCTGGAGGAGCCCAAGGTCTGTATGTCCCCTCAGTCATCCACCTCTGAGAGAACTTGTTTTCTGGTTTGATTTGACTCTTAGTCACTGAGAAGCTAACTGTTAATCCACCATCTGTGGCTACCGCAGACTTTACATTTTTGTCTGAAATCAGTTGTTCCCATGTATATGGTGGGTCTTTGTGTTCTCTTCCAATGAGTCCCTTTGGTTTGTGTTTTCTGTACATGGTATTGCCTTGTGTTGGTTATCACAGGTTTGCAGTGCTTTGAGTCATGTGGCACCTGTCTTCCACGTTTGCTTTCTTTTCAAAGGTTATTTCATCTTCTTATTCTTTTGTTTCACCACACACATTTGAGAATGAATTTAACAGGTTTTTTTTTTTTTTTTTTTTACAAAACAGCCTTCTGGAATTTTGATGGACACTGTGTCAGTTCCACTGAGCACTTTGCAGAGAAAAGAGCAGTGAGTTTTCTGAACTTTGAACATATGAACATGGGAGCATGTTGGGTATGCCAGAGGAATTTGTGGGAAAATGAGATAGTTCTGGGACAGACTGGAAAATTTGGTCATCCTACCTCATATCCCCTTGTCACTATGTGATGGGGTTCCACTGATGACATAGTCCATGCCCCCTTTGTCACTATGTGATGGGGTTCCACTGATGACATATTTCATGTCCCCTAGTCACTGTGATGGCATCTCACTGATGACATATTTCTTGAATCTCCTTTTCATCACATAAGCTTCAAGATTTATTATTCTTCTTGGCATAAATACTTCAATAAATAAATTTAAAATCACAGAATGTCTTTGACTGATTATTTTCTGCATATCAAAGTGACAATAGAAGGCCTCACCATTCAGCTGGAGTCTTACACAATCAATGGTTTTCCATGGGTCTCACATTCTTTACTCAGCTAATACACATGCAATGAACACTCAATAATGGGCATTGCTTTGAAGCTATTATTATTATTATTATTATTATTATTATTATCATTATTATTTTATATTTTAGGGCTCATTCTGAAGGTAAGTTAGAGTGAGGTTGATTAAAGTTGTTGTTGAATATCTACCTCTCTAAGTTATATTGAACAGTAGATAAAAAGATGCCTTGTATTGTTGTTTACACAGTACTTGATGCATTCTGGAGCCTCCCCCGGAGCACATGAAAGCCCGAACCACCCCTGGGGTCAGTTGGAAAGGTCTTTATTGGGGAAGAAGAGGAGGGTGTGAATTGTAGCCTTCCTATATTTTGGGTGGATCAAAAAAAGACAAAGCTCACACAAAGCTGGCAAAAGAAAACACAAAATATAGTGTAACAAAACAATAAATCTGGATTAATTCCTGATACTGTTGCCAGCAATCTGGTAAGATACACAAGAACGTGACCTTCCTTGATCTCCGCTGTCATGTATTCAGGGTCAAGGCTGCTTGGGTGGGGCAGGGAAGGAGGTGGTGACTTTGAAGCTCCTTGCAATTATCAAGAGCAGGAAGTGAAGCATCAAGGGCATAATTTAAGAGTTTTCTCTTGACTTACTTCTGGGTCTCTGTGGCTTCCCGTCTACTACTTCTAAAGTCCTTCCATATCTGGGAGGTCCTGTATTCACTCCAGTGGCCCAGATGATTAGCTCAGCTGGTTAGAGTGTGGGGTGATGGGGGTCAAGCCAGCAGATGGCATTTCCACATGAGCCCATGAACTTGGCGCACGGGTCATCTTCCTCCCAAGTTCTCAGATCTCTCCGTTGACTCTGCACAGCTGGCTTGTGACTATGTGTGATGCAGAGCCTAGGACATGGATGGCCCATCCCCAGCTCTGCAGAGCTCCCCTTAGAGGACAACCCTGTGTTACAAGCCTGTGTTACTTGCTAGGCTCTGGAGCTGCTCACGAATCTGGCAGTGCTTCACTTGAAGACTTCGTGTTTATCTTGAAGTAATTTATGAGTGACTGTGGAATCTGCATTGTTACAAAAATTGATCGTTGATAGTGTCCCAGCCTACTTGATAAATGTTTCTTTGCTTCAGTCTTTTGGAATGTGACGTCAGCGCTGTGTGACTGAAGGGCTGGGCTATGGGCCAGCAAGTAGGAACTGCAGTAGTAATTTCTTTAGAAGCTTCCACAGAGTGCCTTCCCACAGGCCAGACGTGTGCCAGAGGCCAGGGATGTAAATCTTCATAGGCTCCACAGATGTTTCGAACCTGTTTGATGTAGAACACTGTGCTGGAACCTAAAGGCTCATCAGTGAGACATAATCCATGTCCTCAGGAAATCTGGGCTCAGTGCAGGACACCTCCCTCGATTAGTACATGGGGTTTTAGCAATGAGGAAGCCCGCAGAAGGCTTTCTAGATTAAGTCACATCTACTCACACGCATGCAATAATGATGACGGGAACCGATTATAACACAACACAGTTGTCAAAATATTAAACGGACACATCAGTGCTAAGTGCTAAGTACTGAACATGTAAACTATGGTGCCTGGAGGTCCCAGATCCTTCTCAGGGAATCTGCTTCAACACAGATCTTGCTAGGAGGACAAGGATCGGCCTCACTGGGTTCCTTTCGGCTCCCAGGAACAGTTGGATAAAAGCCAAGGGAGATAAAACCCCAAGGCTTTCCCTAAGCAACTGTGATATTCTGGCCAATCAAAAAAGAGCTGGCAATAACAGAATTGAAGGTGTAGAAAACCCAAAGTAGACATGAAAGTGGGGTTACTTTAAATAAGATAGACAGGGAAGAGCCCCTCCTACAAGGAAGGAATAACATTTGATAGACAACAAATAGTCCCTCCTACAAGGAGGTAACACTTGACAGACAGGGAAGAGCCCCTCCTACAAGGAAGGAATAACATTTGATAGACAACAAATAGTCCCTCCTACAAGGCGGTAACACTTGACAGAGAAGGGCCCCTCCTGCAGCTAGCTATGGGCCAAGGCAGAGTAGCGTATTCTAGGTAGACTGGTCATGAGGACACTTGAGAGGGACAAGTGAGATGGACACACAGGAAGAGAGCAGGCCAGCAGGATGCATGAGAGTAGAGATAATTGGTCATCTTTTCTAAAATTTCTTTCTATTCTTTAACTTTTTGCTGATTCCTTGTGAGTTTCAAATCATGCACCCCAGTCTCACTCATCTCCCCATACCCTTATATCCACACCCCGTCTTTCTGCTCTTGCAAAATAACACACACACACACACACACACACACACACACACACACACACAGACACACAGGAAACAAAGCATAGAAAACATCTCGTGTGGAAGCTGTAATATGCTGCAGTGTGTCCCACAGTGTATCTCTCTGTTCACACATCATCAGTTGCAAATATTCATTACAATAAGTCATTGGCTTAGTTCGAGGTCTCTGGCTTCTGTGGCACCAACAATATTGGATCCTCACTGGGCCTCCTCCCAGTTATGCTGTTGTTGACCTGTGTCATGGAGATCCTGCAGCTTTGGGTCAGTAGGGCCCATCCTTTTACGTGCCCCAACAGTTCACAGGTGATGTAGATGTTGGGGTGGGCCAACTCTGAGCCCTGGATCTGGGCCTGGGTGTCAGCTGAGTTCCTCAGCTCATTGGCTCTCTCATCTACACCATCAGAGTGAGCTCTCCAGCCCTGCTCTGGCTAAGCCACCCAGTGCTGCCATCAGTGGAGGCAGAACCAGCTGTTCTGTGCTCACTCACACCCATGGCTCCAGAGCCAGCTCCGATGTGTTTCCCAGTCAAGAGCGATGCTCACTGCAGCTGGTGAGGGAAAGGGTCAGCTTTCATGCTCTCAAGACCCTGTAGCCAGTCTCAGATGGCATGGGTGATTGTGGGAAGGGCATCAGCCCCACATCAGTGACACCTTTTGGTAGAGGAATGAGGCTAGCTCTCTCTTACTCTTTCTTGCCTTGGAGCTGGCTCATCTGCACTCCCACCATTAGGGCCAGGTCTACTGTGCTGGGCTCACTCTCCATGTGAGTGGCCAGCGACAGATGGGACCAGCTGTCCAGAGCTTGGTAGCCAATGAAGGGTGGGGCTGGCTCTGCACAGTCCCTGGGCCTTAATCTGGTCCCAAGCAGCTGCAAAGACCAGGGACATCCCCATGATCTCTAGTGGTAATTTATGGCTTTGACATCAGTATGGACCCCTGCTGATGCGTAACCATGGCCCCAGACAGGGACCCCAGCAGCAGTATGGGTTCAGAGTTCACTATGGCTTCAGGTGGCCAGGTTGGCTGCTCACAACAGGCTGCTCCTTTCCACCCTCGTGTCTCCCCACAGACTGTCACATTGCGGTGGCTCCTGTTGTAGGCAGGCCATGTGGCTGGTGGGCCCCATGTGACCTCCGATGTTCATGCTGCATGGTGTGGGAGCTGGCAAAGTCTCTATGTATTTACAGCCTGCCTATGCAGCTGGGTGGGTCTGGGGACAGCTTCCTCTCCCAAGCTGAACTTCACAGTATTAGGCAGGGCTCTGTGTGTCTATGGCCCTCTTGTGACATGTGATAAAGGTCAGGTTTGTGGACATCTTTCCCTGCTTGCTCAGCATAGCACAGAGCTCAGCAGGTCTATTGCCTTATCTTACCTGTGGGTTAAGCCACCGTGTATTGGGTACCCATGATGATCTAGATTCTTCCAGGGCCGGAGACACCACTGTGAAGAGAGTAGACAAGCACCTTTACCTTCACAGAGCTTATCGTGACCAGATCAGAACATGCCTTGTGGGACATACCAGGACTTAATTTAACCTGAAGGCAACGAACACCAACATGCTCAAAGCTGTCAAGTGGCATGCTCAGATTGGCACTCTAGAAATACCACTCTGGTAGCAGTGTGGGATAGGGCATCTGGGAACCAGAGAGCTGTGGAAGGGGCCCTACAAGGCTGTTTTGGATTTAAGCAATGCAGAGGTTGGGGATTTATGGGAAATTTCAGCTACACTAAGAAGGTGTGGATAGGGTCTCAGAGTATGGACAGCAAAAGACCTAGAAAGATATAGAGTGTGTGACCATAAGCATTAGGATGTGAGTGTGCATATATGTATGTGTGTACATGTGTGCATGTATATGTGCATGTGTGTGTGTATGTGTGCAAGTGTGTATGTATATGCATGTGTACTTGTGTGCATGTGCGTGTTTGTAACTTGTGTGTGTATGTGTGCAAATGTGCATGTGTGTGCATGAGTGCATGCATGCTTGTGTGTGTGTGTGTGTGTGTGTGTGTGTGTGTGTGTGTGTGCATGTGCTGTGTGTCTACAGTGGGGAGCAGGGCTGATTCCTAACATAAAAATGAAGAAGAAAAGGAATTAAGAGGGCTATGCTGGCAATTTTTGGGGGGAGGCTGGGCAAGATATGGGAGGAAAAGTTATTTTTGCAGAATGATTCATTGTTATTCTTCTGTCCTTGATGAAGTTTGTATCGAGGAGGCAAACATGGAAATAAAATCAGTCAGTCAGCTGAAAACTCTTCAGGACAAGCTCCATGATGCTTTGTTAATCAGAACCACCAGGACACTGGATTAATACTGCATGAATTTATTTCTTTCTGTCATGTCATATGTCTAAAGCAGATCACACAGCAGTTGTCACACAGGTTGTCACAAAGCAGTTAATAGGCCAAGGCCACATGGGATCCATCTAAGCTGATGGCTTAACCAGCACATAGCAGAACCGCCACTTCTCACAGTAAAACAAAGCAACATACCACACCACAACACAATACACACAACACGCACAACACAACACAAAACCAAAAGCCAAGAACCAAAAGCCCAAAAGGAGAAGTAGTAAATTACATACCCAATGTTTAAATGCTAAATGGAATCCAGGAAAGATTTCTGGGGCCTTTCTTCCCAAGTTTCAGCATCAAATTGATTAGTTTTGAAGTGGAGATGGAAATCCATGTCTTAGGGTTTTACTGCTGTGAGCGGACACCATGACCAAGGCAACTCTTATTGGGACAACATTTAATTGGGTCTGGCTTACAGGTTCAGAGGTTCAGTCCAGTATCATCAAGGTGGGAGCATGGCAGCATGCAGGCAGGCATAGTGCAGGAGCTGAGTTCTACATCTTCATCTGAAGGCTGCTAGAAGACTGACTTTCATGCAACTAGGAGGAAGGTCTCCAAGCGCACCCGCACAGTGACACACTTCCTTTAACAAGGTCACACCTCCTAATAGTGCCACTCCCTGGGCTGAACATATTCCAACTACCACAGTCCATTTGCCCAAATCAGACTTCTCTAAAGGAAAAATAGTTCTGCCCACTATTATTGGCTAAAGTAGGGCTCGAAAGATGGCTCAGTGAATAAAGGCTTCCTGCCAAGTTTGACGATCTGAGTTCTACTCTTGGGATCCTCATGATGGAAGGAGAGAACTGATACCCGCAAATTTATCTCCAACTTCACATGTACACTGTGGCACACACATGACATGTGCATGCATGGGCACACCATGCACAAATACATATATATATATATATATATATATATATACATACAACTAGTTCAGTCCATTTAGTGTTACTTGTATGTGCAGGATTTCAGGGCTGACCAATTAGTAGGTTCATCCCTGAGGAAGACCGTCTCTCCTATTCTTAGACTTCTTTTTGGCTGGAAGTTCTTTATCTAGGGGTGGAGCCCCATGAGCCTTCCCCCTTCCTTGTGAGAATGATTATTGGTGCTGTGGTTTTCATGCCTTGTTTAGGCAGCCAGGGCTGGAGTATCCTGAGTGGGGCTTCCCTGTCATTTCTCAGCAGATATCTTGTTCCTTTGGCTCTTGGTCTTTCCAGTCCCTGACCCCTCTCCCTTTCCTAGATGTCCCGGAGCATTAGGTGCAGGGGTTGTATTATAGACTGGACTCCTGATGAACAGAACGCACAGAAACTTCTGTCGTTAACTTGACTGGCTTTAGAATCCACTAGGAAACGTGGTTTTGAGAGTGCCGTGGGAGTATTCCCAGAGAGGGCTCCCAGAGGTGGGCAGACCCACCAAGAATATCCTTCCCACGGGCATGGAGCTGGCCTGAGTACAAGGGAGAAGGAGAAAGCCAAAGGCCAGGGTTTCCTGCTCTTTGCTTTGTGCTCTACCCAGTTCAGTGCCTGTGGCTAAAGTTGGTTGTCAGGGATGGGGTGATGACAGGGGTGACAATACCCAGATGCTGTCTCATTCTGTCTCAATCCACACAGAGATTACATTTCAGCGTAAGTTCAAGCTGCAGCAAAGCATATCTACACTTATATCTCTGTCTGATATGTGTATGTGTACACATATACACATATACATAATACATACACATACACACATATATACATATAGACACATATACACATTATGCATATATGCATATATACATATACACATACACATAAACACATATATACATATGCATATATACATATACACATATAAATATATACATATACATACACACATATACACATATAGACACATATACACATACATATATACACATAAACACATATATATGTATATATACTTATATACACACACACATATATTCTAATTCTACAACATGTGTGCATTGTTTCTATTTGCATACCCTCAAGTCCTGTCTGCCTTCATTCTTACATCAGAGCCCTGGTCTCCTTTGACCTCCCACACTGGCTACATGGGCCTTGCCACCTGGTTCCCCTCAGGTGGGAGCTTCCACTTAATGGACTTTGCAATGCAGGTCGGTGAGGACATGGCATTAGGAAAGACTTCATTCAAGTTGGTAATTGTACATATCATGCTAGGTGTCTGCTTTTTAATTCTTTTAAATTGGGGCCATGTACAACTGAGAAAGCATTTCAGTCAAGGAAGAGTTGGAAAACCAAGACTTCTGATCCCCTGCCCCCGCCCCCGCCCCAATTCCTGGCCTCATGAGCCATCAACAGGACCCATGCAAGACCTCTGCGGCTCTTGTCCTCCTTTGCCTCAGCCTCAAATGGATTTATTTTGGAAAGTACATGTTAAGTCCACTTACCCATTTCAGAGTTATCTAAAGGTAAACAAAACAAAACAAAATTCCGGCAGCTCAGAAATTTTTCAAATACTTCTTCTTTTGGTTTTCAGATTACTCAAAAGCGGCTTTGTTTGGATATTTCAAACTTGGCATCATGGGTATGAACCCTGAGTGAGGAATGTGTGCTTTGCCTTGTTTGAGACATTTTGTTTTGAAATAACAGCGTTTCGGATGTTTAAAAATACTGCATGGAGCAGACACTGTGGCTGGGTTCCTTTGCCTTTGAAATGTGTGCAGCATTGGTAAAGCGGGTTATTTTCAGGGGCCTGGCCATTTCGTGGCATGTACTTGTCATATATACCTGACTCTACATGGGACTCCACTCAGTACATTTCTATGATGTTAGCACCATGCAGCATCCATGGGCCTCGTGCTGTGGTCATATCAGGTGCACAGCAATCGATCGACGACTGATGGGGAATGCATGCTTGCTCCCACTTGTTACATATTTCCTCTCCCTTCCCTCCCTCTCTCCCTTATTTTTAATATTTATTTATTTTACTGTACATCTACGCATGCTTTGCCTGCATTATGCATATGTAATATGTTTCTGCCTGGTGTTATGTGGGGTCAGGAAAGGTCACTGGATGCCCTGGGACTTGAATTAGGTAATTTTGAGCCATCACATGGGTGCTGGGAATTGAATCCTGGTCCTTGGCAAGAGAAACTGGTTCTCTTAACCACAGAGCTGTTTCTCTAGCCTCTCTGCTTTGTTTCTCGAGACAGAGGCTGATGAAGCACAGGATGACCTTGAGGTTATAGCTGAGGATGTCTCCTGAGTGCTGGGACTTGTTAGGTAAGTGCTTTAGATAGATACCTGGTTTATGCGGTGGTAGGAATTGAACCAGGGCTTCGATGGTAACAGGCAAGTCCTTTATCAGTTGAGTTGTGGTCACAGCCCTTAACTGTTTACTTCTGAGGTTTGACCTGTGCTTTGTCCATGGACTGAAGACAGCCTGCCACCAGGTGTGTGTTTGGGGTTTGTACTTTTTAGCCTATAGGCAAAGAATGAGTTTTCCAATTTTCTTTTTATTTTATATTATTGATGATGATGATGATGATGATGATGATGATTGTGTGTGTGTGTGTGTGTGTGTGTGTGTGTGTGTGTATTTTTAGCCTAAAGGCAAAGAATGAATTTTATAATTTTCTTTTTATGTTATCTTATTGGTGACATGTGTATGCATGTTCGTGTGTGTGTGTGTGTGTGTGTGTGTGTGTTCATGCACACACATGATTATGCACGGCTATCAGGATAACTTGTGGGAGTCAGTTCTTTCTTTTCACTGTGTGTGTCCCAAGGATCCAGTTGGGGTCATCTGGCTTGTCACCATGCCCCTCTATCCAGTGGGCCATCTAGTTGGCTTGAGTTTTGCGGTTTTAATTGTGGAATAAAATCAATTAAAAGAAGACTAACTTTCCATGAGAAAATCACATAGGATCCATATTTTCACATCCATAATCATGGTTCTGTCTGGAGACAGCCAACGCTCATGTCTATCTGTTGTCCAGGACCACTTCATACGTGTTGTGGGGTCGGAGGGTATGTCAGAGTCTACAACGCACCATGGCATGATCTAACCGTTTATGGGAGTTTGCCGTCCTTAAGTCTAAGAGGGAAGCAAGCCTTCTTCACTTTAAAGTTCGTTCACAGAAACTTGGAAGTTTACACAGAAAGCAAGACTTGGAACACTCTGGGTCGACTGGTACAGACCACGGGACAGGACCGCGAGCTGAAAGTGTGGACGGTTTTATTTCTCTCCTGGGAACTGGGCTCTGTGTTAGCGTCTATGTACAAGAGGGAAAAGAGGAATGAACACAATTACTTTTATACCTAGGTGGGGGTAAGAACTAAAAGGCGTTGATTTTTAAAAACTTGTTGTTGATTCTTTGTGAGTGTCACATCAAGCACCCCAGCCTGCTCCTGTGCCTCATATCCACCTTTTGACCTTGCAACCTCCCCAATAAACCACACACAAATAAACCACAACAACAACAACAGCATAAAAAACAGCTTATCATGGGAGCCTTAGTGTGTCAGTGGGTCCCACGGTATGTCTCTCTGTCCACCCATCTTCACTTGCAAATGTTCACTGCAAAGAGTCATCAGTCTGACCCAAGGTCTCTGGCCTCTGTGGCAGTATCAATATTGATTGGATCCTCACTGGGACTCCTCCAGGTAGGTCATCTCATTGTTGCCCTGTGCAGTGGAGATCCTGTGGTCCTGCATCAGCAGGACTGGTCCCTTCCTCATCCCAACCATTCACAGATGATAGAGGTTTTGGAGTGGACCAACTCAGAGCCCTGGATCTGGACCTGGGTGGCTACGAAACTGGTTAGTGCCCTGGCTCTCCCTTATCTACACCACCAGGGCGAGCTTTTCCTCAAGTCTCTGGCTGGGGCACTCAGTGCTGCCATCTGCAGGATGCAGGGTTGGCTCTGATGCTCTCATGCACCAGATGAGGTGCAGGCCCCATCCATGGGTCTGAGTGCTATGACACCCACCATCATGACGTCAGGGCCAGTTCCCCAACTGCTGCAGTTGGTGAGGGGTGAGGTCAGGGCACCACCCCTGCACCCACACCACCTC
Organism: Rattus norvegicus; assembly: GCF_021556685.1. Lineage (NCBI taxonomy): Eukaryota > Metazoa > Chordata > Mammalia > Rodentia > Muridae > Rattus > Rattus norvegicus. The sequence continues at coordinate 99,746,843 of NC_141546.1, forward strand.
ATAGTGGAGCTAGCCCTGATGGCAAAGGCTCTTGTGAGCCAGTCCCAAGAGAGTGGGAGGAGAGCCATCCCAGCCCCTCACAGGCTGCAGCACTTGGGAGAGTGGGTCCTTTGCCCCTGACTGATATAAGAACACCATCACCACCAAGGTGTCCCTTTGCCCATTGCCAGGGGTAAGGCATTTGTTTTTTATTTTTTGATTTAAAATTTTAATATTATTGAGGATTTCATACGACATTTATACCATCTCCATCCCTTCTTCTCCCTAATATATATTTGTGTGTGTGTTCATGTGTGTCTGCAAGTCACACATGGAGGACAGAGGACCACCTCGGGTGCCATGGTTTGGGTGCTGGCCACTTTGTGTTTGAGACAGGGTCTCATAATGATCTGGAACTGACATCAAGCAGGGTGGCTCACTGGGGAGGCTCAGGGATGCTCCTGTCCCTCTGTGCCTCGCACTGGATTTCATGTGCAACCCACCACACCTGCCCTTTTAAGTGCTGGAAATCAGACTCAGATTGTCCAAGCACCTGCTTAATCGAGCCATTCCTTCAACCTCCTAAATGGTGGGGATTTTTTTTAAACTAAGACACATGCCAGAAAGAACACAAAAGGAAAACTAGGCAGAGCCACTAAGCGAGGACGGGGTGAGAACCAGCAGTCTGGAACTTAAGCTCCACGAGGCAAGGCGTTTCCGCACAGTCTGCTCTGTGCAGAGCGGCACCTGTTACAGAGTTAGTCTGGGAAGTGCTTTGTGTACTGAGTTCACCGTCCCGATCCCTCTGCAGGTCTTGATGTTCATTCTACCTTCTGTGTGAATGACCCTTCAGGCTTCCTCCTTATCATCCAGCTCTCAGCCCTGGGGAAAGTTTTCTTTGTTTAATTATGTCTTTAATTTACTCCTTTGAGGATTTAATACATATATGCAATTCATTTCGAACATAGCCCTCCCATACCCCCTTCAGTCCCTTCCAGACCCTCCCCTACAACCCTCATTTTAACCTTACATTTTCTTTTCTTTTCTTTTTTTTTTTTTTTAAATTTTTCCATAGGCTTTATTAGACATGGAAGAACCTTCTGGACATGGCCCTAGAACATGCCTGTCTCCAAATTTTCTCAGGATGTCTCCCATCTCTCAAAACTGTTCACTCTGGGATGGAAATCCAGTTGTAATACTAATATTTGGTCAGAAACTTTTTTTTTTGTTCCTAAGCATTTTTTTTATTAACTTGAGTATTTCTTATATACATTTCAAGTGTTATTCCCTTTCCCGGTTTCCGGGCAAACATCCCCCTCCCCCCTCCCCTTCCTTATGGGTGTTCCCCTCCCAACCCTCCCCCCATTGCCGCCCTCCCCCCATAGTCTAGTTCACTGGGGGTTCAGTCTTAGCAGGACCCAGGGCTTCCCCTTCCACTGGTGCTCTTACTAGGATATTCGTTGCTACCTATGGGGTCAGAGTCCAGGGTCAGTCCATGTATAGTCTTTAGGTAGTGGCTTAGTCCCTGGAAGCTCTGGTTGCTTGACATTGTTGTACTTTTGGGGTCTCGAGCCCCTTCAAGCTCTTCCAGTTCATTCTCTGATTCCTTCAACGGGGGACCTATTCTCAGTTCAGTGGTTTGCTGCTGGCATTCACCTCTGTATTTGCTGTATTCTGGCTGTGTCTCTCAGGAGCGATCTACATCCGGCTCCTGTCGGTCTGCACTTCTTTGCTTCATCCATCTTGTCTAATTGGGTGGCTGTATATGTATGGGCCACATGTGGGGCAGGCTCCGAATGGGTATTCCTTCAGTCTCTGTTTTAATCTTTGCCTCTCCCTTCCCTGCCAAGGGTATTCTTTTTCCTCATTTAAAGAAGGAGTGAAGCATTCACATTTTGATCATCCGTCTTGAGTTTCGTTTGTTCTAGGGATCTAGGGTAATTCAAGCATTTGGGCTAAAAGCCACTTATCAATGAGTGCATACCATGTATGTCTTTCTGTGATTGGGTTAGCTCACTCAGGATGATATTTTCCAGTTCCAACCATTTGCCTACGAATTTCATAAACTCGTTGTTTTTGATAGCTGAGTAATATTCCATTGTGTAGATGTACCACATTTTCTGTATCCATTCCTCTGTTGAAGGGCATCTGGGTTCTTTCCATTTTCTGGCTATTATAAATAAGGCTGCGATGAACATAGTGGAGCACGTGTCTTTTTTATATGTTGGGGCATCTTTTGGGTATATGCCCAAGAGAGGTATAGCTGGATCCTCAGGCAGTTCAATGTCCAATTTTCTGAGGAACCTCCAGACTGATTTCTAGAATGGTTTTACCAGTCTGCAATCCCACCAACAATGGAGGAGTGTTCCTCTTCCTCCACATCCTCGCCAGCATCTGCTGTCACCTGAGTTTTTGATCTTAGCCATTCTCACTGGTGTGAGGTGAAATCTCAGGGTTGTTTTGATTTGCATTTCCCTTATGACTAAAGATGTTGAACATTTCTTTAGGTGTTTCTCAGCCATTCGGCATTCCTCAGCTGTGAATTCTTTGTTTAGCTCTGAACCCCATTTTTTAATAGGGTTATTTGTTTCCCTGCGGTCTAACTTCTTGAGTTCTTTGTATATTTTGGATATAAGGCCTCTATCTGTTGTAGGATTGGTAAAGATCTTTTCCCAATCTGTTGGTTGCCGTTTTGTCCTAACCACCGTGTCCTTTGCCTTACAGAAGCTTTGCAGTTTTATGAGATCCCATTTGTCGATTCTTGATCTTAGAGCATAAGCCATTGGTGTTTTGTTCAGGAAATTTTTTCCAGTGCCCATGTGTTCCAGATGCTTCCCTAGTTTTTCTTCTATTAGTTTGAGTGTGTCTGGTTTGATGTGGAGGTCCTTGATCCACTTGGACTTAAGCTTTGTACAGGGTGATAAGGATGGATCGATCTGCATTCTTCTACATGTTGCCCTCCAGTTGAACCAGCACCATTTGCTGAAAATGCTATCTTTTTTCCATTGGATGCTTTTGGCTCCTTTGTCAAAAATCAAGTGCCCATAGGTGTGTGGGTTCATTTCTGGGTCTTCAATTCTATTCCATTGGTCTATCTGTCTGTCTCTGTACCAATACCATGCAGTTTTTATCACTATTGCTCTGTAATACTGCTTGAGTTCAGGGATAGTGATTCCCCCTGAAGTCCTTTTATTGTTGAGGATAGCTTTAGCTATCCTGGGTTTTTTGTTATTCCAGATGAATTTGCAAATTGTTCTGTCTAACTCTTTGAAGAATTGGATTTGTATTTTGATGGGGATTGCATTGAATCTGTAGATTGCTTTTGGTAAAATGGCCATTTTTACTATATTAATCCTGCCAATCCATGAGCATGGGAGATCTTTCCATCTTCTGAGGTCTTCTTCAATTTCTTTCCTCAGTGTCTTGAAGTTCTTATTGTACAGATCTTTTACTTGCTTGGTTAAAGTCACACCGAGGTACTTTATATTATTTGGGTCTATTATGAAGGGTGTCGTTTCTCTAATTTCTTTCTCGGCTTGTTTCTCTTTTGTATAGAGGAAGGCAACTGATTTATTTGAGTTAATTTTATACCCAGCCACTTTGCTGAAGTTGTTTATCAGCTTTAGTAGTTCTCTGGTGGAACTTTTGGGATCACTTAAATATACTATCATGTCATCTGCAAATAGTGATATTTTGACTTCTTCTTTTCCGATCTGTATCCCCTTGATCTCCTTTTGTTGTCTGATTGCTCTGGCTAGAACTTCAAGAACTATATTGAATAAGTAGGGAGAGAGTGGGCAGCCTTGTCTAGTCCCTGATTTTAGTGGGATTGCTTCAAGTTTCTCTCCATTTAGTTTAATGTTAGCAACTGGTTTGCTGTATATGGCTTTTACTATGTTTAGGTATGGGCCTTGAATTCCTATTCTTTCCAGGACTTTTATCATGAAGGGGTGTTGAATTTTGTCAAATGCTTTCTCAGCATCTAATGAAATGATCATGTGGTTCTGTTCTTTCAGTTTGTTTATATAATGGATCATGTTGATGGTTTTCCTTATATTAAACCATCCCTGCATTCCTGGGATGAAGCCTACTTGATCATGGTGGATGATTGTTTTGATGTGCTCTTGGATTCGGTTTGCCAGAATTTTATTGAGTATTTTTGCGTCGATATTCATAAGGGAAATTGGTCTGAAGTTCTCTTTCTTTGTTGTGTCTTTGTGTGGTTTAGGTATAAGAGTAATTGTGGCTTCGTAGAAGGAATTCGGTAGTGCTCCATCTGTTTCAATTTTGTGGAATAGTTTGGATAATATTGGTATGAGGTCTTCTATGAAGGTTTGATAGAATTCTGCACTAAACCCGTCTGGACCTGGGCTCTTTTTGGTTGGGAGACCTTTAATGACTGCTTCTATTTCCTTAGGAGTTATGGGGTTGTTTAACTGGTTTATCTGTTCCTGATTTAACTTCGATACCTGGTATCTGTCTAGGAAATTGTCCATTTCTTGAAGATTTTCAAGTTTTGTTGAATATAGGTTTTTATAGTAAGATCTGATGATTTTTTGAATTTCCTCTGAATCTGTTGTTATGTCTCCCTTTTCATTTCTGATTTTGTTAATTTGGACGCACTCTCTGTGTCCTCTCGTTAGTCTGGCTAAGGGTTTATCTATCTTGTTGATTTTCTCAAAGAACCAACTTTTGGTTCTGTTGATTCTTTCTATGGTCCTTTTTGTTTCTACTTGGTTGATTTCAGCTCTGAGTTTGATTATTTCCTGCCTTCTACTCCTCCTGGGTGTATTTGCTTCTTTTTGTTCTAGAGCTTTTAGGTGTGCTGTCAAGCTGCTGACATATGCTCTTTCCTGTTTCTTTCTGCAGGCACTCAGCGCTATGAGTTTTCCTCTTAGCACAGCTTTCATTGTGTCCCATAAGTTTGGGTATGTTGTACCTTCATTTTCATTAAATTCTAAAAAGTTTTTAATTTCTTTCTTTATTTCTTCCTTGACCAGGTTATCATTGAGTAGAGCATTGTTCAATTTCCACGTATATTGGGCATTCTTCCCTTATTGTTATTGAAGACCAGTTTTAGGCCGTGGTGGTCCGATAGCACGCATGGGATTATTTCTATCTTTCTGTACCTGTTGAGGCCCGTTTTTTGACCAATTATATGGTCAATTTTGGAGAAAGTACCATGAGGAGCTGAGAAGAAGGTATATCCTTTTGCTTTAGGATAGAATGTTCTATAAATATCCGTTAAGTCCATTTGGCTCATGACTTCTCTTAGTCTGTCGACATCACTGTTTAATTTCTGTTTCCATGATCTGTCCATTGATGAGAGTGGGGTGTTGAAATCTCCCACTATTATTGTGTGAGGTGCAATGTGTGTTTTGAGCTTTAGTAAGGTTTCTTTTACGTATGTAGGTGCCCTTGTATTTGGGGCATAGATATTTAGGATTGAGAGTTCATCTTGGTGGATTTTTCCTTTGATGAATATGAAGTGTCCTTCCTTATCTTTTTTGATGACTTTGAGTTGGAAATTGATTTTATTTGATATTAGAATGGCTACTCCAGCTTGCTTCTTCTGACCATTTGCTTGGAAAGTTGTTTTCCAGCCTTTCACTCTGAGGTAGTGTCTGTCTTTGTCTCTGAGGTTTGTTTCCTGTAGGCAGCAGAATGCAGGGTCCTCGTTGTGTATCCAGTTTGTTAATCTATGTCTTTTTATTGGGGAGTTGAGGCCATTGATATTGAGAGATATTAAGGAATAGTGATTATTGCTTCCCGTTATATTCATATTTGGATGTGAGGTTATGTTTGTGTGCTTTCATTCTCTTTGTTTTGTTGCCAAGACGATTAGTTTCTTGCTTCTTCTAGGGTATAGCTTGCCTCCTTATGTTGGGCTTTACCATTTATTATCCTTTGTAGTGCTGGATTTGTAGAAAGATATTGTGTAAATTTGGTTTTGTCATGGAATATCTTGGTTTCTCCATCAATGTTAATTGAGAGTTTTGCTGGATACAGTAACCTGGGCTGGCATTTGTGTTCTCTTAGGGTCTGTATGACATCAGTCCAGGATCTTCTGGCCTTCATAGTTTCTGGCGAGAAGTCTGGTGTGATTCTGATAGGTCTGCCTTTATATGCTACTTGACCTTTTTCCCTTACTGCTTTTAATATTCTTTCTTTATTTTGTGCGTTTGGTGTTTTGACAATTATGTGACGGGAGGTGTTTCTTTTCTGGTCCAATCTATTTGGAGTTCTGTAGGCTTCTTGTATGTCTATGGGTATCTCTTTTTTTAGGTTAGGGAAGTTTTCTTCTATGATTTTGTTGAAGATATTTACTGGTCCTTTGAGCTGGGAGTCTTCACTCTCTTCTATACCTATTATCCTTAGGTTTGATCTTCTCATTGAGTCCTGGATTTCCTGTATGTTTTGGACCAGTAGCTTTTTCTGCTTTACATTATCTTTGACAGTTGAGTCAATGATTTCTATGGAATCTTCTGCTCCTGAGATTCTCTCTTCCATCTCTTGTATTCTGTTGGTGACGCTTGTATCTAGAGCTCCTTGTCTCTTCTTTTGGTTTTCTATATCCAGGGTTGTTTCCATGTGTTATTTCTTGATTGCTTCTATTTCCATTTTTAACTCCTTCAACTGTTTGTTTGTGTTTCCTGGAATTCTTTCAGGGATTTTTGTGTCTCCTCTCTATGGGCTTCTACTTGTTTATTTATGTTTTCCTGGAATTCTTTCAGGGATTTTTGTGTCTCCTCTCTATGGGCTTCTACTTGTTTATTTATGTTTTCCTGGAATTCTTTCAGGGATTTTTGCGATTCTTTCAGGCATTTTTGCGATTCCTCTCTGTAGGCTTCTACTTGTTCTCTAAGGGAGTTCTTCACGTCTTTCTTGAAGTCCTCCAGCATCATGATCAAAAATGATTTTGAAACTAGATCTTGCTTTTCTGGTGTGTTTGGATATTCCATGTTTGTTTTGATGGGAGAATTGGGCTCCGATGGTGCCATGTAGTCTTGGTTTCTGTTGCTTGGGTTCCTGTGCTTGCCTCTCGCCATCAGATTATCTCTAGTGTTACTTTGTTCTGCTATTTCTGACAGTGGCTAGACTGTCCTATAAGCCTGTGTGTCAGGAGTGCTGTAGACCTGTTTTCCTCTCTTTCAGTCAGTTATGGGGACAGAGTGTTCTGCTTTCGGGCGTGTAGTTTTTCCTCTCTACAGGTCTTCAGCTGTTCCTGTGGGCCTGTGTCTTGAGTTCACCAGGCAGCTTTCTTGCAGCAGAAAAGTTGGTCTTACCTGTGGTCCCGAGGCTCAAGTTCGCTCGTGGGGTGCTGCTCACGGGCTCTCTGCAGCGGCAGCAACCAGGAAGACTTGTGCCGCCGTTTCCGGGAGCTTCAGTGCACCAGGGTTCCAGATGGTCTTTGGCTTTTTCCTCTGGCGTCCGAGATGTGCGTGCAGAGAGCAGTCTCTTCTGGTTTCCCAGGCTTGTCCGCCTCTCTGAAGGTTCAGCTCTCCCTCCCACGGGATTTGGGTGCAGAGAACTGTTTATCCGGTCTGTTTCCTTCAGGTTCTGGTGGTGTCTCAGGCAGGGGTCCTGCCACTCCTGGGCCCTCCCCCACGGGAGCCCAGAGGCCTTATACAGTTTCCTCTTGGGCCAGGGATGTGGGCAGGGGTGAGCAGTGTTGGTGGTCTCTTCTGCTCTGCAGCCTCAGGAGTGCCCACCTGACCAGGCGGTTGGGTCTCTCTCTCACAGGGCCTGGGGGCAGAGAGCTGCTGCGGGCCGGGATCTGCGGGTGTGGGACTTCCGGTAAACACAGAACGTGCCCGGTCCTAGAGGAATTCTGCTTCCCTGTGTCCCAAGCTCACCAGGCAGCTTTCTTGCAGCAGAAAAGTTGGTCTTACCTGTGGTCCAAGTTCGCTCGTGGGGTGCTGCCCACGGGCTCTCTGCAGCGGCAGCAACCAGGAAGCTTAACCTTACATTTTCTTTATCTCTATTTTAATTACTCACTGAATCCAGTTAGTGGCCATCATTCACGCATGAGCGTGGGGCCATCGTGGCTTGAAGGTAAATGCACATGTCTCTGTTACAATAAAACTTTAAGTGTGCTGTTATTTGAAATTTCGTATAATTTATGTGCTACAAAAGTCGGGGCTGGATGTGGCTCAAAGTCTGTAACCCTCTAATTCCTGTTCTACTACATGACCATTCCTAGTATCATTTTTTATTTCGACAGTGATGAACGTGAATTCACATCCATCTCTTGCTGTGCTTTCTTTCCCTCTCAGAACATGACCTCCTGAAGCCCAGAAACTCCACTGGCCTTGAGCAGCCTCAGAGGCCACAACAGAGCTTGGTTGGATCTGCCTTCTCCCCCGAGACACTGACTCCTCCTCACAGCTCCCTTCCTTAATCTTCTTTTCTAAATCAAAAGCTTCTATCTTACCAAGTCTCTCTTCACCACAGGAGAGGAAGCATTTGGTTGGGATAGGAGCCCATCTTTCAGTGGCGAGGGCCTGGTTTATTTTGCTTAATGCCAAATAAACAATACTTGTTCTCCATCCACCCATCAACCCAATCATCTACCCACCTATCCATTCATTCCCCCACCTATCCAGTCACTGTCTGTCTATCTGTCCGTCCATCCATCCATCCATCTATCCATCTATCTATCTATCTATCTATCTATCTATCTATCTATCTATCTATGTATCTATATATCTATCTCCTGTGTGTGTGTGTGTGTGTGTGTGTGTGACAACTCACTGGAGTCTGTTCTGTCCTCTACCATGTTGAGTCTGAGGATTGAAATCAGGTAGTCAGGCTGGTGGCAAGTGCCTTTATTCACCAAGTCATCTAGTGAGCTGGGATCTTGTTCTAATGGCAGGTGCTCCATCCCCTCCAGTGATAAGGAAGAGATTCCTGCCTTCATAAATAGTGTGAGATACTTGACTCTGGGTAGATAAGACTGCTAACAACATCAGACAAGTCAGTTATAAGAGGTCAATCTGGAGGATGCAGACACTGTATGCTGTCCAGGGCCACAGCACTCACAGTAAGACTTTGACAGACAGACTTTGTAAGGTCAAGAGGGCAAGGTTGCTTGTGGCTCCTTCATAAGAAAACAGTTGGCCTATTTGAATGATTTAATGCCTGTCGAGGGACGAGACCCTTTAGGTTGAAGATTGGGTGGGGTACAAGTGGTCTGACTGATGGGAAATTACTGGTGTAGGGACCTTTTCCTGTTTAGCAGGTGTGCATAATTGCCAAGGGTAGAAACCTGTACATGATGCTCAAGGTGTCAGGGCTGCACTGAAAACTTTAGGTGTTATAATATATAAACATGCAGAGACAGAAGGAACGGCCATTCAGAGCCTGCCCGACCTGGGGATCCAGCATATACATACATATATATATATACACACACACACACACACACACACACACACACACACACACACACACATACACACACACACACACACACACACATATATATATATATATATATATATATATATATATATATATAGCCACCAAACCTAGACAATGTTGATGAAGCCAAGAAATGCATGCTGACAGGAGCCTGATATAGCCATCTCCTGAGAGGCTCAGCCAGAGCATGACAAATACAGAGGCAAATGCTAGCAGCAAACCATTGAACTGAGAACAGGGTCCCCATTGGAGGAGATAACTAAAGGATTGAAGGAGCTGAAGGGTTTGCAACCCCATAAGAACAACAATACCAACCAACCAGAGCTCCCAGGGACTAAATCACAACCCAAAGGCTACACATGGACAGACCCATGGCTCCAGCTGCATATGTAGCAGAGGATGGCCTTGTTGGGCACCAATGGGAGGAGAAGCTCTTGGTCCTTCCAAGTTTGGAGCCCCACTGTAGGGGAATGTCAGGGTGGGGAGGTGGAAAAGGGGAGTGGTTGAGGAGGGGGAACACCCTTATAGAAGAAGGGGGAGAGGGATGGGATAGGGGGCTTATGTCCAGGAAACTGGGAAAGGGAATAACATTTGAAATGTAAATAAAAATTATCCAATAAAAATAAATTAAAAGAAAATAAAATAAATTCAGTTAAATTGAAAATAAAGTTTAGCTCTCATATATATCAAAATGGGAAGTATATAAAATAGTATTATACAATAAATGGCAGCTGATAGAGGGTCTTGATTTAATTATCTCCATATTTTATCACTGTAGTTATCTGAATGTTAAACTTGGAAACAGTACTGGAGTCACATTTAAAAGTAAATGCCCATCCTTCTTGAATCAGGCTGCCTTTTCAGTCACATAATATGTTTGAACGGTACAAAAGTGACTGCATATGTAACAAATGATCAATGGATTCAAACTTGTTATTAATATTTTAAAATTATATTTAGTATTTTTAAACTATGTGTATGTGTGTGAACATGTGAGTGTAGGTGCTAAAAAAATAACATATGAACACAAAGCCTGGAACAATGGCTGTGTTTTGAATGAATGGATGATTTTATTTAATTTTGATCCAGTATCTCTCATAAACCAGGCTCTATGCTACCTACTATGGACAGAAAGGGTGGGGTGTTATTGCATTCTCTTTATTGCTCACTTTACAGTCCTATCAGAGTGACAAATGCTTGTTGGATGGTGCTATGTCCCAAGATGGATGACATCACTTCTGGTGGGCTGGCGTGTTGTGTGGGGCGGGCACAGGAGGAGGAATCTCTTGGATCCATTCTAGCCTCTTGTTCTCACACAGTCATTCATCCCCCATTCACTCAACAGTCTGTCTATCCATTCTCACTGAGGTCTGTCATATGCCAGGCTATGACATGTGATATACATTTGTTGTTTTAAATCAGTAGTTCTCACCTTCCTAATGCTGCAACCCTTTAATACAGTTCCTCATGCCTGGTGACCCCCAATCATAAAATTATTTTCATTGCTGCTTCCTAACATTAATTTTTGCTACTGTTCTGAACAGCCCAGGATATGGAATAAATAATGTCTGATATGCAGGATATCTGACATGAGGCCATCAAAGGGGTGACAACTCACAGGTTGAGAACCACCATCTTAAGTCTATTCCAGAAGACAGACACTAGTCGCGGAACACAACGCTAGATTAGAATTATCATATGAGATACTAACATGTCTACGGTGGTAGATGATGGGCATGCTGGGTACGAAGTCTGCTGCTGAGACACATTTCTAGCCCTGACCTGGTCTAGAGAGCCTTCAGGACTGTGGAGATAGCCCTCGCTCTCATATAGGCACAGTGAGTCAGAGGAAGATGAAGGGGCATTTGGAGGTCAGCCTGCGATGGATATGGGCCGACAGGAGAGGAGGTGAGACGATCCAGCCATGAGTCACTTTCTGCTCCGTTTCCTCGTTAACAGATTTCTCTCTGGGAAGAGTCATCTCTCTTGCTTTCCTCTGCTGGGTCAGCACATCCACAAACCACACTGGGACTCTGTTTATGAGTGCTCTAAGCCTAGTTTTGCAGTACATTTTAATCAGGCAGAACCCCTCTTGATCTGGAGCCCGGCGATAGCCATATAAACAGATGGACATGGGAAGGCTCTTAGCTCTCTTAGGCCAACTCATCATCACTACCATTTTCGTCGTCATCGTCGTCATCGTTGTTGTCGTCGTCGTCGTCGTCGTCATCATCATCATCATCATCATCATCATCATCATCATCATCATCATCATTTACTTTTAGGCCTTTATTTTTTCTTGGTATGTTAGGAATTTGGAAACTTATTAATTTATTACATTTTAAGCAAGTGTCTATTATACTCCATAAGAGCAGAACAGCTGTTAACAGCATTGGCTGGTCTTGCAGAGGACCCAGGTTTAATTTCCAGCACCCACATGGTGGCTCACAAAGATCTGTAACTCCAGTTCTAGGGGATCCTATGCCTCCTTCTGATCTCTGTGGGCATTGCATGCACCTTGGGGGCGTTGACGTACATGTACACAGAACCACACATACATACGAAATAAAAACACACATTTTTTCCTTTTTATATCTCACCTTCCACTCTTCTCAGTCTTTTCTCCTTCCCTCAGATCCATCAGATCAAGTCCTCCTCTGTTTCCCTTCAACCAACCAACCAACCAACCAACCAACCAACCAACCAACCAGGGAACATGTCATAACAAATTACTATAAGACTTAGGAAAAACACTCATATCAAGACTGTACCAGGCAACCCAGTAGGAGGGCAAGGGTCCCAAGAGCAGACAAAAGAGTCAGAGAAAACCCCACTCCACTGTTAGGAGTCCCACAAGAACACTAAGCTACTCAACTATAACCTGTGTGCAGAGGACCTAGCTTAGACCCATACAGGGTCTGTGATCGACGCTTCAGTCTCTGTGATTCCCAGTGAGTCTTAGTTAATTCTGTTTGCTGTATCCTCACAGTGTCATTGACTCCTCTGGCTCATGCAATCCTTCCCTCCACCCCTTTGGTGGGGTTCCTCTGACTCTGCCTAATGCTTGGTTGAAAATACACAACCCTTTAAAGAGCCAAGTCCAACAAAAGCACTGGCAGGAGAGACAACACCTTCAATTGAGAGCCAACCAAGCAGCAGTTGCTCAGCGCGTTGAGTGTAAGGCAATGCCGTGTGTTCTAGGTGGAGTGCCGGGTCAGCCAGTAGACTTTGGAGAAACTCATTTAACCTATCAGCGTGCTCATTTCCAGAGCAGGAGTTTTTAGAACAGGTACTTCGCACCGCGAATGGGAGGTTTAAATGTAAGAGACAGAGCAGAAGCTGCACAAAGCAGCCTACAAAGCTCCTTTGTTGTCTTCATTGGGAGAGCGACACATCCAGGGTGCAGCCAGTGTACAAAGCGTGGGCACCTGATAGGGAGGAAGGGATTGATAGGAGGTTCACTCCCAGTGATGATGTTCGAGTTGAATCTGGAAGGAGGTGGAGTGATGACAGCTAAGATGCATGGAGTGCTGCCCACAGCCAGCGACTGATCTGACTCTATAACGTGGGTAGTCTTTTCTAATTCTCCCAAGGACCCTCTGAAGTGCATGCTAATGGCATGTCCTTTATTGTAGATGACGGACAAGTGGGACTTCACCCAGCAGAAAAGGGGACTTCGGGGAAGGCACTTTGCACAGTGGTCCTAATGAAATGGATCAAAATGAAAGTGTGGCAGATTAATGGAGCTGAACACGGAGCGCAGAGGCCAGGAGAAGAGGGATGTGTGGGCGGGGGATGTGGGATGAAGCTGGAGAAATCGGCAGGTCAGATTATTACTGTTGTCTGGAAGATTTATTGAGCTCCCAACTGAATATGGTTCAGCGCTGTCTCCTGCAAAGTTCCAGCAATCTCTTTCCCTGTGCTCTGATCTGAAGCAGATGTCACAGGCTTTGCTGGGCTATGTGTTCTTCATTTAGAGAAGCATCCAGGAGGTACTTGGGAATAACTGAAGAAATCAATTCATTAAAAAAAATCAACCAACAGCTAGATGACTGGCTACTATGGTCTCTTCACATTATGCAGTTGAAGTGATTTTAAATTCATAGGTTAAACACGTAAAAATGAGCTCATGTCTAGGCTCAGAGATAGAAGCGTAAAGATGATTCATCTTGACTGTGTGACTTCCACCAAAGATTGCCTTCTTCCTAGGTCTTGTACTATGTCTTTTCCTTCTCTATTTGCTTTATCCAAATCAAGGGAAGCAATTGAGTTTTTGAAACATTCTTCTCCTCCCAGAAATGGGTAGTATGATTCTGTTTCTTTGTGGCTTTTTGTATCCAGCAGTAAGTTTTTGTTTTCCTGAAACATCGCCCATTTCCCCCTCAAATGTGGTAGATCTCCATGTACCTGTTAACCACAAAACAGGTTGTTGTACCTACTCTTACATTACCAACCAGTAATTACAGGCCAGAGAACCAATCCGTACTACACTAGGAATTCATAGGTGCCTTTAGCTTGATAGAAAGCTGAAAGGATACTCAGGCCATTCCAAACCCAAATAGCACCCATACCCTTTAGAGTTGGTGGTGTCTCCCACTCTGAGGCCCTTTCTCCCCTCCAGAAGTTGGTAAGGGTGATAAACACTTTCCCTCTTTCCTGTGCTGTTTCCTGTCTTTCAATTCTGTATCGGATGGAGGGAAGAGTCTACTTGCTACATCACATAAGGAAGTACTGACCAAATATCCCCCCAACATCCTGGGAGATGTCTAAAAAGCACCAAAAGTCATTTGTGCCCAAGACACACACAAAAAGGAAGCAGATTCAAGCACCAAGCCCCAGGAATAAGCCACAGAAGTTCAAATGGTTTAGGGCAGGTGCTTGGAAGGTGCAGGAAGCTTCTAGTTCTTAGGGACTGGAAATGCAGCAGAGGAGGTAGGAAGCCCATGCAAAGAGCCCACACTCTCCTGTTGTGATGCGAGAATGACAGCGAGCTTGTTACTCCGCTCCTCCCTGTGCTGGTTGGTTTTGTTAACTTGACAGAAACTAGAATCACCTGGGAAGAAGGAGCCTCAGTTGAGGCACTGCCTCCATCAGACTGGCCTGTGATGGTGTCTGAGAGCAGTTGTTTTAATTGCTAATTGGTATGGGGGAGGGGTTCAGCCTCTTGTAGGCAGTGCCATCTCTGGGGAGGTGGGCCTACAATGTATAGGAAGGTAGCTGCCTAGGCCATGGAGGGTGTCAGAGTTAGGGTTTTACTGCTGTGAACAGATACCATGACCAAGGCAACTCTCATAAGGACAACACTTAATTGGGGCTGGCTTACAGGTTCAGGGGTTCAGTCCATTATCATCAAGGCAAGAGCATGGCAGCATCCAGACAGGCATGGTGCAGGAGGAGCTCTTTGAGAGTTCTATATCTTTACCTGAAGGCTAGGGTGAAGGTCTTAAGCCCACACCTACAGTGATACACCTACTCCAATAAGGCCACACATCCTAATGGTGCCACTCCCTGGGCCAGGCACACACAAACCATCACAGAAAGCAAGCTAGCAACCAGTGCAGTAGGCAGTGCTCCTTTATAATGTCTGTTTCAGTTTCTGCTTCTAGGTTCCTTCCTCCTGTCCTGGCATCCATCTCTGATAGACTGTGGCCCATAAGTCAAGTTGACTTTGGTCAGTGTTTTATCACAGCAACAGAATGCCAGCTAGGATACTGGCCTCCCCCTACCCAGGTCACAGCACCACTGGGGACTTTCACCAAGAGATGTACTGCTATTCAATCTTTGGATGTAATCGTCAGCTTTCTGACTGCCCTTCTCTGTTTATGAACGTTGTTTCTGGGGTTCATACATAAAGTCTGGAGCCCTTCAGTGCCCTGCTCACTCTAATTGTCAAGACCAGGACACTGAAGATGCTTTTGGACTTAGAGAAGGCATATGTGTGTTGTGTAGCTTTTTCCTCTTCGTTGAAGAATCACCACCTATAATGCAGAGGGAGATTCAGAAGACCCCAGAAGCTAGTGAAACTTAAAGAACACGGGAAGGTCAAGGAACAGAGGATGCTCAGAAATACACACCATTCACCAGGTCCCCTTCGAAAGGTATGGGAGTAGAAAATACTTGCTTGGGAGAGGAGGAGACTGTCTTGGTGGAGCTGCTTGTAAGTTGCGCAGGAAGCACCAGGGATACAGCTTTTGTGAGTTGTCACTCATGCTGGGGTGAGCTTCTCAGTGATTCAGCTATTCGGCTATGAACCCAT